>NC_045610.1:21047977-21672977 GCF_009762305.2 Zalophus californianus
GACACAGTCATAGAGCAGGCCCTCTGGACAGCCACTTTGTCCCTCAAGAGAACACCTTGCATGGGTGATACCTTCCCTTCAGAGTTTATGAGGACTTCTTGGCTGTCAGCTCTTACAGTTCAGAGAGCTCAGTAACATGATGTAGTGCAGTGGTTCTCAAAGTATAGTCCCCAGACCAGCAGCCTCAGCATCCCCTGTGAACCTCTTAAAATGAAAATCCTCAGGCCCCACCGTGGTCCTACTGAATCAGAAACTCTGGGGGTGGGGCCCAGCAACCGAGTTTTAATGAGTGCCCCAGGCTGTCACTTCATTTCATGCAAAAGTTTGAGATCCACAAATGTATCAGAAAGCACAACACTGGGAGATGCAAACCACACTTAGAATCCTGCCTGGCTGTGGGTCCTGAACCAGTTCCCTGACCAGTTTGAACACAGTTTTCTCCTCTGTGAAATGGGGACATTACTCCCTTCCCCACGGTGATACAGTGAGAATTCTCATGTGATGTGCCTGGCATACTGCAGGTGTCCCACGAATGTCATTTCCCTTCCTTCTTATTTTATAAATGAGGAGGCAGACTCTGGAGTCTGGGTGTAGGGAGAGCATGGGGGAGAAGCAGGGAGGAACGCAGTCTGTTGATTCCTTCCCCTGGACCACACCACCTCGGACAGGCTGCAGGGTGTTGGCAATGTGAAGAGTGTATCAGCACAGCCTGACTGATGTAAGGACAGACAGTCAGGAAAAGGAAAACAAAATCGCCACGGCTCTGAACTCTAGCGGGTGCTGAGCTCATGGGGCTTGCTCCATCTGAGCTGCTGAGGATACTGAAGGCGCCAGGGGAAGGCGAGGGCTTGGGGGCCCCCGTGAGGGCAGCTAGTCCTGAGGGGGAGATAGGGGGCGCATTTCTCTTGGCCCCTTTCCTGCCTCTTGGAGCATGGGCTGTGAAAGAGGCATCAGTGGCTGAATGTTCACAGAAGAACGGAATGCTTTGAAGCTGTGAGAAGCTTATAGAAGACAGACAGTCAGTCCAGTGGTTAAGAGTACCCACATGGAACCCAACAGATCTGTGTTCAAAGCCATTTAAATGGCCGTGAGATCTAGGACAAATGTCTTAATATCCTTGGGTGTCAGTTTTCTCATTGGTAAAATGGGGGGAGAGAATACCACCTTCCTCTCAGGAGTCCTATGAGGATTAAAGAGACAAGTTCTATAAAACTGCCCACACCATGCCTAACACAGCATAAGGCCACCAGGTGGGCTGCTCCCTTTCCCCAGCCCTGGCCTCTGCCACTCATTCCTGTACCCCGGACAACCAGATGATGGGAACTTTGGATTTGCCCACTGCCCAATTAACCTGGTTGAGTGAGGGCTTCATGAGTCCCTCCCCTGCCTCAAGGTTCTACTCCGTGTTGTGGGAAACAAAGTGTGTGCCCTTCTGGTGGCCCAGAAAACCTCGAAGGGAGACTGCATGAAAGATAGACTGACCTCCCTGGACCCACTCATTTAGGAAGACTCAGAAGTTCTGAAAATCAAATCCATGTATCAACTCTTTCACTCATCAGAAATTCACCATCATTTACTCTGTGAGAGGTGCTGTATTCATGCTGGGGATACCAGATCAATAAGATATGGTCCCCACGCTCAGGGAGCTCATATCTTAGTGGGCTTCAGAGGACTCCGTGGCTTCAGTGCCACTGTGTGTTCACTGGGGCTGTCCACGGACAGCCTCTCCTCCCAGGCACACGCTAGGGTAGGACTGTACTCCCCTGCAATGTGATGTCTCCCCATCTGGGACTTACTGTGCCCAATGAAAGGAAACAGTGCATGTCACTGCAGGGAGGACATTTTAAGAGCCTGTGCAATTGGTTGCCTCCCCCTGCCCTGGGGACCAGAGAAGAGCTCAGGTGGAGATGGAGCTTGTGTCCCCAAGTGACCTGCTGTCGATCCATGTTGGACGTGTAACAGGAGCTAGAAATGATTTCAGAGACCCCGGGGGTTGTTTCCTACCACGGCATGACCTCGACCGTTCTAATGGACCCAGCCGCCAAGCACCATGCTGGCTCTGATGTCTTTGTCATTATGTACGAATCCTCCCTTCTGCCTGTCCCCCACTCCTGCCATTGATGGAGCTCCCTTTATCAGAATTTAAAACTCTAAGCAATTAAGATGCTATAAATTGAAGTTCTTTTCAATGAATAAAATTACTCTTATTTCTAATGAATATGAGATAGCTTACATGAAGCTAAGTACTCTGGTGATTATAAAATAGCCGACATAGATACTAACATTTCTTCTTCCACTGCTAAAGCAGCCTATTAAACTGGTACTTATTAGGCATTTTGCTTTTGCAAAATCTCTCTTTCTGACACTGATCCTTTGCATTGTCTTTGACCCAAGGTCTGCTCCAGTCTGAGATGCTTCTCTCCTCCTCATCTGTGTAGGGGGCATGTCTAGACCCTTCCGTCAAGGAGCTGATGGCAAAAGCAAGTCCTGTGGGTACTGTGTCCCCCAATTTCCAAAGGCAGTCCTAAGCTAATGTCATTTTATTTATAAAAGCATTGCTTTCCACTTTACTGTTATTTAATTGTTTTGCCTTTGTACAACTATAGAGATAAAATAATTCAGAAAGAGGAAAAAAAAACCCTTCTTTTTGGAGCCTTTCGCAGATTGAAATGAATTCATGTGGTGCCCACATTTAGAAAGAAGATGCTCTACTACCGAAGAGGCAGCACTTTTGAGTTTGTAAAAGCTTTCCCATTCATGCACCAGGTCTAGCGGTTGCCGCCTCCCGGTGTCTGAGGAGCCCACTCACTCCCCTCCATCCCTGCTGCTGCCTTCTCCCCCTGCCCCACCCGGCCCCATTGGCTCTTCTCTGGATGGCTCACCGGGTTCCTAAGCCGTCTCCACACCCTCAGGCTTGCTGCAGTCTCCACCTTGCAGCCAAGAGTGACCTTTCTAAAAATAGAAATCTGAAATTTTATGCCCCTGTTCAAAATCCCTCTCCACCGTTTTCTGGAACTAGCCCAGTTTTGGCATCCTTCTATGACCCAGTCTCTGCTCAGCTCCCCATTTATGTCCCTGCCTCTCTTCCTTCTACCAAGCAAGCTGTGAGCCCCTGAAAGAGGCCATATTTGTATCTTCTGGCTCTGCACAGGAGGTTTCCCCTTCCTGGAATGTCTTTATCTCCCCCTCTCTAGATAACGTTATTCATCCTTCCAGTCGCCGCTCCTCCTCTGACAAGTCTCCATTTTTAACCTTTCAAGACTGGGCAGATGGCATCCTGCGGGATTTCCTATAGGGCGGTAGCGCTTTCCACACTGAGCTGAAATTGATCACTTGTCTGTCTTCCCCATTCTCTTTGTGAGCTCTTGGAGGGCAGGGAGCAAGTCTCATTTCTCACAGTAGGTGCTCGGTAAGCACTTGTTGAATATGAAAAAAGGAACTTATCATCTCATTTGGTCTTGATGACAATTCAGGATGTAGGCAGAGCAACAATTACCCCCAATTTCATAGGTGAGGAAAGTGAGGCTCAGAACACATAGACTGAACACCATCTTTTCATGACCTGATGCTGCACCCACAGAGCCCTTGGTCTGAATGTCCCATCCTCAGAGCACTTCAGAATGGCCGCCACAGGAAGGGGGAACATGAGCCCCAGTCAAGCTCTCTCCAGAGGTTGCAGGGGGGCAGGGAGGAAAACAGTAGACGAATTTGTAGCAAGACCTGCACCTGTGTGTCTGATCTAGTCAATATCTGAATCGGAATGCCTTTGTTTCATATCCAAGAATCTGGGTGTCTGGGGTCAGCTTGAATCCATAAATGGAATGGGATTTCTGATAATAGTCATCTTTCTTTCCCCATTGAAGTCGCTCCAGTGTAATGATGGGGCTCATGTGGGGGCAGGGGAGACCCCCAGCCTTGCAGAGCATTCCCTGTGTTCCACGGGCCTTTGAGCCCTAATGAATTGGGTTCATGAAAAACCAGAGAGATTTTATGGTGCTTGTTTTATAGTGGATGGCCTTCTAGAAATCCAAGAGCCTCCATTTTTACAGAGCGGGTCCTGTGTTACTGAGTGAAGATAGCAGTTGCCATGAACAAAGGAAACAGAAAACAGGCAAGAAGAATTGTAATGGAGAGGGACATGGACATGACCTTGGACAAAGGAAGCAGGAAAATGGTTCTAAGGGCAGGTGTTGTTGTCAGAGACAGGGGGCACTTAATACAACAAATCAAAGTTAGTGCACTGCTACAGACCGAACGTTCATGTCCTCCCCGAAGTTCACATGTTGAAACCTAATGCACAATGGATGGTGTTAGGAGGTGGGGCCTTGGGGACGTGCTTAGGTCATAAGAGTGGAGTCCTCATGAGTGGGTTTAGGGCTCCTCTAAGAGACCTCAGAGAGTTCTATTGCTCCTCTACCATGTGCAGTTACAGCTAGAATGTGCCATCTATGAACCAGGAAGAAGGTTCTCCCCAGATACTGAGTCTGCCAGCACCTTGACCTTGGACCTCCCAGCCTTCAGAACTGTGAGAAATAGATGTGTGCTGTTTATAAGCCACTGTGTATGGTACTTTGCTATAGCAGCCTGAACTGTTAACACATGGGCAAGGGCAGGAGAGGGTGGGTGAGCTGGGGATGGGGTGCCCTGGCTTCATTCCAGAAGAGGAAGCCAAAAGTATAACCAGCATTCATCTCTGGCTTGCCAAGATGCAGTTTTCGCCCATTAGTTGACATACTGGTATGAGAGAAGCACAGGTGCTTATGTGCTTATGTGCACCTTATGCTTATGTGCACCTTTCTGAAAAGCCCAAATCTCTCAGCCTTGGGGAGTGGGGGAGGCTGTGACAGGAGGACTCAATGTCTGGGAATCTGGTGATGGTTGAGACCCAGGCTGGAACCTAGGATTGTTCTTTCACTCACTTGCTCAATGAACATGTTTTCACTACTGTGCACCAGGCTTTGTGCTAGTTAGGACCCTGTCCTCAAAGGGGGCACTACTCTCTGCAGACTCATCTTGTTTCTGACCATATTCCAATCATGGCCTCTGCAAGAACCTGATCAAACTGGGGAGCTTCTCTGCAGAAAAAACAAATCTAGACATGCGCGCGCCACGCACGCACACACACACACACATTAACATTCTGTGTACATTTCAGGGGGTTCCTGGGTCCTGTGGAAGCTTATCCATGGATCCTAGGTTAAGAGCTCCTAGTTTAGATGGGAAGGCAGACATGTAAACAACTGTGGGATATAAACTGTGGAGCTGTGACACGACATGTCAAGTCCCACCTTTCAGGGGAATTGGAGACAGAGAAGATTTGGCTTGTCATTCAGTCAACAGATATTTATCGAGCACCTGCTCTATGTCAGGCACTGTGCTAAATGCCAGGGACCAAATGGTGAATGAGCCCATATCATCCCTATCTTCTAGATCTTACAGTCGGGTTAACAGGGCCAGTGGCATTTGGACTGAGTCTTGAGGTCAGGAAAGCAGCTGGGGGGAGGGCAGTCCAGACAGATTGAACAGCTTGAAGTGGGAGGCATGGCTGAGATAGTGGTGCACGGGCAGATGGGCATCATCTCCTGCTCTGCTCTCTCCACCAACAAGGTGAGGTTGCTTTCCAATTTTCATGCCTGAAGAAGACAGCCCAGCAGTGGAGGGCCCCGTGGAGGGAAGGGAAGATCTGTGCATGTGTGTGACGCACACACACACAAACACGAATGAGCAGACCAGGTCATTGGCAATGTGGACCCTGCCTCCCACCCAGCCTCCGCGCAGCAGTGCCCATAAGCCATCACTGGGCTTCTCACATCCAAGGAATTACTGAGGTTGCCTCCCTAATCTCAGCCCAGAACCCATGCTAGGAGAGAGGCTTCTCTTATTCCACCCCCTCCCCCCACATTGTCCAGAATTTCAAATGCTTAAGAAACAGAAGCTTATCAGTGGCTTGGATACTGAAGGGTCCCTGGGGCCCAGCACAATCCACACAGCTTCGGTGTTTCTGTGCATAGCCCTCAATGGGGACGGGAAGGCAGGGGGACCATGCCTGCAGCTGTCAGCTCGGCTACCTCTTCTTCGGGCTCAACACTAATTTTCTACCTGCAAGACTTTGCTCTATCTAAATAAAAGGAAACCAGCTCCTGTCTTCCCTTCAGTTTCTTGGCACATTTAATGCCCCCTATGATATTTTTGGCAGACTCACTGCTGGCAGTTAGAGGACTTTTTGTAACTACCACAAAATAACTGTTAAGTACAAGAAAACAAAGAGTTGTTTTTTTTTCCGGATAGAAAAAGAATATAGACACGTCTGGCTTTGTAAATTACTGTCAGTCAGTGGGCATATGGGTTCTTGAAAAACTGGGCAGAAATCACAATATTGTCAAAAGGATCCCTGAAATGCATCCCACTCTACTGGGCAAGCTCTTATTCCTCCTTCGGAACCTGCTGAAACGGCCCGTCCTTTAGAAAACCTTTTCTGGGCCCCCTCCAGTGGAAGGGAATGGATTCTCGTTGCATCTCTACCATGTGCCGGGGACTAGGCTACAGTCATCCTCTGTTCAGCCCACAGGTGGGTAGCAGTAGCATTTTACAGGTGAAGAAAGCAAGTCTGCAATAGGCTTCTACAAGGTTCCGCAGCTCATGGGTGATAAGACCAGAGTTGAAACCAGGTTGGCTGGCGATAAAATTCATGCTGTGTTCATTACAAATAGTTAGTTTCATAGTTAGTTCTGCTTGAAGGGCACTTTCATTCTGACTTCTCTTCATGGGTCATACCTGCTTTTAATCATTTGTTGACTGGTTCTTCCTTTCCACTTGGAGGGGCTCCTCAACGCAGGGACATCATGGGCTTCCCAGGGCCTCCTGTGCCTCTCGTGTAGGAGGGATGCAGGAGTATTTGCGGACTGAAAGTAGGAACTGATTACAGATTCCTTCAAAGATGTTTTATCTGCAGCCATTTTCAATCAAGCTGTAATTCCTTCTTAGAGTCCTTTGCTTGCCTCCTGCAGCTCTCTTGATGAACAGTAGGACCACCCCTGCTTTAAGAGCCTAGCCTCCCCTCCTTTTACCCCCAAGGAATAAAAACAATTGGGAAAGCGTGGCCAGGAAATTCTAGATAGATTTACTATAAGATCTTGATCCTAAATCCTAATTCACTGAAAAAGAACTCAGCCAACAATGGTTCTATTTACTTCCAATTTTCAGAAACATGAGATCACTGAGTGGTAGATCAAGATATGGATGTCCTGCAATAAACATTGCCTCCTCCTCCCGTTTCCCCACCTCTATCCTTAGCTCTGTGGTCTTGGTCCTCCAGGTGGGCTGGTGTTCTCTCATGACCTTGCTGCTACCCAAGGTGGGGCGTGGGCAGGAGGTTCCGGTTTCAGAGAGCTCCTGCATCCAGTCCCATCCAATCCCTCTAATTGATCTACTCACCATGATAACACTGATGAAGATAAGCACCAATATTTACTGAGCACTCGTTATATGCCAGGTACCAAGCACTTTCTGTAATTAAGTTGCCTAATCTCTGCAAAATTCATTTCACAGATTAGCAACTGCAGGCACAGAGGAGTTATGAAATTTGGCCTCAGTTACAGAGCTACGGAGTCGGGGAGCGGGTATTTAAATCCGGCGGGCTGAATCCAGAAGGTGCAAGTTTAACAATTTTTTACCAATGCCTTACCATAGGCTCGGGGCGGGGGGGCGGGGGGGGAAATCTCAGGATTGCCCCCACCCCCATCCGCATCACACATCACATCTTGGTCACCCAACTGTTTTGCCCATGGCTCCTTGCTAATGTCCTCATTTCAGCTTCTGAACTTGCCTTAGCACCAGCTTAGAAATGCTTTCTTACTTGTCTTTGGTGCTCTCTCTCTCTCAGGATGTGGTTGTAATTTTTTTTAATTTTTAAATTTTTTATTGTTATGTTAATCACCATATATTATATCATTAGTTTTTGATATAGTGTTCTGTGATTCATTGTTTGTGCATAACACCCAGTGCTCCACGCAGAATGTGCCCTCTTTAATACCCATCACCAGGCTGACCCATCCCCCCACCCCCTCCCCTCTAGTACCCTCAGTTTGTTTTTCAGAGTCCATCGTCTCTCATGGTTCGTCTCCCCCTCTTACTCTCCTTCATTCTTCCCCTCCTGCTATCTTCTTCTTTTTCTTTTTCTTAACATATGTTGCATTATTTGTTTCAGAGGTACAGATCTGTGATTCAACAGTCTTGCACAATTCACAGTGCTCACCATAACACATACCTTCCCCAATGTCTATCACCCAGCCACCCCATCCCTCCCACCCCCCACCACTCCAGCAACCCTCAGTTTGTTTCCTGACATTAAGAATTCCTCATATCAGTGAGGTCATATGATACATGTCTTTCTCTGATTGACTTATTTCACTCAGCATAACACCCTCCAGTTCCATCCATGTCCTTGAAATGGCAAGATCTCATTCCTTTTGATGGCTGCATTCCATTGTGTATATATATACCACATCTTCTTTATCCATTCGTCTGTCGATGGACATCTTGGCTCTTTCCACAGTTTGGCTATTGTGGACATTGCTGCTATAAACATTGGGGTGCACGTACCCCTCTGGATCCCTACATTTGTATCTTTGTGGTAAATACCCAGTAGTGCAATTGCTGGATCGTATGGTAGCTCTATTTTCAACTGTTTGAGGAACCTCCATACTGTTTTCCAGAGGGGTTGCACCAGCTTGCATTCCCACCAACAGTGTAGGAGGGTTCCCCTTTCTCCACATCCCCGCCAACAACTGTCGTTTCCTGACTTCTTAATTTTCGCCATTCTGACTGGTGTGAGGTAGTATCTCACGGAGGTTTTGATTTGGATTTCCCTGATGCCGAGCTATGTGGAGCACTTTTTCATGTGTCTGTTGGCCATTTAGATGTCTTCTTTGGAAAAATGTCTGTTCATGTCTTCTGCCCATTTCTTGATTGGATTATTTGTTCTTTGGGTGTTGAGTTTGATAAGTTCTTTATAGATTTTGGATACTAGCCCTTTATCTGATATTCATTTGCAAATATTTTCTCCCATTCTGTCGGTTGTCTTTTGGTTTTGTGGACTGTTTCTTTGGCTGTGCAAAAGCTTTTTATCTTGATGAAATCCCAATAGTTCATTCCTGCCCTGGCTTCCCTTGCCTTTGGCGATGTTTCTAGGAAGAAGGTGCTGCGGCTGAGGTCGAAGAGGTTGCTACCTATGTCCTCCTTTAGGATTTTAACGGACTCCTGTCTCACGTTTAGGTCTTTCAACCATTTGGAGTCTATTTTTGTGTGTGGTGTAAGGAAATGGTCCAGTTTCATTCTCCTGCCTGTGGCTGACCAATTTTCCCAGCACCATTTGTTGAAGAGACTGTCTTTTTTCCACTGGACATTCTTTCCTGCTTTGTCAAAGATGAGTTGACCATAGAGTTGAGGGTCCATTTCTGGGCTCTCGATTCTGTTCCATTGATCTATGTGTCTGTTTTTGTGCCAGTACCATACTGGCTTGATGATGACAGCTTTGTAATAGAGCTGGAAGTCCGGAATTGTGATGCCGCCAGCTTTGCTTTTCTTTTTCAGTATTCCTCTGGCTATTCGGGGTCTCTTCTGGTTCCATACAAATTTTAGGATTATTTGTTCCATTTCTTTGAAAAAAGTGGATGGTATTTTGATGGGGATTGCATTGAATGTGTAGATTGCTCTAGGTAGCATTGACATCTTCACAATGTTGGTTCTCCCAATCCATGAGCATGGAACGTTTTTCCATTTCTTTGTGTCTTCTTCAATTTCTTTCCTGAGCATTTTATAGTTTTCTGAGTACAGATCCTTTGCCTCTTTGGTTAGATTTATTCCTAGGTATCTTATGGTTTTGGGTGCAATTGTAAATGGGATCGACTCCTTGATTTGTCTCTCTTCTCTCTTGTTGTTGGTGTATAGGAATGCCGCTGATTTCTGTGCATTGATTTTATATCCGGCTACTTGACTGAATTCCTGTATGAGTTCTAGCAGTTTTGGGGTGGAGTCTTTTGGGTTTTCCACATACAGTATCATATCATCTGCAAAGAGTGAGAGTTTGACTTCCTCTTTGCCGATTTGGATGCCTTGGATTTCTTTTTGTTGTCTGATTGCTGTGGCTAGGACTTCTAATACTATGTTGAATAGCAGTGGTGAGAGTGGACATCCCTGCCGCGTTCCTGACCTTAGGGGAAAAGCTCTCAGCTTTTCCCCATTGAGAATGATATTCGCTGTAGGTTTTTCATAGATGGCTTTTATGATATTGAGGTATGTACCCTCTATCCCTACACTCTGAAGAGTTTTGATCAAGAAAGGATGCTGGACTTTGTCAAATGCTTTTTCTGCATCTATTGAGAGGATCCTGTAATTCTTGTTCTTTCTTTTGTTAATGTATTGTATCACGTTGATTGATTTGCAGATGTTGAACCAACCTTGCAGCCCAGGGATAAATTCCACTTGGTCATGGTGAATAATCCTTTTAATGTACTGTTGGATCCTATTGGCTAGTATTTTGGTGAGAATTTTTGCACCCATGTTCATCAAGGATATTGGTCTGTAATTCTCCTTTTTGATGGGGTCTTTGTTGGTTTTGGGATCAAGGTAATGCTGGCCTCATAAAATGAGTTTGGAAGTTTTCCTTCCATTTCTATTTTTTGGAACAGTTTCAGGAGAATAGGTATTAATTCTTCTTTAAATGTCTGATAGAATTCCCCTGGGAAGCCATCTGACCCTGGGCTTTTGTTTGTGGGGAGATTTTTGATGACTGCTTCAATTTCCTTAGTGGCTATAGGTCTGTTCAGGTTTTCTCTTTCTTCCTGGTTCAATTTTGGTAGTTGATACATGTCTAGGAATGCACCCATTTCTTCAAGGTTATCTAATTTGCTGGCATAGTGTTGCTCATAATATGTTCTTATAATTGTTTGTATTTCTTTGGTGTTGGTTGTGATCTCTCCTCTTTCATTCATGATTTTCTTGATTTGGGTCATTTCTCTTCTCTTTTTGATCAGTCTGGCCAGGGGTTTATCAATCTTGTTAATTCTTTCAAAGAACCAGCTCCTAGTGTCGTTGATCTGTTCTACTGTTCTTTTGGTTTCTAGTTCATTGATTTCTGCTCTGATCTTTATTATTTCTCTTCTCCTGCTGGGTTTAGGCTTTATTTGCTGTTCTTTCTCCAGCTCCTTTAGGTGTAGGGTTAGGTTGTGTATTTGAGACCTTTCTTGTTTCTTGAGAAAGGCTTGTATTGCTATATACTTTCCTCTCAGGACTGCCTTTGCTGTATCCCAAAGATTTTGAACAGTTGTGTTTTCATTTTCATTTGTTTCCATGAATTTTTTAAATTCTTCTTTAATTTCCTGGTTGACCCATTCATTCTTTAGTAGGATGCTCTTTAGCCTCCATGTATTTGAGTTCTTTCCGACTTTCCTCTTGTGATTGAGTTCTGGTTTCAAAGCATTGTGGTCTGAAAATATGCAGGGAATGATCCAATCTTTTGGTACCGGTTGAGACCTGATTTGTGACCTAGGATGTGATCAATTCTGGAGAATGTTCCATGGGCACTAGAGAAGAATGTGTATTCCGTTGCTTTGGGATGGAATGTTCTGAATATGTCCAAATAAGTCCATTTGGTCCAGTGTGTCATTTAAAGTCTTTATTTCCTTGTTGATCTTTTGCATAGATGATCTGTCCATTTCAGTCAGGGGGGTGTTAACGTCCCCCACTATTATTGTATTGTTGTCAATGTGTTTCTTCGCTTTTGTTATTAATTGCCTTATATAATTGGCTGCTCCCATGTTCGGGGCCTAGATATTTACAATTGTTAGATCTTCTTGTTGGATAGACCCTTTCAGTAGGATATAGTGTCCTTCCTCATCTCTTATTACAGTCTTTGTTTTAAAATCTAGTTTGTCTGATATAAGGATTGCCACCCCAGCTTTCTCTTGGTGTCCGTTAGCATGGTAAATGGTTTTCCACCCCCTCACTTTCAATGTGGGGGTGTCTTTGGGTCTAAAATGAATCTCTTGCAGACAGCATATGGATGGGTCTGTTTTTTAATCCAATCTGATAGCCTGTGTCTTTTGATTGGGGCATTTAGCCCATTTACATTCAGGGTAACTATTGAAAGATATGAATTTAGTGCCATTGGATTGCCTGTAAGGTGACTGTGACTGTACATTGTCTGTGTTCCTTTCTGATCTATGCTGCTTTTAGGCTCTCTCTTTGCTTAGAGGACCCCTTTCAATATTTCTTGGAGGGCTGGTTTCGTGTTTGCAAATTCCTTTAGTTTTTGTTTGGTCTGGAAGCTTTTTATCTCTCCTTCTATTTTCAATGACAGCCTAGCTGGATATAGTATTCTTGGCTGCATATTTTTCTCGTTTAGTGCTCTGAAGAAATCCCGCCAGTCCTTACTGGCCTGCCAGGTCTCTGTGGATAGGTCTGTTGCCAATCTAATATTTCTACCATTGTAGGTTACATATCTCTTCTCCCGAGCTGCTTTCAGGATTTTCTCTTTGTCTCTGAGACTTGTAAGTTTTACTATTAGATGTCGGGGTGTTGACCTATTATTATTGATTTTGAGAGATTCTCTGTGCCTCCTGGATTTTGATGCCTGTTTCCTTCCTCACATTAGGGATCTTCTCTGCTCTTATTTGCTCCAATATAACTTCTGCCCCTCTCTCTCTTTCTCTTTCTTCTGGGATCCCAATTATTCTAATGTTGTTTCTTCTTATTGTATCGTTTATCTCTCGAATTCTGGCCTCGTGATCCAGTAGTTGTTTCTCTCTCTTTTTCTCAGCCTCTTTATTTTCCATCATTTGGTCTTCTATGTCACTGATTCTCTCTTCTGCCTCACTTATCCTAGCAGTTAGTGCCCCCATTTTTTTTTAATGTCCTTTATTTTTTTCATTTTTTTTTCATTTTTTATTGTTATGTTAATCACCATATATTACATCTTTTGTTTTGGTGTACTGTTCCATGATTCATTGTTTGTTCATAACACCCAGTGCTCCATGCAGAATGTGCCCTCCTTAATACCCATCACCAGGCTAACCCATCCCCCTATCCTCCTCCCCTCTAGAACCCTCAGTTTGTTTTTCAGAGTCCATCATCTCTCATGGTTCGTCTCCCCCTCTGACTTACTCCCCTTCATTCTTCCTCTCCTGCTATCTTCTTCTTTTTCATTTTTCTTAAAATATGTTGTGTTATTTTTTTCAGAAGTACAGATCTGTGATTCAACATTCTTGCACAATTCACAGCGCTCACCATAGCACATACCCTCCCCAATGTCTATCACCCAGCCACCCCATCCCTCCCACCCCCAACCACTCCAGTAACACTCAGTTTGTTCCTGAGATTAAGAATTCCTCATATCAGTGAGGTCATATGATACATGTCTTTCTCTGATTGACTTATTTCACTAAGCATAACACCCTCCAGTTCCATCCACGTCATTGCAAATGGCAAGATCTCATTCCTTTTGATGGCTGCATAATATTCCATTGTGTATATATACCACCTCTTCTTTATCCATTCATCTGTCCATGGACATCTTGGCTTTTTCCACAGTTTGGCTATTGTGGACATTGCTGCTATAAACATTGGGGTGCACGTACCCCTTCGGGTCCCTACATTTGTATCTTTGGGGTAAATACCCAGTAGTGCAATTGCTGGATCGAATGGTAGCTCTAATTTCAACTGTTTGAGGAACCTCCATACTGTTTTCCAGACGGGTTGCACCAGCTTAGTGCCCCCATTTTTTATTGCACCTCATCAATAGCCTTTTTTGATTTCGACTTGGTTAGATTTTAGTTCTTTTATTTCTCCAGAAAGGGTTTCTCTAATAACTTCCACACTTTTTTCAAGCCCAGCTAGTATCTTTAAAGTCATGATTCTGAACTCTAGGTCCGACATCGTACTAATGTCCGTATTGAGTAGGTCCTTGTCTGATGGTACTACCTCTTGTTCTTTTTGCTGAGGTGATTTTTTCGTCTTGTCATTTTGTCCAGAGGAGAATAGATGAATGAGAGAACAAAATGCTAACAGGTTAAAAACGTCCCCAAGAAATATACTGTATACAAATCATAAAAGACCTGATACCAGGGGAAAAGAAAGAGAAAGAATGAAAAAAGAGAAAAAAAAAAGATAAAAACAAAAACAGAACAATACAAAAAAAGCAGAATCTGATCAAATATGATCAGGCTAGTGCATAGATCAGTGCCACACACTAGATTTTGGGTGTATTTTGGTCTGTTAGAAAAAAGTGCCTCCTAAAATTTTAAAGGAAGAAAGACATATATGTACAAAATAATGGTTGATACAATGAAGGGATGGATGATGACTGTAAAGATGAAATTTATAAAAGATTTTATAAAAGGAATTGATAAGATAAGTTGTTTGAAAAAAGAAAGAAGAAGATTAAAAAAAAAGAAAAAAGAGAATGTGATCAGGCAGGAGACTAGAACAAAGCCATACACTAGTGATTTAGGGTATATTTTGATCTGTTAGAAGAAACTGTATCTCAAAATTTTAAAGAGAGAACAACTTATATATATATGCCAAAAATAAGGGTAACTACTATGAAGGGATAAAATATGACTCTAAAAATGAAAAATAAAAAATGTTTTTTTTAAAAAAAGGGATTGATAAAAAATATATAAAAAAATTAACTTTGATGAACTAATGAATCATGGTAAAAAAAAGCCATGAATTCTATGTGCAGTATTCCCCTAGCGCTGGAGTTCTCCCGTTCTCCTTGATCGGTAAACTTGGTCTTGGCTTGCTGGCTGTTCGTGCTGATCTTCTGGGGGAGGGGCCTGTTGCCGTGGTTCCCAAATGTCTTTGCCGGAGGCGGAATTGCCCCGCCCTTGTCGTTCCGGGCTAAGCAAGCTGCCCGGGTTTGCTCTCAGGAGCTTTTGTTCCCTGCAACCTCTCGGTACAGCTTTGGAGGACCAGGGTGAAAATGGTGGCCTCCCAATCTCCACCAGGAGGAGCTGAGAACTCGGGCCCCGCTCCTCAGTGCGCCCCCAGAGAAAAGCAGTCACTCCCGTGTCCCCGGTCTCCGGCCGCACTCCGTGCTCACCCGGCCTGGGACCGAGCGTTTGTATCTCTGGCACCCGACCCCGTGTGGAGTCTCCAAACCCAGCAGATCCCTGCGGTGCGCTCCTGCACCGCTCCTCCTGGGGGAGGAAGGGGAGTCTCCCCGGCTCTGCCGCTTGTTGGGTCCCTGCTGCAGGAGCAGTGGCCCGACTGGGCCGCGGATCACAGTTTATGGCAACCCCGAGCTGAGAGCCCGTGCCTCGGCTCCGTCTCTGTAGCCGGCTTCCCCGCTCCGATACCTGGAGCTCTGCCGCACTCTGGCACCCCCGGTCTTTCTGTGACCCCGAGGGTCCTGAGACCACACTGTCCCGCGAGGGTTCCACCCCCTGCTTAGCCACTGGAGCGACGTCCCTCCGCGGAGCCGACTTCTAACAGTTCCGATTTTGTGCTCCGCGGCTCTAGCACTTGCCAGAAGCGGCCGACGGAGGCCCCCCCGCCGCCGTCTATCCTCCCGAATATCGCCTCGGATTCACTTCTCCGCACTTCCTACCTTCCAGTAAGTGGTCGCTTCTCTGTTCAGAGAGTTGTTGCTACTCTCTTCTTCGATCTCCTGTTGAGTTCGTAGGTGTTCAGAATGGTTTGATCCCTATTCAGCTGAATTCCTGAGACCAGACGAAATCTAGGTCTCCTACTCCTCCGCCATCTTGCTGCGCCGTGGTTGTATTTTTGTTCTCGAGTCTTACCTACACTTAATCTCTGGATAGCAGACCCACCCCCAGCCTCACTTCTCCATTAGGTGATCAGACTTCATCTTCTGAGAAAAGCAAGAGTCTCTGGCATGCATCCAGTTTTCCTAATGAGGTGCACTTCTGCAAGATGCATTCAGCTAGAGCAGCTATTTTGTTAGTGGTATTGTTAATGGCCAGGGCTCAGCAAATCCCCACAACTACGCCAGCCTCACAAGGCAGGGAAAGGATCTTGGTCGAAGCTATGGTGACCAGGTGGTACCTCAGGGAGGTGTCACGGAGGTGGGGAGGATCCCCTTGCATGCCTTCTGGTTTCATGCCCTCTACCGGATCCCTCTGTTCCCAGCACGCTCGGAGGCCAGTGTACATGGAGGAACATCGCCTTCCCATCTGGGATCTGGGGGGTGGGGTGCGAGGTGGGTGGAGGGAATAGTTTCATCGGAATTCTCTTCTCACTCTCCATCCCACTGCCCCTCCCCCATCCTGCTTCTGCCCCCGACCTGACCAGGTCACTGTGGGCAAACTGAAAGGTCACCAGGGCGTGCTCTGTGTTGCATCTGGAACATTTACTTTAGTAATTCTGAGGTTGAGTGAAGAAAAGGAAAAACCCTTTGTTGAGAAGCATCTGTCCAATTCATAGAATATTACAAGCTGGGAGAGATTTAATTGAGATTATCGTCAGCCAGCGGTCATCTATCACCAAAATGCCAGGCAGCCTGGCAGAACCCAGAGCCATAATATGACAGTTCTGATCCCTGACCCACCCTATAGCCTCTGTGAGCTCTTGGATAAGTCATTTATCCAAGTCCTTGGAGGACTTTGATTTCATTGTCTGTAAAATAAGGCTAATCCTAATAGCTAACATTTACAGACTTGCTTACAATAAAGCTCTTTATACAGATAAGATCATTACATCCTTTTAACAACCCTATTATAGTTGTTGCCTGGAGCTGATGCAACAATTTTTTACAAAACCAGTGGCTTAAAGCAATAGAAGTTTATTCTGTCACAGTTCTGGAGGCTGGAAGCCTGAAATCAAAGTGTCGAAATGGCCACACTCCCTCCCGATGGACCTAGGGACAATCCATCTTTACTTCTTCCAAATTTTGGGGGTTCCTGGCCTTCCTGGCTTGTGGCTGCATAGCTCCCATCCCTGCCTCCATGGCTTTCTTGCCTGGGTCCCAATCTTTCCTTTCCCTCAGGAATACCAGCCATTGGCTTTACGATCCAATCTAAATCCAGGATGACATGAAAGCTGCGAAGCTTACCTCCATCACAACCACAAAACTCTATTTCCAAATAAGGTCATATTCACAGGTGCCAGGGGTTAGGACTTGGAAATGCTTTTTGGTGGAGACACAATTCAACTCACTACGCTTATGAAACAGGTACCTCTATTGTTCCCATTTTACAGGTAAGGGGACTGACCAGGATCCCACTGATCAGTCAGTAAGTGGCAGATCTAAACAGCAAATCTGTGGGGTCTGACTCCAGAGCTCATTTCGAAAAATCACTACATTTGGCAAATATTTATTGAACCAGGTGGATAGTTTTAGTCACTAAAGACATAGCCGTGGAAACAAGATAAAAGGAAAAACAGACCCCAAACTTGTGCTAGGAACAGCAAAGAAGCCAGTGTGACCAAAGGCGAGTGAGTGAGCAGGTCTGCAGAAGGAGCTGAGATCAGAAGGTAAGAGTGACCAGATGGTGTGGAACTTTCTAGTGACTTTGCTGTTCAATACAAATGAGACAGGAAATGAATTGAGATTTTGAGTGAAGATGTGACAGGATCTGCTTTGTGTTTTAAAAGGACCCCCAGAGTGACTATTGGGTTGAGAGCTGACTCTTGCAGTTCCAAGCCATGAATAAGGAGACAGTTGGAAGGTTACTGCAACAATTAAGCAACAGATGCCGAAGCCTGGAGCAGGGAGGCCATGGTGGTAGCAAGGTGGTCAGATTCTGTGTGTATTTTGAAGGAGAAGCCAGCAGGATTTGCTGGCAGGTTGGATGTGGGCTTTGCAAGAAAGAGGATGCCAAGCTTTTTGACCTGAGCACCTGGAAAGCTGCGGTTGCCACTGATCCTCTTGCTTTCCTTGAAGGGTTCTTGTAAGAACCAAGTGAAATGAGTGGGAAAGTACCATGTGGCTCTGAAGCTCTGCCTAGCACCTTTTGTTATTGCTGTGGTTGTGGTTGTCATTGTTTTGCGGTCTGAAACTTTTTCCAGCTCTACTTTGCCAAGGAGGTGCCAGACTGGGTTGAACCATTGTCAAGAAAATCACTGTCTCAATTATGAGAGAATATAATTAGCTGATTATAATTTTAATTTGTCCTGTTTTAGTACCTCTGTCTCTTCCTTGTCTGTGCTGAGTACATATTTGAGATTCAAGAAGGCTCTCTCTTTCATAATGGACAAGGCGGTATCAATACAGACAGCAACAAAGGAAACAGTGGCAATTTTGAAATTATCTCCTTGAGATCCTTGTCATTTTTTTCTCTAAGCCATTGTTTAAATGGAGGAGTTGCAGGCTTTCCGTTCTGCCCAGCGTAGAGTGTACAATGACAGGCTACCATTCTAGAAGCAATAAATTCATTCCCTTCCAACTTGCCCAGGTTTCTAGTAACATCCTTATCAGTGTGACAGTTTCCCGTTGATTTTTTCTTAAAGGAGAGTAATGTTCCATATTTGATTCACGAGTGTACTGGTGAATTTTCATTGCTTCTTTGGTTTGTTCATTCAAACATTTCATTATTTTATTAATATGAGGCAGCTATTCTTTTTGTCCTCCCTATTTTTTACAGATAAAGAAACTGACATTCAGAGAAGTGAAACTAACATGCTGAAGGCCACACAGCTAGTAAGAAGCAAGGCTTGGATTTGAAACCCATCTGTCTCCTCTCTCCAAAGTGCAACCACCACACTGGATGGTGTGTTCTCAAAGTAACTGGTTTTACGGAAGCGAACCTTTATTTTTCCTCCTTTTGCAAAACAGTTTTTATTAACCTTAGTGAAACGTTGGGATCACAGAGTGATTTTAATGAAAAATAGTTTTATTACTTTCAAATGTTATATAAATGATCAACTAAGATATAATAGAGTGCAAATAATGAACATGAGGGCAGTTAATGAAAAAATTACAATTCATAATAAGCCTGCAGAATGCGAGCATGTAGCATAAACATAAAAGACCTTTAACATTACAATAATTAATTGCTGGACTCAGAAGTTGCTGAAGCATGAAAGGAATGCTTAATTTAAGAGCCCTGAATTTTAGAAAAAGGATACTGATTTAAAACGGATTTCTCTTACTCACTGAGCTCCCCAAAGTTTTCAGTAGCAGAGGTAATTTCAAACTATATACTAAAGAAAGACCACAGACGCTGTTATTTGTCTTTACATCAAAATCTGCATGGGTAGGACTCAAATAAAAAAGCATTTCTTGGATCCATGATAATCTTCCCTTGTTAGATCCACAATGGAACAATGGGGTATCATCCATACCCTCCCAGTCTGTTTTCTGTGGCTTATATCAGATTTCAAGATTCACATTTCAACTACATACACTCAACCATACTTTGAAAAATCATAATTGGTTAGTGGTAGAAGGGAACCTATGGTTTTGGAGTTGAGACCTGCCATGGAGTCCAGCTCGGTTACTTCCTGGCTGTGCAAATTTGGGCACATCTTTAAACTCACTGGGTTTCAGCTTCTTCATTGGGCATGTTAAGATACTAATGATAATGTCTGTATCATGAGGCTATTTGGAGGATTTGAGCATTGAATATAAAATGCCTACTATGACAACTTGCACATTAAATAGTGCTGAGTTAATGGAGTCTATTACTACAGTTGAGCCATACGACCCAACCCCTTTACTTTAGATGAGGAACTAAAGTATCAGGAGGTTCAAATGACTTGCCCAAATCCACCTGGCTATTCAGTGATCCAGATGGTGTAAAAGCAGAATCAAGTTGTCCTGCCTCCAACCTCAACACCTCATCAACCATTATGTTAACACTGAAGAACACCTCCTCCTACGGATCCATTGTAAAAACTCTTCATGCGGAACGTATCAGTCTAGAAGAGCATTGCCTATAGAGGACATGCTGTAGGCCGGCCAAGTCATGAATGCCCTGAGTTTCCTAAAATTGCTGCTGTCTGAGATTTTGGAGGAAAAGACCTGGGCCCCCATTCCTATGTCTTTAAACCGAACTCTCTCCATGACAGGTGGTCAGCCCTCAGATGTGTCAAATTTTTTGTCCTCTGTATCCTTCACAATAAACATCCCTAACGTGACTACCCAACCTGCTCCTGATCATGACCTTTGGCTTTGTGTTCTGTTGCTGGCTCTGACCCCTTTCAATTTAAACTTCTCCCAAGGTCCTTTCCTCAACTCCTCTCCTTTGCTACCATTTTTACATGCCTCCCTGCATTCCATCAGCCCTTGACCTCTTCATGGCAAGCACTCAGTGCCACCAGCTACCTAAGTATTGGTCTATGTGACCTGTGGCCTTGATGGGTTTTCTCCTATTCAACGGTAAGTTGAAAACCATAAAAGGCAGTCTTATTTCAAACAGAAGATACTTCCCGAACTCATCACCCCCAGGAGATAATATAGATTTATATGGAATTTAACACCTGCTTACTATAAGCAAATGTGTTAAATTCATTAAGCCTAGAACCTTCATTAAATATCTCAGGAACAATCAACTCCCAATCCTCCCTTAATAGTTTAATAAAAGAGAGAAATTTGCCCCAAAGACTTATTCAATTCTAGTCCTCTGGCATCTTCTCTGGAATCTCTTCTGAAAACACAACAGAACAACAATAATAACAGAAGTCTAAGTGGAAATCAAACTGATCATGCCTTGTCTGTAATGCTGCCCACTGGCATTTGTAGAAATTGACTCTCTATTTTGAAATATCCCTTTCCTTGAGTAGTACATGGCTTTCTAGTTTTTGATGCAGCTTTGTTTGTTTGTTCTGCTATCTTTTTTGTGACATGGCTTTTCAGTGTTCAAAGGGAGACTACATTGCCCACAAAACCAGCACTCTATCCTTAGGATGACTATATCATTTAGGGAGTTTGGGGCTGCCATGTAATAGAAAAACCAACTCAACCTCAAAAAGTGAATATTTAGTTCACATAAGAAGTTTAGAATGGTTTTCAGACATTGGACAACAGTCCACGCAGGACATACATTATCCTGAGAGAAGGGCCACAGACAAGAGCCTTCTGATTGCTCTGTCTCACTGGGAGAGTTTCTAGACGGTGGTAGAGGAGAGGAGAACCCTAACAGAGCCTGGCAGCGTTCCTGAGTTGAGGTGACCGAGACAGAACTATCCCCAGAGATCAGACAGGGCCAGGAATCCTATATGTTTCTATCAGCCAGAAGTACAGTAACTTTGCAATAACCCAGGCATCAAACAGGGTTCTCAGAAAAGTATTGCTTCAGTAGAGGAGATAAATTACCCATAGACTGGGGCTGTCCTGGACCTACCTAATTTAAAAGCAAGCTTCTGAAGCAAAGGTCATCAAACATTTCCTGTAAAGAGCCAGATAGTAAATATTTTAGGCCCTGTGGGCCATATGGTTTCTGTCTTAATTACTTAAGTTTGCTGTTGTCATGCATAAGCAGCCACAGGCCATATATAAATGAATGGATGTAGCTGGTGACTGTGTTTCATTAAAACTTCATTTACACACACAAAAAAAATGGGCTGGATTCTGAATATAGTTTGCTGATCCCTGCTCTAAACCATCAAAATTGTTTCCAAATAATTTAACTGCATCCCAGAACAAGGCCTTCAGACACCTAAAGGAATTAAAAAATGACAGCACCCAACAACATAAAATTCGCCATGCCTGTCATCCAATTAAAAATTATCAGGCATGCAAAGAAACAGAGAACAATTACCCATAATAATGAGAAAAATCAATCGATAAAAACATACCCTGGAAAGAAACAGACGATCAAATTAGTAGATAAAGAATTAAAACAGCTGTTATCAGCATATACCAGTTATTTGAGAAGATAGAGGAAAGTGTAAACATGATAAGGAGAGACATGGAAGATATCAAGAAGACCCAAAACAAAATTTTGGAGATGAAAAATAGGCTTCAAAACTCATTTTGTGAGGCCAATATTACCCTGATTTCAAAACCAGACAAGGACACCACAAGAAAAAAAATTATAGGCAATATCCCTAATGATCATAGATGCAAAAAGCCTCAACAAAATATTAGCAAACTGAATTCAGCAATATATTAAAATGATCATACATCATGATCATCATCCATGGGATTTATTCCAGGGATGCAAGGAAGGGTCAACATTCACAAATCAATCAATGTGATACACCACATTAACAAAATGAAGGATAAAAATCATATGACCATCTCAATAAATACAGGAAAAGCATTTGATAAAATTCATTATCAATTTTTGATTAAAAACTCTCAACAAAGTAGGTATAGATGGAATATACTTCAACATAATAAAGGCCATATATGACAAGCTCACAGCTAACATCATACTTGATGGTGAAAAGCTGAAATATTTTCCTCTAAGGTCAGAAACAAGAGAAGGTTTCCCACTCTCATCACTTTTATTCAACAGAGTATTGGAAGTTCTAGCCACAGGAATTAGGAACAAAAAAGAAATAAAGACATCCAAATTGGAAAAGAAGTAAAACTGTTACTACTTTCAGGATATGATTTTATATATAGAAAACCCTAAAGACTCTACCAAAAAACTGTTAGAACTAATAAACTAATTTAGTAAAGTTTCAGGATACAAAATCAATATACAAAAATCTATTGCATTTCTTTTTTTAAAAATTATTTATTTATTTATTTGAGAGAGTGAGTGAGAAAGAGAGAGAGAGAGAGAAGGAGCAGGGGGAGGGGCAGAGGGTGAGGGAGAAGCAGACTCCTCACTGAGCAGGATGTCAGATGTGGGACTCAATCCCGGGACTCCGGGATCATGAGCTGAGCAGAAGGCAGACGCTTAACCGACTGAGCCACCCAGGCACCCCATCTATTGCATTTCTATACACTCATGAACGAACTATCAGAAAGAGAAGTTAAGAAAGCAATCCCATTTACAGTTGCATGAAAAAGAATAAAATACCTACGAATAAATTTAACCAAGGAGGTAAAAGACTTACACTGAAAATTATAAGACATTGATAAAAGAAATCAAAAAAGCACAAATATTATGGATATTCCATGCTCCTGGATTGTAAGAATAAATATTGTTAAATGTCCACACTATACAAAGCAATCTACAGATCCAATGCAAACCCTAACAAAATTCCAAAGGCATTTTTCACAGCAATAGAAAAAACAGTCCTAAAATTTGTATGCAACTACTAAAGACCCCAATTTGTCAACAATCTTAAGAAAGAAAAAGGAAGGGGCACCTGGGTGGCTCAGTCATTAAGAGTCTGCCTTCGGCTCAGGTCATGATCCCAGGGTCCTGGATCGAGGCCCACATCAGGCTCCCTGCTCGGCGGGAAGCCTGCTTCTCCCTCTCCCACTCCCCCTGCTTGTGTTCCTGCTCTCACTATCTCTCTCTCTGTCAAATAAATAAAATCTTTAAAAAAAAAGAAAGAAAAAGGAAGTCTTCTGCATAGCAAAAGAAATCATTAACAAAATGGAAAGCAACCTATTAAAAGAGAGAAAACATTTTCTAATCATATATCTGATAAGGGGTTACTATCCAAAATATATAAAGAACTCATACAACTCAAGAGCAAAAAACCCCCAAACAATCTGATTAAAATATGGACAGAGGATGTGAACAGAAATTTTTCCAAAGAAGACATGTAGATGACCAACAGGCATATGAAAAGTTGCTAAACATCACTAATCATCAGAGGAACGCAAATCAAAAGCACAATGAGATATCACCTGATATCTGTTAGACTGGCTATCATTGAAAAGAAATAACAAGTATTGGCAAGGATGTGGGAAAAAAAAAAAGAGAACCTTTATGCACTGTTGCTGGGAATGTAAATTTGTTCAGCTACTATGAAAAGCAGTATGGAGTTTCCTTGAAAACTTAAAAATAGAACTACCATATGATCCAGCAATTCCACTTCTTGGTATTTATCTGAAGAAAATGAAAAAACACTGATTCAAAAATATATATGCACCACCATGTACACTGCAGCATTATTTAGAATAGCTAAGATATGAAACACCCTAAGTGTTCATTGATAGATGAAAGGATAAAGAAGATATGATATATATATATATATTTATTTATTTTATATATATATATAAAGAAGACATGATACATATATTTATTATATATAAAGAATATATATCTGGGGCACCTGGGTGGCTCAGTTGGTTAAGCGACTGCCTTCGGCTCAGGTCATGATCCTGGAGTCCCGGGATCGAGTCCCGCATCAGGCTCCCTGCTCAGCAGGAGCCTGCTTCTCCCTCTGACCCTCTTTCCCTCTCGTGCTTTCTATCTCTCATTGTCTCTCTCTCTCTCAAATAAATAAATAAAAAATCTTTGAGAAAAAAAGAATATGTATCTTTTTTAAACAATATTTTATTTATTTATTTGACAGAAAGAGAGAGAACGCAAGAGAGGGAACACAAGCAGGGGGAGTGGGAGAGGGAGAAGCAGGCTTCCCGCGGAGCAGGGAGCCCGATGTGGGGCTCGATCCCAGGACCCCGGGATCATGACCTGAGCCAAAGGCAGACGCTTAACGACTGAGCCACCCAGGCGCCCCAAGAATATATATCTTCTTTATATATATATATATATATATATATATATATATATATATACCACATCTATTATATATAATATATATAATTATATATTATATATATAGTGGAATACTATTCATTCATGAGAAAGAAGGAAACCTTGCCATTTGCAACAATTTGGCTGGACCTTGAGGACATTATGCTCAGTGAAATAAGTCAGACAAAGACAGGCAAATACTGTATGATCTCACTTATATGTAGAATTTAAAATGTAAAAGACAAATCAACCAAACAAATAAAATGAAACAAAGCAACTCCCTGCCATGCCCCCCCACCCAGCCAAAAAAAAACAAACCCCAACAACACTAAGCTCATAGATACAGAGAACAGAATGTTGGTTGTTAGAGGGGAGGGGGAGGGGGAGGAAAAATGAGTGAAGGGAGTCAAAAGGTACAAACTTCATGTTATAAAATAAATAAGTCATGGAGATATAATATACAGCATGGTGACTATAGTTAATAAGACTGTACTACATATTTGAAAGTTGCTAGGAGAGTAAATTTTAAAAGTCTTTATCACAAGAAAAAAATTTTTGTAACTATGTATGGTGACAGATCACTAGACTTATTGTGGTGGTCATTTTGCAATGTATACAAATATCAAATCATACGGTGTACACCTGAAACTAATATAATGTTATAGGTCATTTATACTTTAAAAAAATAGACTGGGGGTGCCTGGGTGGCTCAGTCAGTTAAGCATCGGACTCTTGGTTTCAGCTCAGGTCATGATCCCAGGGTCCTGGGATCGAGCCCCGAGTCTGGCTCCATGCTCAGCAGGGAGTTTGCTTGGGATTCTCTCTCCTTCTCCTTCTGCCCCTCCTGCTCATGCTCTCTCTCTCTCTCAAATAAATAAATAAAATCTGAAAGAAAGTAACTGTTAACTCAGGATTCTATATCAAGGGACAATATATTCCCAAAACAAAGGTGAACCAAAGATTTTCAAACACAAATGATGGGGTTGAAAAGTACAGCATAAGGGATACAGTCAATAATGTTGTAATAATGTGTGGTGACAGATGGTAGCTACACTTATGGTGAACATTGCACTTATAGAATTGTTGAATCACTATGTTGTACACCTGAAACTAATATAATATTGTATGTCAACTATACTTCCATAATAAAAATTTGAAAAATGCAAATGATGGCAGAATTCATCACCAGCAGACACTACCACATGAAAAGTTAAAATAAGTCCTTTAAGCAGAAAATAAAATGATGCCAGATGGAAATTTGAATTTATATAAGAAATACGTGAGTAAATATAAAATATTTTTTCTTATTTAAAAAATCTTTCCTAAAAGATTACATTTAGAAAGTACAAATAATGATGTATCGTGGGGTTTATAGTGCATATAGAATAAAATATACAACAAGAATACCACTAAGGTGAGGTGGGAAATACTATATTCACATATATACTATATGTGAAGTGGTCTAACATTTGCTTCAGGATAGACTATATAAATTAAAGATTTATACTGTGGATTCTAGAGCTGTGGTTCTAGGTTGGCCATCCTAGGGATATTTGTCACAATGTGGGGAGGGCTGCTACGGGCACCTCGTGGGTAGAGGCCAGGGATGCTGTTAAATCCTCAGGACAGCATCTTATGACAAATAATTATCTAGCCTCAAATGTGTTGGAGTTTAGAAACTTTGCTTTAGAACAACTACAAAAACCAGAAAACAAAGAGACAGAACTAGGAAGCTAACAAAGGAGATACAATGGAATCATTAAAAATAATCAATTAATTCAAAAGAAGACAAGGTGGGTAGAAAGAGGAACAAAGACCAGATGGGGCAAATAGAAAACAAATACCAAGTTGGTAGATTTAAAGCTCAACCACATCCATAATCACATTAAATAAGCTGGTCTTCACATCTCAATTAAAGGTAGAGATGGTCAGATTGGATTTAAAAAAGCAGGACTCAAACTTGTGATGGCCACAAAAAGCCAACTTTAAGCGTAAAGATAAAGATAAAAGTAAAAGGATATAACAAGGTAAACCATAGTAACACTAATCAAAAGAAAACTGGAGTGGCTTTATTAATGTCAGACAAAGGAGATTTCAGAGCAATGAATATTACCAGGGACAAAAAGTTTCATTTCATAATGATAAAAGGGTCAGTTCATCAAAAGGGTATAATAACAATACTTTAAAATACACAAAGCAAAAAAGATAGGATTAAAAGAAGATATAGAGCCACATTTATAGTTGGGGACATCAACACCCCTCTCAATAGTGTGGACAATATGTAGGTGGAAAATCAGTAAGGATATAGAAGTCTTGACTAATAATGTTATAAGAGGATGATTTTCCCTTAAGATCAAGGATGAAGCAAGAAGGTTGGCTCTTACCACTTCCATTCAGCATTGTAAAGGAGGTCCTAGCTAGTGCCACAAAACAAGAAAAATAAATAAAATGCATATAAATTGGAAAGGAAGACGTAAAACTGACTCTATTCACAGATGAAATAAACTTCTATGTAGACAATTATAAGGAATTTACAAAAAAAGCTACCAGAACTAATAAGTGTGTTTAGTTGATACATGCAATGCTATGGAGAAGTCTGAAAATTATGCTTAGTTAAAATAGCCACACGAGAGAGAGCACACTGTATTACTCCATTTCTATAAAATTCTAGAAAACGCAAACCAGTGTATAGTGACAGAAAGCAGATCAATTGTTCCCTAGGGATGGAGATAGAAGGAGGGAAGGATTGAAAATGGACATGAAGGAACTTTAGGAGGTGATAAAGATGTATATTTTGTTGATCGTGTTGATGGGGTTACAGATGTATGTATTTGTCAAAACTCATTAGACTGAACAATTTAAGTATGTGCATATTGCTGCATGATGGTCATATCTCAATAAAGTCACATAAATGTTAGAAGAAGGAGAAACGGAAGGAGGAGGAAGATGAGAAGCCACCCGCCACGTAGAGCTAAGGTAGGCAGCAGGATTTCAACGACTCTCTCTTCACACAGCCATTCACAGAGCTGGCTTCTCCTAAGGCCATTTCCCCATGCTATTCAGGATCAGTGCCACAAACCTCCTTGGGCTCAAAGGAGAAACAGACTCCCCAGAATCCTCCAGTAAACTTCTCTCCATATTTCATTGGCCAGACTGTACCACATGCCTTTTCCTGAGCCTTCCATTAATCAGATCTACCCCATTATTCATTCAGTAGAAGAGGGTCTTCCTAATCCCAGAGTTCACTATAGTGATCCTATTTTTCACTTTGCTGGGAAAAACAGCCCTTTTTCTTCTCCCCACCCCTACCCCTTCTTCTCCTTCTCCTTAATAAAGACATATTATGGGCAAAAGCTACATATGAGTTCATAGATTCAAAAAAAGTGTTCAGGTGTACTTATGAAGGATGGAGCTGTAAATGGGATGTAGAAGATGGGCTTACTCTGCTACTATGGTGACATTCCCTGGGGACCATCTACATCCCTTGGGGTCTGTTGGATGGGCTGGGAGCAGAGAGGTGTGACTGCTCCTGAGTTTCTCACCTCCTGACCAGATGCTCACTAATTCAGATCTTGTGATGAATCAACCATGATCAGGGCAGAGTTAAGATACACACACACATACACACACACACACACACACACACACACACACACACACATACTCCACATTTCATCCAACTCCATGATACGGTGTGTGATTTGATTTCAAGAGAAAAAGTTGGAAATCTGCCTCTCTGATGTTATTTCTCATAAATGCCCAGATATTAATCTTTTACAGGTTAAAAAGCAGTTCCAAATTTTCTAATTGACACTGTCCTAGACAATAAAGCAGACAAATTGTTTTAATAATACATTTTATTTTTGCCATGGGACTCACTCTGGCTATTTTTGGACTGAATGGAAAAAAACCTCTGCCCATACATATTTTTATTTCTACTGAATTGGCCCTTGTTCAAGAAGGATTGCTTACCACAGTGGTCTACAGGGCAAGAGTTTGCTGAGCAACTGAAGAATTCACCCTGGGTTTCAGGGAAATACTTAACCTACTTGATAGAACTGATCATTTGAAATTCCATTAATGGTATCTATTTACATGTTAATGTTCTAGTTACAAAGGTGTTTTATCTGTTCATTCAAAAAGGGGAAACTCTACTTAATTCCACTTAGAACCCTTTGTTAACATCTGATAAGTGTCAAGAAGTAATAGAACTTTCCCCAGGATCTGGGGAATCTGGAGATTAGTGACTTAGTTTGCAGTGGGACCGTGTCTTCACAGCCTCAACACCGTCCCTCGTTGACTGCTGCCTCCCATAAGGGCTAGGTTGAAGGATGTGGACATGAGTTTGTGCTTGCATTGGGCTGGTTGAATGACCAGACCCTATAAAGCTCTGTTCATCCACCTCTGGTGTCTTCACTGTGTTTCTGCATATGGCTCTTGGCTTGGTGTGCGTTCAGTCCCAACAGCAGCCTCTTTATTGAAGAGCTGTCCTCTGCCTGCCTAAATCTGCACTTACCACATGGTAAACTAGAGGTACTTGGGAGTTTACATCCCTCTGGGGAGCAGCCCTTAACCAATGACTGACAGGTGCAAGGTGTAAATACTCCACCTCCCTTGTGCACTCATTGGGATGTGTTCTAGACCATCATAACAACACTGGGGGATCTGATTGAGAGAGTCTATGCTGGGATTGGGATTCTGCCTTTCTGACTGGTTTTCTGGTGATTGCCAATGCGGCTGGTCCAGGACCATGTGTGGAATCACACAGGTCACCCTGTTTCCAGAACACCCAGTGAGGCTGAGTAAAATTTCCATCTTGGAGCCTTTGCTTGGCTTGGCCATCACCTTGCTAAGCCTGGCCATCTCCTAGGTCCAAATCACTACTGATTTTTCCTGGGAATACTTCTTAATAAATCACTTTCACATGAATCCTTGTCTCAGAGTCTATTTCTGGGGTGCCCATCCTAAAGCAACAGATAATAAATGTCTTGGCAGGTGGAGGGTGCTAGTCAAGATCCACCATGATTGGGCACCCTCCTCTATCCACCAATCTGAATAGAATGCCACAAAATTCCCAAGACTCCTGACTTTTGCTCATGCTGATCCACAAAGGTGGAATTATTGCTTCTAGTTCTCTGCACATTCCTCATTTTTCAAGACTCCTTTCTAATGCCATCTTCACCATGAGGCTGTTCCTGATTTCCATGGTCTGAGTCAGCCCCTCCTCCCCTGGGTTTCCACAGTATGCTGCTTATGGCTTGTTTCCCTCATCTAAATAATGGTATATTGATACTTGCTCTTATCACTGTCATAAAGTTGTTGTGATGACCAAATGAGAGGATAAATGTGAAATTCCTCATTAAGGTGAAAAAGTTCATATGGACACCAGCTGTGATGATGATGATGATGATGATTACGTAGGAAAATACACAGCACCATGAACTTGCTGTAGAGTTTTTCTAAAATATATATTTTAGAAATATATATATATAATATATATATATATAATATATCTAAATATATTATACATGTATTTGGATCTATATATGTAATTTAAGCACTGGAAAGTAGGAAACATATTCATTATGTTCAAACCTAAGCCTTACAGTTTTCAGATTTGGGGTATGTATCTGTTGTTTGGGAGCTTCCTCTGCTAACTTATAATACTCCAGCCCAACCTATTATACTCTGTAAAACCAAGACCAAGGTCAAAGGGGGCCAGGTTCTGGGGGGAGGATGTGTGGTGAAATCCAGCTTCTGGGGCATCTCAGTGGGGCCTCAGGGCCATCAGCTTTCCCCTCGCCATCAGGCCAAGCTGTAAAGCCGATCGATCACAGCAGACCGAGTGGAAAACTTTGGGGGAAAGACAAAAAGTTAATGTTTGCCACTTCTCCGGGAATGATGACAGCACCCAGGCAGAAATATCTGGAGCTCAGCGGGATGTGTGAAGACCGGCCAGAGAAGGAGAGGTAGGAGGTAGGAAGATGAGTGTGGGAACACGCTAAGTCGGGTGTCGGGCTAGACAAATTATTATTCAGCTGGCTTGCCTGAATTGTGACATATTATTTATTAAAATGGAAGGAAAAAATTTTAAAAAGTGAGATGTCAGCCCCAACCCCAACCTTCCCAAGCACAGTCAGCTGGCGCAAAACAGCCTCTGAACAGACTAAAACCCCAAAATGATAGCAGTGCACAGAAGAAAAAAATCATGGAACAAATTTAGAATCATATAGATGCAGGTGCAGGTTTGGCTCCATCACCCAGTATCTGCATGACCTTGAGACAATTCCTCTATCCTTTCAAAACCTCATTGTTCTTACTGTAAAATGGGATAATGATATAGAAAGGAGTTGTTGGCAGGATCAAGGCAGAGTATGGAGAGAAAAGCATCTTGCCAATAACTTCGTAACATTATGATGATGACAATGAATGAGGTGGTTGGGTTGATATCTTACAGGTTTCAAGATTTTTTTCAATCTAGTATAATACATGGCCACTGGTCATCAATTTATTTACATTAAGAAATGAACCCTGTCCTCGGGGAGTTTGCAGGCTATGACAGTACAAACTTATAACCCAGTAACTGAAAGATATTATTTGGGATTAGAGAACACACATGATCATCTTCATTATAAGGAAAGGGGAAATGAGGGTCAGAAAGCCAAATGACTTGTCCAGGGTAATGCATCTAGGATGGAAGGTCATAGCTCTAGCTCAGTTGTCTGACCTTCCAGTATACCTCAGGGATGAGTGCCCTCACCTCCTCACCCTCCTGGGACCCAGTGAAGGGACTAGACTGATGGTCTAGAGGAGGGCTATTGACAGGAATCCTGCCAAAATATTACTGGGCCTGGCACTTAAATACAAATTACAATCCATGAGATGAAGCAATGTGTTGGAGAAGTCAAGGCTGTCCTGACATCATCTGGGGGCATTGGGGGTGAAGTATCCTGGCTGGGACTCCCAGCTCTCCAATTTCAGGGTCCCAAGGAGAGAAGGCATGGTCCCGCTTGTCACTGACCCCCATGGCTTTATAGCCATGCTGCTTTCCTTGGGCAGGGGTGTCTGCTTTCTCTAAGGATGAATGGAGATGCCTCTGAAACTGGCCAACCCTCCTAGCCGGGGGTCCTAGCACTGCAGCTTACCTGCAGGCTGAGTTCGGACAGTCACTGAATTCTTGTAAGCCTCAGTTTCCTCCCCTGTCAAAATGTGACGCTTACACATGCCTTGCCTTAACCTCACGAATTGCATGCCTGCCATGTGCCAGATACACTGCCGCTGGGCACTTGACAAATATCAAAGGGATTAAGGAAGCCAGGGGGCACAGAGTGGGTGCTCCATGAAAGCTGTGAGCAGATTTAGCAGCTCATTTCATCATTACCATAATTCCTTCATTATCCCCATTTTACAGATGGGTAAACTGGTACTTGGAGAGTTTAAATAATGGAATGGAGGTCACGTGGCTATTAAGAGGTAGACCTTACACATAAATCCTGACTTTAAACCCATGCTTTGCCCACCATACTATGTTGCCTGTGGCATAAAAGTACCTGAGATGATGATGATAATTATCACTTAGGGAAGAAGAATGTCAACATGAACTGCAGCAAAAGGTGCTCCAGCCTTCTCTGTCCACCGAGAAGGGTAAAAATATATGAGGTTGACCGCAGGGCATCCCTGCTGCTGTCTTTTGGAGCCCCCCCTCCCCCCCACCCCCAGCATAGCCTGGGCAGGAGTATGGACCCCGCTGAAGAGTATAAATAGAATTGCAAATGGCTTCTCTTGGTGGAAGCGAGGTGCCATTGTCGGAAGAAATAAGCTCTGAGTACAAGAGCGTGGGTGCCTGGGTGGTGGCACCACTCGTCCCACTTACGTCTGATTAGGAAACACTGTCATGCTTGGTGGCGATGCCTGATGTCATGATCAACTCAAGTGACAAGAGTACTCCTTTGGGCTTGAGAGAGCAAGGCACGGTGGAAGAGGCTAAAACTATTCTAGCAGGTGGGGAATAAATATTTTAAGACAACAAATATGATTCAGAAGGCTAATTGGAATGCACTGACACCACCCAGGGCTCCTGGTGGCATGACACACAGATGGGAATGGGGATCTCCGCCTCAGCATTAGAACAGACACTGTAAATCACATGGCAGGAGCGGTCCCCTGTGGGGAAGCTCACCCAAGTCCTCACCAGAAAGCTGGCAGGTGGGGTAGGGAGGGGCAGGGTGGAGCAGGAGATGTTTTTTGTTTTGAGTCTGTGTGCCTTCTTGAGAAAGTCACTTAACCTTTCTGACCCTCAGTTTCCTTATTTATAAAATGGGTGGAGAGTCAAAGTGACAGTGGGCAGGGGTTCAACCAAACGAGATTACCTTTAATTTAATGAATTTAAAGCACTTTTACTCTCCTCTCTCCCTGCTCTCACACTGTGGGATTCTGGAAATCTATAGCCACCACTTAGACTTTATGTTTTGTAGTTGATTGATGATTGTCTAGGGGTTCAGCCTCCAGATTCTGGAGCCAGCCAGATGGCCTCGGTTTAAACACAAGCTCTGCCACTGGGCCTGCTCTGGGCCCCCTGCTGTAGAGGATGCTTCTCTGGCCCTCTTCCATCTGTGTCTTTCCCTCCAGGGCCCAGGAGGACATGCCCACCTGGAATGCATGTTTCTCATTCTAGACCACACTCTGGGGCCCTAGAACGAAGGAACACTGGCTGAATGACTCCAAGCCAGCTTCAAGGACCCAGAAGTCCTCACTTGGGTATCCAAGCAGGGGCTGTTTGCAGTGGGGTGTCTGGAGCTTGGATGTGTGGGCTGGGCTGTCCACATGCACATAAGAAAGGTCCCTCACAGTTTAAGACAGAGCTGGGGGATAGGAAGAAAATGGTGGTAAGCTGTGAGCCAGGGACTGCTCTCCTTAAGCTACTGGTTCTTGTCTGGGCCTCCAAGGAGTATAAGAAGTCTGAATTCAAATTGGGCTTTCCAGTCACGATACAGGTATCTTTGTCAAGTAGGATGAGGGGACATATTTTATTCAAAAATTTGTTACCTGGGTTTATAACTTTTAAATACTTAGACATACGGTCTTTGGGCCTCCAGTGGTACTCTTACTCTGGATTCCACAAATGCTGTTGGGGAGCCTGGGAAAATTGCTTAACCTTCAGCTCCTAGATTTCCTCATCTGTAAACCAGAAATAATATTAGACCTGACCTCTTAGAGGTGTCGTTGGGCCAATGAAGTGACACATGGAAACTGGTCCTACGCCCAGTGCATGAGAACATTCAGTAAACTGTTAGCTATTGCTATTTTCTTCCGTTATCTGGGCCTGGGGTTCTACTTCCCCATATCCTGCAGACTCTTTGTCCCTTGCTGTTGTAATGGCTTCACTTTTTCACTCTGTCCTGCCACCTGGCACATGGCAGCCTGACCACAATACTGCCTGGCATATTAGTACTTCTTGGGGCTGCCTTCAGCCTGGGTAGCCCCCACCAGCCTGGATAAACCTCCGGTGTCCTCTTCAGAAGCTCTCCAACCGGGGGACAAAGGACCCATCATCTGCATGGCTAAAGCCAGCAAACAAGACATGCGCCCCAAACTGTTTGGGGCAAAACTGAAATGGGCAAATAAAGGTCTCTTTAAATATCACCACTCCAGCTAGGGAAAGATGCATGGGAGCTACAATGCGCAATCTCTCTTCTAGAGAGCAAATAAATAAGTCTGCATTCAGGTCCCAGGGCTTGGCCATGTCATTAACTGTCTTGCTAGGACCCCTGGCTCATGATAAAAAGCCAGTGGGAAGGATTGCTCTTGCAATTTAACTTTGTTATCATTAAAAAGCCTTCTGTAGTTCCTCCAATTTGCTTATTTTATTTTTCCGGCATCATGCCAGTTAAAACTAAGATAAATGATAAGGCTGTTAACGAATACCTCAGTTAATTTTATGGCAGAGAGAGCAAAGGAGGGAGCGGGTGGGACCTTCCCCACCCTTTGGGCTCATAACCATTTGGAGCATCAAACATTTATTAAGGACCAATAATAAAAGCCCCCGTGATGGTGTAATGGCTCATTCTAAATGCTTCCTGCTAATAAAATGAGCATCGATTTGAAAGACAATATTTAAATTCTATCCACAGTATGTCAAGGAAAGGACAACTGTGGATGAGGCGTGAGAACCACTTAGCCAAGTTGTTTTAATCATCAGATGCCCTGCAAATTGTGTGCTCTTGGCAGGTGGGAAATGTTTGCTAGGAAGTGCTGCGTTGGAGGAGGCACTCACAGACCGGGTTTCAAATCCCGGCTCCCCCTATTTGTGCTGAGTGACTTTGGACTTGATACATAAACTCTCCAGAAAACAGATATTCATACCTCTCTCCCCTAGTGGTTTGGGATGATGTCCGTAAAGGGATGGAGGAACATTGAGACATTGGGAGCTCCCTCCCTGTGCCCTTGAAACTGAACATGCCCCCCTCTGGGTAAGCACTCCTCTAGCTTCAGGCCAGTTACCTTGTGTCACGAACAAAGGAACAGGCTCAGAAATCGCTGGTTCCTCTCCCTTGTAAAGAACTGTTTCACATTAAGTACACCGACCACCATCACCAGCCTGGATACATGTCCCATGTCGCAAGTTCCGATTGTTAATACGGTGAACCTGACGATGACATTCTCATGAGCATAGTCTTTTGGTGGTCCTTCCGTGTCTTCCTCAAGACAAAGCCCACACTCCCCAGAGCTGCCTCGGACACCTGTCTTCCATGTCCCCATCCCCCTGACTCTTCCGAAGGCACTTCCGGTTCTAGCCCCATGCTCTGTGCTGACTTCTTGTCTTTGCACATGCTCGTTCCTCTTCCAGGAGTACCTTCCCACCATCTCTGCTGGAATAACTCCTTTTACCTTGAAGGGGAGCTGTGGAGTCCTCCCTTTTAGAAGGCCTTCCCTGACATCACCACCCCACTGAGGGTTGACCCATGAGCTCTAATCCAGGAGCTTCTCCCCTCTCCCCACCCCCAGCCCTGCCCCTGGACAGCAACTGCATTCTACATACATTGCTTTGTCCTCTTTCTTGGGCCAAAGGTGAGTCTCATCTCTGTAGGTCAAGCAGCTATAATAATAGCACCTGGCATAGACGCAATAATTTACGTGGTTTTTGTTTTGTTTTGTTTTGTTTTATTCAGCTCTCAGTCTCTAGGGAATCTTGTCCTGTCTCAGAGATTTAAAAACTGTCTACATGCTGAGGACTCGCAAATCAATCTGGCCCAGTCCACTCCCCTAACCTCCAGACTCACGCACCCAACTGCCCACTTACATATCTCACTTAGATACCCAAGCGTGTCCAGAACCGAGCTCCTGATGGTCCTTCCCCAACCAGCTTCTCCTCAGTCCGTCCCTTCTTAGCAAATGGAAACTCCATCTTTCCTTTGCTCAGACCCACAGCCCCAGTGTCATCTCTGACTCCTTTTACTCCTCCTTACACCACAGTTCTGCTGTGACTGTGGTTCTGTTGCACTCCCTTCAAAACAGATCCAGAATCTGACTCCTTCTCACCACCCACCACTGTGGGCTAAGCCTTTATCTTTCTCACTTGGTTTATTGCAGTCTCATGCAAGGGGCCCCTCCCTGTTTGCTTCTCCCCTTGCTTCCTTCAGTTTATTCCCAGCACAGCAGTCACCGTGATCCTGTGAAATTACGTCACTCCTCTGCTCAGAACCTTTCAATGTCTCCCCATCATGCTCAGAGTAAATGCCAAAGTCCTTCCTGTGATTATAAGCCCCTTACGCGATCTGGCCCCCATCACCTGCTAAGCTCACTTCTATTGTTCTTTTTTTAAAAAAATGTTTATTTAAATTCAATTTCGTTAACATATATTGTATTATTAGTTTCAGGGGGAGAATTTAGTGATTCATCAGTTGCATATAACACCCAGTGCTCATTCCATCAAGCGCCCTCCTTAATGCCCGTCACCCGGTTACCCCATCGCCCCACCCCCCTCCACTCCAGCAACCCTCAGTTTGTTTCCTACAGTTAAGAGTCTTTTATGGCTTGCCTCCTTCTCTGTTTTTATCTTATTTCATTTTTCCTTCCCTTCCCCTATGTTCTTCTGTTCTGTTTCTTAAATTCCACATATGAGTGAAATCATATGGTATTTGTCCTCCTTTGACTTATCTCGCTAAGCTCACTTCTATTGTTCTTTGTCTATCCTAGACGAACTCCCAGCTCAAGGCTTTCACACTGGTTGTTCCCTTTGCCTGGAGTACTCCTTCCCTAGATCTATAGGGCTGGTTTCCTTATTTACTCCAGGCCTTTCTTCAACATCACCTTTTTAGGGAGGCCTTCTCTGGCCATCTTATTGAAACTTTCGCCTGCCAACACATATTCTTGTTCCCTGATTTACTTTTTCTTCTTAGCACGTATTATTCCCTATACTATATCCTTTACTTACGTATCTTGTTTACTTTCTGTCTTCTCCAAGCAGCAAGAGCATGGACTTGGGTCTGTTTTGTTAATTATCATGTCCCCTGTACCTCCAGTGGTGCCTGGTCTGTTGTAGGTGTCCATTAAGCATTAGTTTGTTGAATCGATGAATGAGTGACAGTTCCCTTCAGGGGAGAAGCCCGGGGAGCAGACAGGATCCGTTCCACAGTGAGGGGCAAGTAGTCTTGGACCAGAGCAGCAATTACGAAGTGTTTTCACTAAGGCCCCACAGGGACAGTCATGGAGTCCTCCTGTGCAGTAAGTTTTGGAGGGAGATAACGTGTTGTTTGGGGTTCACTGGGCTGTTGGAACCAAGGATGGTTTTCTCTTTGGGGAATATTCTGAATAGGATTTCAGAGCAGGAGGAAATTACATGTGAAACACAGAGCACTGTGTGTGGGGTGCAGACACCTCGCCACCCCGAGAGACTGTTTTCCCCCGTCTGGGTACCCACGGTGTGGTCAGCAGGTCGGTGCTCCCCCTCTGGGGGCCCTCTTGGTGGGGGAAGCAGGGCTCCAGCTGGACCAGGCAGAAAATGTGAAGGGAGCTATGCACACAGAGTCCCATTCCTCCGTTGACTAGAATTAGGAAAACTCTATTAGAAAGAGTATCGGAAAAAACGAGGTACACATTTCTAGGGGAAGAAAATGTGACTTTAAGATATGATTGTGGGTTTCGTGATCTTCTTAGATGATGCAGTTCTCTAAATTTCTCCTTCCAGTTGTATTTAGCTTAATTCTTGCATTCGGGGCTTATTCCCTGAGGTCTCTCCAGGAAAAGTAGTGCTTCAAACGTCAGAGAGAAGAAAAAGCAAAGGATAGCCCTTCGAACCCATGAGCAAGGGCGGCCCGTGGTACCTGCTCTGATGAGCTCAGAACCTTCACAGACGCTAAGTCAGAGAACAAGAGAAGCCAAAGATCTGGGAAAAGACAGCTGTGAGGGAAAGCAGAGGACCAGGGAGCTTGGAGGAGCGGCTTCTGACACCTGGAGCAGCTTTGTCCTGATGGCCACTGGTGGGAGAGGAGGCCTCGCCAGAACAGAGGAAGAGGGAAACCGAGCAGAAGTCAGGGAACAGGAGAGAACATTTGGACGGGAACTGCCTGATCCAGGGGTGTGACTTCTGGCCTCCAGCTCCTTTTTGTAATTGCCTCTGACTTGACCATGGCGGCAAAGATCCTCCTCTCTCTGTGCCCCCAGAGCCTCCTCCTGACTCGGAGCTCCCTCAGTGAGGGGAGCACACTGCGTTAGGAATCGATAGTTCCCATGTCTGTTTTCTGCTCTCGGCTGGAAGCAGCATGACGGTGGGAACCACATCAGTGAATTCGTATAGTCCCCAAAACACCTTAGCCCAGTGTCTGACACATACCGTGTCATATATATGATGTGATACACACATCACCTGACATACATGCGTGTAGGCGTATGTGTGCCTGGGTGTGTATCCACACATCTTGCTAAAGCACAGTTTTCCTGCTGTTCTGGGTAACATCTCTGATACAGCCAGGCCCCAAGCTCCATCCTGGGTCCAGCCTACATGGCCAGAAAGTTAACCGGAGCTGCATGAGAAGAAACTGGACCTCTTTAGAACGATGTGGAGAAACTGTTTCCTTCTCTCCCCAGTGCCCACCTCTGCCCTCTTGGGGAGTGCTGGGGTTGAGTGTCCACCTCCCACCCCTCTTTCATTCCATCCCTTGGAGACAACTGGCTCATTTGATTGGGGTCAGGGCTGACTCCACTGGCCTCTTAACTCTGACGGGTAGTAATGTAATTCAGGGGCAGGTGACAGGCTCCACCTTTTTTCTTTTTCTGGGGCCTGCCCTGCACCATAGGACAAACCTGGGGACTCAGTCTTCTGTTCCCTGCTCGCGCAGGCCGAGCACTCTAGGGTGGGATCCAGGCTGCAAGTGGCCTATCACTCTCTTTGGGTGTGTGGGGCAGGCCAGTGTCTGGCTGTTTAGTGTTTTCATGGTCTCCTCGCCCCCCAGGCAGGGTCCAAGGTCTAAGTAAGGGGTGAAGGTTATTAGATCCTTATTTTAGCCTCAGGTAAACCATGTTCTCCAATCTGGCTCTTGCCAGAAAGTCCTGCATTTTGGAAGTTATTAAGCATGTCTTGAATCAAATTGATATTTGGTTGGCATCTGGCTTGTAATCCTTGTCTCGGTTTTCTATTGGTCAGACCTGGAGGAGAGCAGGAGGAGCCTTGGATCCCCTGGCCTCTGAGAGTTGGGCTTTGACAGGGACCCTGAACTAAGTCATGTTCTCCCAAGACTGGAGATTATCTGGTCTTTTATCTCATGAAATATCAAAGTCTTCCAGAAGAACTTAGCTTGTCACTTTTCTGGTCCGTCCCTGCCTGTCCCTCCTTTGTCCAGCTCTGGTCACTATGTCCTCACTATAAGCAAGCTCAGCATTGTCCAGCCACTAAGTCAACGAGAGGCCAGCCTGGCAAAGTGTGAGGAGGCCCTCATGCCATCTGGGCAGGATGGGAAGATCAGCTGCTGTCATCCTTGGGGATCAACCAGAAAGACAGTCTGCTGTGGATACTCCTGGTGTCTACTGCTCAACATTTATTCACCCTCATGGTAACTAGGCCCCAGTTTCCCCCTTGGGAATCACCTTTCCCACCCACCCCATGTGCTTCAGATAAAGTAGACTCTACCTAGACTCCAAGGGTGGTGCCCATGGCCCACACTAAGGCAACTGGTACATTTGGTTCCCTGGCCGTTGTTTCATATATGAGCATGTCATCCAGGTCAGGCCAATAATAGCCAATGAAACGCAATTCGCGTGTGTATGTGTGTGTGTGTGTGTGTGTGTGTGTGTGTGTGTGTGTGTGTGCACGCACTGTTGGTGGAGTGGGCTTTCGTTTCCATTTGACCTGATGCTGGAAGGAACAGAATTGGGAACTGCCAGTGACCATCATAAAGACACGGTCTGGCCAAGAATGAAGCCAACACGGAGGAAGCAGAGTTGGAATGGACAGAGATAAACCTTATGCAGGTGTCAGGATTTGATCCCTGGATTGAGCCAGGTCTGAAGGCTGATCAGTCGGCCTGGATGGACTGGTCGGTTATATGACACAATAAGCTCTCTAGTTTACTGAAGCACATTTGATTGGGGTTTTCTCACTTGCAGTCAAAAGTGTCCTTACTGATTCAGAGCCTTCTGTCCGCCCCCCCCCCCCCCAGACTGCCCTTCAGTAACCTCTCTCGCTAGTCTTTGCTCTGTGGCGTTTGCAGTTTTCTCTCTTCTACCCTCAGTGGTTAGCAACTCGAGTTCTTGCTGGGAATGGAGCCTAGCTCCGCAGACCAGAGGCTCAGCCCGGCCCTCATCCTTTTGACTTGTTCCTCTCAGCTCCCCCTTAAGCCTGGCCTTGAGTATCCCTTGTATCTCCTGATCCTGAGCATAGTTCAGGAACCTACAAGTTCATGCCTTGTGCCCCTTGGGATCCGCAATTCCCAAAATATGTTCCGGGGAACACTGGTCCCATTGGATGTTCTTTTTGGAGATTAAGAAAAAGGATTTGCAATTTTAAAAAGTTGACAAAGCCCCATATTTTATATTCTTCTCTTGGAGATCTACAGGGACACTTGCTTATTAAAGGTTTTGATAAGTACTGCAGGGAAGAGAAGTGTTTGACATATAATTTAGCACTTTGAACTACTGAACACATAGGTTTTTTAGTTATAGGTATAACACCTACAACAACCTGAGAAACCTGTATTTTGAAAACCTTAACTAGAATTTGTAGAAGTCCGTTGGACTGGCAATTTGTATGACCGGTCTCTTCCTGGAGGGGGCTGGCCCATCAGACCTGGTTGGGTTCTGACACCTCCACGCTGACCTGGTGATTCTGGCATCATTTCTTCTCACCAGAGCTTCCAAGCTGCTGCAGGCAGGGCTGGGGCCACGCAGGTGGTGGCATAGCAGTCCCATGCCGACGGCAACAGGAGACAATTAGATTGGGCTGACAATGGGTGTTCTTTCCTGGGCCACATGGACCCCCTGATACCCCATTCTGAGACCACAATTCAGATTTGGAAACAAGAGGGTCTGCACTTACATGTAAACAGGGAGCTCAACACTAAACCATGATTGAGGTTTCAAACCAAATGCTCTCAGGGTCAGGATGGTAGATGAGTTTCCAGGAATCGGGGCCTGTAATGAAACCCGCCAGGGTCATAAAAATGCAGGATGGCCACAGGAGGCCTCCTGGAGGCTCAAACTTAGGTGACAGGAAGAGAGCTAAATTCTATTTCTTCTCTCTCTCTCAAAACAGCGGCCTTGTACTTCTCAGGAAACAGAAATGCTTGCTTGGTATTGCCTCATAAATCCTTGTGACCTGTAAGGAGGTAGAAGGGGCCAGGGGGCCCAGCCATCATTTGTTTTGGGATTGGGGGCAGGAAGGGGAGAGAGGAGGCCACTACCTGTTGAGCATCTATGTGCCAGGCCCCGTGCTAGCTGCTCCCCATTTACCATCCTTTTTAATCTTTATACAACCCAATGAGGTGAGTAGTGTTTATAATTATCTGGGGAGGAGACTAAGCGCCAGGAGGGTGAAGCTTTTTGCCTAATGGAGGTCCTGGGATTTGAACCTAGGTCTGCCAGCCACCCAAAGCTGTCCCAGGAAGGCATTTCTCACTGGTGTATTATGGTATGGAGACATTTCAGACTCAGTTAGTTGATCTTTAGGGGGAGTGTTTTCCCCTTTTTCCCCCTTGACAACCCTTCAGCTGTGTGTTCCAATCAAGGTAGAATATCCTTCCATGGGTTCTAGTCTCTCTGCCTGGGGGAGATGAGGATGTGAGGGGTTGCAAGTAAACTGGATCCAGGGTGAAGTTCCAGGTGACCCAGATACCTCCAGATTGGAGAAGCTACTTTCTTTTTTTTTTTTTAATTTTTATTGTTATGTTAATCACCATATATTACATCATTAGTTTTTGATGCAGTGTTCCATGATTCATTGTTTGTTCATAACACCCAGTGCTCCATGCAGAACGTGCCCTCCTCAATACCCATCACCAGGCTAACCCATCCCCCTACCCCCCTCCCCTCTAGAAGCCTCAGTTTGTTTTTCAGAGTCCATCATCTCTCATGGTTCATCTCCCCCTCTGAAATACTCCCCTTTTCTTCCTCTCCTGTTATCTTCTTCTTTTTCTTTTTTCTTAAAATATGTTGCGTTATTTGTTTCAGAAGTACAGATCTGTGATTCAGCAGTCTTGCACAATTCACAGCGCTCACCGTAGCACATACCCTCCCCAATGTCTATCACCCAGCCACCCCATCCCTCCCACCCCCCACCACTCCAGTAACACTCAGTTTGTTTCCTGAGATTAAGAATTCCTCATATCAGTGAGGTCATGTGATACATGTCTTTCTCTGATTGACTTATTTCACTCAGCATAACACCCTCCAGTTCCATCCACGTCGTTGCAAATGGCAAGATCTCATTCCTTTTGATGGCTGCATAATATTCCATTGTGTATATATACCACTTCTTCTTTATCCATTCATCTGTCGATGGACATCTTGGCTCTTTCCACAGTTTGGCTATTGTGGACATTGCTGCTATAAACATTGGGGTACACGTACCCCTTCGGGTCCCTACATTTGTATCTTTGGGGTAAATACCCAGTAGTGCAATTGCTGGATCGAACGGTAGCTCTAATTTCAACTGTTTGAGGAACCTCCATACTGTTTTCCAGAGGGGTTGCACCAGCTTGCATTCCCACCAACAGTGTAGGAGGGTTCCCCTTTCTCCACATCCCCGCCAACATCTGTCGTTCCCTGACTTGTTAATTTTAGCCGTTCTGACGGGTGTGAGGTGGTATCTCATTGAGGTTTTGATTTGGATTTCCCTGATGCCGAGCGATGTGGAGCGCTTTTTCATGTGCCTGTTGGCCATTTGGATGTCTTCTTTGGAGAAATGTCTGTTCATGTCTTCTGCCCATTTCTTGATTGGATTATTTGTTCTTTGGGTGTTGAGTTTGATAAGTTCTTTATAGATTTTGGATACTAGCCCTTTATCTGATATGTCATTTGCAAATATTTTCTCCCATTCTGTCGGTTGTCTTTTGGTTTTGTGGACTGTTTCTTTGGCTGTGCAAAAGCTTTTTATCTTGAGGAAATCCCAATAGTTCATTTTTGCCCTGGCTTCCCGTGCCTTTGGCGATGTTTCTAGGAAGAAGTTGCTGCGGCTAATGTCGAAAAGGTTGCTACCTGTGTTCTCCTTTAGGATTTGGATGGACTCCTGTCTCACGTTTAGGTCTTTCAACCATTTGGAGTCTATTTTTGTGTGTGGTGTAAGGAAATGGTCTAGTTTCATTCTTCTGCATGTGGCTGTCCAATTTTCCCAACACCATTTGTTGAAGAGACTGTCTTTTTGCCATTGGATATTCTTTCCTGCTTTGTCAAAGATAAGTTGACCATAGAGTTGAGGGTCCATTTCTGGGCTCTCGATTCTGTTCCATTGATCTATGTGTCTGTTTTTGTGCCAGTACCATACAGTCTTTATGATGACAGCTTTGTAATAGAGCTGGAAGTCCGGAATTGTGATGCCGCCAGCTTTGCTTTTCTTTTTCAGTATTCCTCTGGCTATTCGGGGTCTCTTCTGGTTCCATACAAATTTTAGGATTATTTGTTCCATTTCTTTGAAAAAAGTGGATGGTATTTTGATGGGGATTGCATTGAATGTGTAGATTGCTCTAGGTAGCATTGACATCTTCACAATGTTGGTTCTCCCAATCCATGAGCATGGAACGTTTTTCCATTTCTTTGTGTCTTCTTCAATTTCTTTCATGAGTATTTTATAGTTTTCTGAGTACAGATCCTTTGCCTCTTTGGTTAGATTTATTCCTAGGTATCTAATGGTTTTGGGTGCAATTGTAAATGGGATAGACTCCTTGATTTGTCTCTCTTCTGTCTTGTTGTTGGTGTATAGGAATGCCACTGATTTCTGTGCGTTGATTTTATATCCTGCTACTTGACTGAATTCCTGTATGAGTTCTAGCAGTTTTGGGGTGGAGTCTTTTGGGTTTTCCACATACAGTATCATATCATCTGCAAAGAGTGAGAGTTTGACTTCCTCTTTGCCGATTTGGATGCCTTGGATTTCTTTTTGTTGTCTGATTGCTGTGGCTAGGACTTCTAATACTATGTTGAATAGCAGTGGTCAGAGTGGACATCCCTGCCGCGTTCCTGACCTTAGGGGAAAAGCTCTCAGCCTTTCCCCATTGAGAATGATATTCGCTGTAGGTTTTTCATAGATGGCTTTTATGATATTGAGGTATGTACCCTCTATCCCTATACTCTGAAGAGTTTTGATCAAGAAAGGATGGTGTACTTTGTCAAATGCTTTTTCTGCATCTATTGAGAGGATCCTATGATTCTTGTTCTTTCTTTTGTTAATATATTGTATCACGTTGATTGATTTGTGGATGTTGAACCAGCCTTGCAGCCCAGGAATAGATCCCACTTGGTCGTGGTGAATAATCCTTTTAATGTACTGTTGGATCCTATTGGCTAGTATTTTGGTGAGAATTTTTGCATCCATGTTCATCAAGGATATTGGTCTGTAATTCTCTTTTTTGATGGGGTCTTTGTCTGGTTTTGGGATCAAGGTAATGCTGGCCTCATAAAATGAGTTTGGAAGTTTTCCTTCCATTTCTATTTTTTGGAACAGTTTCAGGAGAATAGGTATTAATTCTTCTTTAAATGTCTGATAGAATTCCCCTGGGAAGCCATCTGGCCCTGGGCTTTTGTTTCTTGGGAGATTGTTGATGACTGCTTCAATTTCCTTAGTGGTTATAGGTCTGTTCAGGTTTTCTATTTCTTCCTGGTTCAATTTTGGTAGTTGATACATCTCTAGGAATGCACCCATTTCTTCCAGGTTATCTAATTTGCTGGCATAGAGTTGCTCATAATATGTTCTTATAATTGTTTGTATTTCTTTGGTGTTGGTCGTGATCTCTCCTCTTTCATTCATGATTTTGTTGATGTGGGTCATTTCTCTTTTCTTTTTGATCAGTCTGGCCAGGGGTTTATCAATCTTGTTAATTCTTTCAAAGAACCAGCTCCTAGTTTCGTTGATCTGTTCTACTGTTCTTTTGGTTTCTAGTCCATTGATTTCTGCTCTGATCTTTATGATTTCTCTTCTCCTGCTGGGTTTAGGCTTTATTTGCTGTTCTTTCTCCAGCTCCTTTAGGTGTAGGGTTAGGTTGTGTATTTGAGACCTTTCTTGTTTCTTGAGAAAGGCTTGTATTGCTATATACTTTCCTCTCAGGACTGCCTTTGCTGTATCCCAAAGATTTTGAACAGTTGTGTTTTCATTTTCATTGGTTTCCATGAATTTTTTTAATTCTTCTTTAATTTCTTGGTTGACCCATTCATTCTTTAGTAGGATGCTCTTTAGCCTCCATGTATTTGAGTTCTTTCCGACTTTCCTCTTGTGGTTGAGTTCTAGTTTCAAAGCAGTGTGGTCTGAAAATATGCAGGGAATGATCCCAATCTTTTGGTACCGATTGAGACCTGATTTGTGACCTAGGATGTGATCAATTCTGGAGAATGTTCCATGGGCACTAGAGAAGAATGTGTATTCCGTTGCTTTGGGATGGAATGTTCTGAATATGTCTGTGAAGTCCATTTGGTCCAGTGTGTCATTTAAAGTATTTATTTCCTTGTTGATCTTTTGCTTAGATGATCTGTCCATTTCAGTCAGGGGGGTGTTAAAGTCCCCCACTATTATTGTATTGTTGTCAAAGTGTTTCTTTGCTTTTGTTATTAATTGCCTTATATAATTGGCTGCTCCCATGTTCGGGGCCTAGATATTTACAATTGTTAGATCTTCTTGTTGGATAGACCCTTTCAGTAGGATATAGTGTCCTTCCTCATCTCTTATTACAGTCTTTGTTTTAAAATCTAGTTTGTCTGATATAAGGATTGCCACCCCAGCTTTCTTTTGGTGTCCATTAGCATGGTAAATGGTGGAGAAGCTACTTTCAAACTGACCCTGTTTGGTATTAGAGATCAGTATTGCCAGAGAGCTAGCAGGCTTGTTTGTCCCTAGAAAACATCAACATTTATTTACATATTTTTTTGGAATATCCCCAAACAGTCATTCCAGTCGGTGGTAGAGAAGAGCTCACTGGATTGGAAGCAAAGACATCAGGGATCCCAGTCCTGGCTCTGCCCCTTCCTAACAGCATGGCTCTCCTACCCTCTCTCTGAGCCTCAGTTTTCTCATCTGAGAAATAGGTTTAATAATTCCTTTCCACTTTACTAGTGACAATAGCTGTGGCATTTGATTCAACTCAACCAGGATTGATTGATTGATTGATTTTAAAAGGATATATTTATTTATTTGTGATAGAGAGAGGAGAGAATGAGTGGGAAGGGCAGAGGGAGAGAGAATCTCAAGCAGACTCCCCGCTAAGTGTGGATTTCACAACCGCTTGATTTCACAACCTCGAGATCATGACCTGAGTTGAAACCAAGAGTCAGATGCTTGACCGACCATGCCACCCAAGTGCCCCCCAACCAGGATTTATTGAGCACTAACTATATGCCAGGCGCTCTACCTGGTCTGAGCAGAAAAACTTACAAAGGTGGGTCACAGATGATCCCCATCCTCAAGTGATTCATGTAGTGCAAAGAGGATGGACAGAGGTGGTGAACGGTGATTTACATTTCAGTAGTATTCTAGAGTGTTCTCATTCATTACTTCATTGAAAGCATATGATGGCTGTCTGAAGTAGGCAGAGCACAGATTCTTACTTTCATTTGACAGATGGAGACTAACAAAGTTAAGTGACTTGCTGAGTGGTGATTATAATCTCTAAAGTCTGTGCCCACAATTCATTTGCACAGGGCTTTCAAATCCGTCATCGTGGCATGTCATTGAATCTTCAAAAAGTCCTGTGTGCTAGAACTTATGAGTGTCAGACTTATATTAAAGGTGAGAAAAGAGGCAGGTCCAGAGTGTCAGCTCCTGGAGAGGAAGAACCAGACCATCTTGATTTGTATGTCCTCAGACCAAGCATGGTATCTGGCGATGGAAGCCAACTCGCATACTCAAGAGCAGAAACACTAATAACCCAATTACAAAATGGCTAAGGACTTGAGCAGACATTTCTCCAAAGATGTGCAAATGGCAAAGAGACATATAAAAAAATGTCCAACATCACTAATCATCAGGGAAATGCAAATCAAAACCACAATGAGATGTCACCTCACAGTTGTCAGGATGGCTAGTAGTATCAAAAAAACAAAAGGCAGCAAGTATTGGCGAGGACACAGAGGAACTGGAATCCTTGCAATTGTTGGTAGGAATGTAAAATGGTGCAGCTGCTATGGAAAACAGTATGGAGGTTCCCCAAAATGTAAAACATAGAACTATCATATGATCCAGCAATCTCATTTCTGGGCATTTATCAGAAAGAATTGAAATCAGGATCTGAAACAGATATCTGCATTCCCATGTTCACTGCAGCATTACTCACAATAGCCAAGCTGTGTGAACAACCTAAGCGTCCACTGACAGAGGAAGGGATAAAGAAGATGTGCTTTGCACATACAACTGTATACTCTTCACTCAGCCTTAAAAAAGAAGGAAGCTCTGCCATGTACAACAGCATGGATGAACCTTGAGGACGTTATGCTAAGTGAAATAAGTCAAGTCACAGGAAGACAAATACTGCTCTAAAATAGTCAGGTTGATAGAATGAAAGAGCGGAATGGTGCCTGGGGGTGGGGGCGGGGAAATGGGGAGTTATGAGTCACGGGGCATAAAGTTTCAGTTAAGCAAGATGAATAAACTCTAGAGATCTGCTGTACAACATGGTCCTTATGGTCAACAGTTCTGTATTGTACACTCCAAAATTTTTAAGTGGATCTCATGTTAAGTCTTCTTACTACAATGACATAAAATAAAAAATAAACAAAACAAAGTGCTTAAAAAAAATGTGGCTTCTAGCTGATACTTCTGGTCTACTGCCCATGTTCCCTTGGACTTAACAATTTTATTGTGGGCTAGCCCCATTTTCAGCTACTAGTGCCTGAATTTCTTTGCCTGAGGGCTTTCTTTCTCTGATCATACACAGGGCAGGGGAGGAGTGCCAGAAAGTTAATGCTCCCTGGGAACTGCCGTCAACCAGACTGTCAGTTGATTGGGACATAAATACCCTCACTCCCTCACCCTTCAGGTGAGATAACTCTGAGATTCATGTTCCACCCTGGCTCCCAGAGTTCCCTGTGGGATTAAGATCCAATTGACCGTGGGGCTAACTTAATAATGCACTTGTTTTGGTCACTTTCTTTCCCTGTCTCACTTCCTACTTCCCTATCAGTGTTCTCTGGGATCATCTCCCAGATAAACTACATGTCTTTTTTTCACGGTCTGCTTTTGTGGGAACCAGACTAAGACTGGGTTCACTAGCAGTTTATGGAGTGAGTGAGTGAGTGAATGGACACGAGAGGATGGACCCATTTCCAATCCCTGCCCGGGAACTTACAGTGGGCCTTGATGTGTTCATCTAATGGGAACTGGGGTTGGCTCGGGGAGGGGCTGCATCTTGCCAGCTGGTGTTGGTGGGAGGAAGCAGAGAAAATATGCTATAAATCCTGTGCTAAAGCTGAGGTCAGGAATGTGATCCCTAGCTGGGTAATGGGTCTATGAGAAGCCCAGGATTCTCTTGCTGAGTTCCCCTCCCTTGGCTGCCCAGTTGTCTTGGAACAAGAGCCAAACTCCTTACTCAGGACTTGCCATGCTCTCCAACACATCCCAGATACTTTTGCCTTCACCGGGGTGTTCCAGCCTTACATGTTCTTTTCCTTGAACACGTAGAGTGCACCCTTCCCCTGGGGCACCTTTATTCTTGTTGGCACTTTGCCTGGAATGATCATTCCCCCAGAGATTTGCCTGACTCACATTTTCCTTTTCCTTTGGGTTTCAGCTTCATTCAAAGAAGCCTCCTTTGGTCTTTTCTGACCAACCAACTTAGTATCTCCTTATTATATCATCTCATTCTATTTCATCATGAAACTCATATCTGTGGAAAATTTATTATTATTATTATTATTATTAAGGAATTTTCTATATAAAATGCAGGTTCTATGAGACACCTTGTTTGTTTTGTTCACCGATTCAGCCTCAGCACTTGGAGCAGGAGCTGGGGCATGGTACGTGATCAATAAATATTTATTAGTGAATGAATGAACGGCTAACTAATGAGAAGATGGCAGTGGGCAGAGGTCTGGAAGAATTCTGGAGTGTGAGGGTCAGTGCCTTTGGCTGCATTTTAATGCCCTGGTGAAAACTTATTTGGACGAGCTAGCTGTCTTTATAGCACTGTATGAGATAGAGAGGGGTAATGTGAATGGCTCAGGATGACTCAGGTAAGAGTAGGAGATTCAGAACCTGAACCTGGGCTCCTGACCATGAACCCCGTGCTTTTGGTCCCTCATCCTGTAGGTATCAACTAAGGGTTGCTCAAAATGCCTGAAACTAGACCTTCTGATCATGTAGCCTTGTCTTCTACCACATCACATAGATAGAGGGTATTATTCTTGTTGCTGTGACATTTAAAACTTTATTTAGAAATTGTCCCAGTTTTATCTTTTGCCGGCTTGTGAGAAAATATATAGGTCGGCCATACAAATAATTTGCCCTTGAAAACATGTCATATAAAAAAGAATGTCGCCCCCCCTTCTCCCTAAAACCTCCAGACCCTAGTTTTTTCAACTTCAGCACTACTGACATTTTGAGTTGGATCATTCTTTGTGGTGGGGGCTGTCCCGTGCATTTTAGGGTGTTTTGCAGCATCACTGGCCTCTATCCAGGAGCTCCTTCTAGTTATGACCACACAAAATGTTTCCAGACACTGTCAGTTGTCCCCTGGGGACAAAAGTGCCCCTATTTAAGAACCACCGAGCTATAAGAAGGTAGGTACTATGTCTATTTTTTGCTTGAGATTGTGTCCCCAGCGCCTGGCCCATGTTAAGTGTCCCATAAATATTTGTTGGAAGAAAGGATGAATAAATGAGTGACTACGTGAATGAATGAATGAATGTATGAATCCAGCCCATGTCCCTAGACTGAGCTCGCCGAATCCCCCGACCTCAGCAGCTCTCTACTCCCCGCACTCCCTTCCCCTTCTCCTTGGCATCCCATTTCGGCCAGTCTCATCGGCCAATCAGAGCCAGCTCCAGTAGAGGTATTCCATCTTGCTTCCCATAAACTACCTCCAAATAGGCAGCAGCTCCCAAGTTGGTCTGTCTCAGTCTAGTGTGCAGAATCCAGAAACTTCTTAACCCCCAGGTGAAGCAGGGAGAAGAGGCAGAACACAGGAGTGCATGCAACAGGTACCCCCATTCCTCGGGCGTCACTCCCACCCTTTGGGATCCAACCCAAGATGCTGAAGCAGAGGAAGTTGCTGAGCTGCCACTTTCCCTGTCCTCCCCTACCCCTCAACCCCATATTTCTCTATCTTGCAGACACCGGCAGAGCAAACATCCATCAGGGAACATTACACTGTATAATGAGGCAACTGCATTCAGATCCCAAATAAGAAAATGGAAGCTTCTATTAGACTTTAAGCTGCTCAAGTTCACTCAGCCTCTGCTGATGAAAATATGAGCCGTGTCTGAGGCTGAGCCTGCTCTGCCACGTGCTCTGGTAAATATCTAAGGATCTCCAGATTCCTTTCTGCCTTCTAAACTGCCTGCATCACTTCTGACATTTATGAGTTATCCATGATGCCTGCAAGATTAAGCCACCACGAAAACTCTCCATCTGCACTCACTTCCACACCCCCTCCCCAACCGGGGTTGAGCTGGAATCTCTTAGACTGTTACAGCTCATCCCATATGGGCGAGATTTGAGGCCAGCTGCAGACCTTTTAGGGTATAGCCCTCCCCCTCCGACGCTCACCCCTATTTGCACCTCACAGGCCTGGCTGAGTGAGAGTCTTCTTGCTACCGGGGGATGTGAGGGCTGACAAAGAGGAAGGAGACTCGGCTCTCCCCTCCAAGGAAAGGGCCTCCTCAGCATTTATTGAGCAGCTACTGTGTGCTCTGTACATGCCCTCAGTAGAAAACTACTGGGTTGGTGCCTTTGTTTCACGGTTGAGAAACACGTGTGCTTTGAGTCATAGAGCCACCGCGGGGATGCGACCAACGACAGATGACCAGGAATGACAGACATGTAATGACGTAACTGCGCTCCAGGTATGATAGGGAACTGCTACATAAAGGTGCAAGCAGTGTCCTGCGTGCAAAGAGAGGAAGGATGAATTCACGTGAGGGACGGAATGGGTCTGGGGTGAAAAACAAGTATGATTTTCATTGCTGGAAAATGGGGAGGTCCCTGGGCAGAAGGATAGCTGTGCAAAAGTGCGAAGGGCATGTCCTTCCGCAGAGGAAGGGGTGAGTGAAAAGCGCTGCGGGCAGAGGGAGGAGGATGCGAGTGGGCAGCTGTGGGAGGGGCCAGTTCAGCAGTGCCGACCGCTCGCCCTACCCAGTGCGGTATTCAACAAGGTCAAGCTGGTAGCTTGAAATCAGCCATGGTGCGAACATTTACACCATGGAAGTGGGCAATCAGATCTATTTTCCCCCTGAAGACCAGCTGTTAAATATTGAGTCTCTCACACTGAGGACTGGGGGACATTACCTCCAAGGTGACCCCGGGGACCCAACTCTTAGAAAACAGCAGGTTGGTGATGCTGTTGATGAGGATGAAGGCTCCAGGAAGGTGAGCCACAGGCTGGATATTGAGACCTGTAGTTCAGAAAACCAGAGGTGACTGCTTTTCTTTCCCCCCATGGGGTGGATGTCCCTCTAAGGAGAAGAAATCATCCCTTTAAATGAAATGAAACAAAATCGAAGCAAAGATCTGACCTGGTGGAATTTCTTAGCAGGGAGGCAGGCAGAGTCCACAGGCCCTTCTGCCTATTACCAATATTACATTATCACAAACTCACTTATTCAGAATTCTCTTACCATAGATCAGTGCTTTGCCTCTTCCATTACCAGCTAATCCAAATGGACCTGGTGCAAACTCAGTTTTGAAGATAATGGAGGTTCAAGCTGTGTGCACCATTGGTTGGCTCTCACATCCTACAGCATTTGCTTACTCCTTAAAATCAGCAAGGAGCAAGGCTGGACCAGACCCGTAGACCCTCCTTCTGAGAGTGAAGGAGCAGAGTTCCGGGATCCCAGAGCACCTCTGGTTGCCTGCATTAAATACCCTCAGTACACAAGCTACAGTGTTGGGTGCCCAGTGTGAATCATGCCTGGTCCTCACCATAGCCCCCCAAGGGACATAACGTGACTTCCATCTGATAGAATAAGAAACAGTGGAGTCCCAGGAAGGTTGAAAAACCAAGGTCATGCAGTGAGTAAGTACCAGAGCTGAAAGGTGAACCCACTGTCTGTAAGGCTTATACTCTCTCTCTCTCTCTCTCTCTTTTTTTAAAGATTTATTTGAGAGAGGGAGAAAGAGAGAGAGAGCATGAGCAAGGGGGAAGAGCGGAGGGAGAGAGAGAGAAGCAGACTCCCTGCTGAGCAAGAAGCCTAATGCAGGGCTTGATCGCAGGACCCTGGGATCCTGACCTGAGACAAAGGCAGACACCTAACCGACTGAGCCGCCCGGGTGCCTCTGTAAAGCTTATACTCTTAACCATATTTTGTCACTACCTACGGTGAGCTGAGTAACGGTCCCCAAAGACATCCACACCCTAGTCCCTAGAACCCGGCAAAAAGAAGTTGACAGATGAGATTACGTTAAGGTTCTTGAGATGGGAAGATTTTCCTGGAATCTGTAGGAATAATCCCAAAGGCCTTTAGAAAAGGCAGGCAGCTGGAGGATTTGAGTACAGAAAAGATGGCCATGTGGGGATGGGGAAGGAACCAAAGTGAGGGGCCACAAGCCAAGGAATGCCAACAGCATTCCAATAGGAATGAATTCTCCCCTGGAGCCTCCAGAAGGAGCCAGGCCTGCCAACGCTTTGCTTTTCACCCTGTAAGACTCATCTTGGACTGCCGGCCTCCAACACTGTAAGACAATATGTTTCTGTTGTTTGAAGCCCCTGTTTGTGGTCATTTTGTTATAGCAGCTGCAAGGAACTCATACACTTCCTGAAGCAGGAGGAGAGAACGGGCTTGAGATGTGAGATATCAGTGCCAGGAAGGAATGAAGTGAGGCTAGACCTCTAGGTGTCCTCCCCTTCCTGACACCTGCCCCTCCCGGCTACACTGACCTCCACCTGAACCAACACCATCCATCATTTGGACAGATATTCCTTGACCCCTAGGGGAAGGGAGGAGGCCACTGAGTGTCAGGGGACAGCACACTGGGTTCTGTCCAGGCTCTGCCAGCCACTTGCTGTGTGATCTTGGGCAAAGCACTTTACTTCTCTGAATTTCCGAAGATGCCATGACTTTTCAGCTCCAGCTGCGAGATGTTTCTAGCTATGTGCTAAGCAAACTAATTGTGTAAACTCCGTTTGGACAGAATGTTGACGCCTCCAAAGGAGCATCCAAAACATACCCCGGGCAGATAATTCTCGTTTATCTTGTGTGCAAACAGGTTCCTGGGGCTCCCCCGTGGAGGCCTCTTGAAGCTGCAGGCTGGGGAGCCGACCCTCAGGGAGAAGCTCCAATGCCTATGAATTCGGGAGGATTTCTCTGGCTGCCATGGCCAGAGGGTGGGCACAGACCAGTCTTATGAGCTGAGGGTGCAAAGAAACAACAACAACCCTGCTTGGAAAGACTGGAGACAACTCTTGGAGGCCTGCAAATGTGGAGGCTCTGAAACAAGCTGGCAGGGATGGGAGGAGGTGCAGCTGGAGGGTCGAGAAGAGATGCTGCTGGTTCAGGAGTCCGGATGCTAAATGCTAAATTCCCAGCAGTGACAGAATCCCAACGGGGTTAGTCTTATTTTTTAAGATTTTATTTTAAATAATCTTGACACCTAATGTGGGGCTTGAACCCACAACCCTGAGATCAGGAGTCACATGCCCCATCGATCCAGCCAACGAGGTGTCGCCTCCCGTGCCCCCCCTTTTTATTTCAATGGGGTTATTCTTTTAGCCACTGGAGGCTGGGCCTGGCAGCCGTGATGACATGAGGCCTGGCCGTAAAGCTCAGTGGGACAGAGCGTGGTTTAATTGAACACCGTGACCTAGGTTTCTGAAGGCCTAGACCCTACTTCTAGTCCTGTTCCCATCCCTTTTTGGAACTTTGAGTTTCTTAAACTTTCAACTTCAGCTTCCTGATCTGTCACGTGAATGAGTGAGAAGAGCTCCTTGGAGCTGGGGAGCTCCATCCATGTCACCCCGGGGGGCTGGGAGTCCTAGCTGGGAGTCCGAGAATTCGTTTGCTAGACTGAAGAATGGGATTCCTCATCAGAGGGGCGACAGAAGGCTCAGTGAGATAGGATGCATACTCCAGTTCTGGCAATGCCGATTCCCTCTTGCCCATGCAGGCTTTCTCATAGGCTGAGAGCATGACAAGGCAGAACAGGATGACAGACATGAGTGTTCTACGGCTGTTCTTTCTGAGGGTGGCCCCATCTATGCAGCAGAGTGACCACTGGCTGGAAAACATGTGTCTCTGTGTTCCCAACCAGCTGCTGGTCTGCCACGTTTAGGGCCAAGTTCCCATGAATCTCTCAAAATGCCCCTCCCCAGTTCGCGAGGGGAGAACAATGGGTGGGGTCTAAATGAACAAGGGCCTGCTCCCCAAGCCCTGAAGCATCCCTACTTCCCATCTGGGACCTCCCAGCAACAAATCAGAATGTCAGTATGACACGGGTTCAGGTCCCTACGTCCTGCTCAGTCTACAACCTCTTACCTGCACCCCTGGTTGGCTCTTCCCCATGATGCAGCCCCTTTTTGGGCAAAAAGTACAGCCCCGAGCTGCTGGCTGAGGACTGTTTTCCCAGAGAATGCACCTGCTGGGCTGCCTTCAAAGAGACTGTATGCACTCTGCTTGCCCTCTCTTCTCTGGGGCTGGCAGAAACCCTGTGAGAATGGGGCATGTGTCAGACCTCCCGGGTCCCAGGCTCGTAATCTGCCTCTTCCTCCCCGGGTTGGCGCTGAGTATCATGCCTGGAGACCACAACCATTACCCTCAAATCTGAAAGCGGAGCACCCCAAACTTTAAGATGCATATGAATTATGTGGGATCCTGTTAAAATGCAGATTCTGATGCTATTGGTGTGGGGTGAGGTCCATGATTGTGTTTCTAGCAAGTTCCCAGGTGATGCTGATGCTGCAGATCTCCAAGTAGCAGGGACCTAAAAGATTACCCCGCGGCAATGACAAAGCCTCAGGGCTCAAAAAGAAGGAAAGGGGAGCTGAAACCGCCTGTCTGCTGTGTGCCTGGGGCCCTTTCGCCAGGTGGGTGGAAGTTGCTATTAGGTTAGAATCCTAAATCCACAGACAAGGAAACAGAAGTCTCCGAGCTACAGCGACGCAGCCAGGATCACGCAGCTGGTGCAAGGAGTCAGGGACTGAGTGTGCACCCAGCTCATGCTTTCTCTCCTCTAAGGTGTTTCCCTGCAAAGGGAGATGAAGCTCTACATATGAGGAAATACATCTCGTAAGGAAACCTATGAAAAATGCTCCATCTTTTTCTTCAACCAGAAAAATCAAGGCAAAACAGTGTGGATTCACTTCTCATCAGTCAAAATAGAATAGATATTGTAAAATAATAATCACAGGTGGGGCATGGTGTGGGAAAGTGGGGATTCTTGTGCACTTGCAGGGAGAGTGCAAACCGGGGCATCTGATTGGAAAACTAGGGGCAACGTTTCTCAAGAGCCTCAGTCATGTTCCTAGCCTTTGACTCGTAATCCTGCTTCTGGGAATCTGTCCTAACAAATCCAGAAATACACGTGTCCCAGCATTACTCAGGATGAGGAAATAGTAGAACGGGTTTAAACATCTGACGGTAGAGGAATGAGACACAATCTATGGAACATTCACACAGTTGAGTTTTATGTCACTCTTGAACAATGTGTGTGTAATACCGTGAACATGCTAAACATGAACATAGGGGAAAAGCCACTTGTGAAATGATACATAGAGAATCACTCAAATTGATATTTAAACCACCCTTAAACCTACACCCAGAAAAAAGACTGGAAGGAATTAAACCAGCATGCTAGTGGCCAGGTTTGAGTTGTAGAACTATTGGTGCTTTTTAATGTAGTTTCCAAAATGTTTTTCATGGACATGTGATTTTGTAAACATGTCCTTGCAAATAAACGTTAAGCCTGTTGCACTTAATCCAATGATTTAAAAGTCAAGTGTACACTAGTTTCATAAATGATTCCTTGTGTTCTCATTGACTCCTATGATAATTTCAGAGACAAGTGGACTTCGCTTCTGACTGATCATTGATTGGCAGCAGTTCATAGTTTTCCTGTCTCTAGCTTCAAGGCTTTAAATATGTTGCAAGGTCTAAGCAAAAATTCAAATCATCAGGAGATGATACATTAAAGAGACTTTAAGAGTGGTCAGTCCTTCAGTAGTCTGGGCTCTGTGGAGGCAGAGGTGGGAGACAGTCTACGAGTGGCCTGCAGTCTGTAAGGTGGGGGGAAGCATCATTCCTATAGTTCGAGTGAGCAGACCCCCAGAGCCAATTAGCACTGGGCGTGGTGGGCTGGAGGTGGAAGGTGCCCATTCAGCAAGAGATGTCCTGAATGGTGAAGGAGTGTTCATCAAGGAAGGGGCAGAAAGGCACTCGAAGCAGTATTTGCAAAGACTCGAAGGGGGCACATTGAGGGTATGGTGGGTTCAAGGAGCCACCCCGAAGTCTGGCCTGGCCTAAGGGTGCTGTGCTCGGGGGAGGGAACAAATGAGTCGGGAACAGCTGGGATGGTCATGGCTGTAGATGCCATGCTGTGGGGTTTGGATTTTATTTGGAAGGTGATAGGAGCCACAGGGGGGTTTTAAAGAGGGGAGGATCATGCCCGGGCTGGAAATGGATGAGCACTCTGGCTCCAGGGTGGAGGTGAGGCAGTGGGTGGGTGGTTCAACTCAGAGTGTGATGGGGGTAGGGAAAAGCAGTCCTGGGGTGTTTCACTAATTCAGCTGAGAACCTTGAGGAGGTGGCAGTGGGGGTGGGGAGAGCTGGACCCATAGGGGAGGGGGGAGCTGTCCATGGTAGATCAATAGCTATAGGGCTTACAAATTGGATGGGAGGGTTAGAAAGACGGAGGAGCTCCTAGGTTTCTGGCTTGGGCAACTGGGTTGACTGTCGGAATGTTAATAATTTCGAATTTATGTATTTTTGCAGGCTGGAATTTCAGAGTAAATTAAAAGGTAATTTGATAAAATGTAATTTAGACATAACCTGTCAGGAACATATACATCTTTTGAAAATGTAGATGCAGCCACAGGCCAAAGGCCCAGATCTTAGCCACAAGCCATTGTGAAGACATAGAGGCCAGTGCCTTTCTGGTGCCTCTGGAACATTCTCGGCCAGCACTCAGGTGCTTCACGTTGGGGAGCAAAGTGGAGATGTTGGTTCTGCTGGCTGAGAACTCCTGCTGCAGTGGGGCATTTCCCATTGACTGATGGCCACCCAAACTTGCGGTGGGGTATGGAGGGTGGAAAAAGGAGAGAGTTACAAAAGCATAGTGGTTTCTGGGAAGCTCTCAGGTGTGTAAGGCTGGGTTTCTCTCTGGAGATCACCTGTCCTCAAAAAGCAGAATGAATCACGGTTTTGTGATTTGCTCTGGCAGATCTGTGAACTACATACACACACCCCCACACACAGGCAGGCACAACTCAGGGTGCACACACATCCTACAGAGGAGGCTCAGCATGATGGAGTAGTCCATCTTGCAACACAATTCTTGTGGTGGCTGAGCTGGACAGGAGTCTTTGGCTCCTGGGTGCTTGTCTTTTCCCACATGCCATGCTGAACACCTCTAAGCATGCCATGTCTGCCACTCCCCCAGAGCACTCGGGAACCTACAGCCTGATGTCGTGGGAAGAACCCAGACTCTAACTCCAGACAGAGCTGGGTCTGAATCCAGCTTTCTTTCCCTCCTGGGTGACCTTGGGTCCCTCCTCTTTGACCCTTAAGTTTCCCTTCTGTAAAATAGGGACACCAGCATCACCTTGTAGGCTTGCTATGAGGATTAAATGACACAAGGCAGGTAAAGCGCTCACCTCCGGATCTTGGGAGAGGAGACTTGAGACAGGTCTAGGGAAACACACCATGCATAGAGGACCCCTCGGCGTAAACCAGCACAGGGATCGTCCTGTATAATATGGTGATTTCTGCAGCAAAATCTCCTGTGACGGCAAAGACAAAGTCCTCTTTGCTAGATGGTGCAACTCATGCTTTTAAATGTTTTTATTTAAAATAAATGAGCTGTGCTGTTGACTCTGGTGCAGAAGCACGGGCTGTGCTCCCAGCCCGCCCCACGGTACTGCAAGGGCCACTGCCCTAGTGCAGTTTATGTCCCATCCCCGGGAATCCGGGAGCCCGGCGGGGGCCTGACTCAAAGGCAACTTCCTGATGCTGCAGGCTGGGCACAAGTCTGGGGTGCAGAGGGCTGGGCTGCATCCCTGCTTCCCCACTGCTTACGCGTGACCTTGGGGAAAGTCACCAGACTGCTGCACCCCGCTTAGAGCCTGTGTTCTAGTCTGTTCATTCTCAGGGTCCAGCCTGGCGCCTGGCCCAGAGTCTTCTGTGTGAAAGGATGGCCGAAGGTATCAATGTCTGCGTCCTCCACTTTCCCTAAAGAGTGGATAATTAATTCCTATCTTGAAGAATTGTATCCGAGATCGGGATAGAAAATGCCAAGCAATGTGCCTGGTGCATAGTAGATGCTTGACATGTGGGAGCTTATACTCTGATTCTTTTCGTTATTATTAGTCAAGCACTGCCTCTGGGCGTAACTGTTTCCTCTCCTGTATCTGGCTGTGTGCCTCACTTGTAGTAGGTGTTCAGTCAATGATGGTAGATTTTTTAAAACACGTTTTCTTTCCCCTTTGCTTTCAGCGTGAACTGGAAATCCGGTGGGGTTGCTTAGGGCGCGTCTCCTCTCTCCTCCGTACCCCCTTCCCTTCCCCTCCTCCCCTCTTCAGGGGACCCAGTGACCCACCGAAGGGTGTGGGGTGTGGTACTGGATTTGATGACTCAGGACCCACCACACATTTTCCAACCCCACTGGTATAAGGAAGAGCCAAACCGGGCCCAGGAAATTATTTTCGGTATTTTCTCCAGCTATTCTAATCCCTAGCACTTTGCAGTGGGTGGTTAGAGCTGCTGATTTTCCTTTCTTTTGTGCAAATGAGACCAGAATAAACAGCACAGGGTGAGTCACTTCAGACTCTTAGTGCTTCAATTACTTAAAAAACTCAAGGGCCTGACGAAGCTTCGAATGTCACCTTTTTCAGAACAGTTATAAGCAGATGGAGAATGCTCCGTATTGGAGGTAGTTGATGGCTTCCCAGCACAGGAAATCTTGTACTAGCTAGTCCTAGAGCTACGAGCATGGAGGCAGCAAGGCAAGTCTGCCTTTCCAAGGCTCTCCTAGATGCCAAGTACTTTGTGCACATTATTTCATATCTTACTTCATCTAATCTCTACAATGACCCCATGAGGTAATACCTTTAGTGCCTATGAGGTTATAAATAACAGCCTCCATGTATATTTCTTGCCTCCACCCCTGCCAGGCCCACTCTTCATGTTACATCCGTTATGACCTTGGGTCCTTGCAATAATTTTGGGATGTAGTTGCTGCTGCCTCTGTTTCACAGGTGAGAAAACTGAAGTGCAGAGCAGTGAACAAAGGTGGGGGGTGTGGGGGGTGAGGGGGTGAGAAAAAGAGGCAAACCCGAGGCTTTCTGTTTTCAAGCCCATAGTCTTAAAACCCTATTTTTGGCAAACTGTGTCCCGAGGAACCCTGGGGTTCCCTAAGATGCTAATAGGTCACTGTCAGGGGAAGAAAGTGTACTGTGGCCCAGGCGGTTGGGGAAGTTTCGCTTGCCCAACCTCCCCTATTAGAGTCAGCACATGTGTTATTATAGGCCCTGAGAGAGCTCGTGTTAAAGAAATTTGTTAGAATAGCCATTTCTCTAACTCAGTCGATCATATAGCCATTCATTCATCCATCCATCCATTCATTCAGTCATTCATTCATTCACCCACTTGTTTGTTCATTCATTCCCCTAATGTTCACTACCTTAAGGACCCCTGGAACACGGCTATGGACATTCTACACTATTGACTGAGAACAGTAAGGTTTTACCCCAGTTTTCACACTGGGGTCAGTTCTTAGGGAAAAATGCCCAATCAAGAACAACCAGAACTTTAAAAATTACTGTCATGAGAAAGGAATGTCATTTTCTTGAATACCTAATGAGTAACAGCCCTGCTAAGGTCTCATCTGGCACCTCCAGTTGAAGAGGCACGAAGAGGTCCTCTAGTCTAACCTGTAATTGGGTCCAGAGCCCTCACTCAGGCTAAATAGCTCTACTTCCCCCCTGAGCTGGTTTCCAGTCCCCTTGGGAGAAGCAGATAAATTGGGAAAGGACCCAGACCTTGGGGCCTTGGGGCTCCAAATTCTGGATCTAGTAACTGGTAGTTGTGTGACCTTGGGTAATTTATTTAATTTCTCCAAGTATTAGGTTTTTTAAATTAATCTAGGAGACAAAAATCTATTTGCCACACAGAATTTTTTGATGAGTAAATAAGATAATGTATGCAAAGAACTGACATAATTGCTGGCACTGGGTAAGTGATCAATACTTATTATTGATCTCATCTCTCTGCTTCCTCCACCTTTCCAGACTCTCTACTCTGTCTGTGTGGTATGCTCAACTGTGTCACCAACCCCACAGTGATGCTTAAAGAATTCCAGGGGTAGACACACCCCCAAAGCAGACAGTGATAGCAATCCCCTTGTTACAGAAACTAGTTCTAGTCTGGTTTCTGCTGTGAACCTAAATGTGATCTGGGCCAAGGCACTTTCTTCCTCTGGATCTTGGTTTTCACATGGCCCAACTCTGGCATTCTGGGGTATGCACAGACGTCTAAGTATTCTTCTGTATCGCAGGAAAAGCCAGCAAATGATCTGACTTTCAGGGGAAAAAATGGCAAAAACATTTTTTACTCCAAACAAAAGAGGATGAATTTTCAAGGACCAGAAACTAGTATGGATTGTTCTTTTTCTTTCGTTTTGAAAGACTTGGCCATTTGAATTTATTGCCAATTGATCTTGAAATAATGAGAAATCTGACTGCTTAGCCTTTGGGTAAAGATTTTAGGCTTCTAGATTCTGTTCCTACTTGGCACTGAAAAGCAAAAAAAAAAACAAAAAAAACAAAAAACCCAGTTATTTAAGATGCTTATTTTAGAGGGGGGCCAAATAAAATAAATTCACTTCTCGTAGATTTGACTTTGTAAAATAGCCATAATGTGCATGATGAAGAGTCTACTAAATTTTTTTTTTTGGCCCAAGACAGAATTTATTTTTTTGAGTTTTAAAATGCAGATACTATACAGGAAGAACATAATTTTTCTGAAAGTTCATCCTAAAGGTCATTATTTAGAATTTGGATTTCATTTTCCCATGAAAACAAAGTTATAAATGGTGGTCAGGTTCCGAGGTTAGCCCTACAGATGTTTATTACCCACTCACGATGGTTAATCATTTATTCTTCCCCTCTGAAATGATTTACATTTTCTTACTGTTACTGCCTTCTGTGGTCCTCCCAACATTTGGGGGACTCTGTTATGAAATGAGTGTGTTTTGAGGGGTTATCCTGAAAACCTCACTATGCTCTAGGGGAAGTGGATTATTGGTAGTGCAGCAAGGAGGGACCATGGTGACGAGGGATATCTGGGATGCTCTCTGTAGTTAAAAAGGAACATGGCGACTTAGGCATCCTGGTGCCTCTGGCCACAACTTCCTGGCTTATTATCCACCCTGGTAAGAACTAAGGAAAAAAGGCTGATGAATGGGCAAATAAAATGCAATCTATCCACACAGTGGAATAATATTGGGCAATGAAAAGGAATGAAGTACTGATTCATGCTACAACATGGATGAACCTTGAAGATGTTATGCTTGTTGAAAGAAGCCAGCCACAAAATATCACATATTGTATGATTCCAAGTACATGGAATATCCATAGTAGGCAAATGTAAGGAGACAGAGAATAGATTATTGGTTGCTTCGGGCTGGGGAGAATGGGGAGTGCCAGGTAGTGGGTATGGATTTATTTTGCAGGGGGTGCAAACATGTTCTAAAATGTAGTTATGGTGGTGGTTGCACATAGCTGTGAATATACTAAAAAACACTGAATTGCTCACTTTCAGTGGATAATTGTGTGGCATTTAGGTTACATCTCAATAAAGCTTTTTTAAAAAAGCAGGATGAAGCAAAGCAATTGAGGGACTATTTTTGTTTCCTGTGCTCCAAAGAGAATTTTCTCTACTCCCCTGGCTTGGTGCTGGGATGCCGTTCACATAAATATGCAGGAATTGTTTGTGACATGAGGATTTTTAATGCAGGCAGTACTTCTATATGTCTCTTAAGAGAGACATCTTTTGCCAAATATTATTCAATAAAACTACAGTCTAGTAGTATTCATTCATTCATTCATTCATTCATTCATTCCTACAACACATTTTTCCTGACCACCAATTCTGTACCAGATAGCCAAGATCACATCAAGGAGTCCCATTCATATGAGGGAATCAGATTCTAACCAGGGGGCCAGGTTCACACCAGGGAATGAGATTCTCATCAGGGAGACAGATTCTTACTAGGAAATCAGGTTCATACCAGGCAGCCAGGTTCACAGTAGGGAGCCAGGCTCTCACAGTAAGCCATGTTCAGAAAAATACTTTGATGTGCTAAAAACCTTAATTAGTTATATTTTACATCCCAACCTGCATCTCACAGAACTGAACCAAAATACAGTGAATTACCCTTTCCCCCCTTTCTTCCTTTACACATATTTGTTCTTTAACAGAAGATTTTTTTTTTTTTTTGAAGGGAAAGAAAGCAAACATCCGGACATTTGAGGTTATCAAGCAAATCAATTAGCGTACTTTCTGGAAAGATTTCCAGTATGGCTTCAAAGAGAGCATTTGTGTGGGGCATTTAAATGTTTCTTTGTGGAATATTTGGTATCAGACGCGAGAGCTCTAAGGCAAAGTAGCCTAGACGGAAATGTTCGAGACAACCACCCATTAGAGCTCTCTCGGAGATGGGGAGACAGTGTCCCTGAAAAGATCATGCAAGTGACATGCAGCACCCCGACTCTTCCTGTGGGTCTCCTCCATGCCAGACACTGTGCTCGGATCTAGATGGGGCTGGGGTCACAGGTGACGGAGACCCAATTTCTGCCTTAAAGGGTCAGAGTGTGCAGGAGAAGATAAGTCAAGGGACAAAGAAGATTCTAGTTAGAGACCATCTGTTTTTTGCATATGGAAATCTGAGGGACCAGGGTCTGGGTACTTCTCCAGTCACCTTTGTTTCATTTCTTTTCAAGGATTTTACTAATAGACCAGCTTCTGGGAAAGAGCTCCTGTTGTGGATTGTATGAGGCTCATATGAGACATTGTCTCAATATGGAAAGCAACTTGAAATGCAAGCCAAGAACACAAGGTCAGGTGTTGTGCATTTAAGCTTGGCAAAATCGTATCATAAAACCAATGGGGCTGTGTTGGAACTGGCGTACCCCCTCCACCTCATGTTAATTATTATGCTGTTGCTTTCTGGGTCCTGAATTATTCATGGGGCCAGATATAAAATATGGTGATTGGTAATCTCCAGCTGTGGCACCTGAATGTGCAGATGCTGCATCTGTCTCTGGGAAACACAGACTAGGGTAAGGAACTCACGGGTCTCAGGGCCTTGGGGGAGCGGGAGGTAGCAGGGAGGGGAAGAGGGGCCAGAGGGGGGAAAGAAAGGTAGAGCGATGTTGCTCTTAGAGAAGATGGAAATGAGCTGAACAACACAGGGGGAAAGGGGAGAAGGGGTAATTCAATGTATTTTGGGTCAGTTATGTGAGATGCAGGTGGGATCTAAAATAAAGCTCATTATGGCTAAAATATGGGGCACAAGAAAGTTGACATGACTAGAAGGCAGTGCTGGATAAAGGTCATATGAATGAATGAATGAATGAATGAATGAATGAATGACGAATGCATCCATGGTATGATGTCCACACCTGAAGGGACGAGGGGAGGAAACTGGCCTTTGTTGGTGCCTCCTCTGAGTCACTGATTAAATTCTCATTGCCATCCAGTGAGGCTAGGTGGATATGAACACACACCTGTTCCGTTTAATCCTCAAGACCCTATAATATAGTATTGCTATTTTACATGCTGGGAGCTGGGGCCCGTGCATGGCTAATCGTGGCTACTTGAGGTCATGCCGTCCCATCCCTACGGGCCAGACACTGATTTGGGGGTAGGCAGGCAAAGCTTCAAGCGTCAGGGGCTGTCAAATCCTTCCCTCACTGGGGGTAGGAGGAGCTCGGCAGGAACCCTGCCTGCCTGAGCCCCTTAGCTGGAGTCTGACAGGGACCTGATTGCTTCTTCTGAACCTCTCCGTCTACCAAGACCTCTGCTGCCCTTTGGGGGAGCTGGCCCAGGAAAGGAGTCCCTTGAGTGTGCACAGGTCAGCCTGTTTTGGAAGGCATCGTGGAACTCTCTTATCAAAGTGAAACACGCCGAGCACCTTTGACTCAGCAACCCCAGGGAAATACCCGCACAGGTTCAAAACCACGCGAGTCCTACGGCAATGGGTGTTAGAGCAAGACATCAACAACAACCCAAGCGTTCACCAACAGAGGAAATGATTAAAAGCAATACGCTATACAGAGAGGCAGTCACTGCAAGTCAGGCTTGGATCCCAGCTCTGACGCTTTGATTAATTAATTAAATGTTATTTAACCCATTACATTCAATATAGTATAACTTTGACATGTAGTCAATATAAAACATTTTGAGGTGTTCTTTTTTTTTTTTTTTCTCCAAAGGAAGCCTTTGATTACACTTAGAGCCCCTCTCAGTCCCGACCAGCCACATTTCAAGTGCTTGGTAGCCCCCCGTGGCCAGGGGCTGCTGCAGAGGCTGTTAGTGTGGCAGGCCTGGGCCCGGCCCTGAACCTGTCACCCTGGCTGGAGGGCCTCTGGGAGATGTCAGGGGAAATGGAAATAAAACCTTTTATAATCACACAGCTCGCGCTTTAGCTCCCTCTCCATGTCGGCACCCTGCGTACCACCCTGTGGTCCCAGCACAGGCAGAGAGCATCCTGGAGCTCCTCCCTCGGGGGGCCTCCCTGCCTTCACCCCTGCCTGGAGCTTCAGTCCCTCCCTTTGTCTTTCGCACCTTCCCCTCCTGCCTGAGGAGAGCATTTTCCACAGTGCATTTGCACTGATCCAGGGTGACAGAGAGACCCAGTCCTCCTGGTCATTTTAAACATCCAGACAAAGGGGAGTGAAGAGGTAGGGGTGCCTGTAAAGCCGGGGACACCTGGGTCCCTTCAACCAACCCGGAATTTTCGAAGCCCTCTGCGCTATGAACCCCGTGGCCAAGGAGCACGGCCCTCCTGAAACGGGGGGGTTAGGACGACCACAGTCCAAGTACTCCTGATGCCCCAGGCACTGCTGGGATAGCTCAGCAGGTGTTGACTCATGCAAATTCTTTTATGGCAACGCTTTCATTGGTGCTAGTATTGACACTAATCCGAAGCACAGAAATTAGATAATGTGCCCAAGGTTTTACAGCTAGTGAGAGGCCAACCCAGGACGTGAGGTGGAGCCAACTTGATGGGGACCTGGTATTATCTGTGCCCAAGGATGCTCTGGGAATTGGGTGCAGAGACTGCCTCCCGCTGGTGGGGTGAGAGGTAGGGGAGGGTGGGGGCCTGGTGGGTCCGTGGGGACTCTGAACAAGGACTTGAAGGAGCACTGGGTCCTGAATGTACAGAGATGACGGACAGCGATTCCCACACAGGCTTCCTCCTGTCCCCCCACTGACATGCTCCTAGTGACCTCAGCACTTAGAGCCAGGATGGCCCGGATGCTGCCCTTGTTACCTGGGCATCGTGTAAAAGGCCGGGGAGAGTGTATGCTCGGTGGGCACAGGTTTCCTATGAGAGGGATGAAAATGCTCTGGAATGAGGGAGCGGTGATAGCCGCACAACATCGGGAATGTACTAAGTGCCACTGGATCAAACATCTATAAAAGGTTAAAGTAGTGAATTTGGTACTATGTAAATGTCACCACAATTTAAAAAAAGGGGGCCAGGGAAGATGCAACTTTCCTGAGAGTGATGGGAGGAAGAAGCCCCCAAGAAGATGGAGCTGCAGAGGGCAGAGCCTCCCCAATCCCTGCTGCATCCTGACGAGGCAGGTGGGTGCATGTGGACGCGTGTGCCCACACGCCTGAGTGCATAACACTCACGGGTGTGCGACATCCAGAGAGCATTCGATGGCCAGGTGATATTCATCCCATGCATGTGTGTCCCACCCACGTCCCAAAGAGGGGCCAGATCTGTTGGAAACCTCTAACCAGGGACAGGGAGTGTGTGTCCCGTGGAGGAAGCACAATGACAGCACAGCGATGGAGGGAGGCTGAGGCATGTGGGCACGAGCTGGAGTCGGTCGATGTGTGAGTCCACCCCCTGCCAGTTGCAGCCTACGTCCACTAGCCTTCTCCTTGCTGGAGCCTGGGTCTGGCTCATCTCCCAGCTCCTTCCTCGTCCCCTTGCGCCCCCATCACACGGAGGCAACATGCCTGTATCCCCTGTCCCCCCTTAGTCTCCAGGAGGGGACTCTCAGAGAGTCCTACAGACTCACCTGTGCATCCTGAGCTGAGGTTGGGGAAGAGAAAGAGTCTCAGGGCCGGCTCCCACGTTGGGCAGGGGTGGGGAGTCTCATCCGGAGAGGAAGCCACTCAGGAGGTGGCACTAACCATGACATTTCCCTTGAACTTGGAAATACAAGAACTATGAGAAGCTACTTATAACTGGGCAATTTGGGCCAATCACCTCACTCCGCTGTGGTGGAAGGAGTTGGCCCCGTCCTCTGCTGGGGAAGGAGATTCGAAAGGAGGGGAGAACAGGAGAATAAAAATGAAACAGAGTGGACAGGGATTTATGGAAACTACAAATAGTGTTGGTGGCTTTTCCAGTGTTGATCTATCCGATCATTCGTTTGTGTGTTTAATCAACAAGCATGTCTGTGCCGAGAGGTGGGAGGGTCTGAGAACACAGACATGGGAAACGTGGCCTCAACCCTCAAGGGTCCCCCGGGGCAGTTGGGGATCAAGCCAGTAGGGAGGTACGGAGTCCAGCGTGACAAGGGCTCTAACCCGTGTGTTCACAGCCTCCACGGGGGTGCAGGAGATGGGGAGTATTTCTCACGGTGGGAGGAAGGTCTCAGGCGAGACTTTATGGAAGAGAAAGTGCCTTGTGGAGCCTTGAAGGGGAGGTGAGTTTTCCCGAGCAGGTGAGAGATACGGTGCGAAGGCCACCCTGAAGGGGGAAGGCGGTGAACAGCGACACGGAGTCAGGAAACAGCACGGCTCATTCCGGGACCTGAAATATGACCGGAGCATGGGACGTGCAGGAGACAGTAAATAGACGCCTCCCTGTTGCTGGCCTAGCTGGGTGACCTTGGAACAAGCTGTTCTTCTGGTTTGGAAAATGTCTCCATCTGTACAATGAAGGGAATCAGATTAGATGATTCTCGCGGGACTTCCCAGCTCTGGCTCCTTCTGGAGGCACTGAGTTCCCTATCACCCATGGGTTTCAAGAGGGAGTAGGTACCCTGGGGTGGGATTCTAGCCTTGGATAGGCATTTGGACGGGATGACCCTGAAGTTCCTTTCCAGCCCTGAGCTGCCCTGATTCTAGAACCCAGATGGGGCCTAGGGGGCTGCACCAGGCAGCCGAGGATGGCCATGCAGGACACCTGTTCCCTTCTCCACGTCCCAGGTGGGACCCAGGCTGGCTCCTGAAAGTCTGATGTAGACACACAGGCTGGCCATTGAGTGACTCATTTTCTGGGGTGAAGTGCAGGAGTGCCTTCCACTTCTGCCTAACTAATTGTCAGAAGACCCCTCAGGGCCAAAAGCTGGTAGCTGTCTGCCTTAAAGCGATAGCAGATGACTGTGGGCTTCAGTTTCCGCTATATTAACTCAATATTTATCAGAGCCTCTGCTGTTCTGGGCTTAGAGGTCACTCTGGTGAGACGGTTCCTCTTTGGTGGAAACCAGTGCCCAGTGACATGTTATAAACTATCCGGGTGAAAGGTGACACGGAGCCCTTCCCACTGGTGCAGAGGACACAACCAGGGGAAACATCTACTGTCCCTTTCATCTTGTTGTGGCCGCCGGTGTGAGGGCACGGAGCAGAGGTGTAGACTCGGGGGGGCGGGTGATCTGGGGGAAGCCACATGTCCACCAGCCTCTGTTTTCTCTGCTGTACAATGGGGCTAATCATGTCCGTATGTACCAAGTAAAATAATGGGGGTGGGGTACCATGCATGGATGTTGGGGTTAATGTTAAGGTCCCCACTTCTAGGTGATGTGGCAATGAAAATCTGCCCAAAAGAGATGGAGGTGGTTTTGATATATGGGTATATAGTGTATGTACTATATGAAGCTATGGGCATTATAGAATATATTTTAAAAAGTATTGATTTGTGGGGGCGCCTGGGTGGCTCAGTTGGTTAAGCGACTGCCTTCAGCTCAGGTCATGATCCTGGAGTCCCGGGATCGAGTCCCACGTTGGGCTCCCTGCTCAGCGGGGGGTCTGGTTCTCCCTCTGACCCGCTTCCCTCTTGTGCTCTCTGTCTCTCATTCTCTCTCTCTCAAATAAATAAATAAAATCTTTTTTAAAAAAAGTATTGATTTATGAATGTATTTTTGGGAATCTATTTCCTGCTTAAATCACAGAAGAGCTGTAAGCTAGGTTCTGTGCTAAGTCACCCACTCCTTGTGTAGCCTTGTTTGTAGATGGCTCTCCTCCCATGCTCCGGGGAGTCGAGGGGCCGCAGACGCTGGTCTGGGGAAAACCCAGCAGGGGGCTCAGGCTATTTCCTTAGCAGGCCAACAGTGCTCCTCCCACAGATGGTCACAGTCATGGAAGCCACAAATTCCCTGGCAAAGGCTTTGGAGTCAGGCAAGCCTGGGGACCCATTCCAGTTTAACCGTCGCCCTGTCTAAGCCACCCTTCCCTCATTGGTAAAATGGGAAGTAATGTTGCCAATTGTTGGGAGGATTAGTGCGGATGAGGTAAAGCATCTAACACAGTGCCTGGCCCAGAATGGACACTCCATGAAAGTGGTTAAAGTACTTGTTAAAGAGTAAAACATTTCACACACAGGGCATACCCTGGATGTTGCTCAATGAGATATGACAGAGAACAGCCAAGCATGTGGACCCAGGGACTCTTACTCATTTCCTATGTGGGCATAAGGAATGCATTTCCTAATAGTAAATACCAATGAACTATTTATCAAATGCCTGCTATGAGCTCATTGCCGAGCAGGTGCACCAGGGGAGAGAAACAGAAGACGCCCTTATGTTGAACAAGGGGGATAACCAAAGAACCACCCAGCTTTGGGAGCCTAAGACAGGGCTCTCTGCTCCTTTGGGAGCTGGGCATCCCAGTGGAGGAAGGAGCTGGGCAGGGGAGTCAGCTTGTGGCCAAAGGCTGACCTGGGTGCTAACCATGCTGCTCAGCACAAGCGGGGATAAAAGCCACCGGTGCCTTCTTGGTATTGGATAAGACATCATCAGGCCATAGACTTCTTCCCTGCCTTCAAGAGAAAATGTACTCCTGTACTGCTCAGGCCTCACCCTAATATCTATAGGACTTGGCACTCTTTGGGGACAGAATTCCAGGTACTGGCTGCCTGGAGTGTGGTCTGGGGAGAGGGAGGTGGATGGCTGGCTGGGGGCCAGAATGGGCTCTCTTCAACAGAGGGCCTGGACCTGAGGGAGTCCTGCTGCCTTTAGCTTGAGCCAGCTCTGTCTCCTCATGTCCTGTCCTGGGGAACCTAGCAGGAGACCCATCCCAGATTGGATGGTTCACCACTGCGGTCCCAAGCCCCAGATCTTAGCCTCAGATACTGACCCATGCCTGTCAGATACAGGCCTGACAGGTCCCTTTAGGAGCTATGATCAGGGTCCTGGACTGCCCCCCACCCCTCTTATTTCTCAGTCCCAGAAACCTTCCCTCCCAGCCTGCCTCTCTGGTTAGGATCACATCTCGCTTCAGCATTTCTCAGCAATGAGTCTCCTGCTTGGCTGGCATCTTCCAGCAAATCCCTGACAACGTTTGCAGAAAACCAAGCAGATGAGAAATGGGAGGGAGGGAAACAGAGGCCACTGAGTAGGAACGGGGACACTTGGGTGCGACCCAGCTTTGTCACTAATTATTTTTTTTATTGCAGCAAAATATTCATAACAAAAATTTTAACCATTTTAACATTTTTAAGTGTATAATTCAGTACCACTTATCTCTTCCGTAGAAAAACCAAGTGTCCTCTGCAGCATCAGCTTCCCATTCATCGTCACTCATCCCTTTTCCTTTCAGTCTACGAATACTTATTATCTGGGACATTTCCAGCACCATGCTAGTACTTGATCAGTGTGGCTAACACACTCCTAAAATAAAGTTGAAAATCCTCGAGCATTTTTAAGCGGCATCAAGTCTAACTTATTTTATATTTGTGCTTTAAATATATCTTCACTACAACCTTGGGCTGTGAATTTTGCTCAATGGATTTATGTAAAATGTCCATCCTACAACCTGGAGGGGAGGAAAAAGTTGTCCTTGAGCCCCTTAGCATCCCTGGCTGGGTCTGAAAATAAAAGTGACCTAAGGCAGATTAACAGGAGGAAAGCACACAAGTTTTACTGAATATTTATATGTATGTGGGAGCCTTTGCAAGAGAATAAAGACTGGAAGAAGTGACCAGAACCAAAGTCTTTATACCTTTTAGAAAAAGACACAGTGAATGGGTGAAGAATTGACAAGACAGAAGGGTTTGGGCTCGGGTAGTAAATGGTGAGGAATGAGGATTAGTTGACAAGGTTGGTTCGTCCAGCCTTCCCAACCCCCGAATCCAGGTCTCTGGTGTGAAGAATGCCTTCCTTCCTCCTGGTACAGGGAGGGCAACTTGCCCCTGGGAGATTTATGACCTGTGTCAGGGGAGAAGGACTAGGAAGGGGGGTAGGTCAGAATAACCTTCCTGATTCTGTTGTTTTCTGATTCCTTCAGCTTAAGGCATTTAATGTGCCAAGGTGCTACATGTTGGGGTATCGTGTTGTGAACCCCATTGGCAAAGCCGTCCTCCCTGTCAAACCAATAAGCCAAATCAGACTTACTCTCAGACAACAAAGCCTGAAGTCATTCTTCAATCCAAACGAACCCATTGACACACCTCTCCGTGGCCATTTTCAAATGCCACGAAATGAGGATGGATGATGACAAGGTGGGTGCGCAGAGCATCGCAGAGCCTGGGACACAGACTCTTTTTTTCTTTTCATTTTATTATTGAGGTATAGTGGACACCCCATGCTCTGTTAGTTTCAGGTGCGCAACACAGTGATTCGACAAATCTATACATTCTGCTCCCCATGGTAAGTGCTTCACCATCTGGCGCCACACAACATTATTATGGTATTACTGACTATATCCCTTAGGCTGTACTTGTCACCTCTGCAACCTCTTCTATTTCGTAACTGGAAGTTTGAACTCTTAATCCTCTTTGCCTCTTTTGCCCACCCCCACCCCCCACCTTCCCTCAGGCAACCGCCAATTTGTTCTCTATTTAAGAGTCTGTTGTTTTGTGTGTGTGTGTTTGTTCAATGGTTTTGTTTTTTAGATTCCAGGGGTAAGTGAAATCATTAGCATAATACCCTCTAGGTCCACGAAACCCCTTTTGCTTTGTCCTCAGGGGGTTTCTCCCTCTGGAGCTGCGCATTCTGGAATTGATCCTTTGATTGCGCCAGGGGATTGGCGCCCCTCAGGATGATGCCCCCTAGAGGCTGGGATGGGGCAGGTGGGTCACCAAGGGGCAGCTAAGGGCCGTCCTGGCTGACTCCGGGCACATCCCAGGCACATGACCACATGTAAGCTGAGGATCTGGAGACTAATTCTTGTACCACATTCTGAGCCTGTGCAGCTCTGGGAAGCTTTCCTAAACCGGTCCCCTGGCCAGCCGGGGTCACCCACTTTGAAGACAGCTGCGCTAGATGATTCTCAGTCTCCTAACGTTCTAGGATCGACGTCTTGGGTCAATGTACATGCTGAGGCTCCACCTAAACCCCACACCCTCCTTTTCCCAGCCCCTGCACATCCGGGCTGCTCCAACAGTTCCCGAGCAGAGAGAAGCCCTTGCGCCGTTTCCCTGGGAGGGCGGCAGAAGAGGCCACCCCAAAGATGACTGCAGGAGCTCAGGACATGCCACCCCAAAATGTCTCTCGTTGGCTGTAATTGAATTGTAGGCACTGTAGGCGCCCGAAAAACAGCAACAGAGGGAGAGGCTTTCTCTTGGAAAGGAACTCAATTATCATAGATGCCCTCCCAGGAGTTTAAAAGCCAGGGAAGATGGATCCTTGTCACAGGAGAGGGGACCGGAAGTGGACCTCACCCCTCCACACAGACAAACTGTGTCACAAATGATCACAAACTTCCACCTATTCTTCTAAGAGACTGTTCATCCTTCCTGAAAACAATTTACTCTCCCCTGAGAGGCCATACCCCATCCCCTTTCCCTGTGAAGATGGTGTTCATGCCTGAATTCTAAAGCTATCTCTTTGAGTCCCTCTCCTTTCCCAGGGTAACTTCCATGTATAGCAGGAGGTATACATGTGAAGAAATTCCTTTGTGTTCCTCTTGCTCATCTGTCTGTTGGGACAAGGGGTCTTGGCTAAGGACTCAGAAAGGTAGAGGGGAAATTCTTCCTCCCTTACAGAGATTTTCTTTTGTCTTTCTCCACGATTTTATTTATTTATTTGAGAGAGGGTAAGAGAGAGAGAGAGAGAGAGAGAGTCTGTGTGCTTGGGATGGGGGCAGAGGGAGAGAATTTCAAGGAGACTCTGTGTTGAGCACAGAGCCCAATGAAGGGCTAGATCTCACAACCCTGAGATCATGACCTGAGCTGAAATCAAGAGTCTGACGCCCAACCGACTGAGCCACCCAGGTGCACCCCCCCCTTACAGAGATGTTCATGCTAGAAACAGATACCTCACATCCTATGCCACTATGGATGGTATTTTCCCCGAGTTGAAAGCTACCACGAGACCCAATTCATCCACACCTGAACTCTTTCCAGAATTTCAAAACTGAAATGACACTTCTGGTCATGGAATTGGAAATTAACTCCCCCACACACATTCACACCCAAAGAAGCCCAGGACTCTGGGCTTCAGCATCAGCAGCCACCCAGGCATGCTCTTGGCAAGCCCGCTCGTCTTTCCTACACAGCATCGGCCCAGCTGGATGCGGACTGCATGCACTGGGGAGGCCAACCTTGTTTTGGACAACAACTAGTAGAAGATCTGGAACCTCAAATCCCAACTTTTATCACTGGAGGAGCTCATTCTTTAAAAAGAACCCCTCACTCCCCTGGAAATATGCATGCACGCGCGCGCGCGCACACACACACACACACACATGCACACACACACTTGTATTTTATTTTACTTTTTTTGTAAAGCAGATTGTCAAGAGACACCCCCAGTGCATATGCTCACCAAGTTTGGGCTTCTGTAGTCCTGGTTTCCTTGAAGCGGGGTAGCCCTGCCAAGCCCTGAATATTGTACTGTAAAGAGGAAAGTAGGTCATGGCCACCGGCTGGCAGTTCTCGGCATAAATCAGTTTTGGGGTGGGGGTGGGGAGGGAGGAAACCTGTCACCCGCAAGGAAGCAGGCACGTGGGCCCCCACATGGCCACTTCGCCTCCTTCTCTGAGGCTGAAACAGAACCCACATTCCTGGGGGAATGCGTTTTATTACAATCACCAATGTGCCTAGGGGTGATTTTTTTCATCTTTGAAGTTAGCAGCTTTTTAAAGGGACACCAAAGTTCATACAAGCCCGGGGATGTGTTCTACAACTCCGCCATCCATCTTTTATGAGGTTTGGGGCACGCTGAGCGCCTCCCTGCAATTTCCTGAAAATGGGGGACAGAGAAGCCGCCAGCCCTTACAGGGCTTCTCGGTGCCTCAGGAAAGGCCGTGATCTGCTCTCGTGGCTGGGGCCCCTGCAGCGACCGGCCTGGCTGGAGGGAGGGCACGGTGGTTTGCTGAGCTAGAGCACGGGGATCCCCGTGGTGGGAGGCGAGCGGTCTCAGAGCAGCTCTGGTCAGCTGCTCACAAACCCTCATCTCAAGAGGCCACGGAAGGATGGTCTTTGATGCTATTCACGGTCCTGAGCTCCTCCCCGAGATCGGGCTGAGGCCAGACACAAAGCTAGGACCACATCCTTCCCAGCCGCCTTCACTCCCTTCCTCCTGAGGGCATGTGACTCGGGTCCCATTCCCTTTTCTCTCCATTGCTGTCCTTTGTTCTTGGGCAGGTCACTGCTGAGCCCTGGAGCATGAGCGATCAAACAGCCGGAACCACACTCCCCCAGATCTGTGTTCCTTCCTAGGAATCGCCACATACACGGGCTAAACCAAACTGGTGCTCCCTCCCCTTCCTCCTGCCCAGGGCCCTGCACTCCGTCCTGACACGGGGACGCCACATGGGGCCTCCCCGCCCCACCCTCCCAGGCTGCGGTGAGGGGCTTCCCTGTTGTTGGCAGGTTTGGAGCAGAGCCAGGACAGAGCCGGGCAGGGATGAGTCCAGCGTGGGATGGGTGGGAACTGGCCCCTTTCGAGCCCTGCTCTCATTCTCACTCATATCAATCTTGGAATGAGTCAGAGCAGGTGTGCAAGTTCTCCAAACGTCTGTGCTAACGGGAGGAGTGGCTTGGGGGCTCGGAAAGCCAACAGGTGACCCTCGATCTGCTTCCCGGGGGCATGGGTATCACCTGAGCGTCTTTGCGTCTTCTGCTGGCCCCTCTGCGGAGCCCTGTCAGGACAAGGAGCCAGCCTTGTGTGCGCCCCGCCGTAGCCTCCTTGCAGCCAGGGTGCCCCGGCCCCTCCTTGGCGCCCAGCGGACAGGACTTTTGTCCCAGGACAAATCAGACCCCAAGTCTCGCCCATACCTGATTTAGACGACATAGATGATGAGATGTGGAACTTTTTGCATGGATAAGGTTTAGATGAGGTTTTGGACTTTGCGGTGATGCTGGCTTGGGTTAATGTTTTGGGAGACTGACGGGGTGGGGGGAGTGCATGTTTCCTGTGGGAAGGATGTGAAATTTGGGTGGGGAGCAGAGGGTGGACTGTGGTGGGTTGACTCAGGTCCCCTCAAAATTCATGTTTACCTGGAACCTCGGACTGCAACCTTATTTGGAAATAGGGTCATTGTAGATGTCATTAGTTGAGGACTCAGAGGGGGCCCCAGATCCAATAATGGTGTCTTTATGAGAGAAAAGAGAGGGTGGCAGGACACAGAGAGACATAGAGAGGAGACACGCGGGAAGATGGGGCAGAGATTGGAGTTGTGCTTCCGGGACAAGCCAAGGAGCGCCTGGCTGACAAGGGGCTGGAAGAGGCTAAGGAAGAGGCCCCAGCACAGCCTTCCGAGGGAGCGCCATCTTGCCAACACCTTGGTGCCAAAATGTGAAAGAATAAATTTCTGTTGCTTGAAGCCACACGGTTTGTGGTAATTTGTTACACCAGTCCCAGGAAGCGAAGACAGAGCCTGGGATGGGGCACGGAGAATTCACAGCCATGCCAAAGACTGCACTGCTGGGAGGTGTGTCCTCTGGGCAGGGAGCAGAGCACCCTCAGGGCCAATGGGAGGTATTGGCCGCTTCCATAAAAAATGCCAGTTGGTGGCTGGGGGAGAAGGGGTTATGTTAGGAAAACCAAATGCCAGCCAGGGCCGGGCCTGGGGTTGCACCCAGTTGGGGCCGCAGTGGGGTTCTGTGTGGGGAGGCAAAATGGGAAAGCGCTGGTCTCTGGAATTAGGTGGATTGGACATCACCACTTAGTAGGTATTGGATGTTGAGCTACTTCCTTGACTGCTCGGGGCTTTGGTGTTCATATCTGTCAAATAAATGTAATTGTGTCTCTCCGGCAGGGGTGAGGAAGGATTAAATGAGGTATGCACTTGGCACGTGGTAGGTATCCCAGGTAGGTGAGTCCCAGGCTGCTAGCGCTGACCTATGTGCCCTGGGGTAAGTCTACTCCGAGGCTCCCGGCCTCCTCCTCCTCTAGCTACCTCTTCCACTAAATACCAGTGAGCTCATTCCCTGGGCCAGGGACTGTGTCAAGAACCTGTCTGTATTATCTCATTGAATTCTCGTCAGAACCCTGGGAGCTGTTACTATCTGGTTTTACCAAGGAGGAAACTGGGGCGTGCCAAGTGTAGTCATTAGGATTCAAACCCCGTAGACCGGTGTCATTCCGGAGCTGGAGCAGCTTAGCACTCTCATAAAGGTGGCTGGTGTTTTCACGGTCGCAGGTTTCATTTTTGTTTTGCGGAAATCTCCATTCCTCCACATGAGCCCATTGCCACCAGGGCCTGAAGTCACGAGCTGGCTGGTCTGGGTGTGAAGCCTCTTGCAGGTGAAATCCAAGACACAGCGCCACCGCCTCCCATGGCAGCTGCAGGGTTTTGGGCTCTGAGGCTGCTCCTTTGGCTCATTCATCCTGAGAGTGGAGGAGGCACTGGGGACTCTGCCAGGAGGCTCAAGGCAGTGTTGAGGCTTTGGCTGCAGGGAGCTCCCTCCTCACTGGCCTCCCCGCTTCCTCCCTCTAGGCTATTTTTGACACTAGAGTGATAAAACGTAACCTACTATTGCTCTGCTCAAAACTTGCCATCTTTTTCCCATTTCGCTCCTAGTAAAGCCATGTGCTTCCAGTGGTGGCTAGCCACGTCTATGAGATTGGATCTCACGTCCTTTTCTGTCCCTCATGCCCACTCACCTCTGGCTGCACTGTCCTCCTGGCACTTGCCAAACACACCAGACCCACTCCTGCCTCAGGGCCTTTGCATCTGCTGTTCCCTCTGCCCGCAGCATTCTTCCCCTCCATATCTACAAGGCACACCAATTCCCCCTTTTCAAGTCTTGGCTCAAACATGAATCTTTTCCTGAATACCCCAATCAAAATTGTGACCCTTGGCCCAGCAACCCCTGCTCCCCCTCTCTGCTTTAGTTTTCTCCATAGCACTGATCCCACCTGATGTGCCATATATTTCATTTATATATTTGTTTATCCTTCTATCCATTATAGCCTGAGTGAAACCCTGCAGGGAGGGATTTTTGTCCGTTCAGCTCACTACTGTTCAGTCTAGTGCTTAGAACACTGTCTGGTCCATAGTAAGTGTTCGATAAATATTTATCAAATGAATGAATAAACCGGCACATGCAGAAGAATGAAACTGGACCATTTCCTTACACCACACACAAAAATAGACTCCAAATGGTTGAAAGACCTAACCATGAGACAGGAGTCCATCAAAATCCTAAAGGAGAACTCAGGCAGCAACCTCTTCGACCTCAGCTGCAGCAACTTCTTCCTAGAAACATCACCAAAGGCAAGGGAAGCAAGGGCAAAAATGAACTATTGGGATTTCATCAAGATAAAAAGCTTTTGCACAGCCAAAGAAACAGTCCACAAGACCAAAAGACAACCGACAGAATGGGAGAAAATATTTGCAAATGACATATCAGATAAAGGGCTAGTATCCAAAATCTATAAAGAACTTATCAAACTCAACACCCAAAGAACAAATAATCCAATCAAGAAATGGGCAGAAGACATGAACAGACATTTTTCCAAAGAAGACATCCAAATGGCCAACAAACACATGAAAAAGCGCTCCACATCGCTTGGCATCAGGGAAATCCAAATCAAAACCTCCATGAGATACCACCTCACACCCGTCAGAACGGCTAAAATTAACAAGTCAGGAAACGACAGATGTTGGCGGGGATGTGGAGAAAGGGGAACCCTCCTACACTGTTGGTGGGAATGCAAGCTGGTGCAGCCCCTCTGGAAAACAGTATGGAGGTTCCTCAAACAGTTGAAAATAGAGCTACCATACGATCCAGCAATTGCACTACTGGGTATTTACCACAAAGATACAAATGTAGGGACCCGAAGGGGTACGTGCACCCCGATGTTTATAGCAGCAATGTCCACAATAGCCAAACTGTGGAAAGAGCCAAGATGTCCATCGACAGATGAATGGATAAAGAAGAGGTGGTATATATACACAATGGAATATTATGCAGCCATCAAAAGGAATGAGTTCTTGCCATTTGCAACGACGTGGATGGAACTGGAGGGTGTTATGCTGAGTGAAATAAGTCAATCAGAGAAAGACATGTATCATATGACCTCACTGATATGAGGAATTCTTAATGTCAGGAAACAAACTGAGGGTTGCTGGAGTGGTGGGGGGTGGGAGGGATGGGGTGGCTGGGTGATAGACATTGGGGAGGGTATGTGCTACGGTGAGTGCTGTGAATTGTGCAAGACTGTTGAATCACAGATCTGTACTTCTGAAACAAATAATGCAACATATGTTAAGAAAAAAGAAAAAGAAGACGATAGCAGGAGGGGAAGAATGAAGGGGAGTAAGTCAGAGGGGGAGACGAACCATGAGAGACGATGGACTCTGAAAAACAAACTGAGGGTTCTAGAGGGGAGGAGCGTAGGGGGATGGGTTAGCCTGGTGATGGGTATTAAAGAGGGCACGTTCTGCGTGGAGCACTGGGTGTTATGCACAAACAATGAATCATGGAACACTATATCAAAAACTAATGATGTACTATATGGTGATTAACATAACAATAAAAAATTAAAAAAAAAGAATGAATAAACCATGTTAAGATGGTACAATATAACTATGTCAGTCATGGCACATAGGGGGCGCTCAGTAAATATTACTACCCTGACCCCCAAAAAACAATGATTATAAATTGCAAAGAGTTGCTGAGACCTGGGGACACAGCTGTTGAGGCATTTGCAAACCACCGTAAACTGGAGTACGGGGCAGTGTTTGGTATGCACTTGTAGTCAGCGTTCTGCTTGCTTCCTCCATAAAGCACTTCTCTCTTTAGCCTCTAGGTCTTTGCAAGTGTTGTCCTTCAATGTCCCTTCCTCCAGGAAGCCCACTTTGGCTTCCAGACTAGGTAGGGTCTTCCTCATCAGTGCTCCCCAGCACAGTACTTTCTATACTGTTCCAGATCAGCCTATTAGTTTGCCTGTCTATCCTCCTAGACTGTAGGGTCAGAACCAGACCTAGACCTGGCCATTTACTGTGTACTGTGTAGGTACACAGTAAAGGCTTGTTGGACAAATTTCTAACACAGAAGCCACAATGCTTTCCAAATGGGCACACACTTAGATGACTGATCTGGATGCTCTGGGCCTACGGGTTGATTCCATCTCTGCCCTGACTTGGGGTCTGCAGAGTGAAAGACATCCCAAATTGTCTTGGTAGAACACGGATGATGATCAGAAATCACTGCCTTCTCTACATCTTTCCCAAGATAGATACCTCCGGCCAGCTTTGCATAGCAGGCAGGGGGCCCTGCAGACCTCCCTCTGGACCCCAGCTCATTGCTGGCAGTCCTCCCCAGATCTTCCACCCAAGTGACCACTCTTTGTTGAGGCTGGAGAGAGAAAAGCCTCCCGCAAAGAGCCTGCCAGGGAGATGGGAGATGTTCGGGTGCTAGGCAACTGATCAGGAAGCAGTCACTGGCCTCACGTCTGGGCCTCACTCACCAAGCACTGTGCAGCTCAGGCCTGGAGTTCTTTGTCTGATGAGAGTTTCCATTGAATCAGATCCCCCGTGATCAGCTTGTGGGGCCACGGGAGGCAAGCAGAGGCGGTCAGGCTGCAGGCTGCAGGAGCAGGGAGCAGCTACAGCACTGGAGAAGGCAGGGTGGGTCTCCCGCCTCCCATTCCTGGCGGCTCCCTGGTCTGCCGGTTGCTCTTTCTCCTCTCCCTCCAAGTGTCCCCGACCCCCCCTCCATAAATCAACATGCTCCTAGGGCCATGTTCTTTGTCCTCTTCACAGCCAGCCCTCTCAAGAAAAAAAAAAAAAGGAAAACCAGACTTTGGTGTACCAGCATCTGGGGCTAACTTGACCATCTGGGAGTGCTGGCTCTGCACTCCTAATGAGGCATCGGCGAATGCATTCCTTGCTTGTCACCCTGACCGACCCTGGGACAGAGGATCCGTACATCTTCTTTTATAGATCAGGACCCCGAAGCTCATGGCTTAGGAGAGTGGCTCAAGGTCACAGGGCTAGGACATGGCAGAGCGGTATTTAAATCCAGCATTTCGTCGTGCCGACTTCTTCCGACAAAGTACGTTGTTCCTCTCCAGTGTCACCTGCTTTATGCACGGATTCCCTGGGCATTGGGCACTGAACTAGTAAGATTTAAAGGATGCTGGTTCTTGGGTGGCAGCAGGGTCAGGAAATGAAACATACCCCCCCCCCCCCCACATCCAGCGGAGTTACGGCTCCCTCTTGTCTTCCTCCGCCGTTTCCCGACGGTGGGGCTGGTTCATGCCCCTCTCCTGTCCTCTGCTAGCACACCGCAAGCCAGGCCTGTCCCCTTGGTGCTGCCTGACTGTGGGGGCAAATCTGTATAATTCTAGCCTTCGGTATTTGTTCAAGAAGCCATTTTCCCACAGATATAAACCATCCCTCATCTAGACCTTATTGGTCATGGAGGTAAAATTTTGGCCTCTGCTTGGTTGACTCTTTTGTTCTTATTTTTCAAATGGTTCTGAAGGTGGGCTGGAAAGAGGTCTGTATTTGCTGTACATTCTGGAAGAGCCTATCTAGTGCTCTAATTCCATTTGATCCAATCCAGAAAGGCTGTTCTGTGGATTCAGCGCGCACACAGGTGGTGCCCGTGTCACAGAAGGCATGCCCTCTGTTCTCCCGGGCTTTGCCATCAGGCCCGGGAGGCCCGGTCAAGCCCCAAGACATGTCCCGCAATTGTAAGGCAGGGCCCTGGAACGCCTTCCCTGTGTCACTAGTCACAGAGAGATCTGTTTCAGTCAATATCCCAGTTGATAGTTGCCATACATAAATGGAAAACCGAAATATTGGAATTTTGGAAATCCAATCCAAAAATTGGAAATATTGGAATCGAAATATTGGAATACGATAATGGATCTTCTCCACGTTAACTCTGAACCTGCACAAAATAGAATTTATCCTTTCAGAGAATCACAAAGTCTTTGCTGATCTTTCCTGAATTCAGGGAAATCCTAACTGCCTGTGTTGTATGGCTCGGCGCTGCACCCAGGTCTTTCCTAGTTAATCGTCAGTGCAGCCCTGGACAGGAGGTTTTATGATCCCCATTTCACAGATAAAGTAAATGAGGCTCAGAAGACGTCAGTAACTTCTCAAGATGACATGAATTGGATTGAAAGCCAGTGTGTTGGCTCCACAGCCAAGGCTATCCTAGCACATCTCTCTGCCTCTTGAGAAACGAGAGCACATTAAATCCTTGACATTCATGACAGTAATCCCAGGACCTCTGGGAGCTCCCAATTTACAAATTCCACTTTAGCATATAATCCCCTCCATAAAACATCTATTTTCTAGCTGAGACCCATCTCTTCTCAGTCCTACTTTTACGGCCAGCCGTGCAGTTAGGGCTCACTTTGTGGGGGCTGCTGTGCAAGAAATGCGGGCAGAGCACCAGGGGACCGTGAACACTCACGGCCACACACCCACCCAGCTCCTTGGAGCACCTGGCAGGGGGCAGGAAGACGCGATGTATCCGTTGCAGGGGTCAGATGGTCGCGTCCCATTGTTGAAAATGCACCTGTGCATGCACATACCTTCCACACTCATGCACCCTGCATTCTGAGCACAGACACTAAACAAGGTCACTCCCAGGAGACCAGCAGCAGATGACAGCTTCCCAAAGCCCGGTCTAAATAGAAATTTTTAAGTTGTACGTTGATGGACATTTTGTTTTTTAAATAACTATGCACTTTATAATAACCGTTAGGATAAGTGTAACTAGTATATCAAGCCCCGATTTTGTAGGTTATATGGCTGATTATCCATTGATAAGAGTGACACACAGTTTTCTCCGAAAATAGATTGAAGTAAACAAAATGAGTCAGCTCAATGGAAAATATTAAGTAAATGTGATGCTAGGTACTTGGTGATGTAGGTCTGTAGGTGAGTGGCCTCAGTGTGAGGGTATAGGGTGGGCAGCAGTCGGAGAAACAGGGGTGGGGAAGAAGCCTGAGGCCACCTCCTGGAAAGGTCTGGAGCTTCGAAGATGGGAGAGCTTGTGTTCTGACTGGTAGACAGAAAGGCGGGGTGGGGGGGAACCCAACCCTGCCTCTCCATTAGTAATTATGTGTGGAACAGACTGTGTGTAATGTTGAGGGAATTCAAAGTACAGGAAAGATCCCTTTGGGAAGAATTAAACAAATCTTCTTTGAAGAGGTGAATATAAAAACAGGACCCACTCCTGCTACAATCAAACATTCTCCTAGGGCTTTTTTTTTTTTTTAACTTTTTTCATATGGAAAATTTCACACGGGTGAGAGAATAGTATAAAGAATTCTTTATATCCATCTCTAGCTTCTTCCTGATCATTTTGAACCCTCTCCAGGAAGGACCACCTGAGAGTAGGGAGAACCGGGTTCTAGTTATAGATCTGCCACAAATCAGCTGTGTGACCTTGGACAAGTCACTTAACCTCTCTGAGCCTCTATTTCCTCTTTTTTTAATCTTTAAATTTTTTATTGTTATGTTAATCGCCATACATTACATGCCTCTATTTCCTCTTATGAAACATGAGGGATGTGGACCAAATGATCTCCCAGGAACGTCCTGTCACCCCAAACCACTTCTGCAAGTTCATGAAATGGCAATAAATGGCATAGTGCTAGGCTGCATATGGTGCTGACCAAACTCAGCTGGCAAGATCTTTCTGCTTTGTTATCCTCTCCAGAACCTTCCGCATGGAGAAAGTCTAAGGACTTGTGGAGACACACTACACGATCCTTTAGGACAGATACTCATACCAGGTCAAATACATCGAGGTACGTCCTCAACTGGAGCGAAGGAAGAAGCAGAGCAAAACAGTATTTTTGGGGAAAGCTATGGAATGATATTGGCTTTGTACTGGCAGTACTGGGGGACAAGCGTGTATCTGTCGGCAGTTCACAGTGGAAAGGCAGGTTAGGCGAGCATCCATCGATTTGAGGAAACCACGTGGACCGCCAGACTGGAAAAGGAGGCCCCCTGGGAAGCCCGTGGAATCCTGATCTACACAATTGGGTGGCCTTGTTGGTCGAATAAATCAGATCATTGTTTACATGAACGAACACATATAAAACGCTTAGCAGGGTGTCTGGCATGGCATGTATTAGATCTAATTTTTATGATTTCTATTTTCATGCAGATGTTTAACTAAAGGGTTTAAGCACACACACATGAAGCCCGTACACAATCAGCTTTGGTAACAAAAGGGAAAACGAAGGCATAATAATCTGCTTTGCAGGGATAATCAATGCTCTTGAAAGGCCCCTGGGGGGAAGTCAGCATCTCTCTGTCTACGACTGTCCTGCCTTCCTGGCCACACCTTACCATCCCTGAGCTCTCGGGTGAGCCATTTGCGGTGGGGGTGGGGAGGTCCTGAGCCCTTCAACACAGCCTCAGCGTTGAGGAGCACTCCCACGCTCACCCTGCCTTTCTCACTGGCTCCGCATCTCTGCTCAGCTGCGAATGCAGAGGAGATGGGGTGGCACGTTGGTAGCAAGGAGCAGGAAGGACAAGACAGGGGGTGGGTGGCTCTGAGTCCTGGTCTTGGTTGGGCCACACTGCGTGATCTTGTCTACCATGATCCTTCCCTCAAGGGGAAGGATCCCTTCCCTCAACTACCTCTTGGCTTTAGGCACATAACAGAAGAGTTGAACTGGGTGATGGGGGAGATTTTTGGCATTAATGTAGTCTATTCTAAGATAACTATCCAATAATAATAATAATGATAATAATAGAGATCATAACACCATAACTAACAATATCAAACGATAATCACAGGCATTATAAAGACTCCCAGCTAATCAAGCGCTGATTCCTCGGGACCACCTCACCATAAGCCCTGTTGACTCCTTGAATGCATTTTCACGGGGCTGGATGCGGGGACACATGGTGCCTGATACTGAGAAGCTGACCCGGAAGCTACGGGAACAGACAGGAAGATCAAGTACGGTTACACCTAGGATGGAGATGCGGACAGGTGACTGGGGAACCTAGGGGGTGCTGCTGGGACCCTGAGAGGCCGGGATTTCTGCTCGTCTTCGGGTTAAACACCTGCTCTTCCACACTGAGCCAAGATGGGAAACTTGATTCATTCGACCACTGTTTGCTGAACTTCCATGCAGTCCTAGGCCCAGTGCTGGCCACTCTGTCCACTCCCTCTCGGAGGTTAGTGACTACAGGAGGCAGGAACAAGAATGTAGGTTACACACGGTATGCAGAGTTATGAAGGATGCTCAGAAATGGTATGAGAGGAGCCAGGGACAGGAGTGCCTTGGAGATCCGGTGGGGCCTCCCCAAGGAGGTGGCCAATGAGCTGGGGACCAGAGGCTAAGAAGGAGATGCTATGTGAGGAGTCAGGGAAGAGCATGGTAGACAATTTGTCAAAGGTGCAGGGAGTCCAGGGGCTCCAGAAACTGGGGGGCCAAGTAGTAGGAGTGGCGAGAGGGAGAGAGTGCATGGTGGGGGTTGAGGCCAATGGGGGGGTACCCCACAAGAAAGAAGCACTGAAGGAGGAAGCTGGGGAGGGGGCTGATCGGATTTGCCTTTTCAAAAGCACTCGGAATCCAGCAGAGGAGGGAGTGGGGGGGCACGAATGCGGGAAGTCCAGTTTGGGGGGTGGTGGTACCCCCCAGCGAGGAGTGATAGTAGTAGAGAAGTGGAGAGAGAGGAAGGTGGGTTCAGGCTACGTGTTGGTGCTGGGCTGGCCGAGGTGACTGACGGGTAAGATGTGGGGGCTGGAGGAAGGGTAGGGAGGAGCGCAGAATGGCTCTCAGGCTCCTGGCCCGAGGTACGGGGCAGACGGAGAGGCGGTGTGCAGAGAGAGAGAAAGACTGCACCCTCCCTGGCTCAGAGGCTGCATGAGGAGGAAATGCAATGATGGGTGGACAACGCCTAACACACAGTAGGCACTCAATAAATCCTGGTCCTTTCCGCTCCTGGCTGTATTTCAAATGAGCTTCAGGGCAGTGGAGGAAATTTACTCAAACCCAAGCAGGCTTGGCCTTGCTCAGCGGGCAGAATGGGGTTGAGGAACAGCAAGCCAAACAGTAGGCACCGTGCCAGGGAGCCTTGCAAGGGAGCAGGCGGGCTCCCTCCTGACCGGGAGGAAATAAGGCAGCTCTCCTGGCCACAGAGCGCAAGTGTGTATTGCTTCACTGTTCACGAAGCACTTCTTCCATCCATCATCCCACTCAACTCCTACCACCGCATGGAAGCAGAGCCATAATCTCAATTCCAGGAACAGGAAAGGAAGCTCAGGCCCAGAGGGCATTAGGGACATGATCAGGCTCACACAGTATATCAGGGCAGAGCCTGCCCAGTCCCCAGCACGGGCGGTTCACGCATCAGCCACAATCAACGCAGGCCCTAGGACCTAGGTTTCAAGACCCCACAAAAAAAAAAAAAAAAAAGAAGAAAGAAAGAAAGAAAGAGAAGAAAAGAAAAGAAAAGGAAAAAAACCCCAAACTCCCAAACACCTGTGGTCTGAAAATATTTATTGGCTCCAAAATACAAAAAGCAAAGGGCAGATATGAAATGAATGGATGTTTATTTAAATGACTACAAAATGTAATGTCATGTCAACTTCACTAATTGATCCAGAGAGCACACATTAAAATTTCATTATGTTGGGAAATAGCGCGTAGGCTAGATACTCCTCACTCTGCAAGAATCCCAAAGTACACAGGGCGGTTGTTAAGAAATCATAGGCAGCAGCCAGTTAGACGAGCACCTTGCGGTTAAATAATCACAAAGACAGAATTTCCATAACGCTTTCAAAGTGTGTTATAGCAAAAAGTTACATTTCATGTGGGATAAGGGGGTGGTTTTAGAATGGCTGGTGCAAACTGCAGTGCAGTGCCAAATACAAATGTCTAGAGCTTACGAGATCTTAGGTGTCCAGCTGTCAGGTCTCTCTTGGATCTCTTTTGTAAGTTTATTTGGTTTTCATGAAACTCTGAATCCAGAAAAAGACCCGGAATCTTCTCTTGGGCTTTGAATCTACCAGTCTATTTTGGAGGGAATGTTTCCAGGAAGCAGAGGCAAGAGACAGGGAGAACAGAGTGGCTTCCAGAAAACCAAGGTGGGAGAGCCCACCTGCGTCCCCTGGCAGACAGGACGCCTTACCAGAAGTGACCCTGGAGGAGGAATCTCCCCCAGGCTTCCCTGGGGCAGAAGGAGTGAGTGTACTAAAGTCAAGAGTAGGTTCCAAATAGGTGTTTAAGGACGGGAAGGGCGAATCTTACCAAAGAACAAAGGCAGGTAAGGTTTGGTTTCATGGATCTTATATGCATGTGTTCATGCAGCAAATGTTTCCTGAGCATCTCTTCTGTTGCTCCAGACATTTGGAATACATCAGTGGTCAAAAGACACAACTCTGCCCCACCCCACTCCCCTCCCCGGGGAGCATATATTCTGGGGTACATGTACATGGAGTTGGGGAGAAGAGCAGAAAATAATAAACATAATAAGTAAGAAGATATAGATATAAGTTGTTACAAGGTGAGAGAAGACCATTAAAAAAAAAGCAGAGTTGGGTGAGAAGAATTTGGGAGCGCCAGGGAAAGAGGGGGTGCACAGAGGTTATGGCCCACCTCACTGAGACAGTGAGGTCCAGCTTCGGTCTCAGCTTTTAACACTACAAAGTGGTGAGGGAGTGAGCCATGTGGATATCTCAGGGAAGAGAATTCCAGGCAGAGGGAACAGCAAGTGCAAAGGCCCTGGGGTGGGTGTATGCCTGGCTTGTTCATGGAAGAACGAGGACCCGGGTGTGGCTGGGGTGGCTGAGTACATGGAAGTAAAAGAGGTCGCGGTGGTAATGTGGACAAGATTTAACCACCGTGCAAACTGGCTAATGACTCTTCTTTGAATGAGAGAGGGCGCCTCCAGAGAGTTTTAGCAAATGATTAATGTTATTTTATTGATGTTTAAAAGGGTGTGCTAAGAATAGACTGTAGGGGAGTGGATGAGTTTTCTGCAGCTGCTGTAACAAATGACCACAGACTTAAAGCAACAAAGGAATGTATTTTTTCTTTGTTCTGGAGGCCACAAATCCAAAATCAGTGTCACAGGCCTGAAATCTGTGTGTCGGTAGGGCCGCACTCCCTCTGGAGGTGCTTGAGGGGGGTCTGTTCTGTGTCTCTTCCAGCTTCCGGGGGCTATGGCATTGCTTGGCCTGGGGTCACATCACTCCAATCTCTATCTCTGTGGTCACATCATCTTCTCTGTGTGTGTCAAGTGTCCCTCTGCTTTTTAGGAAGACATTTAGGGCCCACCTAGATAACCCAGGATAATCGCCCCATCTCTAGATCCTTAACCACATCTGCAAAGACCTCTTTTCCAGTAAGGCAACATTGGTAGTTTCCAGGGATTAGAACCTGGTATTTTGGGGGGCCATGATTCAGCCTCCTCCAGAGGGTAAGGGGAGAAGCAGAGAGTCTCATCAGGATGCTTCTGGAGTCATCTGAGCAAGAGATAGTGATGCTTTGCACCAGGGCGGGGGCAGCTCAAGTGGTATGGAGCACTTGGATTCTTGGCCTATGTTGAATGTAAACCCAACAGGAGCTCCTGACAGATTGGAGGCGGGGTGTAAGAGAAAGAAAGGGTTAGGGACTGACTGCAGGGCTTTTCCCAGAACAGAAAGCTGTGGGCAGAGGAGGTTTCGGGAGTGAGAACAGAAATGCAGCTTTGGAAATGGGAGGTGTGAGGCGTCCCCTGACACCTGCACGGAGCAGCAGGGTAGCAGAGTCTGAGGCTTGAGGGAGAGAGAGAGAGAGAGAGAGAGAGAGAGAGAGAGAGAGATTGAGAGAGGCCTGGAATGGAGACTTTAACTGGGGGGCATCAGCACGGAGATAGTACTTAGAGCTGTGGCATGAGAGGGCACCAGCAAGGGAGGGTGTGTAGAGAGAGGGACCTGTGGCCTGAGGCCCCCAACATGAGAGGTCCGGGGGGAGGGTAGCAGGGGTCTGAGGGAGGGGACCAGGGAGGAACAAGCCCTGAGACAGGAGGAGGACCTAGGCAGGGTCCCCTCCGGGCATCCAAGTGAAGGGAGCACATCATGGAGGAAGGGGGATAGCATGGCCTCGTAGCAGAGACAAAAAACTAAGCAATGGCCCTGCCTTCCTCCGGCCTCCTTCCCTCTGTCCAGTCTCACTCCAACAGCGACACCTGGCCGACGGCGACTTGCTTTGGAGCGGAGGCCCCTTGCAGCCCACAGAGCCCAGTGTGAAGCCCAGAAACTTAGTTATGCCACAGGCGAGGTGGAATGTCGGGTCGGCCGCCAGCCGGCCATGGAAGAGGCTGAGCGCTCCAGTCAGCCTGTGGCTCATGAGCGGCAGGCTTGGGACCTCTGGCCTGTCGGCCTGCAGCTGGGAGCTTGGGGTAATTGGGAGAGGAGCAAGGGGTCCCACAACACAGTGAGTGAGGCCAATCCAGGAGTCACGGGGCTCTGCTTTGAAACAGGGGTTCTGGGGGCCAGAGACCCCCAGGAGCTAAGCCTGCCCCTGACACTTGCCCACTGGGAGGATCTTGGGCGAATCACCTATCCTCTCTAAGCCTCAGCATCCTCGTTTGGAAAACAGGACGGCAAAGATCTACTCCTGGGGAAAGGAATAAGACACTGTTCAAGCTGCCAGGCACATTGGAGGTGTTCGAAGAATTTCAGGTTTCTTCCCCCGTCTCAGTTTGAAACTGTTTGGGTCAGTCCTGCCATAACGCCCACTCCAAGGGAGATGGCTCTTTTTGGGAGAGCCATAAAGTGCAAGCGGCCAGCTTGCGGACGCGGAGGCCAACGCCAGGAGCCTCACATGGGGCTGCTGGCCTTTTGTTTCATTTCCAAAGGCCAGCCCAGTGCTGCCTGGCATCTCACAAACACATGTCCAGCAGGGAGAACATGCCAACAGCTCACAGCAAACACTGCCTCTCGACCCAAAGAATGTTCTCTGAGAATAGGGAGACACCTGGGGCATGGGTCCTGCCCCCGGTCCCGCTGCTAATCTACTCCTTGTGTCCTTGGCAAACCACCACTCCTTTCTGTGGCTTCATTTCTCCAACTTGTACGATGAGGGGTTTGAACTACGTTTGAACTATCCTGGTCATTTTCACATTTTTGTTTTATGGCAGGAGAACACTCTCATTTTTTTTTTTTAAGCCTTACATAGTACCCTGATGTTTAAAACAGATTAAAGTTGCCCTAGTTAAAGTGCAGAGGGGACCCTCCGTCTTGCTGGACTCAGAAACCTCTTACCCCCCAAGGTGGCCTAAGGCACCTCCACGGAACCCTAGCGATCCAAGGAACAGATTTTGAAAAATTCCGACCAAAGACAAAAATTAGTAGTGCCTCTGCGTTGAAAGCTGTTATGTGATTGGAATTAGATAAATTGGTACTGATGAATATGTATTTCAAATGGCTATGTGTAAAAATGTATTTGTGTGTATGCTTTATTTCCATTTTTAACCTGCAGAGAGCCAGCTAAATTCTCAATGTTTTATGCCTACTTGTTAATTTCTTGATGTCAGATTTGCTGCACGCTTATACTTTGAAGACGGGGTTGCCTTCATATTCGCAGCCAGCTAAAAATGCTTTGACTATGAGAGAGAAAAAGAGATCCAGATCCTGAGATAAATATTTCTAAGGTCTCACAGGTCAAAAAATTCTCGAAAATGGTAACTTTTTCTTGTGGTCAGTCTCGACAAAGTCATGAAGCAGGTTCTGGGTTACCAAGAAATTAGAGCAAATGCTGTTCAATAGTCGGGGCGGGAAGGAGGATGAAACCAATTTTAGTTGAGCACCTACGATGTGCCAGGTACCATCTAATACCTTATGTTAGTTAATTCTTTGGCCAGTGCTACAAGGGTGTGAACATCATTATTACCATCCCATATATGGGGAAACTGAGGTTCAGAGAGGTAGAGTGACTTAGCCAAGGTCATATGACTAAGATTCAGGGGTTCAAGATTCAGACTCAGATCTGTATGCAAATACTGTGTTCTTCCCACTCCACGTTGTTTCTGAGGGAAAAAGTTCTCCGATTTCAGTGCATAGTCACTGAATCGTATTAAGAGCAATTCCTTTTATTGATCTGCAAGTTCTTGGTTCAGCTCCCACTCTCCCATCTACATTACTAACGCTGGCCTCCCATGAACCCTGTGAGGTAAGCAGGCCGGGTACCGTCGAGCCTATTTTCTGGATAGGAAAACTGAGGCTCAGAGAGATGGAGTGATTTGCCAAGGGTCACCCAAAGTGTGGGAAGAACTGGGGCTTTTCTATTCCCTTTGGAACCTTCTCCCAGTCAACAGCGCGAGCCATAAACCATAGGGAGTTCATGCCTCCCCTTTGCCAGAGCACATTTTGTTTTCAAACTACACCCAATTTTTTCATCAGGGTGGGCTTTTCATTTATTAGGCATTCAATTTCCCTCCCGTTCATCATTTTTTTGCTCCTGCTTTTCATTTTTTAAGAGGTGAAGGAAATGCAAATTACCAGACGAATGCCGTGCATAATACTGAGGCTACAAACACTGCCGCTACAAACAGCCTTTGTAACAGTCTGCTCTGTTCTAGGACAAACTGGTCTACAAGACCCTGGCACACCTCTCCGGGTGTGTTGACACACATCCAGCCCAGAGATCACTTTTCTTGCCTATGGCCTGCCGGGAGAGAACAATGGCAAAGGTGTGCTTTTGTTTGGTCTGCCATTCTCTAGGTTAATATGCGGGCTCACATCTAGGGCACTGTTTCCGCCCCCCCCCCCCCCCGAGCTGCAGGAAAATGTGTTTGCAGAGCCCAGGGAGGGTAGGTAGCGTGATGTCCCCGCGCTGCTCAAATAATGTCGCCTGGCGCATCCCCCTCATTCTTGGCCTTAGCTCCTGAGTTACCAGACCTGTGCCCCTTACACCCTGCTCTGTTTCTTGGCTCTCCTAGCTAGAGCTCTGGTGCTCTCCCTTCCAGCATGTCTTTGCCCAGCTCTGGCTGGTTATGTGTTCTCTTTCCTTCTTCCAAGAACTTGGCTCTTCACTGGGTTATGGTGGCATGCCTCCATTTTAACAACACATTCATGGGCTGCCTTGGCCTCTTAGATTTCCCGAGGCCCCTCCTGTCCTCTATACTCTGCCTCTAAGAGGTCTAACTTGTCCTGGCAAGTGGAACCCAGATATACCTGGATCCCTCAATATTCACATGTTGAGCTCCAACAGAAATCACAGCTGTCATTGATTGCATGCTGGACGCCGTATTAAGTGCCTCTGCTCATTGTCATCTCACATGTCAACGCCCTGTGAGACAGTTACTGCAATATTCCCGCTTTGCAATTGAAGAAGCTGAGTCTTAGAGAGAAGATAGGACTTCTTAAGATCTCACAGCTCCCAGGGGACAGAGCTGGGGTTCAACCACAGGTCTACATGGTTCTAGCCACAGGCAATCCTGCCTCCCAACCCGCTTTGGGAACTCAAGACCAAACAGATGTACTTCTGACTGTGGTTTCTAGCTTCATGTTGGTCATGAGTGTACATGGACACGAGCATGCATGTACGCATACATGTGCACACTCACAAGCACCGCCCCCCCAATTTGGGTGATTGGGAGTTACATGAATTCGACTAGAGTTGAAAATGAAAAATCACCATCAGGTCGGTGTTATTAATGCCTCATGGAAAAATATTCCACTTCCAAACAATTAGGTTGATGGATTTTCTTGCATTTTTTTTTTTCATTTTTCCACTTAAGATCACAGATGTTTACAAGAAGCAGCCAAGGTTTCTGCCTAAGCAGCATTGATTGGTGTTCATTGGCAGATATGATCACTTTGGATGGGCTAGGGGCTCAAGGATGAGCTGGGGTTCAGGGTAGGGAAGATTTGGGGGGAATAGGTGACCATTTCAAATCCCTGAGACACTGGGATTTTCATGAAAAGAAGAAGAAAGTGAGGATTTGATTAAATAGAGGACTTTTAAGATCAGCGAGATGTTCAGCCTCTTCTTCCAAGAGCTGTAGGTGTCCTAACTGAACCATATGGACAGTGGCCTGATCTCTAGGGATGTCCCACCCAGCTCTACGATGCTGAGACCATCAGACTGGGGATCATTAAGTGAGGAGGCATCCTTAAACCTGCCTGTGGTTTGTACAATTAAACTATCTGTCCGGTTCCAACATTATGTGAGTTCCCAGGATCTTGTTTCCCCCTGAATTTCCGGTGTTGGAACCACAGGTCATGGAGTGCCGAAGAGAGGCACAGATTTTCCAAAACCATTTCCATCAAGTTGTTAATGGTTCCACTAACAGGTGCTCTGGGGGCTTGGAGGCACTGTCCACCGGCTGAGAACATCACAACTGCCAAAAAGACTCAGGCAACTGTCCAGAAGTGGCATTGGCTCACAGGGGAGAGGGAGGGCTAGGTAAGTTTTAAGGACATCAGTCTAAAAAGGTCACAGAACACTGGTCCAGGAATTTCCGTGACACTTGTAACCCTTGCCCTGTCTCCCATGTGCCTTCTCCAGTCCTGGCCCCAAATGTCATCAGTGTGATCATCCTAAAAGGCAAACTTCAGCCAAGTTTGTACCAGCTCCCCTTCCCCTCGTGGGTGAAATCCTTCAGTAGGCTTCCTTTGCCTCCAGGACAAAATGGAAGTCTCTTAATCTAGCCAAGAACCTTCCAAGAGCTGGCCCTTGTCTTTCTTCCCCACCCAGTCCATCAAACCTCATGCAGGATTTGGATGCACGGAGCTTCTTCCTACCTCTAGGCCTTTGCCCGAGCTATATCCTCTGCCTGGTATCCCTACTCCCCTTTCTTCTCCATCTGGTTGACTTCTATTCATCCTTCAGGGCTTTGCTCATCTATCACCTCCTTCAGAAAGCCTTCTCTGATTGTCTCTCCCACTTTGTAGGCATGACAAACCTAACCTAACTTAAAATTTGTTTGAATTCCTTTCAAGCTTCCTCTTTAAAAAATATTTAATACAAGGGACTAGTACTCACATTATAACATTAAGTCAAAAGAGCAGGAGACCAGACAGCACACAAAATGGCATCATGTGTGTTAACTGCTCCGACATAGACATACACACAGGGCCGTGGAATGGGTGCATGGCACACAGACCCGAAGGAACTATACCAGAGCGCTAATGGCAGTTACCACTGGAGGAGGGGCTATGGGCAACTGTTACTTCCTCCTTCTGTGTTTCTAAGTTATCTACATTTTATATGATGAGCTGGGTTATTTCTGTAATTAGACAAAATTTAATTTAGGAAAGAAATAGTTATGCTGAATATTGTGTGTGAATGTAAAGAAATAATTTTTTAAAAAGATTTATTTATTTACTTATTTGAGAGAGATGGAGAGATGGCGAGAGTGAGCATGAGCAGAGGGAGCAGAGGGAGGGGGAGAAGCAGACTCCCCACTGAGCAAGGAGCCCGATGTGGGGTTCGATCCCAGGACCCTGGGATCACGACCTGAGCTGAAGGCAGATGCTTAATGGACTGAGCCATCTGGAGGTGCCCCAAGAAATGACTTTTTTAAAAGAGAGTGTTAGATCTAAGTGGAGAGATGTCTGTGACATATAAATAAAAAGAGCAAGCTTTAGTCTAGTGTACATAGCTTAGCATTAAAAATACACAAAGAGATGAATATACACACACACGTCCATGTGTCAACAAGGAGTAGACTATGGAGTGATATTCACACCAGGCTGATAATGTTGGTTATCTCAGTGGATAGGAGGTACAGATGGGGTGGTTCTTTGCCTTTATTGATCTTTGCACTGTCTTATTTCACTTGCTATTGTAAGCACGTTTCCCTGTTGTAAATATTTTGAAAAAAATCAAATAGAGAATAAAAGACTCCAAATAGTGGGCTGGACTAAGGTGCTTACAAAATAACAATATAAGATTTCAGACAAGTCACAATGTTGCTTCCTTAGAGTAATTTGTTAACACTTCTAATTCGGAAATGATTTTAAATTTAGAGAAAAGTTCCAGGAACACTACAAAGAATAGTAAAAGGAACGTTCACATACGCTTTACCCAGACTCATCTGTGGCTACCATTTTGCCCCATTTGCTTGACTACTTGTTCTCTTGTAGAGTCATGTTTACTCCACACTAGGAAAAAAGTATCACACGTTTCTATATCACGACTTAATATCAGACTAATTGCCAGGGATATGAGTGGTCACTTTAGAAAAGTACTTATTATTTCTCAGACTCCAGACGTGCTATGTGTTTACACATGTATATAGATAAAGTCGTTCTTTGCAATACTGCCTGTTTTGGGGAAACCTTGATGCCACTGAAGGATCCGACCACAAGGGCTGGTAAAAATACACACTGGCAGATCTGTACAGTGGTTTGCTGTGAAGCCGTCAAAAACACAAGTGGGATTTGCATGAGCTAATATGGAAATATGTCTGAGATACATCAAGTAAAAAGTGCAAAACAAAGTGTAGATCATAAACAAATTAACTGATATGAAGAAAATTTTACTCTAAGAAGAAACCTATCTCCCTGCCCCTCTTAGAACATCTCTTGGTGCAGAAATAGAGAAGGAGGCCATTCCCAGTTCCCCGAGGGTTTGCCCGGCGGGAGGAGGTGCTGGGAAGCCTTTCAGGCCCTGAGTGGTCTTACCAGCACCTTCTCCCTGGCAGGCACGGATGCAAAGATGGGGACCCTCAGGCCCCTGGGCTCGACCCTGCCCATGGATGTGCCACCCATCATCACAGGCGGCTATGAAACTCATGTCAACACTGAAAACATAGAGATTTCACATAAAAAATTCAGATTCCTAGCCTATCTGGCAAACCAGAGCTGCATTTTGTGAGCGCAACACTGGGCAGCCTCCAGGTGTGGGCTGCCTTTAGCAGGTGGGTGGGCCCCCTTGACTCGGTCCCCCTAATCACAAAGCCCACTTCCGACCCCGGGGGGGCTTTGCAACTCCTGCTCTGATGGCTTACAGGGGAGGTCCTGCCCCTGGGGGAAGTGGGATCTGAACATCTCTCCATTTCAGCTCTCAATCCAACAATATTTTCTACTAGAGTCTGTCCAAGTGTATCCTAAGAAGCTCCACAGCAGGAGGAAGGTTGTTATCTTCATGAGAACATAATCCATTACAGGGGTGGAGAGGGTTGTGGCTCAGAGAGGTGAGGTGACTTCTCCAAGGTCACACAGCAAGTTAGTCTCAGGGTTAGGATGCTGCCCACAGCGCCAGCCTCCCAGCACACTGCATGTTGCCTCTCACAGATCAGCGTTCAGGCTGGATATGGCTGAGAGTCAAGGGTTGGGCTCCCCAGGGGCACAACCCAGCCCTCCCTGCTGAGGAACCAACCCCTGAGCAAGGCAGGGGGCCTGGCATGTGTTTAGGTCGCACCAATGTCCTTATCACCCAGAAGGGGCAGGTATGATGACAGCCACAGCTTCGTCTGATGGGCAGTACAGAGCAGAAGAAAGAGTACAAGTCTGAACGTGGCTTTAGCACCTATTATCTGGGTGACCTTGGGCCAGTTATTTGTCCCCCTCTCCCTCCATTTCCTCCGAGGACTGTTTTGAGGATTAACTGAATTAATAGGTGTAGAGTGCTTAAACCATGTCTGGTACATAGTAAGTGCTCAATAAGCATAAATGGATATAATTGCTATATGGTAAGAACTATACTAAGTGTTTTGCTTGCTTTATCTCCATTCTCTCAGCTGGAATCAGGGAAGTGCCATTCATTCATTCATTCAACAATTATTTATGGAGTGTTTTTATGCTGGCTGCTGTCCTTGGTGCTGGGACAGAGCATTAACAGTACAGAAAGCTTCCATTCTTTCCGCCTTCATGAAGCTCACATGGTGGGGGGGGAACACAGATAACCAATCTATCAGTTAATCAGCAGTCAGGTGATGCATGCTGTGAAGGGAAGTAACAGAGTAAGGGACAGAGAATAAGGATGGGTAGGGAATTAAGAAAGGAATTTGGGGTAGCCTGGTGAGGGAAGGCTCTTCCCACAAAGTACATTTCAGCAGAGTCCTGACGGAAGTGAGAAAGGGATCAGTAGATGATTACAGGAACAGTGTTCTTGGCAGAAGAGAGGGCCAGTGCCATGGCCTTTGATGTGGGAACAAAAGGCTGGCGATGTGAGATGTTCGAGGAGCCAAACAGAGGTCTTAATGGCTGGACCCTGTGAGCAAGAGGGACAGAGGCTGGGCACAGGGCAAGGAGTGAGGCAAAGATCAAGCCTTATGCTCTGCTCTTTATTTTGCAGAGGAAGAAACTAAAGCGGAGTTAAATAACTTTCCCAGCGCGATCAGACTGATGAGCAGTAGAACCAGGATTTGGAATCCAGGACAGTCTGGCTTCAAGGCATATATTCTTAGCCATTGGCATCTACATTGCCTTGGGCACGAACAACCAAAAATACAGTGGAAATCTAGACACACCTAACCCTTTTAGTCCTGCCTCAAACTGTCTTCTGGGAAATTAGGCACAGAGTAAGGGCCAACGGAGGGGGCAAGGGACGTGTGTGTGCGTGCAGGGAGGGGGCACAGAGCAGAAAGGAAGAGACTCAACTTTCTCTCCTGGCACATTCATGTTCACTTTGGCAGCTCTGGTCTGTCATTTGGGGTAATGGTGAGGGCACTCAGGGCTTACATGAGAAGTGGCATTTTCCCAAAACATGTCAGTTCTTGGGGCATCTCAGAGCTGACAGTTTCAAAACACCAAAGGCATGTAAATAAAAATAGCACATTTCTAAATGCAACATCCTCTTTCGTAATGATATATTAGGTCTCCATCTCTGGTGGCATTATCTTACACAGCAATATATTGCGTTTTTCCAATTCACGCCCATCAGTCTGCAAAACCAGGGTCATAAAACACTGTAATTTAAAAAAAAGAAGAAGAAGATAGCAGGAAGGGAAGAATGAAGGGGAGTAAATCGGAGGGGGAGACGAACCATGAGAGACGATGGACTCTGAAAACAAACTGAGGGTTCTAGAGGGGAGGGGGTGGGGGGATGGGTTAGCCTGGTGATGGGTATTAAACAGGGCACGTTCTGCGTGGAGCACTGGGTGTTATGCACAAACAATGGATCATGGAACACTACATCAAAAACTAATGATGTAATGTATGGTGATTAACATAACAATAAAAAATTTAAAAAAAACCCTGTAATTTATAACAGAATCTCACAAACCTATGTATAATATATCTGCAGATATCATTGCCTGGCATTCCATATGCGGCAGCCACTTGGTTCAGGAGTCAGGCTCAAAGCAACTCCCTCCAACCCAGTCCCCAAAATCGGGGTTCCCCAGACAAGGTGAGGTACATGTATCATTGTCAGACACCCCCCTCCCCAGATTGAGCAGCAAATTAAACAAAGGGCTGTGTTTTGGTGGTAGAGGAAAACAAAGGTACTAAAATGACAAGAGTTGGTGGAAAGAACGAAGAGGGACAGTCTGGAGACCCAAATGTGAATCTGGGCTTGATCATTTATTTTAGGATCCTACTGGGCCATCTGATCACATGCTCCCACCAGATGTCCTGCACTGAGCCAGAGTTAGAGACGTACCCTGCCTTTCAGGGTAGTGTTTCTCAAACCTCAACGTGCATACAAATCACCTGGATCCCGTTAGACCACACATGCTGGGTTCCAACCCAGGGCTTCTGATTTGGGTCTGGAGCCCCAAATGTGTTTTTTAAATGAGCTCACAGCTGATGCTGATGCTGCTGGTCCTGGGACCCCACTTGGAGTCATTCATTCTGTTCCACCTGCTCTGGGTGGCCTTGGGGATCTCCATATAAAAAATGCAGAGAGAGATGATCTGCCCAAGTTATCACAGCAGGACGGGGCAGATCTATAGATAGAGCATGGTCTCCTGGACCCTGAGGTCAGTGCTCACTGCCTGTCTCCTCCTGGCTTTGTTCCCAAGCATACTGCAACCACTGGAACAACCGCATTTAGGGGAGGTCACAGGGATGCATGCAGCTCGCAGCAGAAGCTGCCAGGAGCATTAACTCTGCAGGGGCCGGTTGGAGCACTCAGCACAGGCCACTCTAAGCTTCCCAGGGCTCCCCTGAAGGTCAGACAGAAGCATCTAATGGCTCCTTGAAGGGAAAATGATGGTCTGATGGTTTTTTCCTGCTGAACTCATCACCTCCAACAGCCACACGATAGATCGCTGCCGCCAGGGGGCCAAGGAATACAGGTCTGTACTGCACTGCAAGGCAGAACGCTTTGTCACGCGAGGCCATAAGTGACTTATGGGATCAAGGTGGCAGGCAGGGATGCCATGCTGGGCTGAGCCCTGCAAGCAGAGACCTCGGCACAACCACCTCTCCCCGTCCCAATGCTGGCTCCTTGCCTGCTTCCTCCACGAGAACCTCCGTCCCTCCCCAGGGCTGGGCTCCTCATCACCACCCCTCACTGGCCGCCTGCACAGTGCAGGTTCTGGGTCCTGGGCGTCTGCACAGAAACGAACCTGGGCAGACCAAACACTGGCCTCCCACGGCCGCCGAGCATGATTGCAAAGATGCTTTATTGCCACTAGATTGCTCTTCCTCGGGTCCCGCCTCTTCAGAACTGCTTTAAGCCTCTCCGACAAACATTCTGATTTCATTCCTTATTGCTCTGATCTGACTGCAGACCCTCACGCTCCTGATTTGACTGCAGACTTAGAAACAAATATCTGAGTGGGCCCTCGTCGAAGGACCATTTTTACCAAGTAAAAAAAATCCATTTGTGACCGACATAATATCCTGGCCCTCCATCACTAATTTCAGAAACGTGCTTTCTGGCATTGTTAGCTTTCCCCTCATGTGTCTTTGCATGGTTATCAGAATCACCACCTACCCTCCTGAACAAGGTGGGACGCTTCAGGATGAATATGGTCCCCTGCCTTCCCCTCGTTTTCTGCAACACGGCATCTTCGGGTCTCGTGTTCCTGCGACTCGTTTCTTCCATACGTGTTCTCTGAGCTGCTATGATGCACCCAGGGCTGGGTGCTGGGTTCCTGTCCTTGTGAAGTTTCTGGGGTCAAGGGGGAAACGGCAAGGAAATGGGGGACTAGGCTTTGTCGGGAACCCCCTGGTGACCTGGAGAAAGTCAACTTTCACTGAGTGAGCAAGGCCTCTGGTTCCTGCCCCCAGGGGAGAGAGTCAGGCATGCAGATCATTGCAATATGACAGTCCAGATGCTCATAGCACTGACCACGACCGAGCACTTTCTGAATGTTGGCTCATTTCATCCTAGGAGGGAAACACTATTATTATATTATCCACATTTTGCACACCGAAGTGACCTGTGAGCAGCAAAGTCAGGATTTGAACTCAGGAAGATGGCCTCCTGAGGTCATGCTTTTAACACGCAATCCTAGTCACGAGAGTGATGGCGGTGAAGCCAGGGGAGCTGGTGGTGGCCTTGATCTAGAGGCATCTCCAGTCTCAGGGGAAGTGGGCTGGCTGGCTCAGGCTCTCTCTGCATCCATGCAGGATGCCCACGGTTCCTCTCTGCCACTTGAGTGTGACTATCAGGGGCCCCTCCAAGGCAGCATCTGGAGAAAGGAGTAATGAAGGGGAGCTGGTGTGTGACCAGGTTGTCGGGCTGGAGACGGAGCAGTCTGTGCTGGGAACGGGTTGGTAAGTCCATGTGGGCTCCGCTGAGCCATAGAAACGTGTGGTCCTCCCAGCGTCTGCTAGGAAGGACTGCCAGGGCTGACTGCCCAGCCCAGAACAGGTTTCAAAACTCGCCTGCCTGCTTCGAAATTCGCTGACCCCTCTGCACCCCACCAGGGTCTCTTTCCCCTTTGTCCTCTTTTCTTTCTACGAATAGAAGGGAGGAGGGAAAGAGAGGGAGGGAATGAAGCAGGTAGGAAGGAAGGAGGTGATAAAGTGTGTGTAGAGGCTCAAATGCCTTGTGGTATGAGTCTCCTAGCCTGTCTGATTCGGTGTCCCCTTCCCTCCCAAATTCTGGGCCTCAACCACCTTCCAAACTTACCTACCACAATCTCCTGAAGGACCATTCATTTATTTAAAATGAATCTACGTGTCCACAGCGAGACAGATACTCTGCTAGACTCTGGTTAAACAGAGCACAACAGACAGTCTCTACCACTGATAGACATTAAACAAATAAATACACAAGTAAATGAGTAATTAATTACACATTGTGCTGAGTGCTATAGGAACAGAATAAGGTCCCTGAGAGGGAGAACCAGGGTCGGGACAGGGGAGAAAGGCATTCCGCTGTGCAGGGAGGCGTGTGGAGTAGGAGCTTAAGGCCGCCGTGGAATGAGGGATAAACACCCAGGTATCACCAGGCAGGTGGTGCCAGAGCCTAAGCAAAAAGACGCCAGAGGACTTTGAAGAAAGGCATGGCTGTTTGCTCTGTAAGTGAGCTATTTAAGGGGAATGTTATGGATGCTGCTTCGTTCATTAACCAGACTGTGAGCTCCCTGAGGGAAGGGCATCAGGTTGTTATTCACCTGGGTATTCCGGCTCTAGCTGAGTGCTTTGTGTTTACTTAGTCATATAGACACCGCCTGGGTACACAGAGGGCAAGCTGTGACCTCTACAGAGGCAGGTGTCCAGTGAGGTGTGTTTATTCTTCACCCCCCCCGCCCCCCCCCCCCCAACGGAGCCCTGAAGATAATGCACGTCCAGAAGGACCACAGACCGTCCGGCTCACACACCATGTGCTGTGGGTCTGGGCTGTGAGTCCAGAGGCCTATCTGTAAGCTGCAGTTTTCAGCTTTTTGTGTTCTGGTGAGTAAACCCTTTCCTCCAAAGAAAATCTTGGCTGTAGATCGACGATGTGAAATGGACAACAGCAGAGCGGAGTGGGGCTGGGACCCTGATCACACACAGGCTGGAGCCACCAGTCCTCCCTGGAGAGAGCACTCCAGAGGCGGGAGCTGTTCTGCACTAGGAGCAACCATGTCCATCATCCCCCTGGAAGCACGGGGTTGCCCTAGCCTGGGTGTAAGACCCTGGTCCCGCCGGCCGGCTGCAGAGCTCTGCTTTTCCCCATTCTGCCTGCAGGAGGTGTTGGTGCAACTCCCTGCGGTGCTCCTCTTCTCACAGTCTTCCTCTTCTGGGGCTAAGGGAGGGGCTGCCGTGGACAGGCGGCGAAGTGAGTCTCAAGTGACACCCGCTGGGTAACAACAAATCCCCCGATTGCAAGGCAGGGAGCCTGGGAGAGGATGAGAGATGGCAAGTGGATGGGCGGATGGGCACGAGGTTTGGGCTAGCATCCCGCTCTGCCTCCGGCCTGCTGTGTGACCTCGGGTGAGTGACTGAACCACTCTGAGCCTCTGTTTCAGCATCGATAAAAGCCCCCTCACCATGTTATTGCGATGACCGAGTGAGATCATGTGAGTGGAATAAGTCAGTAAGAGTCACAAAGCCTGTGGCCGGTGTTTGTAAAACACTTCGTAAGCTATCATGGCACCACCATGAGGAGATGTGAGGGGATGTGCAGGAGGAGGTGTGCAGAGCACTCAGGATGGGCTCGCAGGGGGGCGCTTTGATGGCAGCTCTTACAAGGGGTGCCCGCCAGGTTCCCGTGGGTCCCACTGCGTACACAGTACGGTTCTAAGTGCCCTGTGTGCATCCCCTCCACTCAACACTCACCATAACCCTAGGAAGCAGGTATGATTATTCTCCTCGTGTTACAGATGAGGAATCCAAGGCACAGAGACGTGAAGCCACCCGCCCAAAGACACACAGCTAGGCACCAGAGGAGGTGGAAACAGAACACGGGCTGCCTACCTCCGAAGCCGAGCCCAGAACCATCTTACTGCTGAGCCTCTGCTCCGGGCTACTCGCCGCTCTCGACAAACAGCATGGGCCCGTGTGCAGGAAGCAGATGTTTCTCCCATCTCCCCCACGCCCAACCGGGCTCCGTTTTCCAGAGCAGTGCCAGATCTGGGGTCAAGAGATCAGCATGTTGGGCCCCGTGTTTCCATTCAAAAGCTCTGTGGCCCCCCGTTTCCAAACTCAGCTCATGGGGCACCTGGGTGGCTCAGTCGGTTAAGCGTCTGCCTCTGGCTCACGTCATGATCCCGGGGTCCTGGGATCCAGCCCCACATCAGGCTCCCTGCTCAGCGGGGAGTCTGCTTCTCCGTCAGCTTGCTGCTCCCCCTGCTTGTGCACTCTCTCTCTCTCTGTCAAATAAATGAAATCTAAACTCAACTCCCTTCTCCAGACCTCAGTCTCCCCAGTATAACATTATCGGCAGGGGTGAGGGTGTTAGGAGCACAGAAGCTGCACCATGCTGGCTTTGGGGTATGAGGACAGAATCTGAAGAGCTACTAGGAAGAGCAACAGTTTGGACACAGTGAGAGCCTAGTCATAGTCACCGACACTCAGGGGGAAAAGCCATTCCTAGCACCAGCCCCGCGAGGAAGGGTTCTGGGGTGCGCTGACTCATCCAACGTTCTGTACACCTGACCACAGTCACCTTCACTTTAGGGGAGTGGGAAGTGAAGGTGGAAGTAAGAACTGTGTGCTGTGGGACCTGCCCTAGGCCTCGTGACTCCAGCCCTACAGAGACCCCTGCTCCTCCCCAGATATGCCATTTTCTTTTGGGGCTCATTTCCTTCAGGGTCCAGGCTGTTTTCATTGCCTGGGGTGTTTGCATCCACGCTGCCTTATCTGCCTGGTCAATCCCTTCTCAAAGGAAGCATGGGGACACCTCTTCTAGAAAGCCCTCCTGGATTAGGTGCCTTGACTCTGGTTCCCACAGTTCTGGGCTGACCTCTACCTTGGGGGGTTGGGCACCAGGTGGTTCCTGCCTGTTCCTCCCTTTGTCTTCCCACAGAGCAGCGAGCCCTTGGGGGCAGGGGCGTCACTCACCGCTGTCCTTCCCAGCATCCAACACCCAACCGGGCAGCGAGGAGGAGCAGAGATGTGGGAGAACAAAGGTGTGGTTGTTTCTGCTTCATGTGAGATCTTTATGTTCATGGCCTATCGTTCCTCTCCTTCACCCCATCACAAGCTTCCCGTCCCGTGGAAACTGAAATCCAAACTCCCAACCCTGAAGCCTAGGAAGCCCGCTTGGCCCCACTGCCCTCACCTCCCGCCCCGTGGCCACACTGGTCCGCTTGCTGGTCCTCGAGCACGCCCAGTTCCTTCCCACCCAGAGCTTCTCTCCCAGGGAACTTCACATGTTTGACCCCTTGTCACTTAGACCTTGGCTCCAAGGCTGCTCTCCAGAGACACCTACTCTGACCACCACAGAACTCAGAGTCACCGGGTCACCGCTGCGTGACATACACACAGCGCATGTGTGTTTGTGTCCTTCTTCCCCGTCTAGAACATAAGCCCCAGGGGGCAGAACCTGGGCTGTCCTTTCCGTCCATGTCTCCACAGCACTGAGAATAATGCCTGATTCAGAGCAGGCTTTCAATAAATACCTGCCTTATGAAAGAATGGAAAGTAAGCTCCCTTCCAGCACTAACCACTTGTGAATAATGGAAACAATAAACTCTGTTTTTCATTTGGATAGAAAAGAAGGTCTGCTCTTGCATGTCATTCAAAGAAGCAAAGGAGGGTGGCAATATTCTTTCTCCCTTCCTTCCTTCCTTCCTTCCTTCCTTCCTTCCTTCCTTCCTTCCTTCCTTCCTTCCTTCCTTCCTTCTCTCCCTCCCTCCTTCCTTCCCTGAGGTGGGCAGGAGCTGCCTTCCAATTTCCTGAGCTGCAGTAGAACCCGCCACCTGGTGGTCTCAGTCCTGACCCAGATTTATCCCACCAACCGCACACCCACGCCTGCCTCCTTAAGCATGTTTCCCCGACATCTGGAGCCAGACACTAAGTGGATGATCGCTATGATTAAACCACCTTTTAATTATTCAATGAGATGTCAAAGGTGTGTGCCATTGTGACATTATAATGGACTCTGACTCCCTCGCAAATGTCGAGAAAGGCAGGGGACCATTACCTTGTCAAAATGTTCCCTCCTAGTGACTTTATTTCCTGTACACCAACTAATTTTTCAAGTAGCACAGAAAGGTGGAGTGAAGTGAGGTGGTTGACAAGGGCACTAGCTCAGAGTGATTTAGGTAACACAAGGGTTTGGTGGATTCTATCTGGATGTGACAAATCGCCCACTTTCGGAAATTCATTGACTCTCAAACAAAATGAAGTTTTAGGGGTAATCAATCAACATTTCTTGGTTGCTCACTGGGCAGAGGGGCTGAAGGTGGGCAGAAGCTTGGGGCAGGGATGGGGCAGGAACAAGAGAAAGAGCACACTGGTATGGTCCTGCCAAGGCTTTGTTTGATTAATGAGACAAGAACTGACTGAGGATTTACTATGCCAGGTATACGGTATCAGGTGACAGACTACATGGAGGGGTGGGACATGGACACACCACACACACACACACACACACACACACACACACACACACGCACCCAGAGGCAGCAGGGAGTGCTGGTTTGGACTGGAAATATTAAGAGCCACGTCCAGGCCCAGAACTGTCTCCAACGACTTGTGCAACTTTGGATAAGTCAGCTCTTGGGGCCCTGGTTGACTCAACTCTCCCAGAGTGTGTGGCTTGAATTTTTCTAAGATACACTGCTCTAGCCAATTGACTCCATGACACATGCCCTCATTGATGACGGATCAGCATGCATCCATGGGTCAATGACTCTGAAAGCAACACTGTGCTAGGACCATGGGGGATGAAGACAAATCTGAGAAGGCTTCTGCTTCCAGGAAACTCAGAGTAGAAGCTGGACCCCAAGGCACACAGGCAGCAGTGAAGGATAATTCCTGTTTGCTGATGCAAGGGCCACTGGAGTTCATTCAGGGAAAGGAGCAATCATTGCAGGCTCTGGAAGCCGTCAAGGTTTCTTGAAGAGGGAGGAAGTGACTGCTTTGTGGGGCAGGATGCCTGGAAGCATAGGGGAGACAGAGGGCAGGCCTGGCCAGGGAGAATGAAAGGTGAACAGGGGCATGATGGAGATGAGTGGCAGGGGCCAGTGAAGCCACAAGTCACTGGTGCTGGCTCCAGGGACCAAGGACTCATCCATTTTGTTTGTTGGGGATGGTGGGGGGACTTTGAGCACCCAGAAGCCATTCTCTCTTCTCTGAGCCACAGTACTCAGGCCTCACTGTGCATGCTTAGAGGGCTATGCATCAAAGGACATGTGACCCAAGCTGTGTCAACTAGATGCTCTCTCCAGGGCTTTGACTTGAATGCAATTAGGTCTGGGCATGAAAAGTGCCCGGTGTTCATTTATTCCAGGGACAGGGCCCTGATCTGACTGAGAGGTCATTACTGCCACCTTATAAACCTGTGGTTCCTCAGTTCCTGCCTCTTCTCAGCCTGGTTCTCAGCATTTGTGTGTGTGTTCACCTGTGTGCATATGTGTGTGCATGCATGGTAGTTGTGTGGTCCTACCTCCCTACTTAGGTTCTAGCTTAGTACCGTGGCATAGGGAAATCCTCATTCAGTGGTTGTTTGATTAAACAAAACACTGTCAGGACTATTTATTCTGTGATCTCCCTGATATCCTTCTAATATAGTCCCTTTTGCTTAATTTAGCCAGGGTCAGCTTCGATTGCTGACCAGCGAACCCTAACTGATATCCATCCATCCATCCATCCATCCAACCATTCATCCATCCACCCATCCATCCATCCACCCATCCAATCATCCTTCCATCCATCCATCCATCCATCGGTCCGTCCATCCAATCATCCATCCTTCCATCCACCGATCCATCCATCCATCCATCCATCCATCCATCCATCCATCCATCCACTCAACCATTCATTCCCTGGACTATCATTGGGGTGTTCAGGGCCAGTGGGAAATAAGTGAGGACAGAAAAGGAACACATAGTTGAAGGGAACTGAGAAAGCCATAAGGAGTTTAAAAATTAATCCTATAACAACAAGCAATTTAGTATAAAGTAATAGAACACAGAGGGCCTACTAGATAAAGAAGCATCAGGGCCAGCTGGGGCTTACTGGGGCTGGGGGGGTGGGGTTCTTTGGAGGAATGGATTTTTTTTAAGAGCAAAGTTTACAGGAAACCAACACATAGAGATCATCTGGCACCATGCCAGGCAATTTTACAGACGTGGTCTCCCTTGTTTCCCAACCACCCAATGAAGTAGGTGTTAGCAACCCCATTTTGTGGAAACTGAGGTTCAGAAACTTTAGGCAGCTTGATGTAGGTCACATCCATTAAATGGCAGAACCAATATTCAAACTCAGGTCTTACTGCCTCTAACACTCTTGCTCTCTCCACTACCCCATAAGACCTAAGGCTACCACTGTGCACCTGGGGTAAATGGTTGCACTCCCTGGGACGCAGCTTCCTCCTCTACTGAAGGAGAACAGGTGTGATACTTCCTGTCTTTTGTCTGCAGGAGCCCACATGCCTAGCATTGTGAGCAGTGCCCTAAAAGAGCTGTTCTCACAGCTTGCTTCCCCTGGGTCCCTGTGTTTCACCAGACTCAGACCAGTTTTTATGTTGACTTTTTTTTTGTCACTGTTTATTATTAGATTTAGTCCACAAGATAAATTGCTATTTTTTTCTAAAGAAATGTCAAAATTAAAAGGTGAAAATTATATTTTTGATTGACTTTTATAATTTTAGAGAAAGGAAGTCCCCCAGATGCTGTTTTCAGCAGCAATGTCTATGGACAGTGCCTGTATTATAACTTCTTCTTTGATAATCATCTCATTTTTTACTGCTCTGATAACGGCTTAGCTAAGTGTCACTTTATTGTCAAGAGTAACTTCAATCCCTGAAGAATGAATTCGAAAAGAAACTGGCCAGGGTGGTGGGACTACCAGCTATAAAACATGGATGGTTCTGAAGTATGGCTTTTGTTCAGATGTTGGGAATTGGAGCTCAGAGCGTAGATTCTAGTCTGGGAGGCAGGCAGACCTGATTTCAAACATCGACACCACATTGCGTTAGCTAATACGTTAGTGTGGCCATGGGAATATTGCTTCAGTCCCAGCTGTAGTGTTTTCACCCGTAGAAAGGGAAAATTAATAGGTCCTGGCTCACACAGGGTGGGTGATACATGAGTAATGCTTGTCCATCATGTAGCTTTATGTTGACTTTTTGACTTGAGGTTCTTGCACCATGAAGGTAGTAGGTATTCAGACCCCTCACCCACACATGGCACAGGCTTGCTGACCCTAGTCTTTGCAGGGGATTTCCCACTCCCACCTGGAATCTGTAGTGGATACCTAGCTTCCTTGTGCTCTGGATGGAGTTTTCTACTCCCCTTTAATAGACAGGGCAGTTCCTCTAGAGTCCTTTATGCAGAGGCCCTGTCAACAGGTGTTAACCACGCTCCCTGAGCACCACCCCCCACCCCACATCCCATCCCCTAGCCTGGAGCCTAGGACCTCGTCAGCCCCCACTTCCCCCAAAGGCAACTACCCCGAATTTGAGGTCTTTCATTGTTTCTGGAACCTGAGGATACGTTTTCCTTCTTTCCTCCTTCTCTTTCTTGCTCCCTTCCTTCTTTCCTGCCTTCCTGCTTTCCTGGGTTCCTTCTTGTCTAGGTACTTAAAAACATTGGGAACGGTGGTAAAATATTTTCTGTGTTTGAAGCCGAGGAGAGTCCTGGTACCCATAGACAGCCTCATTGTCCAAAGTTCCGCCACTTATGGATTCTTACAGGAAGCAGAGGGGAGAGTTTCAGATCTGAGCCCACTCACACTCCCTGGTCCCAACAGGCTTTGCGGTCCAGGTTGGAAGCCCTCCTCTCCTGCCCTGTGAATTCCTCTTTCCCCCCTAATGCGTCCCTGCACTTAGCCTTCACTCTAACCACACACTGATCCCATTTACAACTTTTACTATCCACAGTGAGTGATTTTTTTTCTTTGAATCAATAAACTAATTCATTGCAAAATCAATTGGTTAAAAAAATACCTTACCTTTTTCTCCACCCACCCACCCAAACCCCTAGGTTGGCAAGTTACTTCCATTAAGAGGAAGAAAACCCTTTGATCGTGTATAATCATCTTTACGTCTTGAGATGATAAGGCTGCATACTGATTACAGAGCTAATCACGTTATAATGAGCCCATTTCCTCATCTTAGTCCCCTCTCACCTGAGGGAAGAGTTTCCTGGCTCCTCTCCCTGGGAAGAATCAGACCCTCCCCCCATCCTCTCTCTGCGTTGCTTCCAGAATAGCCTTTTTGAAATGCAAATCTGAGCCTGTCAATCCCGCGCTTCCTGTTTTAAATTCTTCCCTGGTCCACCATCACCTTACAGGGGGTCTCAAGCAGAACTGGGCCTGCCTGAAAGGGTTTTGTTTGGTCTGCATGGAATTTTAAACATTGCATTTTATTTTAAAGATTCTATTTACTTTTTATTTAGAGAGAGAGAGTGCAGGTGAGCAGGGGAACAGGGAAAGGGAGAGAGAATCTCAAGCGGACTCCAGGCTGAGCTCCGAACCCAACGTAGTCCTCGTTCTCAGGACCCTGAGATCACAACCTGGGCTGAAATCAAGAGTCGAACACTTAACCGACTGCGCCACGCAGGTGCCCCAGAACTTCAAACACTTTAATTAGGACGCCTGTTGGCCAGTGGCCTTACTGTCCCTATCTGCTTCTTACTTGGTTATTTCTTACATTACCTGTCTAAGCCTTAAAGACAACTTCATTCCCAACCCTGAATGAAGGTTGGATTGCCCAAATAAAACCTTTCCTTCATAACTTGGCCTGACTGACAACTCTGCTCAGCTGAACAGTTTCAGGAAGACTATAACTAGCTTCCATTTACTGAGCAGCTACTATCTTTCAGGCCCAGTGGTAAGCATGTTACAGACATGATCTCATGTGAACTGCACAGTAACGCCCTGCAGGGGAGGCTGTTCAGGATCAAGGAGATTGGGGCTTGCCTAAGGTCTGAAAGCTAAGAAATGGCCGTGGACCATGGATTCGAGTGAATCTGGCTCCAAAGCCTATGCTTACAACCTTTACGCTGCACAGATTTCCGTTTCCCAAACTGGGGCCAGGCCTGCCCTTTGTTGGTAGCTCACTGTTTGCAGGGACTATACCCTCTTGTCATGTCCCTCTTCCCTAGACTTCTGGGTCAGCCCTCTCCTGATTTCCCTCCCAACTCCCTGACCCTTTCTTTTCCAGCTCCTCTGCTTCTTGACTCCTGAATGTCGGCATGCCCAGTGCCCGGTGCTCAACTCAGAGCTCGCCTCTCTCTGCACACTCTGCTTCCATGATGTTGTGTAGTCTCATGCTCCCTAGCCCTGTCATTCCACCATGATTCCCAAATCCCCATCTCCTGGCCCCCCCTCTCCCTGAGCACCAGGCTTACGTGTCCAACTGCCCACTAGGAAACCCACTCATTATTTCAATCTGAGCATGGCCAAAATGTTGAGCTCTACCTACCCCCTACACACATACCTCTCCTATCCGCCAAATCTACTGCCCTCTGGCCTTTTCCTTCTCAGTGTGTAATATCAGCATCAGTTCAGTAGCTCAGGCGCACAACCTGGGAGTTCTTCTTGAGTCCCTTTATCACACTCCACAGCCAATCCAACAACAAGTCACATTGGGTCCGCCCTCAACATATCCCAAACTGGATCACGGTCACCAACTCTACAATCAAAACCCGATCCAGTCCATAGCATTTCTCATTCCAAATGCTGCATATGCATCCTAACCTGTCATCCTGCCTCCATTCTTATCTAACCTTTGAAGCCAGAGTGATCTTCTCAGAGAATATATTGATTCATGGTGCTCCCATACCTTTTAAACTCTCTCAGTGTCTTCTCACTGCCCTGGGAATAATCTCCACATTTAGCCCAGCTTACAAGGCTTGCCACAATTTAGCCCATGTCTGCCTCTCCAGCATCAGTTCGTACCACCCTCTCCTTTTTCCTCTCTGTTCAAGACACACAGGCCTTCTTATCAACTCTCCAACAGCCAAGTTTGTTTTCATCTTGGAGCCTTTGCGCTGGGTCCCTTTTACCTGGGACACTCTGTGCTTATAACTTCCCCTGGTTGCATCCCTCTACCATTAAGGTCTCAGTTCAAATGTCCCCATTCCACACAAGCCTTCCTAACTACACAAGCTGAAAGCATCTTGCAAAGCCTCTCTCCATCACTCCATATCCTCCCGTCCTAGTTCATTGTCTTCAGCGTCTTTATCAACATCGAAAATTATTCATGCTTACCATCTATCTCCAGCACCCACCCCCCATTTTCTAGACTGTAAACCCCGTGAAAGTAGGGATCATGTCTGTTTGGTTTGTTCACTGTGGTCCAGCACTAATGTGGTCTAGCACATAGTAGGCACTGAATTAATACTTGCTGGATAAATGACAGAAACTTCTAAAAGGTGGACTGAGTTCTGAACTCTTTGAAGTTGATTTTAGGTAAGCAATTATTTACTGATCACCTATTTTGTGTACATAGAAAAGTATAAGGCTCTGAGGGAAATTGTCTTCTTAGCACATAAACCCATGGGCTCTACATTGCACATGGTAGTATTATGACCACCATCAACAGTCATATCATCATGACTTTCACCACCACCATCATCATCATCACCATCACGACCATCACCCCCGTCATCATGACTGTCACCACCACGATTATCAATATCAGCAAGATGACCATCATCACCACCACCACCATCATCACCTTTACCAACATCAGTCATCATGATCATCACCACCATGACCATGACCATCATCACCAACACCACTATCATCATCACCATCATGCCCAGCACCACCATCATCATGACTATCACCACCATCATCATCACCATCATCATCAGTAACAATAGTCTCCAACATGCTAGTAGTTTACATTGAGTAAAACAATTTTTTTTTATACATGATCTCTTTGGATTCTCAGATCATTCCAGCGAGGGAAGGTCAGTCCCTAATTGTTGTCCACACTTTATAATTGAGGAAACTAAGCCTTGAGAGGGAAGTCACTTGCTGAGATCACTCAGCTCCAAGGTGAAAGAGAAGTGACTCAGATCCAGCACTTGGGCTGCACACCCAGTTCTGGCTGACCTGCCTCCTTCCTGTGTCACCTGGAGGCAGGTGAGGCCAGTGACGTCCCGGACTCACTCCTATTTTAACAACACCTACCTAAGACATTGCCCCCACGTCTGTACATTTTCATTCTGGCAATGTAGGAGAGGGGATGGTATTTCGATGGCAATCCATCACATTTTATGACTGCTAAAGGGGAGGGGGGAAAAAAAAAGCTTAAGGTGAGTTTAGGAGGACTTTTTGCTTGGTTAAAGAAAAAAAATTACTAAATTAAAAGAGTGGAAAAAAGTAAATTACTAGTGACTGTTTTTACTGCCTGAGCCTACAAGCTGGAGTGGAGAATTAAAAAGTTATATAGCTCGGGCTTCTAACCATGACTTATCACAGACAAATCCTCCATATTTATAGCTTTTCCCTTTTTTCCCATCTCAAGATAGTAAGCAATCCCCTGATATAGGGCTGCCTCTCTCTGCCCGTGAGCCCTGTGGGCCGTGCGTGCTCAGCAGAGCTGTCACGGCTGGGAACACAATGAGGACCTGGGGCAGAGGCGGGGCGGGGGGGCGGTGTGGAGGGTGGTGGTGGGGAGCTGTGTACTCTGTGCAGGGCTCAGGGAGGAGAAGGAAGGCCCTTGAGAAGCCGAGCAGTAGCAACTGACGCTCTGTGCCAGAAGCTATTCTCAAAACACATCTGGTCCTCACCACCACGAATACCTCTGATATCCCCATTTTACAGATGGGGAAATTGAGGCCCACAGAGATTAAACAACTTGCCCAAGTTCATGCACAGTAAACAGTTTCTCAAGGTCCCTGTCCTTAAAGACTTTAAAAACAAGCAGGGGGAAAGGAAAGGATAAAAGAAGAATGGGAGAAATTGCTGAGGGAAACAAACATTAACTGAGCGTTTGCTTTGTGCCAGGCTCCACGAAGAGTTCTGCCTGGCCATCTTTTTTCCTTCTCACAACCACTCTGTGGAAACAGGTGGTATTCATACCCATTTAACAGATAAGGAAACTGAGGCACAGTAAATTAATAAAGCACTCAAAGTCAGTTTGGAAGCTGCAGTGCTGGGATTCGAACTGATGTCTGTCTGGCTCTCTTATTTCCTGGCTGACGGACTTGGGATAGTAACCTGAGCCTTTGACTCCCTACCTGAGCAAGAGGAATGGCATTCTCTGCTCTCAGGCTGACCTCTCAGCCCCGGATGGGAAGCCCCTTGTAAACCACAGGGCACAGAGAAACAAAGTTTGGTCCAGCACCCCCCTTGTAGGCAGGCAGAGACGAGCTATTCCTTCATCTTCTAGAGGTGAGACTGAGGCCCAGAGATTCCAAGGTGACCCTCATGGCCACAGAGCCAACACAACAGAGGTTGAAGCCGAGCCCCCTGCCTCCTGGTGTAGAGCTGCAACGTTCACTGGTAAGAGGGAACCTCACTGGGGACAAGACAGGACATGAGCAGGTACAAATTATGGAGAGCAACAAATCTGAACATGGAGACAAGTAACCCTGGATTTCTTTCTTTCTTTTTATTGAAAGAGAGAGAGTGGGGTCAGGGCGGGGGGGGGGGGCAGGGAGAAAGAGGGAGAGAGAGAGAACCCTAGGCACGCTCCCACGTCCAGTGTGGAGCTCGATGCAGGACTCGATCTCACAACCCTGAGATCATGATCTGAGCCGAAATCAAGAGTCAGATGCTTAACCCACTGAGCCATCCAGGCGCCCCGACCCTGGATTTCAAGGTCACTGTCTTATTGCCTTTTTCAATGACACAGGCTCATAGAATTAGCCCATCCTAAGGAAGACTGCGTACTTTAGTTAGTCTAGGGACTCTCAACCCCTGGGGAAAAATAGCCACATTTGGGCTCTATCTCAACCCAGTGAAATCAGAACCCGTGGGGGTTGAGCTTAGAGCTTTAGTAATATATTTTTTAAGTTCTCCCAGGTGACTCTAATGGACAGAGTTGAGAAATACTGACTTACGACCTCCTCAATTTTTCAGATGTGGACCAGAGGCCCAGAGAGGGACAGCTAAGGGCCCAGGGTTGCTCAGTGCTCAGTGGCAGAGTGCAGACTCTAGTCTCCTGGCTCCCAGCTGGGAGTCTCCCTCCATCTCCCGTACTTTGGTCTTAGGGACCAGGCCATCCTGGTATCCCCTGGTGCCTAAGAGGTAGACACCCCCAGGTCCCACTCTCCCAATTCCCCCCTCTCCTCCAGCATCTCATGTCCCTAGAGAGAGCCCTGGCACCTGGGAAGCCCGAGCCGAGTACCTCCTACACATCTGCACCTGGGCTGGTCTACACACTGCAAAGCGAAGGGGCAAACCAAGGCAATTACCTAATGTATTAGCAAGCCTGTCCCTGCGGCACTGCTGTGAGCCAAAGTAATAAATACAAAATGGTAATTTCTCTCTGTAAGCCTGGCTCGAGCGTCCCACTCAATTCCCCTCCCACCCAAAAGTCATATACCACTGCCTGGTTGTCCTCTCCTCCATGGGGTGACAGTAATTCGGAGTTATTTAAATATCTCGGGTAAAACTTGCTTCTCAAAACCCGAATCATCCTACAAAAGCCCCAGTCCTCCTCTATGGCTTACTTGTCCGGCCAGAGCAAGACTGAAGACTCTAGCCTTCAGTGGAAAGTAAGAAAAATGCCTACAGGTATTAATGAGTGATTCCAAAGGCTAACAACTTTGTGCATGTTGTTGACTAGTATCAGCCCTAGAAAGAAAGTGAGAAGCTTGATGTTGTAGCCGAGACTTGGCCCCTTATTAGCTTTGTGACCTTGACCAAGTCACTCCACTTGCCTGGGATTTGCAAGTCTTCTACGTTCCCTCAGAGCTGTTGTGCAAATCCAAATGAGAATGGATGTGAAACTGATGGCATAGGCTCTAGCAATATCTTTCCATAGTCATACAGCGAGCACACACAGAAAGGCAGGACTTGAACCCAGAGCCCTTACTCTTAACCTCTACACTAGAGTGTCTCAGGGCATCAATAGCGAGATGCAGCCCAGCGGAAGAAGGACTGAATTCTTCCCAGCATGGAGGCATGGGGAAGGGGAGAAGATGATAAAGCTGAGTCTTGAAGGATGAGGGAGAGCTTTCCAGGAAGACAAGGGGGTTGCGGGACATTTCCAGCCAAGGGACAGCAGGTGCAGAGCCCCAGGGAACGTGGTGGGATGCATGAGGTGTGGGGCGTGAGAGCTTGGAGCTTACCTGAGTGCTTGGCTTGATCTTGCGATGGGGAACCACATGGTAACTTTAAGCAGGACAGAGCCTCAGGATTGAAATAACAAACGGCTAGTTCCGTTTTTCAGCACTAAACTGGAGAGGCCATTGAGGGTTTAGCCTGTTGCTTGGCTATAGGATATGCAAGGGCAGAGAGACCGAATCAGTGGCTTTGAATGGATTCACTTTGATATCCTTAGAGCCTGGCACGGTTCCTGGTATACAGAAGGCCCGCAATGAACGTATGAATGAATAGATGAATCTGAGAGTTAGTGAATGGATAACAGAATGAGCAAAGAAATGAATGACTGAAATAACAAAGGAGGGTATGACGGAGTCAATCCAATGAATAGCCCGAGGCATGGTTTGGAAGCAGCCTTAGTAATTCGAACTAACAGCCTTGTAGCAACAAAAGCACAGGCTTCTAGCTGCAGTAGCTAGGAATGCCCTGTCATTGGCAAGACTCCTTCCAATTGAAGGCGTCTCCCCATCAGAGCAGGACACAGCACAGAGACAGACTGATTACTGTGATCCAGCTAGAGGCTGTCCTTCTTGGACTCACACCATTCCCAGACGCGTCCACCAATACCCACAGAGTCAGGAGAGGGTACAGAACGGCCTCGTGCCTCATCCTCAGGGGGAAACTCATTTTGCAGGTCTGTCACTCCCTTGCCATTTCTCCATTCACACGGTCTTCCTAAATGACTAGTTATTGCAGTCTCATATAAACACAAAGGAAAAGGGTTATCAGACTTACCAATTCGCTGTGCTGTCTGCAATTCTAAGCTGCAGCAGCCTGCGGGTCTAGCCTAGAAGACGAAGCTCTGCCCTTCAGGGCAGGATTCAGGACAATGTGGTTCCTTTTTCCTCTCTGACTCCAAGATGCCTTTCCCTCCCGTCTTCTAGAGCCTTGCTACTTAAAATGTGGTCTGTGCACCAGCAGCATCAGCGTTACTTGGGAGCTTGTTGGAAATGCAGAGTCAGAGGCCCACCCACTGAACCAGAAGCTGCATTTCAGCAACATCCATGGGTAACCCTGATTGGTATTGAAGGTTGAGAGTTAAGTTACTGAATTTTGAGAAACTCTGTTTGTAGGTGACCCAGACACCACCGAGCTAAGAATCAACTCCCTGATCAGGTTTTGCAAAGCCCTTCAGAGGGATCATGGAAGATTTCCCCCAGGAGGTGGCCGTGACTTTGAGACTTGTGGAAGGGCACAGAGTTTGGTCTCCCAGTTGTGACTCACCACCAGGGGCAGGGGGAGGACCAGAGCAGGAGTTAGGACTGACCTGGCTCTGGTCCTAGCTGGATGCCCCTGGGCAACTCAGTTCCCCCTCTGAGCCTTCCTGACCCATCTGTAAACTGGGAACAATACGTTTGCTTTTCGGTCACACAGTTATCACGAAGACAAACAGAGGTGAAAAATACGCAGGCTCTTTGGGAAACAGAAAGACTGGTGAATGGGCCTGTTTTCAGTGTGGACAACCAGCCATTCGGACCTGACACCTTAGAAGATGAATAAGGAAAATCCATCTGGGAGTCAAAGGTAGCAGACCTTGTCCTCATGAAGATGAATCAGCAGAGGAACATGGTACTAATTAGACAGGATGTGGCATTCCAAAGAAAGGGCCTGCCACGTTGGTCTCACTGAGCTGCCCTTAGATGGGGATTTGCAATTGGATTCTTGAGGTGGTTTTTTTTTTTTTTCTGCTTACTTGGAGTTATTTTTTAAAGGCGAGCTCAGCCTAAGGACCTAAGGCTACAGTGCATTAGCATTCCGAAGGTCAATATTTCCAGAACTGCTAGAATCATGTTGTTCTCTCACGTTGTGTGGGTGAGAGAGTGCTCCATTTTGGAAGGACCCAGATGTACTCACATAACAAAGAACAGAATGGAGCTACTGGAGCTGAATTTCCAGTGTCAGAAGGAAGATGCCCCCCCACCTCCACTCCAAAGACCTTTAGTTTGCTGTTCCCTCTGTCGTGAATGCTTTTCCCCGGATCCCTGAGTGGCTTCCCCTTTTCAGCAAAGATGCCATCTCCTTGGAGAATCAGTCCTTCCCTACCCCCATCTTCAGGGAGCCTCCACCCATTTCCTAGTACAGGTCCTTAAGTGTTTGCCTTCACAGTCTTTAATATTGAAACAATCACGTTCATTCATTTATTTGTATGTTATCTGGTCTGCCACCACCCCCAATGTAGAACATTTTCCTAAAATCCTCCATCACCTGGAGTTGCGTGTTAAAAATACATTGCTAGACCTCTCCCCCATAAATTCTGACTCAGTAGTCCTGGGCTGGGGCTGGGGATATTTAAATAAGCCTTCCCGATCATTCTGATTGTCATAGGGATCAGTCACAGAACTCCAGAAGGTGAGCTCCATGAGGGACGGGACTTGTCCATTTCCCCTGTATGGCACGTAGAACACAACGCCCCATACACGTGGGCTCCGGACAGTTCTTCACTGAATGGATTAATGAACGACGGAAGGAATCCACATGTATTTTGGTGGTACCAATCCTTTCTCCTGCTTTGGCTATTCAGTATCCAGACAGAGCATCTGTTACCTATGAGGAATAGCGCTGGGTGCTGGGGCAGCCACAAGACAGGGCCAGCGTCGCCCCTGCCCTCAGGAGGTGATGGTCTGATGACAGCAAACTGAGTAGATGAAGAGGATTTCAATGAAAAAGCAAAAGAGGAAAGAGCCTTGGGAGTGGCATAGGCTAAGTGAGTCTTGGCTGGCCGAAAGGATGAATCCCTGGCTTTCTGGATGGTTTACGCAGAGGAGTGGCCGGGGATAACCTCAGAAAAGGTGGGAAATCTTTCAGATGGTACTTTTGTTTCATGTGTTTGTTTGTATGAGTTATACCTACATGTGGTTAAAAACATTCAGGCCACAGGAAAAAGGGTAGGCCAAGAAGCCAGGCTCCTCCCCACCCTCCCTGCCCTTCCTCCCCTCCCCCTCCTCAAGGAGACCCTTATCAGACCTGGTGCCCCCTTCCAGGCATACTCAACACATATCTAAGCACACGGCCTGCAGAATAGACAGGGCTTACAGGCAGAGATGGCAGAGCAGGCGTCCAGGGGCAAACAACAGCCTGAACAAATGCATGAAACTTGAAAAAAGATGAGCAGCTCCCAAGTGACTTGGCTTTGTGACTCGGGGCCGGGAACTTCTGACCCCAGAAGGGTTGGGAAGAGGGAGGTCAGACAAGGTAATTGGTAGTTTCGCACCTCACTGGCTGGAGAAGATTCTCGAAGCAGGTGGCAGGGGCGGGGCGGGGTGGGGGGACAGAGGTAGCCGGGATCAACAGAAATCAACTATTCAAGATGCGATTCTCTTAAGAACGTGAGGTGCAGATCTCCATCACCGCTTCCCCATTCGCCTTATGAGCTTTGTAAAATGGACGACACAACAGTACTGTATCCAAGAGTAGCATCATGAGAGGCTGAGGAGGACGTATGGGGAGCTGGCACACGGTAGGTCTTCTCCGCCTTGTTTCTGCTCCCCCATCCCACCTCTTGCCGTCAACCAGGACACCCAAGTTGACGGGCCACGCCTCTGTAGAGGCCTGAGCTGACTCTAGCTCTGTCATTTATCAGCAGTGTCACTGCTCGCAAGTTTCCAGTTGCTCTCCGAGCCTTGGCTTCCTTGTCACTGCTGTGGTGGCACCGTGGCGAGCAGACTGGAGTGACGTTCCAGCCCTCACGTGTCACCCCTGGTGTGCAGGGGCGCCTCTTAGCTCCTGCCTGTTCCCTTCTCCTCTCGGTGGCCCAGCTAACCCAGCTCCTCGGCCACAGGGACGGCACTCTTGCCTTCCCAGAGGCTTGGTAACAGCAGACTGGAGCCCGAGACGCCCACCCCAGGCTGATATTTTAAAAACAAAACTACTTGGATGTGAAATATGCAGTTGTGTTTCCCTGGCTGGTTAAAATATTTGATGCTCATTGAATATTCAACCACACACACACACAAAAAGGCCTCTCACTCCATGTACTGTCAAAAATGTAATGTAATTATAGCGATGTTAAATATCCCCAGCTGTTCTGAGATATTTGAATCTTAAATCAAGCCTGACTGTACACATCCCCGGGTTGCAGCTGGAGATCTACACCAAGTACCTCACAAGCTCAGAGCTGGGGAAGTTCGGGCGAGAACTCTGGGCTAGGGTCTCCAAGCCTGTTTGTTATATCTGGGCTTCACTCTCAGCGTGGTTATAAGGACCCCCATCGTGAGCTGTTGGCAGCGTTGCCAAAGAGATCCATGTTCCTCAACAGGGCTGTGCAAACTGGCAGGTCATAAGCATCTATCCAAATAGTCTTTCAAATCCATGTGCAGGAAGCATAAAGAGATAGTGTAAAATAAACGGTAATAAAGTGAATAAACACGCGTCTCACTCCAGAGCCTTTGAGGTGCTTCTATAAGTCAAATTCTTGCCATAATTTGCTCTGTGAGACTGTGCTGAGAAGCAGAATCAAAGCTCATCTGCTTTCCTGAGCAGTAGGCTTAGATTTATGGATGTGAGTTCACAGTGGATGCCCGTGCCATTTCAAAGTGGGAAAATAATTTTCGTTGGGAGGGGTTCCAAGAGAAGATTAAACCCTTCACTTTCAGAGATCAGAGTATCAACAGCCTTCCGATCAGATATGTCACTGGAATCAGAAGGGGATGACCAGCATACATATTTTGGAAAAAGAGTAAGTTCTCAGAGGAAGAAACGGATACTTCCGTGATTTAAAAGCATCGGTCTATAGGCTTAAGCACAGACACCTTCAGGGTCCTTCAATCTTCCCGGTGACTTTCGATGTGACCTTGAGCAACTCGTTCTCTCTCTCTGATTTTTTTCACTTTGGTCGGGGTACTAAGTGGGGGAAGCGACCCTAAAAGGCTCTGACCTACCCATGGAGGTGTGACATGAAAACTACAAGAGGATCCTGGCTGGGATTGTGACGATATAGAGAAGGCCATTGTTATCACATTACTGTTATCTGTTATCACATTACTCTTCCAGGCCCCGGGAGTCTTCCTTGGAAGAAGTGAGAGGTGTCACCTGTTAGTAATGATGAGAATGACAGGGATAGCTTACATTTAGCTGGTGGCTATACATCTTGCTTTATTTTTTTTTTTAAACAATGCCACTCTTCTCCTTAATTTTATTTTTGTTTTGGTAAATATATTTTTCATATAACATGTTATGTATTTTAACATGCAGTGGGATTGTAATTCTTTTTTCTTTTTTAAATTTAATTTTATTATGTTATGTTAATCACCATACATTACATCATTAGTTTTTGATGTAGTGTTCCATGATCTTGCCTTTATAGTCAAGAGAGTAGGGGTACTTTCTGCACTGATACTCAACTTGTATCCACCAGGACTAGACCATAGCTGGCTCTCAATAAATAAGTTTTGAATAGATTAATAGGTTGCCTGTAAGTTTCACAACCACCCTGCTTGGAAGGTATGATCTCTGTTCTACAAAGATGGAAACAGAGTCTCAGTGAAGGTAAGCAACTCCCCAACAGCCACCCAGTTGGGACCTGGTGGACCTGGGGCTTTGAACTTGAGTCTGTCTTACTCCTGATGCCACCTCTTTCTTCATCCACCAACCATCTCTTTTCTCAGTTTCTAGGGTCCAAATTCCCAATCTTGCACGAGTGTAAGCATGGTTAAAATACTCTCACATTGACTATTTTTGAACTTAGCTGCATGTTCGTTCTGGATTCTTTTATTTTTTTTTGGCTTTGGGACAGACCCTGACCTAGAACCCAGCCTGGTTCACTCTGTGGAGTCAGGTGTGTAGTAGATAGAATTCTGTACAACAGAGGAAGCTGGTATGAGCTTTCTGTTGCTGTTGTAACAAACATAGTCACTTCAAGCAACAAAAACGTTTTAGCGCATAGTTCTGGAGGTCAGACAGCTAAAATTAAGGTGCCAGCAAGGCTGCATTCCTTCTGGAAGCTCTGGAGGAGAATGTTTCCTTGCCTTCCTCAGCCTCTAGAGGCCACCTGCTTTCCTTGATTCGTGGCCCCTTCCTTCATCTTCAAAGCTATCAATGCAGTGTCTTACAATCTCTTTCTGAGTCTCTGGTCTCTGATTCCATGGTGACGTCTCCTTCTCTGACTCTGACCCTCCTGCCCCTCTTATAAAGACCTTGGTGATTACGCTGAGCCCACAGGATGATCCAGGATAATCTCCCCATCCATCTCAAACCCTTAATTATCTATGAATCCCCTTTTGCTATGTAAAGTAATGTATTCAGAGGTTCTGGGGACGAGGATGTGGCCATCTTGAGGGGTCATTATTCAGCCTACCAGATGGCCTTTGCATTTTGGTTTAATGGATACTGGCCATGCCAGAGTGGACATTCACATTCCACGTGCATCTTTACAGACCCAGTGACTCGTGCCTTATGGAGAGAGCCCACTGATCCCTCCTTCGCAGCATTCAAGGGACTTTAAAGAGCCCATAGCCGGGCTTTGCCTCTCCAACTGTGGGTCCATGGATCAGCAGCAACTGCATCACATGGGAGCTTTCAGAAATGCAAATCTGGGGCTGTGTTCCAGACCCACCAAATCAGGGTCTCTGCAGGAGGTCCAGGAATCTGGGCATGCTCAAGTTTGAGAAACACAGGCCTAGAAGGCTTTCCATTCATCCACAGTTAAGTGGAGTATGCTGGAACCCACCTGCCTGGGAAGGAGGGGAGGTCTCAGGGCAGAGTTAAAGAAGGAAATCAGCACCTCTTCTCAGTAGCCAGTCTTTGCACTGATCCTTCTCTGCAAGGCACTCAGGAGCCCATTGCTTTATCCCTAAGAAAAGCTGCTAGGGCTGTGGAAATCCCCTTAAACCCACCCTGAGCAGGAACAGAGGAGTGGGGGAAGAAGAGGTGTACGGGAGCCTGAGGAGACCTGAATTCAAATTCTGGCTGTTTCTTTTCTTGGGCCATGTGACCCTGGGCAAGTCGTTTCCCCTTTCTGAAGTCAGGCAGGCCACACGGTGCAGTATGCTCCCTCCACTGTTGTCGGGATAAAATGAGATGGTAATGCATATTATGATATCCTCTCCAGGTAATAAAGCCTCTACTGATTGGAAATGCAAGTTTGCTGGTCAAAGCTGGACTGGGGTTTCTTTTTACGAACAACCATGGCTTAGTGCCAAGAGCATTGACTTTGGAAGCGGAGATCAGAGTTTCTGTCTCTGTCTGTTTCTGTTTCTGTGTCTGACCCAGGGCAAGTTAGCAAACCACTTTGCACCTTCATTTCCTTATCTGTACCAGGGAGAAAAGAAGACTTGTTCCTCCAGTCTGTTGTTGGGCCGAGATAAACTAATGAACGTAAAGGTGCCCGGCCGAGAGCAGGAGCTCAATGAGTGTGTGTGGAACCAGAGGAAACAATTTACTAGGCAAATTAATAGTATAAACAGTGGTGTCAGGGGAGATATCTGACAGACTCCGGAGAACAAACTTCCCCAGTGCGTTAGCGGCCTCTGTTTGCTTTACCAACAAGTCCTGTTCCAATGACGGGTGAGCCATCTCTTTGTGAGTGCAGGTCTGAGCTGGAGCTCAGTTTGGCAACATTTCGTTAGCCAGGACTACAAGTTACCAGTGTCCTTGAAAGAATGAAAATCCTAGTTTAGTTTGGATTGTGGCCAAAGGAAGACTTTTCGCAACTCCTGATCTCCCTGTGTGGCTGATAGAGTAGGAGGATACACAGCCGTCCCTGCTCCTGGTTGCAGGCCTCGGGACCCAGGATGACTTTGGGGGCCCACACCAATTTATAGTGAAAGAAACTTCCAGCTAAGGTTTGAAAGGTGGTGAAGGATACTCTCTCTAGAAGGGCTGGTTCTTACTGGCATCTCTGAGTGTTGGCGGAATGGGGCCATAGAAAAGAAGAGTATCAGCTTTGGGGCTGGACAGACCTTTGTTTGAATCCTGGCTCTGCTGCCCTCCAGCACTGACTTTGTGCCTTCCCAAGCCTCAGTTTTCTCATCTGTAGAATGGGTTCCATTACAACCATTCGAGTCCAGTGAAATTGACACGAATATTTACATGACAGGTGCCCAATCCAAATCCTGGGCTGTCACATGCCCGGTCCCCTCCCTGTGTGAGGGGTAGCTCCTTTCAGGCCCCCATCACCCTGATGAAGCACACTGACCCTTGCAGCCCTATTTACCAGAAACAGAGTAAATTTATTGTCATCTTTGTGGCCCACTGCTTGGCATACAGTAGGCACTCGATGGGCGTTGGTTGGTTGAATCTCTGAGTGGCTGAGCCAAGCAAACCACTTAGGAGAATCAAAGCAATGGACGTATAAACCAAACGGTCTGGTTACTCCTCCAGCCCTTCTCAACTGGGCAGACATCTGACTGATGCGTTCACGACTGGCCACAGTAGCCCCCAAACAACCACTGTCAGAATCAGCCTGACGTTGGTCAATTTGGTTATCTGTAGACCTGAGCAGAGTTTACATTTGATTCCCTAAACTAATTTCCCCGAAGTAAAATCACTGGTAAGAGTTCTTTTCATGTTCCTTGTATAAATGTCTATTTAATCACCATCCTGTCTCCAGCACTTCAATAACTTGTACATTTCCCCCTTAATCACTGTTTCAGCTCTGCAAAGAAAAGAGATGTTCGGCTGAAAAGCCTGGGCCATCTGCAGTGGTTAAGCCGTATTTTCCCCTGACTGCTCCCTTGGACGGAGAACTTCTCAGCTAAGTCCCTTTGGTCATTTGGCCCATGCCCTCATTTCATAGAGGGATCCTGAGGCCAAAGTCACATGGCTGGTCAGGACAGTGCTGAGGCTGGCTTGGTCTTCCCTGCGCACCCCCACGTCCCACCCACGCTGCTCCTTCTCCATCCAATGATACAGCTGTGCATCCAGCTGCATGCGCCTTTGTGGTCGTAAGGACTTGGGTTCAAATTCCATCTTTGTCACCTGCCAGTTCTGTGACTCCGGGCAGACTACAGTCTTGCCCTGAGCTGCAGTTGCCCATCTGTAAAATGCGAATGATCACACAACCTTTTAAGGTTATTGCAAGAACGGAGGTGGCAAGCAGTGTGCCCAGCCCGGGCCTGGCGTATCACAGCTGCCCAATGCCATTTGCCTTCGTCTTTCACTCGGATCGCTCACTGCAAGTAATAATAAAGGAAATAGCTCACATTTATTGAGTCCTTTACTTGGTGCCAGAAACTGTTCTAAGCACTTTACATGTATTAGCTCATTTACTCCTCTTTCTCTAAAGGCAGAAGTATCTTTCTTGCCTCCCTCAAGCCATCCATCCTCACAACTACTGGACTGCCTGGCCTAGCACCATCTCAACCGAATTTGCTGATTTTAAACAATATGTTGCTAAAATGATTTCTTGTTTTCTGTTGCTGACTCGGAGCAGCTTGCTCGCTGTGACAAAATGTGATGAAACCAAGTGCTCTTTCCTTGGTTTTTGGTACATATGACTAGTCCAAAATCTGGACTCAAGGTTGACCCCGGCAAAAGGGGGTGAGAAAGAGTGCAGGGAGGAGTGGCCCTGATGGAGCAAGGAGTGGGTGTGGGACACGGATGACATAGAGGGGACCCTCCATGGTCTAACAGCCAGAAGTGAAAGAAGTCCGAGATTTGCTACAAAGTTTAAAAGCATAGTTGGGCCACCAGGCATCCATCACAGCACTGCGTTATCACACCTCTGCTCTCTTCTTCCTCTTCGCCTCCGGCCCCTCCCTCCAGATACCCCGAACCACTCGCAGGGCCTAGAAGCATGTGTTCAATCTCATCGTTTCACATGCTGTCGTTTCACACGTTTGTACATGCTGTCCCCCTCTCCCTCCTTCTCTACCTTGGAACTCCTACTCATCCTTCAAGACTCAGTTGACATGTCACCTCCTCCAGGAAGCCATCGGAGGTCCCCAGTCTCACCTGGGTACTCCTCTAAGCCCACATCTCACCTCTGCACTCTGTACTGGCATCTGTTCACAGGTCTCATTCCTCAACCATAATTAATATTCATATTAATAATTAATTATTTAGTTTTATATCCCCAGCAGCTAGTACAGAGTTTGACATAGAGTTGACATTCAATAGACACTGGTTGATTGAATGAATGAACCAGGAAACGAGCCTATCCCCACTCAGGTAAATGGTCATGATAAGATAGGATAGTTATATTGAGGGTAATTAATAATTGCTACCCCCAGATACGAGGACTGTGCCAATCTCTTTATCCAAATTATACAGTTGCTCCCCTATATTGAGCACCTGCTGATGTGCAGGTGCGGGCAAGCTTCTGTACACATGTCTTCGTCCCAGCAGTGTGAGGCAGGCATTATTCCCCGAGGCGCGAGAGTGGGGCGCCTGCCCGAGGTGCACAGCTTAGAAAGGGGCAGAGCCAAAGGCCTACGCTAGGTCTGCCTGACACCTTCCCCTGAACCGTGCATGCCTCCCCCCAGAGAGGGTCACTGCTCCTTGTTCTTGCAGCAGACTCTGATCGGCCTCTGTCAGCCCCTGTTCCCAACCCCTCGGCCCCTCTCTGGAGGCCCCAGTCCCAGATAGCTCAGCCTCACGGTTCTGTGTCCTGCCCCTTACTGGGAAGTCTGCTTCCCTCCACCCCCAGGACAACCCCAGAGGGCCAGAGTGTGCGGAGCCCCGAGGTCCACAGCTGGGACCGGGGAAACAACATGGGCCTTCGGAAGCCCATGTTCGGAGCTGCTTTGACTGGCAGCTGAGTGATTAACCCTTGCACAGCTGTAATAAACAGAGGAGCTGCAAGTAAACACACCCTAATGGATCTGGAGAATAAAACCCAACAGACACACACACCTCTTCACAATACTCTTCTCTCCCCTGCCACGTTTATTTCCAGACGCGAGACTAGCTAGGTGGAAGGAGACTTTGGGGGACAGCTGGCCCATCCCTCCAAAGGCTTCCCCTGAGACCCCATTCTTCACCTGTTGCACTGGTCTCTTAGGGCTTGAGAAGCATAGGTATCTGGGAAGGCACCCTGCTCTCCACTCCCCGCTTCTAACCCAAAAAGGAATAAATGCCCAGAAACTGCCTGGGCATTTCCTTATTAGAAATGCATTCCACTGGTGTTCCCTGGAGAAATTAAGCCAAGCGTCTCCGTGCGGGTCTTCCAGGACAACAAGAAGTCTTGGGGGTACCCGGTGAAGGGATTCATTCCCCAGGCCTTTCCTCAACACTTATGTGTCAGCCTCCGTGCCGGGTGCTGGAGAGGTTGGGGAAATCAGACGTGACTCTGGAGGGAGGGACAGACACAGACCAGTAGGTGTGAGGACTGACACCTAAATGGGGTGGTAGAGGGGTAGAAAGGAGGAAGGCATCAGTTGCTTGGTGATGAGAGGAGGAGAGGTGGGGCAGTCAGGACAGGCTCCAAAGCAGAAGAACCCCCAGGGCTGGATGCTGAAAGATGAGTAGTATCCTGAGGCAGACAGAGCAGTGTGTGTGGGGGTGGGTGGGGGGGGGGAGAGCACCAGGAGCACTGACAGCCTCAGAGGAAGCAGACAGCAAGGCAGAGAGCCTTGGGGAGCAGTCGTCCAGCTGTCGCAAGCTGTTTGCAGAGCTTAAGTATGTGGTACCAGAGAGGGTGGGGCAAAAGGCAAGGCAGGGTGCAGGTGCAGAGCCTAAGGACAGCCTGGGATTTTAAGGGGTTTTAAGAGGTGGGATGATACGCTTTGAGCGGAACTTTGGAAAGACTGCTCTGGCTGTAGTGCAGGGGATGGATGTCGAGGGGAAGGAGCGCTGAGCTGGAGGCCAACAGACCAGTTAGGAGGCAAATGTCATTTAAAGGCCTACACAGTTTTAAGAGTTCCACCCTCTTTATATATATGCATATGCACATCTGTCTATCTGTCTGTCTATCTATCTATCTGTCTATCTATCTATCTATCTATCTATCCATCCGTCTATCCATCTACACACAACAAATATGGTGTATTTGTTACCTCCACTAGATGGAGTAGGAAACTAAAGAACAGAGAGGCTAAGCCACTTGTGCGGAGGGCACACAGTAAGTGGTAGTCTCAGGATTTGAACCATCCATGCAGCGTGAGGTTCCTGTTCTTACCCGCTACCCTAGAGTGCCACTCCACCAAAGACAACAAAGATCTGACTCAGGGTGGCATAGATAGAGGAAAATACTCCTGATGGGCCTGCCCTGTATTTGATGCTCTCCTGGAAGAGCTTCTGGCTTCCACAGAGAAAGGGGTGCAAGCTTTTAATTCTGAGATCCTTGAAAAAAACTACAGCAAAAATGTTAAGGGGCTGGAAAGTCCCAGGGCAGGGTCATGATAGAAAGCCACCAGGGGTCACTAGAGTCTCCAGGGACACATACTTGGGGAATGGAGGTATTTGGTTTGCTTGGGGCGGAGGGTGTGCCTGCAAGCTCTTCAGATGAAGGAAGGCAGGGTACAGGCAAGTGAGAGAAGGGTGTGCCCCAGTGGGAAGGGGCCTGGTTGCTTCAACTCATGGCCACCTCTGTTGGGGAGACTGAGGTCTCCCCAGGTGGCTCCTGAAGGTGCCGTATGCTTGCAGGCACAGGTGGGTCAGGCCCCCTTATCATGTGGCCAAGGTTATGACTACCTGCACCCCCTGGGGTGGCTCCACTTGCCACTCTCCCAGCCATGCTCTGAGAAGGGATGGGAGCTGGTAGGGGTGGTGGAGGGCAATGGTCCTACGCAGGGATCTTCTAATAGAAGAGAGGCCCCGGCTCAGAGAGGGAGGCTACGTGTAGCTTCTGTGTGACACATCTGATGGTTTGCAAAGCTAGACTTTCAACTTACTGGCGCTGAGCTTTGGACAGCTTTGTGGAGCCTCATTTTCCTCATCTGTAAAATGGGAATAAAACTCCTCCCTAACGCAGGGTTGTGGGAATGTCCAAAAGTGAATACTGGCTGCTAGCATGCAATTCTGCACACTTGTAGAACCATCATTGGATGTGCATGATTCTATTTGGTGGGCCATGTTGCACAACTTGAAGCTGAAGCCAGGGGTTGCTGATAGTTGAATATAACATTGAACTTCAGTCCGACTTTAGGGGCTGCTAGGTAGTGGTCAGCCAAACAATAAACAAGGCATTGCTAAGCTCATTCCTTCATCTTTGTAGAACTCAGCATTGTGTTTGACTTCTGAAAGGAGTCACTTAGAAGCACACATTAGCAGCATCGGCTTGCTGAAGCAGACAGGGGCGCCACTAGGTAGGGATTCCTCTGAGGCGGGCTGAAAAGCCCAGAAAACAAGGGATGTTTGGGGAATGGCTAAATCAGGGCTTTTCTACATAAAGCAACGCAAAGAGAGCAAGACTGAAACCAGGGTCACCATCCTAGACAAGGACGAGCCCAATTAGCCAATCAGAGGCCTGGCCTGACAGGCATCCGGGCAAACACCTGTTGGAACGGTAGCATCTCTTTACCACCACAGGAGAAGCTTTGTCAGATACAAGACGGTCAGGAGCAAGGCAAAAGGGCTGCTAAAATCATCAGATCATGACAAATAAACACACAGCCCACCTTCCCCGCACTAGTGGAAAACCCAAACCCACCTAAGGGGTGTTTACACACGAAGGACTGGACAGGCTGGTGCCACGCTGGGGCTTGGCACCAGAACTCCTCCAAGGCAGACTACACGAAGCAGATACCTTCTGTCTGACAGCTGCATTATCCAGACCCACGGCATGGGGGAACCAGCACAGCAAATGGTTTACAACCCCCTACCCGCCCCCCTCCCCCCCCAGCACAGCTTCTCCTGGCCCCTGCTGTTCGCATCAGTATCTCTCTGAGGCTGCTTTCCCCACCGCAGGGGGCTGTCTCCTCTAGCCCAGGACCCACACTCACCTCGTTCAGTCAAGGACCCCACGGATGCCCACCACTGCTCAATTCCCCTGGATGCTTAAGAAAGAGCTTTTAAAAGGCAGCAGAAGGGGCTGCCGAGTTCCCCACCTAACCAGCTACAGTTTCAGTGTTGGTTCATATTCTGGGCGTTTCCTCCAAAGTCTCCCTAGATTCCAAGTGTTTTGGAACTCAGGCATAAGCTGCTTAGAGCAGTGCGATTCTGCTGATGGTCCCTTTTTGAAGAGCTTCCTGTGGGTTTCCCCGAGGACAACAAACCCCCAAGTAAGACGTGCTTCTCTCTTGTCCCATCCCTTCACCCCAGACACAGGGCAGTCCTGCGCACCAGGGGGTGAGGTCCGGGACAAAGAGGGCTAGCATTCACAGAGGGGACCATGAAGAGCAGAGCCGAGGATCTGGGGGCCGACATTGGAAGGGGAGAGGCCGGGACGGGTGAGCAAGGTCACTCCTCCTACAGTTGTGGCCAACTTCCCACGATCTGGAGGACAAGGCTCAGGGGACCTAAGAGTGGGGTCCGCCTTGGCATCCTGGAATGATGTCACCTCACCAGCAAGCGGCCTGGTGTCCTACCCTGGGGGGGCGGGGAGGGCCTACTGACTCCGGAGCGTGGGGGGAGCGCAGGGAGCGGGTTCGCGCGGAGGGCAACTCACGGAGGAGAAGTTGTGCGGGCCGCAGAGCTCGCCGCGGTACTTGCAGGAGAGCAGCATGTCCTCGAGCTGGTGGCCCAGGCGGTCCATGAAGGCGGCGCTGATGCCCTCGAAGTGGCGCGGCGGCAGGAAGAGGCGGAAGTCGGCCAGCTTGCGGAACCACTGGCGGCGCGGCTCATCGCCCCGCAGCAGCTCGCTGACCAGCGGGCGTGCGGTGCGGTTGGGCAGCAGTAGCCCGAGCCAGTGGCCGGCGTAGTAGAGGTCCCCCTTGGAGAGGCGCGGGAAGCGCAGAGGGTTGTTGTTGCACACGGTGACGGCGGGGAAGGGCAGCTGGCGACTCCACTCGCGGTGCACGCGCGTGTGCGACGGGAAGCTGAGCCAGTAGAGCAGGCGGTTCGAGGACCAGGACAGCAGCAAGCCGAGGGACGTGCAGAAGGCCAGCACCCACAGCGCCCGCCTCTGGAAGGAGCCGCCCGCCGCCGTGCGCCCGGCGCACATGTGCCGCAGCCCGTGCAGTTTAGCGCGGCTCAGCGACGGCCGCCCCCTGCGGGCGCCCCCCGGCCCCTGCAGCGCCCGCTCGCGCTCGCCGCCCCTGTCGCCCCCGGGCTGCCCGGCCGCCGCCACCGCCGCGGGCGCCGGCTCCTCGCGGGCCATGAGGAAGCGTCCCGGGCCGGTGAGCGCGGCCGCGGGCAGCCGGGCTCCGCCGCTCCGGCTCATTCATTCAGCCCGCGGCTGGCGGCAGCGGCGGCGGCCCCGGCCGGGCGGAGCCGCCATGGGAGTCCGCAGCAGCAGTGGAAGCAGCAGCAGCGGCCGCCGCGCGCAGCCCGCGCCAGGGAAGCGTGCGCCCGAAAGGAGCTCCGGTGGCGCGGCATGCCCGCCCGGCGCCGCCGCCGCCGCCTCCGCGGGCGCCCGCCCGGGACTGAGCGCTGCTTCGGCCCCGCAGCCCCCGGCCCTGGCCTCTCCCGAGCGCCTCCCGGGCTCTCCGGGCCCCTAGTCCTCCTGCAGAGTGCTTGGCCCGGCCACTACCTCTAGAGGGGCCCCACCGGGCGCCGCCTCTCCGGTGCCCGGGCGCTGCGCCCGCCTCCCTTCGTCTTGGACCTCGGGGGACCCTGCGCCGAGTCCCCCCTGCTCCGCCTAACCCCAGCTTTTACGCTGGTCCGGGGAGAGCAGCCACTCGGCCACCATGCCTGATGTGGACATCCCCAAGGGCCCCGCCAGCCCAGCCCGTAGCCCAGCGGTGCTGGGACCCGGGAGGGAAGGCGCCAGGGAACGAGCGCCCCCAGAGGCTCACCGCGGCTCGGGCGCCGCGGGTGGGGTGGGTGTGTACCGGGGCGAGGGGTCGCTCAGCCCGCTGCTGCGCTCTTCCCCTTCCCTGCGAGATCCGTTCACAGCTCCTGGGGCTGCGCTCGGCCGAGACCCTTGAAGGCTCCCCTAAGTCCCGCGCCCGAGCCCTGCGTGCGACGCGCCCGCTCTCGCCCCGGGCTGGGGGCTTCTCGGGGCGTCCTGAGGGAAGCTGCTTGCTGCTGGGCCCCTTCCGGGCTGCTGGCCAGAGGAAAGTGTCGCTTCTCCCCTCGACTCTCCGGGGTGTCTCGAGTCTCCAAAAAAGCCCGGCCTCGCTGTCCCCCTGCCTGTTCTTCTCCCCGCCCCGGCGGCGCCAGGAGCTGGGGACTGCGGAGCCCCGGCTGCACCTCTCGGCGGGGTGACCCGGACTCGCTGCTCCGAGCGTCCTTCTCTCAAGACTGCAAGCCCACGGCGGCGGCGGCGGCGCCGGCTGCGCTCCTCTCCCGGTTGCCCGGCCCTCCGCGGGCCCCGGGCGAACTTGGGCAGCGGCCGCGCGACGCTGGCGCGGCTGGGCTTCGAGCACCTGCTCCTCAGCTCGCTGGCCCCAGGGCTCCGGGCGGGCGGGGCGGCGGCGGCGAGCGCTGTGCGCTCCTGGAGACGCGGTGCTGACGCGCCCGGCTCCTCCTCGCTGCATTTTAATTCCTGGCCACTGTGGCCGCTGCACACCGAGTGGGGAAGCGTCTTGCTGGAGTCGGCCGCCGGGTGGGGGAGGCACTGCACAGATGTGCCCGGGTGTGCGGGCTTGTGGGAGAGCTGTGGGGTAGAACCGTTGCGGGACCATGTGTAGTAAGTGTGAGAACACTTCAGACTGGGAGATGGGCTGTACAGAGAGTGAGACGCTGTGTATTGTGGGCACGTGAACAAGTGTGTGTGTGGGGCTGTCACGCGCTGAGTGTGAGTAGGCTGTAAGTGTGTATGTGTGAACGGATATTTCTGTGTATCTCGTGCATGTGAGCTTATTTGCAGAGGCTGTACTGTGGCTACCTGAGTGGGTGTGATGTGTGTGGAAAACGGTGCCTGAGATGGTGTGTGTGTTCCGTGTGCGTGCGTATGTGTGCACTTGGTGGTGGGTCTGAATGGGCGTGTTGGTGTGCAGTTGCATAGCAGGGTTCCTGGATGTGGTGTGTGGTTGGTGTGTTTTGCGTGTGTGTCTGGGTGTGTGGTGTGTAGTATGTGTGTTGAGGTGCTGGGCGGGGTGACTGGGCCTCTGGCCAGGTGGGCTCTGCCTCTTAGGAGCTTCCCAGGTGTGCCCCCAGCACTGGGCTGGAGGGGTCTGCCGCTGCGCCCTGGAGCGGTCAGCCGGCACAGCTGTCCCCAGAGGGCAGGAGAGGGGAGTGTGACTTCCTAGGACAGGAGGCTCCATCTCTGCCATTCTCACACCTGGAATCCTACAGTGTGAGGGCTGATAATGTCGCCCTTCCCTCCTGGGCAGGTTCAGGGGCTCCCACTAACCCGCGGGCACTTTGGGGAGTTTTTCTTTAGCCTTTGCAATATTCCACTTCGGTGTGTTTGGGAGGATGGATGAAGCACATGGTATTCTGCTAGCTCCATTTCACAGGTGAGACTAGGGAGGCCAAGTACGTGGCCAAGGTCATACAACCTGCAAGTGGCGGATTGCGATTCTGCACACAAGTCCCCAAAGCCCTGGCTCTTTCTACTGCACCCCATGGCCTTACAGTTTGCACTCTCTGGGCCAGGCGCCTTGAGGGCAGGGCTGGAATCCTGCTTCTGCTGCTGCCTGCTATGTGGGGTGCACAGCGGGTCTCCACCCAGGCCTCAGATTGACCCCCTGAGGCCTCAATGGGAGAGGTGACACTTCATTCAGCCCCATCACTCCGTGGGATAAAGGAGTTTTCCAGACATTTTCCAGAGAGTGGACTTTGATGGGGCTTGTGGGGCAGGGTAGAGATGGTGTGAAAGGATCCCAAAGGTGGGGGGGGGGCACTCAGTGAAGTAGGGGGGATTTCGGGGGGCTGGGCCTGGAGAGGAATTTCACCTACTTTGTGATGACTATTAGCAGTGCTGCACAGATCTGTTGAGTGAGCCTCGAGTATCTGAGTGGTACTGTCTGGGCTTTCCCTCCTCGCTGACCTGGAGGGCATCCTGTCAGCAGGCAGCTCCCTGCATCTGGTCTCTGGAGAAGAGGACGTCTGAGCCCCACTCCTCTTCACTCACCCCCGCACACACACCACACACACACACACACACACACACGCGCGCGCACACACACCCGTATTCACCAGCGGAAAAAGCTGGTGAGGTGGGTTTTTTTATTTTGGATTCGGTTCCTTGGAGCTGTCTGTTGCTGGCTTTGGGGGGAAGGCTCTGAATCTGCCAGTTTTGTGAGGCTTCTACCAGAGGCTCACACACCGGTGCTTCCAGCGTGGTCCTAGCGGTCCTGCGGGTTGCCACAGAGATGCACATCCCCGCTAAGGTGGGGAGACCTTGTGAGCTCAGTGCAGTTGTTAAAGAAGCGGCCAGGACAAGCACATAACATCTTCCAGAGTCCTAACTCTGGGCTGGCATGGAGCTCTGTCTTATAGAAACCTTTAGGGTGTTCTATGTTTCTGATATGTTCAGCTGCTGGGGGCCATTTCTTTCCTGGCAATTTCCCTCTTTAAATGTACACCTGCTGTTGTTGGTTGCCTAAGTGTCTTCTGTGCCTTGGGTTTTCCTGTTAATTGTCCAGATTGGTTGTTTTTCCAGAGAGGAGGGGTATCCTGCAGAGGCTCCCGGGGTTTTGGCACAGAAATCCCAAGGCAGACACAGGGATGGCTAGCGACCCTATGCAAGGATCGATGGCTCTCTCTGTGGCACACATACATAGTGAGTTCTCTACGCCCACGCCCTCCCGGACCAATACTTTGACCAGCTCGGCAAAGTCTACTCTTTCTTCAAGCCCCACCCAAGCATCACCTCCCAGGAAACTGGACCCCTCATGGCCCTTGCAGCAGTACCTTATTACTGTGTGTGTCCAGGCTTTCCTTCTGGACACGAACCCTTTGAGGATAGGGACTACACCTGATTCATGTTTGTGTCCCTACCTCTTAGCACAGTGTCTGGCACATTGACGAAACACACTGAGACAGGGGGAAGGGAAAGGACCTAGGATTTCTTGAATACTTCTGTATGCCAGGCATTGAACTGGGCATGCAAACGTATTTAGTTCCTCACTCCAACCTTGCAAGGGAGGAATTTTTGGTCCTCTTTTTACATTTGTGAACCAAGGGCTCAGAGAGCAGGAATTGAACTCAGCTCTAACTCATTCCAAAGTCCAAGATTTTCCCTTTCCACCATGCTTCTCCCAAAAGTATAATGATAAATAATAATAAACATACAATAAAATAAATATAGAACTTCCTAAGCGCTAGGGCCTGTTTTAAGTTACTTACACTAAATACAAGGGTTCTAAGCGTTCAATGCTCAAAATAATTGCATGAGGTAAATACTATTATTTTTGGTACTTCAGAGAAGAGGAATCCTAACCACAGAGAGGTTGAGCTACTCACCCTAAGCCACACAGCCCCTGAATCCAGGCAGTCTGACTCCAGTCCCCGTGCTCTTAAACCCTACCCCTTACCGTGTGAATTTGCTTTCCTGTCCTAGAAGCCTCACTTGGCCAGAAAAACAGATTTGTGAGGCAATGCATGAGCTGACCCACATAACCTCCCCACCAAGAAACTAGAATTTAGCATTGTGATTTCCCAATAATAAGCTTTCAAGAAAATCGCTCTTTTCTTGTTTATCTCTAAAACAGCTGTTGCTCCACATCTGGCATCCTGGCCTTTTCTTCTGTGTGATGTTTGCATGCGGTGACAGCAAGGCCCACTTCCCGGCCGGCCAGCCCACCTTCTGGTATGTGACTACCCCCACTAATTATAAACTCTTTCTTGCATCAAACGAGTTTGTTGTGAGGGGAGGTCAATTTAAGCAGATGTGATTTTTCTGTTTTTATAATCCAATTTTTGGAGCTGACACTTGCTGGCTTGATGAGGCTTCTCGGGGCCCCCCAAATGTTCCTTTTTACCCTTAATCCCTGCTACTCAGGGGCCCGGCATTGGAAAGTGTCTGAGGGGCCACCCAGCCTTGCTCCCTACCTGCTACAGGAATCCCTCCTACACATGCCTTCTGGAATAGTCCACCGGTAACCAGTTCTATTCTGGAACATCTGGCAGTGTCTGAAGCTTCTTCCTTTCATCGGCATGGAATCTGTCGTTTTGTTCATTTCTCCCATTTCCCCTAATTTATCTCTGGAGACCCATACAACTAAGTTTGATCTTTCTTGCACATGTGAACCCTTCAAAATACTTTACAGAAGCAGGGTACATCGATGCTGAAAGGGGTTCCAGCAGTCGACCTTCCTAGCAAATTCTTCAAGGTAAGTCTTTTCTTCTCGGGCAAAATGTCACCAGTTCCTACGATGGTTTCTCCCATACTTGCTGCCCTTGAAGTGGGATCTTGGAGGTCGACATCCTTAAAATGTGACCACTGAGCCCTGCAGAGCCCTTTACTCTGGACTTGGTCCTTCCAGGCCCTAGTCTTCCTTCTGATGGCTGTGGGTTCTTATTTGCCCTCTTACCTCTGAGATGTACTGGACATGGTGGGTGGGGAGAGGGGACCGTAACGATAGGTTCTTGGTGGCCCTGCTTAGAATGCCAAGTGTGCTTTCTTTTAGGACTCCACTGCTCACGGTAATGAATCAATACGACCTTTAGTACTAGAGTTCACTGATCTTATGGGGCAGGTGGGCTTTTGCGGGTCTGCCTGTGCACCCAAATCTGTTTTTCTCTTTCTTTTTCCATCTCTGTACTGACCTTGGCTCTCTGTCACTCTGCCTCCCTCTCCTTACACCTTCTTCTTCTTCTTTTTTTTTTTTTTTTCCTTTCCCCTTTCTATTCTCTGGACCTCTGCCTGAAACCTACTGGTCCTATCTGATACCTCCTTAGTTCATGCTACTGGTGGCCTCTGTGGTGGCCGTCATAGATGTGGCTACAGTGTCACAGGACCTGAGCAAATGTTCAGTGGTCGTGATAGGGATTCCTGCACTGGTGAAAAGAGCAAGGGGGACTTCTTCACCAGGGTCTTAGCCCATTACCCAATCACTTTTCCCTCCCACCCCTCCCGCCCTCCACCATGGGGCTGGCATTGGAGTGGCTGGTCCATATTACCTTTCCCCATGCTTCAGCATGTCCACTGTTTTTCCCACTCAGTGCACAACCTTCTTGTATTATACTTGACTTCTAGTTCTCTCTTTTTCTGAGCTTTCTCTTAGACTCACCAGATATCTGTCTATCTATCTATCTATCATCTATCTATCTATTATCTATCTATCTATCTATCTGTCTTGCCCTTTTGGCCATCCTCATTTCACTAGAATTCAAACTCTCAACTGCCCATCCTTCACCAGCACTAAATTTCAGGGGGCATGATGGCCCACAACCATCAGAGAAAGATCAGGGGCTGGAAGGACACGTCCAGAGTAGAGGGCCTATAGGCTCATGCTCTGCAGGGCTGGAGGGAGCTCTGCTGAAGCCCAGTGCCCCACATTGAATGGCAAATCCTGAGAGCTGGGAGCTGGATAGTGAATCCAATTTAACCCCTTCGCTCCCAGGGGAGGAAGCTGAGGTCCAGAGAGGGGAGAGGCTTGCTATAAATCATACAGATTGCTACTGAAAAATGCAGAACCAGAATCCAAATTCCAACTTCCAGTTCACTCTTTGCTCACCCTAGGAAATAACTTTTTAAAAATCCATTTTGAAATCAGTAATGTACTCACATGGTTCTAAAAGGACAAAAAAATAAAGACTCCAGTATAAAATCCCTCTACCATTTCCCCTCCCCCAGCCACCTATTTTTCCTCCCTGGAGGCAACTAAGGCCATCCATTTGTTGTATAATCTATTAGAGGTACTTCGTGAATATACACATGTGTGTTTAGCCTCCATATGTCCCTTTTTCTTACACAAATGGTTGCCTTCTGTGAATACCATTTACTAGAGTAATTGTAGTCCATGTTCTTCATACTTTCCCCCTGTATTTTCAGTTATTTTATGGTTGCCTTCCTCTGACACCTCATTCCAACTTCTGTTATTTTCTTCAACTTCTCATTTCACATCGTCCTGCTCTCCCATCCAACAAGGACAGAGGGTCCTATTGACAGGGCGGTACACAGAGCTTGCCATTTTATTATCAGATTTTTCATTAACTCTTTGCTAGATACACTGGTGGATGGAAGCTCTTGTGGAGATCATCTCAAACAGCAGGTAATGCAAAGATATTTCCATTTGCCTCTGAAGAGTATTACAAGGTGTATATTTTACTTAGACTAATTATAAAACACACACACACATTGAGTGCCCTGAGCATACAGCTCTGGTTGGTTTTGGGAGGTGATCCAAACATGTACTGGGTGGAAGAGAAAACCAGTTTGGGATTCAGAATTTTCTGTGATGAATATATAGAGTGGGTAAAACAAACCCACAGAGAGAACCACAGGGTGTAAGTGCCTCATGATCTTAATGACCATGTAGCTAAACTTAGGAGAAGAAATTGATGTACAGAGTTCAACAGCTTGCCCCTGTTCACTAGGGAGTTGATCTGATGTTGGAGATGATGATGGTGATGATGGTGGTGGTGTTGGTGATGATGATGGTGGTGGTGATGGTGATGATGATGATGGTGACGATGTGGTGGTGGTGTTGGTGATGATGACAGTAGTGATGATGCTGGTGATGATGATGATGGTGGTGATGATGATGATGGTGGTGATGATGATGATGGTGATCGTGATGATGGCAGTGATGATGGTGTTGGTGTTGGTGATGATGATGATGGTGGTGATGGTAATGATGATGATGGTGATGATGTGGTGGTGGTGTTGGTGATGATGACAGTAGTGATGATGATGGTGGTGATGATGATGGCGATGTCAATGGCGATGATGGTGGTGATGGTGATATTTGATAGCTGACATTGGTGGAGTGCTATGTGTGAGGCACAGTGCTCAATGAACATGTGCTAACTCACATAATCCTCACAACAACCCTATGAGATATGTACCACCAGTACAGCTCTTCTACATAGAGGAAACCAAGGCAAAGATTGAATAAGTAACTTGTCCAGACAGTGGCTAGACTGAAACCTAGGAATTTGGGCTCTAGAGTACAAGGTCTTAATTAAGTTGGTTGTAATTAGCTGAAAGTGATAACCGTACAGGTATTTATTAGGCACCCAGAGCATGTCAGGCGCTGTCTTTGGCACTGGGAATGTGATGTCTATTCACATTGGTCTCTACCTCAGCTTACAGTCTAGTGAATGACATGGGTAAAAAATAGATAATTTTAAAAGCATGATAAATGCTATGCCAGAGATGAGCACAGTGTACTGAGAGGGTCCAGAGGAGGATTTCCCCTAAATTAGTCTGGGGTTCTCACCATCCACTTTCCCAGTTTTCCACTTTATTTCTCCATTTGTTTTCACATTCTCACCCCACCTCACGGAGAACATTTTGACTTTACCTCTAGGGATGAATCTTGGAGACAGGATCTGAGACCAGAGGCCATGCTAGGACAGCCCCATGTGGAGGATGCTCTGATCCATGACACTCATGATGTCCACATCCACATCCTCCTCCTGACGTGGGTTTTTGTGTTCCCAGTGGTGTCTTGTTGGCGTGTGGCATTTACTTTCTAAGCTCAGGCCACCAAAATAATCAGTCTCCTTCCTGTAGCTTCATTTACTTATCATTGGCTTATTCTGGGTTTAGGCTTGAATAACTGGGCCTTGCTTGTAACACTGGCCATGAAGTTAGCAGAGCAATGGAGCTTTGCACACTTTTCTACCCAATTTCCCCTCCCATACACATAACAAAACTCTCATTAAAATTGTTAAGCATAATAATCTTCTCCAGTAGTTACCATCCGCTCATATTATGAAAGGCATGCAGTTAAAATAGGATTTAATGAAATATAAAACCCCAGGTACAATTAGGCATATTACTCACAATTCCTTGACTATCTCCTTAACTGTTCTTGGTCATGACTTAATCCTACCCTGGCTCTCACCTCTCCTTCAGGGAGCACTAAGTAGCCAGCTCTGAATCTGTCTTATAGGAAGACCCTCTGCAGTGACTCAGATTTAAGGCTAGGTTGATTTGTCAAAAGCCTCCGTCCAGGCTGCTTTTCCTCCTAGCCACAGCTTTCCCCTGTCTCAGCCACTAGCGGTGTGTTTACTCACTTTCCCTTATAAATGATCTGGCCAAACCACTACCTTGGGTTTCTCTACGCCTAGTTTATCTTGCCTGTCTACCCATCAGAGGAGCAGAAAGGACATTCTTTGGCAGCCATGTGGATCTGTGTGATTATCTAAACAGAAGACAGGAAGAGAATGGCAGGACAGGGAAGGTAGGATAAAGGTAGGGAAGGGGAGGGGAGGAGAGGGGAAGATGGGGGAGGAGAGGATAGGAAAATAGCACAGAGTACCTACCACATACTATTATGTGCACCATGTAATGATTCTTCATGACAACTCTCCCAGGTGGGTAATATAATATTATTCCCACTTTATGGATGGGGACATAAAAACATTTTCTTTCCAACCCCATTCTCTCTGTTGCTGGCTTAAGCACACCTTAAGCCACCATAACAGCCATAATCACGTAACGCAACCATTCACTGAGCTAGATATCAGGCACTGGATTAAGCCTCATTTTCCAGATGAAGAAAATGAAGCTCAGAGAGGTGAAATCACTTGCCTAGGGTCGCACAGTGCAGAGCCAGGATTCCAACCTAGGTCTGAATCTAATGTGTTGGTAATTATTAGAAAAGCAGGAAATTGGGAGTTTAGAAGGAGAAAAAACAAAGTGGGGTGGCAGCACAATTCAGAATTTTGCAAAAATCTTTGGGGAGAGGAAGGAAGTGAAAACAGAAGCTAGGTTCTCATTATTTGCTGTGCATCTGGAGGTATGCTCTTCCTAGCTTCTGTGATGGGCAGAGCTAAAACTATACAAGCCTAGTGATTGGAAGCACCATGGGTATAAGTGTCAGGCTAAGCTAAGTAAGTTAGAGAAGGCCACACAAAATATTTCCTCTCTCAACATCCAAATGACCTTGCATGCTGAGAGCCACCACATGGCCATGAAGTAGGAACTCACTTTCACAAACCATGGGTTTTCAGTCTATCTGCCTGTTCCCTTCCCTCTCTCCTCCCTCCCTCCCTTCCTTCCTCCCTCCCTTCCTTCCTTCCTTCCTTCTTTCCTCCTTCCTTCCTTCCTCCCTCCCTCCCTTCCTCCCTCCCTTCCTTCCTTCCTTCCTTCCTTCTTTCCTCCTTCCCTCCCTCCCTCCCTCCCTCCCTTCCTTCTTTCCTTCCTTCCTTCCTTCCTTCCTTTCTTCCTTCCTTCCTTCCTTCCAGACCTCAGCTTTGGTTTCTCCTTTCTAGTCAATATTTCCTTAGACCAACAGTGTCTAAATTTACTCACTTAATATTTCTCAGCAGCCTACAGCACTAACATACAACATTAGATTCAAAACAGTTTTCTGAAAGTGCTTGGAGTTATAAAGGCAAGTTCATAAGCTTGATGTGTAATAAGAGCCATGAAACAGTTCATACCCTTTCATCTGGCAAGCCCACACCCTAGTGGGTTCCCTAAGGAAATAACCCAAAAGCAAAGAAAAAGTACAAAGGTATTCACAGTGAGGATTTTCATGATAGAGGGGGGAAAAAAACCAAACAAACAAAATTAAGAAAAGTTCATATGCCCAACAATAAGGAGAATGGCCAAACAAACTATGATGATTCAATGTCATTGGAAAATGATGTCATTAAAAAAAAAAAAAAAGACGAGAACAAGGATGCCAATGTGTTGAGTTCGATATGAAATAGTGGTGAATAACGAGACCTGAGCACAAAGGACACATCCACCTGATCACCTCTTGAGGGAAGCATCTCTTTGCACATGAAAAATGAACTAGGACAGACAGGGTTCACTAACAGATAGGCTCTTTTGGTAAGGTTACATAGATTTTAGACAAACTAAACCCAAGCAAGCCTGCCAGAGCCATGCTTGGAAAGAAGGCATATCGGAAGCAGAAAGTTTTCTCTTTCTATGAAGTGGTATCACTGGGTTTTGGGCACTGGAGCCCTGGACCTCTTGGTCAACTTCACCTCCCCACCCCGGCACTCACCAGTGAAAGTGAGCCACAGAGGTGACCCTGATGTGGCTGGCTACAATCATCCTGCGTCCTGCCTAATCTGGCACTGTCCTCATGACTTCTGACTCCTGGGTCCCCCTGTCTCTGCATTATCAGGCTCCTCCAGGACCTCCACCTTAGTCTCAGTCCCAGCGATGACTTAGTGATAGGTGTTCTGTGACCAAATAGTGACCTCTAATAAAAACTATCTCAGAAGCTAAACTGTCCCCAATAAAGGAGAGGTCTTTGGGAGAGGATTGCCTCTGAGTTGTTGCTTCCCTTGTGTCCTTTCTGCTTGCTGTGTCTCCATCATCTGTTCCCAGTCTCTGCTTAATGACCTTACTCTGACTTGTGATTAAACTCTTGGTTGGACAACTTGGTTTGATGCATTTGACTCTGGCTGGGTCTGAACAGTGTGAAGGGCTTGAGTATTTCACCCAACTACAATCATGCTTTCATCTTTAACTACGGTTGGAATTCTGCTTGGTCTTAACATCCATAATACTCTAATTTCTCGGTTAGAGGCAGTGGAGGGAGATAAGGAAGAATACATTTGAGCAGTTTGAGCAGTCACAATGCATGTCACAAAATCCATAATAATAATAATAGCCTTAATTAATTGAGACTCTTAATGTGGTAGGCCTGGGAACTTTGCCTACATTATCTCATTTAATCCCCACAGTAATCTGAGTGAAGTACATAGATATTATTATTTCTATTTATGCCAAGGAGGAATATGAGGCTGAGAAATAGCAAGTGAAGTACTGGAGGTCAAAATCAGGTTTTGCTGAAGTCAAATCCTGTCTTTCCCTGGCATGCCCACCCTCCTGCCATTATACTCTACAGTCTTCTAGGCACTAAAGGTACTACCACGTGGTTGAAGCATGAGTGAGCCCTTGTCCCTTATGGAGCCTGCTTACTCTTACTTCATGTACAATCGTGGTAACACACTTGGGTAATGTTTTTCAGGCTCTTAGCAGAATAAAAGTAGTATATGTTATGAAAGGAAACAAGGAAGCTCGAGATTCAAGAGTAGCCTGAATGTATAGCCAAAGCCTGACAACAAAGGAACAGACAAAAACAAACTATAAAAACAGATAAAAAGACTAAAAAAATGATGCCATTTAATGTTGGGCAAACTCCACACATCTCAAATATTCCTGAGTCTTTTAGCCCAAAATAATGGTTGGAACTTAAAGTGATAGCCTTGCATCACCACGATTACATTTTGTTTTGTATAATCTGTATAGGCCTATAGGAAAGCCTGGCACATATTTCAGAAGGAGTTTTAGCCAAATTGGTTCCATTAAAAAAATTGTAGCTCTTAAAGGAGAAAATAAATCCTTAACTGTTGGAAATGTTGGCTTATTCAGAAAAATGACTGATGTCTTTAGGAGAGAGAGTATGGTTAAAGGTCTTACTCTCTCATTGGCCCATTGTTTCAGCTATCACATGGAACAGAAGCTTCCTTGTTGTCATTTGCTTGATGGCCGAACAAGGATTGGCACGTGGCTTACCATTCCAAATTGATTATGTTGCTGCCAGTTGGGCTATGTTGTGGGTGTTTAGTTGGTCTATAAAATGGAGTTTTGTGGTATTTAAATGTTTCTATCTCTTTTCTGTTTCTTCAACTAAAAACAATGACAGACCAGTTTTTACCACATTTTTCCCCCCGGAGGAAGAAACAATAAAGGAGAAATCGAATTCTAGTTGAAAAAACAGTTCTAAAGCTCATGTCTCCATCAGAAACATTTCAGGGTTTTGTTCTGTAGGACTTGGAAGTCTTGTGCAATAGGTGACAGGAATAGGAATAGCAGAATTCCAGCTTACTAAGGAGTGTCAGAAATCAGAATATCTCAACGAATACAGCTCATGTACTAGCTGTCTGAATGCAGACTTCTTTTTGGAGGGTCGTGTATGTGTATATGTGTGCATGTCTATGTTTGTTTTTCCCTTTTGCATATTCACTCGATTGATACAGAGAAATGTGAAATGTCTACACTGCTTTGTAAAGTATTGACAATATATCCTTTTAAATTTGGAACCAGAATTTTACTCATGGGAAGTGACATTTCAGTCATGAATTCTAAGTCCCTTTTTAACCTAGAAATCTTGGAATTATCCTCAACTAAGCCGTCACTCCCACTACATTCCATCCATCACCCAAAGCGGTCCATGCTGCCCTCTTCAGTCATTTTCAAGCCCATGGTCTGTGATCCATTCTCACTGCCACTACCTTGGTTTGGGTCCTCCTGGTCTACAGCTTACAGTTTACCCTCCCATTACAGCTTTAACTGGATCCCTTGCCTCTGACTTCCTCCCTCTCCAACCCAATCCCCACTCTGCCGTTCTGATTTTGTCAGAAGGCTTAAAATCCTTCAATGAATCCCTGCTGCTTATTGCAGACCTTCACAGCCTGTGTGTTGTGTCACACAGTGGGGTATAGGAAGTGCAGGTATTTTGGGGTTATAGAACAGGCTTGGGGCAACAGGAGTTTCACGGGCTGCTCAAGACGGCAGCCTTGTCCACTTGCCCCAGTGTGGTGTATAGAGATTTTCTATTTTGTTCTTGAAAAAGTTCTAGGAAGTTCTGGGAAAGCCTAGCTTATAAAACCCTTCTCACCTTGGCCTATCTACCACCCCCCACTTTTTTTTTTTTGCTTGGTGAACATGTACTCAGTTTTGAGACCCTGCTTAACATTCCCCTCCCTGCAGCTTTCCCCTGCTCCTGCAAACAAGACTAACCATTGTCTCCACTCTACTCCAATGCAAGCCAGCTAGGGGAAATTGGGAAATTTCCTTAAACTCTCTGAGTCTTAATTTCCTCATTTGAAAAATGGAGATAATAATATCTGCTTTGCAGGGTTAGCATAACGATTAAATGAAACAACATATGTAAAGCATTTAGCACAGAACTTGGCATATAGTAAGCACTCAGTAAATATTTGTTGAATAATAAGTGGTAGTTGCTATCGTTAACTATCAAACTTTTGCCAGTGCACTTATCCCATAATCATGCAATGGTTGTTAACTCTTCTTTTAGGATTTTCCTATTCATTTCAGTGCAATAGATACTGCTCTGCTAGGATGTCAATTCCATGAAGGAAAGGATATTGAGCTTGTCCACCGGTGTCTCCTATACACCCTCAACTGGGCCTGGCACATAGTAGACTTCAATAATATTTGTTGCTTACTTTTGCTTTCCTCATTTGCTTCTTGTGAAGGTCAAGTGCCACGATGTATGTGAAATACTCTGAAAATATAAACATCCTGTGAATATCTTATATATCTAGGAGTTATCCATTCATTTACTTTTTTTTATCTCCAGGCTGATGCTTGGGTTGTACTGCCAGCACATAAACCTGCCTGCAGACACATGTTCTGGTGTGGCATGTAAGTTCTGGGGAAGTCTAGTGCCCACATACAATGCTAGCACTTTTGTTGGACAGAGGTAACTAAGGCAGACATTCTAATTTGTATCATTGCCTTCTGAAATAGAAGAGCCTTTTATGGATCTGTCAGCTACAGCTTTCAGGCTTGTAGCACAAATGCAGTTTCTAGATATGTTGTACACTGAGTCCAGCTACCCTCATTCTCCAAGCCATGGTGTGACTGCCCCTACCAAGGAGAGTCACCTTGGGAAGGGCAGGTGAGGGAGATTCCAGGGGGGACTTCACTTCAGGTGAGAGCTGGAAGCTCTTTAGTGATCAACTGGTCCAATCTCCTTGGTCTAATTTATAGAAAAGGAAATTGTGCCCCAGAGAGAGTCAGTGACTTGTCCAATGTCACACAACCAGGGGACTCCCTTCAAGTATTCCTTCCTTCCATTTTACTACAATGTCTAACAGAGGGAAAAAGAGATGGAGTTCCAGGCAGAGGAAATAAGAATACCTGGAACATATTGAGAAAATATTAAGAAAATGAAGCCTATTTAAGGGCTTCATTCATATATATTTGGTAGCTCAGGTCTGTGAACAGAGGCTGAGAAGAGAAGATTCTCTATACGTGAAGGTGGGTAAACATAGATAAGGCACAAAGCAGGCTTGAAGACACATTGGGATGTGTGGCTGTGCGTATGTATGTGTATGTGTACTTTATTATTTAGGTAATGAGGAGAATTTTATTATGTTTTTTGTTTCATTTGTAGGAAATTTGAGTGGGGGAATATAAATAATATGAAGCTTTTAAAAAATTAGTTTCTCAACAGGTAGCAGAAGGAATTGGAGGTGGGAAGCAGAGGAGACAGGGAGACAATTGCAATCCTCTCTGCTTGAATTGATGAGAGCCTCAGCACGGTGGTGATGGCAGGAATGGAAAGCAATTTTGCCAAGGAATATTCCCAAGGAAAAGAATAATTAAGGGATATGTGTGAGAGACACAGAGCAAGAAGAATCAACATGAGACCCCTTAATGAGAATAGTAACAATTAATCAGGTGCCAAGGTGATGAAGTGGAAGTCAGACAGGTAACAAGGATGCAAACATCCTTTAAAATGCTAAAGAGACCAAAAAGACAGGAAATCTTAAACAAAGGAACTTCAGCTTTAATAAGAGGGATTTCTTAGCTGGGATAGAGAATCAAGCTAATTGGAGAAGGAGGGACTCAGTGGCTTTCGACTTATTATTTAAGAAATCTCTATATGTATGTTTCCTTTTAATGAGAGGGTGTTTCCTCAAATCTTAACAATCATGCACGGTTCCTTTACTTCATCTGTCTCCTCCCCTTCCCCAAAAGGAAGCAGACCTTTCCCATCATTTGAGGCCTGGGTTCTAGACAGTAGGTATGGTGTATCCTGCTCATGGGATTTTCCGCTTTATGATCCTTACTTTTTCTTCTACATCTTCTCTTGCCAAATTTGGATTTGATCTTGGAATTCCCTTCCTTTGTGATTTCTAATCCCCTGCTGGGTTGCCTTATTTTAACACCTCTCCTGGAATTGCCTGTAGCCAGCCCCACCAGCCTTATGATCATGAACCAAACCCTAGTTATGGAGCCTGGCCCAGGAGCTGGCATACTGTAGATATCCAATAATTCTGTGTTGTTGAATGAGCAAATGAATACATGATGAATGGAAAAAGAAAGGAATATAGGAGGGTAGAAGAAATAAAAGGAGCAATTTTATTCCATGGAGAGAATTCACCTATATGATACCAAAGAACTTGGTTGAGCTGGTCTATTTCTGGTGAAAGGCAGTGCCACCTACACATCCAAGACATTGTGAATCATCTACATAATTTAAGAGCCATTCTTTTTAGGAGGAAAAATAACAAGATTGAGTAGGTAGCTTCAGAGAAATGGTCAACCCATTCAGTGATAACTCCATGTCCTTTATCAAACAGACATGGTCTGAGCTGATTGAGCCTTGGGGGAGCTTGGCATTGTGGTAGCCACTGACTCTGTATGTTGAAAGGATCCCACTGATTTGGGGCTGACAAATTCTCACCACGTTGCAATGAGCAATAATGAAGTGGCATGACTATCTTCCATTGCCACTGCCCCCTGGTTTTACAGCTACATCTTAGAGCTTCTCTCAGTTATCTTTCCACCATTGCCTCCTTCTTTTCTTCTTCTTCATCCTGCTCCTTCCCTTCTTCTTTTCCTTCTTACTTATCTTACTGCTCAGATATTGACTTTTGAAACTCCTGGTTAAATATGGTGGATTGTCCGCAGACATGCATCTTTTACCTCCGTAAGCTCCATCAAATTAATAGTAAAAAAAGAAAAAGAAAAGGATGCTTCCAGAGACAAAGAGGAGACATCAGTGGATTAGATATTTCAATGCGTTTTTGAAATGCAGGATGTAAATGGTGGAGCAGAGGGGTTGTGAGCTAGAGTACTGGCAGAGAGGAAATCCCATAAGAAGCGAGCCTGAGCTGGTTCACTCGACAGAATCCCTGTAACTTAGAGGCCTCTGGGGCTGTTTGAATGTAGAATGTCCCAAACTGAAATCGTCACCTTCCTCCTTCTCCTCCTCTACCACCACCACCACCTTCACCATCAACACTATCACCCTTCCTCCTCTGTTCCCCTCAGTGCATCCTCTCCTCCCTCCTCTGGTCCTTACCCCAAAAGATGGCACCACTGACCACACAAGCCGAAGTGTACCCTCCACAACCAACCTTTGAGTACAACACTCAAAACCATCATAGTGACTTCTACTGACACAAATCACTTCACAGTACCAATGTATGCTCCTCTATCTGTTCTCCCACAAGACCATGAGATCTTAGGGAACATTTCATCCTTGACAGTAATTTCAAAGTTGAGCACATACTTGGCATGCAGTAGGCACTAAATAAAGAATTGGTGAAGAATCCCTCTCCCTGAAGGATGTTTTGTTCCTAGAATACCATCACTCCTCCCCACTCTATGGAGTCAAGCAAGATGATGCCTTTATCAATCAAAAGTTTTTCCAAAATTGAGTAACAGAATAAATATTACTACAGTATTATACTCACATATTAGGGCACATTATTCTAATTAGAGTATATTATATTACTACTAGAGTATATTATATTGCTCTAATATTAATACTCTTTATAATTGCAATACCATTGTTTGATGGTTGTCCACTGAAGCCTGGAAGTTTTGAACCCTATGACATATCTTAACTCCAGTGATATCCATTTGTGTGTCTGGTCCGTGGTGGTAAGATATGATATTTATGCTCATGGAAATCAGGTGGTACTTGGAATGACAGTGGTACTCAGGACCACAAGCTTTGTGTTTGTGTCCCAAATCTGCCACTGATTTATCCTGTAGCTTTAGGAAAGTCACTCTTCCTCTCTGAGAATAGGTCCTTCATCTTTAAGACGACACAGTTGGGCTAGGTAATCTCTAGGATTTGTGTTTCTCTAAGACTTGTATATACCCGAGCTCATCATTAACCTTAAAGATGCCCTGGTCTCCCCTTCAGAGCAATCCTGAGTGTTAACGTTGCCTCCTTAATTCAGGTGATGAATGTGTATCAACAAAGACAGAGGTTAGAGACTTGTGTTGACCTGAGAGAACAGCCCGCACTTTCATCCTCAGGCTTAGAACCTATGTGAAAAATGCCTCTGAAGAAGTTGGACACTGGTTGTGTGTGGGTTTGATCCTTACTTTGTATCTTCTGCTGTTCTCTCTTTTTATGTTTTTCCAGAAGGGGAAAACTACCCAAAAGAGTCCAAGAGACACAGTCTTCTCTTGGAATGTACACCTGCTGATTTCAATGATGTTTGTACACAAGATTGCTTGAGGGCTGGGAGGAAAACTTTTCTTATCCTTTTATATGTGAATAAAAAGGAATACTGCATTTTTGTCTTAGCATTACTAATCTGGTCCAAGAGCTAGAGCTTTCTTGGGAATCACAGAACCTGATTTTCCAGCCTCTGGTTAGAGAGACAGATGGGTAAACACAGATCTGTCAGAACTCACTCTGGGTTCAAAAGACTTGGGAGGAGTGGTATGAAGCTCAGAATCTCTGCATGATTCCAGCTCCATCTGAGATTGGGGAGGCAGCACTTCCTTAGTTGGGCATGGAGGCTGCCTTATAGCTCACCCGATCTTTTTAACCATGCTTCTAGGTCTCTGGGGGAGCATTAGCCCATTTCATAGATATGAGAACTGACACTCGGAGTTGAAATAACTTGCTTGAGGTTACAAATTAAACCAGAGATTTGAATCCAGGTCTGTTTGACTCCCAAGACAGTCCTGTTTCTACTAGATAATATATTTCCCATTCATATTCTGGTTGCTTGTAGCAATTGTGTGTGTGTGTGTGTGTGTGTGTGTGTGTGTGTGTGTGTGTGTGTGTTTACAAGGAGGAGGTGATAATAGGACGGAGGAATGCAGGGCAATCTCTGAGCATACACTTATCTCACAGGCAGGAAACTGCTGATTCATCATGTATTCTCTTTGCCCTGCTATAAGCAGAGAATCTAGGAGTTTGGGAAATGGAGGGAGAATTTCTTCTCATCCACACTTGGGGAGCTCCACGCTATTAGAACTCTGAAATGCAAGTTGGAGCGAGATGGTAGACAACCCAGAGACCAGGAGGAGAGCTGGACGTTTTCACTGAACACAGAAAGGAGACACTTCCCTGCCATAAGCTGCACATCTAGGCTTTCCCTTATCCCCCTTAATCCCCCTTCCTATTCCATATGCTTTCTTTGGAGAACCATATACTTTCCTGGTTTCCACACATGGATGAAGTAACGACTTCTAAACCTACAACTTCTGCCAGATCTTGCTTCTGAGTTCTAGGCTTGTGTAAGCAATTCCTTCTGTATGCCCAGTGGGTGCTCCTCAGACACCTGAAATTCAGCATGACTAACATTGACATCCTCACCTTTTTTTTTTTTTTTACCCAAACATCTTCCCTTTAAGTTTCTCACCTCAGCAGATGGCTCCACCATCCACCCAGCCACCCACATCAGAAACCCAGGCATCATGTTTGACTTCTTGCTCTGATTCCCATTTTCTGGAATCCTCCTACATGTGTCTATTTCCCACGCTGCTGACAGAGCAGAGCACTTCACTACTGTTCTCTAGACCCTTTAGGGGGATCCCCTGGGCCTTCAGAATAAGGTTCAAACCCCGTGGTGGTCTTCGGGACTGATGCCAAGCACGGAGGGGGCAGTGGAGGACCCAGGTTTGAATATCAACTCTGTAATGGATTACATATGTGACGTGGGGTGAGCCATGACATCTCTTCAACTGGCTGCTTCTTCATCCCTAATGTGCAGCTACTAGCCCTGGCATTGTAGATTTCTGCAAAAATTTAATCAATGAGAATAGTATGTTAACCTGTTAAAAACCAGTGCCTGATGTGTAATAGCTTTGAATGGTAGCTGATCTTAAATGGCAATGTTCTGAACTGTGCTGTTAGGGGGACTTTTAAGGGTGCCACGCAGGAAGTGTCATGGTGTCTGAGTTTCTACCTAATGGGGGAATTCCATCTCATCATGAGCTTCAAGGTAGGAAATGGCTTTTCTGCCAAATGTAGTATATGATGCCTTTCCTGGCATGCAGGAGAGAAAATATCATGGATCCTACTCGTGGAATAACATGGCAGACATCAGAAAGGACCCAGATGCAGAAACACTTAGGCCAGCAAAATCCAGTGCAGCAGGACCTCCTGGCCCCCCTACGAGCAAGAAGAGCAGTGAGCGGCAAGGGTTGTGCATTCTTAGCATTTTGGAGAGAAATAAATATACCCATAAAGATCATTAGGTAGAATCAGTGAGGAACAAGAGGCAAAATCTCTGGACTTTCATTATTGGTAGACAAGGATCTAAAGTGAACCTCAGCAGAGGCAGTGTGTCCCAAGAACAGCCCCGCACACTTGTGGAAGAACACCGACAGGACTCAAAATGTTTCCTTGACTGCAATGGTGAATGGTTATTTTTATTGTTTTGAGTTATTGCTTGTTTTATCATCTGGTATCATAATCCACTGTATGGATGTTTATTATAAATAATTTTGTCAGTAAATATGTACCTTTTTCATCACAGGAGTATACACTTCATCATTCTTAACAAATCCCTGTGTTTTCTTCACAAAGACCAGAGCTCAAAACCCTTCTACTTATTGTGACATGGGGATACCTGGATGGGAAGGCTCCTGTGTGACAATTGTTAAGAAATCCCTTCCCTGTGAAGCTGATGGATTCTCTGCTCTTTATTTTCTCTCTTGTACTTGCCAATTACATATGCTGTTTGAAGTATTCCAATTGTTTCCTGGCTGAATCTAGGGAGAAAGAGACTTGCCTCGATATGGGTCAGAATAGCTAAGAGGGAGTGAACCATCCCTGAGACACCACCTGGGATGGTGGCCGAGATTGCCCTGGCCCAGGATTCTCTACGGAGGGATTGCTAGTAGGACTTCAGCAAATAGAAGGTAGAGAGAGTTGTCCTTGGTGACCGCTTCCTGTGGGGACTTCTTTCATCGAAGACATGTTTTTCTTTGTGGATCATTCAGGGTTTGCTTCATCTGTAGTTAGATGTGGGTGGCAATGTCATGAAGAGGAAAAGCAATGGGCTCTGAAACTAAATGCTGGCTCAGCTTTGTGGCCCCGGTGTTTGCCAGTTGTCATGGTGTTTGGCCATGTCACCCCACAGACCCGCCGTTTCCTCACTGAAACCTGTTGAGAGGCTCTTGTGAGGATTAATGGAACTAACATGGTAAGCATGCAGCACTGTTATGGACATGATAGTGTTAATTTCCTTCTTTCTGTCTCTTTCTTTGCATCCCAAACCATGGGGAAGGGGGGCAGGTTGACTCTCTGCACAGTGTTATCCGTGTCCGCTGGGCTTTCCCAAAGTCATATTCTTTCTTGGCTGAGTAGATATATTGCCAGGAACTTGGACTTTTTGAGATGTGGATTCCAGATAAGAGTCTACAGTTCTGCCCCCAGGTGGACAAGGAGACAGTAAAATGGCCATCAGGGTACAGAAGAATTTCTACTACTTCAGCTCTGAAATATTCTCACTGAAATCTGCCCTTCTGGAGAGGGCTGGGAGGTGGGGTTTTATTATGTAACATGGATTTGATGTTAGGATTTGCACATCGAGTTTTCATTACTGGGCCTCATAAAAAGCAGAAGAGCTTGGTAGAAAAGATTTAAAAAAATTTTTTTTCGAAAAAAGATAGACAAGTCAGGGGGTCTGACATATTCTCCACTCTGTGATTCTTAAGGACAAAGATAAATGGAAAAGAGAGATTCTATTTTTATGCTTTGAAAGCACTTACTTTAGGTCAGGAAAATAGCCAGTCTGGATGTTTAGTCCTGTCTGTATAGCCTGGAACAGATCTTTCTTCTTCTTTTTTTCCTTTCTATTAATTGGGGGTGCTAAGCAGACAGGGAGATGGGGAGGTTGGAGGAGACATACAACCTTGTGTGATCAGAAGAGGATTGAGGAATTCGGACCTCCTACAGCAGTGGGAAAAGTAAACGATCTTTGTTATCAAAGAGACCTCAATTTAAATCTCATTTCCATTCCTTACTATCTGTGTGACCCTGGGCTAGTCACCTAAGTGCTCTGTGCCTCAGTTTCCCCATCGTACAATAGGTGTAATAGTAACTACCTTGAATGTTAGAGAGATTAAGTGTGATACAGTATGTAGCCACACAGTGTCAGATACCTAGTGGATACTAAATGAATGATTAAGCAATACCTAGACTGCACACCAGAAACTTGCAGAGTGTCATGATAGAAAGCAATGTTGCTGGGCGCCTGGGTGGCTCAGTTGGTTAAGCGACTGCCTTCGGCTCAGGTCATGATCCTGGAGTCCCAGGATCGAGTCCCGCATTGGGCTCCCCGCTCAGCGGGGAGTCTGCTTCTCCCTCTGACCCTCTGACCCTCTTCCCTCTCGTGCTCTCTGTCTCTCATTCTCTCTCTCTCAAATAAATAAATAAAAGCTTTAAAAAAAAAAGAAAGCAATGTTGCTGAGTGTACATCAGAAATGGAACCTAGGGAAGGAGGAATCATGGACCTTCCCACTACAGCAATTATTCTGAGATTTGCTTAGGGTAAAGTCCAAAGGAAAAACCAGATCAGGTATTAAGCACATTTTGTATTGTTTTTTTATAGTCTCCTTTTGTATTCCAAGAAGCTTGGAATCTTAGGTATCTTAAAACGACATATATGGATACAATAAAATAGAAAATTCCAACAAAGTATATAAAAGGTCGGGAAAGCATATATTATAAATATTTTGGCTGAGATAACCACTGAGTTTAAGGCTGAGTTTGGAGTTTCCTGATAACAAGCTGAGAGGAGAAAAGGATAGATTAAATGATTCTCATCTTCTGAGAAAACACATGATCCTAAGAAAGAAAATTTTTCTTTGGCATTACATTTCCAAAGGAATTCATCACAAATCCCTGAGGCGTTCATGACATTGCACCTAGTACTTGATGAACCGAGCAACATAAGGAACGCTGTCTCCACAATGACCCTCCTGTAGTGTGTTCCACGGCCTTTATCATCCTCACCCTTGAAGAAGGGAGCCACAGCAGGTAACAAATCATGGCAGAGTACTGGCTTTGACTGAGGTTCGAATCCCGACTCACTCTCTAATTGTGTGATCTTGTGAATCACCTTTTACCCTTGCCTCCTCTGCAAAATGGCGCTCCTCGCACCACCCTCCCCTCCCGTGGTGCTGTTCTGTGCTCTGGGAGAGCAGACAGGTGGCTGACACCCAGCTTGGAGTCTGACACAGAGGAAGTGCTTCATAAATTGGATCAGTTTTCTTCCCCTTCCTTCTCTCAGAATGTAACCTGATGCGGGATTTTCTGGGAGCATCTAAGCTAATGAGATAATTCACTTTCAGGCTTTCCTATGTCAGGCTTTCTAATCTTCTCCATTGGCACCAGAGAGGTGGCTCTAAAATAGAGACCTGAACGTGCCTCTCCCCTGCTTAATATTCTCAGGAGTCCCTCAGCTAAATACAATTCAGGGCCCTTCACCCTGGGACCTGCCATCCCCAGCCACCACTGTCCAACACACACTCCAACCTCCAGGCATCTTAAACTATTGACCTGTCCCAGGGTACATAAAGCCTTTGTACCCGCTCCTCCCTCTGCCTGGAGCATCCTTCTCCTCCCCTTCCTGCTCAGTTTGGCACACGGTCGTCCATTCTTCAAGAGTGTTCGATTGGCCCCTTTCTGTCAGGCCATCTATCGCTACCCCGAGATTCAGCCTCTCTGTCTCTGGATCCCCTTGGCGATGCTTTCACATTCTCTTACAGTACTTTCTCTCTCTTTCTCTCGCTAGACAATGGGCTCTTTGAGGCCAGAGATGGTGCCCATCATGGCGGCATTTCCTTTAGTGCTAACTGGGAGCTAGTTAGTGTCCAGTGCTGGTTGGTGCCTCCATGGTACCTGGTACACATGCCAGACTTCACCCCTGTAGCTATAACCTCACATTGGTTCACATGGTGGACTTGGAGTTCTTTGAAAGCAGGGACCCTTTCTTTTCTTTTTTTTTTTTTTTAAAGATTTTATTTATTTATTAGAGAGGGAGAGAGAGCACTGAGCTGGGAGGAGAGGGAGAAGCAGGTTCCCCTCGAGCAGGGAGCCCAACACAGGGCACGATCCCAGGACCCTGGGACCATGACCTGAGCCGAAGGCGGATGCTTAACTGACTGAGCCACCCAGGCGTCCCTAGCAGGGACTCTTTCTACTTCACCTCAGCATCTTAAGTGTGTACCACCTGCCAGTAGTGGGGGAATGAATGCTTTCTAAGAATGAATCAATACATTCTCGGTGAATGAATGAGGGAGGACCTCTGCACACAGTATCACCTACCCTTCAAACAAGGAGGGAGAGTGACATTTAAACCTCTTTCCATTTCAGGTGCATCTCATTAAATGTAGCTTTCGGGAATCACATCTCAGGTGGGGGTTAGGTTCCAATATGGGGGATAAGGTGAAAGTCAAGAAAATAAAAACCCTCCTTAGGAATTTCTCAGGAAGGTACCCCATTAAAATTAGTATTTCTCAAGTCTGACCTCCTCAGTTTCTCTTCTGCACTGGCAAGGTTCATTTTCTTTAGTTGAACCCTAGAAATCAGTAATTAGCTTGTGTTTCAGGGTCATGTTCAATCAAAAATATGTATGATTAAACACTAGACCGGGTCGGGAGCCCACAAGGAAGACCTCTGGGGCGGAAGTGGTGAGGGCATGGCCCGCTGGATGATGACCAGGTGGAGGCATAGGTGGTTAGAAAAGGCTCACGATGGAAGATCAAGGTAAATACCAAGATGGAGTCCAAGGCCGAAGACCGAAACGGGCCAGGGATCAGGGAGCCAGCATGTGTCCTGAGAAAAAGGATGGAAAAGCTAAGAAGGGATTGAAAGATGTCGGAGCAGGATCCAGAAGCAGAAGTCAGGGAGGCAGGAAGAGAGATCCAGGTTCTACAAGATGCCACTGTGAGAACCAAAGAGGGTGCTCTAGGACCATAGGCTTGCATAGCCGCCCTACATCCATGGGCTCCCTGTGCCTGGCTCTGTGTGCCACTGTACCCTTGGCTCATTCAAGGAGTGGTGATTTTCAGATTTTACAAAATATGTTAATTGCAAAGGTAATACTTTTATTATAAAATTCCAACGTCAACACTGAAGCGTATAAAATAAAAATGTAGAGTCCCTCCTATCTCCCTAGTGCCTCCAGTCCTGCTCTCCAAGGGTAACTAACCAGCCTTAACAGATTGGTGCAATATATATATATCCTTCCATATATATTTTAAGCACACGCACTCAAACACACATTCACGCAGTGTTTTTTTTATTATTAAAAAAAAGCTATTGTTACCTACATTCTGTTATGTGTTATTTTTTTCTCACTCAGTGATATATGGCGGCAGAGTTTTGCATCCCTAACTTTTGCACTTGACATTTCTCAAAGTGAAGTAAGCCCATTAAGGTATCGGGTGCTTGGGAGGCTATTAAGACCAGATCTTGATATTCTAAGAAAGCTATTCTTTCCATCCTACTCAGTCTGTTAGCCCCAGTGAACTAGAAATTAAAGATTTATGTTGCTAATTATTATTCTTTAAATAAAACGTTAAGGGCAAAGCTTTGTTGGAAATATACACTGTAATTGTGTTTACTGATCGTCACCAGTCCCAAACAGCAATTCACGGTATAAAACTCAAGTAATTAGAACAATAAGCCCAGGTTAATTAAAGTACTGGGTAACATTTGGGTAAGAATAAAATCCACTTTGGAGATTTTCCAGGTGTACATTCATTTTGTAGGCACTTCATTCGCCCTGGGAGCTGGTGCTGACAAGGTAAGACGTTCAGTGCTAATCAGCACTGGTCCACCTTTGATCACGCCCTTCATATTTCTCTTCTCTGGTTCCAGGACCAGCTTCAGAGAGCAGGGCCCAGCTACTGGGCCCAACACTGAGGTTGTTTATACCTAATCTTAGGTCCCATTCTTGCATTATTACCATCCATGTCACTTGCCTTAATAGTTACAGGCTGGCTAATTAAAGTAATTAATCAAGCCCCCAAGAAGTTTGGATGCTCTCCGGAGTTTCTTCTGCCCTTGCACTCCATCCAGTGCCAGAGACCTGGTTCCTTTGGAGTGCTGTGGTCTCCGTGCCTGGTCAGAGGATGGGGCATGTTGTGAATCATTCCTCCTGCTGCCAGGAAGGGTTCCTACGAGCTCTGCTGATGGAACTGCAAGGTCACCCCTCTAAAATGCTCTTCTGGGCAGCCCCTGCTCCAGATTGGGTGACTGGCCCCTTTGCCATTCTTCACTGACCATACTGCATTGTCAATATCCCTTTATGTCTTTGAGCTTCATGGAAGCAGACCTATGTTTTTCATTTTGTATTTTCAGAGCTTTGTCCAAGGCCTGCATACAGGGGACACCCAATAAAAAACCACACACACCCTCTCGTTCCTTTCCACCCAAAGACGTTTAGCTAAGGAGAATAATTAATTCAACAGATATTTATAAGGACCCCCTCGGGACCAGGTAGTGCTGTGGGTACTGTGAGGAATCAGAGATGAATAAGATCAGGCTCTTACATGCGAGGAGTTTACAAGCTGGTGGGGAGACAAAGCACATTCACAAATGGCTGTAAGACACGAATCCTATAATAGAAGGTCAATGGGCTCTCTGAGCAAGGGAGATCCAAAAGGGTTTCATGGAAGAGATGGCATTTTGGCTAGGCTTTTGATTTTTTTTTTTTTTAAGATTTTATTTATTTGTTTGACACAGAGAGCGTGTGAGCACAAGCAGGGGGAGAGGCAGAGGGAGAAGCAGGCTCCCAAGGAGCCCGATGCGGGACTCCATCGCAGGACCCTGGGACCACGACCTGAACCGAAGGCAGACACCCAACCGACGGAGCCACCCAGGCGACCCTCCGCTTTTGATTTTTATGAAACTGATTTGGATGCAGAGACGTGTGCGTGCGCGCGTGCGTGCACGTGCACACCTGCCCATATGTGAACTTGTATGTGGGGAAGGGAGAAGAGATTGAGATGCTTCTGGGAATAAAACCTCCAGCACAAGCAAAGGCACTGGGTTGCATGTGTGCAGAGTCTTACATTCATCGCAGAGATCAAGTATTGTTGGGCAGCTTCTGGCAACCCCAGGAGGGGCCTCGGGCCAGGGTGGACCACTGCAATACTGTGGGATAGGTGAATTTCGAGTTCAGCCTCCTCTTTGTTGCCTTTCTCTTTCCCTTTGAGGGGCATGCCCCTCCCCTTCCTTCCGGTCTCCAGACAGGCTGTTTGGATTTTTCGGCTTTCCAGCCCTTCCTTAAAAATACCCATTTTCAGGAAGAGATCAAAACCCTCTTCTCCTATGTGAGTTTGAGTTCCAGCTATCTGTTTCCACATAGTCTGCTTTAGCCTGGCACTGATTTCACCTGTTGCAGAGCTGGGGGCGGGGGGTCGCGGGATTTGGCGCCAGAATGAGTCCTATTGTGCATTCGGCTTTCTTCCACTCCCAGGAGTTGACAAAAGGAGCGGGTCCCCCTCCCTACTGCCCTGCCCCATTTGGTCTACGTTTCACAGTCGCAAAGCCAAACTTTTCTAGGGGACAAGCTTCCTCAACTTCTGCTTCTGGTTTTCTTTCCCATTACTTTAATTAATAGGGTAAATAAAGATAGTAGGATGCCTTTCTAAGACTGAACTTGCTTTGATGTCCCTTCTCTGCTCTAGTGGGGGTCTCTGACTATGGCGAGGAAGGTAAGCCAGTGCTGAGGCTCCTCAGGGGTCCTTGCAAGGGGCAGCCTGGACCTCAAGTGGGGGAGCCTCCCGTGGCTCAGGAGGGCAGCAGGATAGCCGGAGGTGAGTGGGAAAGGGAACATAACAAAGCCCTCTTTGTTCTGAAATTTACAAGGGAAAAAGATGTTTGCTTTCACGGGTGGGGGTGGGGTGGGGGGTGCTGATCTTTAGGGAGCGAAAGGGATTCTAGTTCTGCAAAGAATGGTCACCAGGCACAAATCCGGGCACCCATAAATCTGGAGGAAGTCTGTGGGAAGGACTGACTATTTAAGAAGTGTAGTCCGTGCATCCGGGAAGGGTAGTTCTGGATGTGCTCAGCACCCACAGAGTAGCTTTCCCTCTTTCAAGGGCCCACAGTGTCCCACACTGGGGTGGGGGACCAGCAGCTGCCCAGGGTTACCTGTTGGCCTGCAAGGGACCTGCCGATCACACTACAGAGCATCTCAGCGTGGACGGGAAAGAGTCTGGGCTTCCCCTGTGTTAATGTGGGATGCAGACCATCCCCTTTCCTGGTCTATGTAAATGCTAGGACTTGGAAACATTCTATGGGGAGAAGCTGAAAATGATGAAGCCAAGTCAGAAACCTCAAGCCAAATAGTCCTTGGTGACCTGGGATGGGGGCCTGCGGCTTTCATGGAGCAGTGAAAAGCAGAGTTAGTAGGGACCGAGGTGACCTCTGCTGTGTCACAACACCTGTCCCAGCCTGATGTCCATGAAAGTGTTGTGGTGAAATCAGACGTCGGACGTCTTCCAAACAGACACTTCCTACCATCTAAAATGGGTTCTCCATAAAATTCTCTCGTCAATTTTGAGTCACTCTTCTTTCAAAGGAGGAGCTCTGTGGCTGTGTTTTTTTTTTTTTTTTTTTTTTTTGTAAACGTGATTTTGTGGAGGCATTCATTATTTCCGTTGGTGGGTTTAGAGCTGCCAAGTCTTTCAAGCTTTCAAAGCTCTCATTTTTTTCTTGGGACGGCTCTTGGGGGCATTGTCATTTTGGACCTAGAGATGAGATGGGTAGTTAGGGCTTTCAGGCCACCTCAGCCTAGCCTCTCCCCTTATGGATGAGAACCTGAGATCGAGGGATGGTGATGGAAGGGCCTGGAGTCGGCGAGCCAGTGAGACCGTGCTGGGCAGCATGCAGCAGACATGGACAGGAGCCTGCATGAGGGTTTTCCTGCTGCAAGCACATCGCCTTGTTGGCTCATTCTGGCTTTAGAGTTGGCTGGATTCCACAAGTAATTTGCTTTCTCATGTGGGACCCTGAAGTCATGATGCGTCTGTTCTGTTTGAGCTACAAAGGTCCATATTCTTTCTCCTTTCTCTTCCTGGCAACACGTCCTTCATGATTACTCAAGATTCCCTCCTCTGAAATCCCTTCCTGTCACCCCAAGAGAGGGTGTGGCTCTCTGTACGCAGTGCACTCGTATATATATTTTGTTAGTGCCTGTCATCCTTACTCTACCTTGAGCTCCTTGTAGGCAGGTCAGTGCTTTACTTCTGTGTCCCAGCACCTAGCACATAGTAGGCATAGTAAATATTGGTTGAATGAATACATGTGCCCTTGTTTCTTTGGGTCTAAGTGTAATACTTCATATTTAACAAACAGTGGTTATTTTATTATGGTTAGTTCCTGTTAAAGAGCTACAAAAACTTAGTCTTGTACATTCTCAACATATCAGACATGGAGGGGGCCATTTCATAAATGCAGAACCTGAGGCCCAGAAAGGGAGCTGACTTATCTAAGGATGCACAGAATTTCCACGCCAGAATTAAAACGTACCTCTGTGAAAATACAAAGCCCTGCTTATGATGCCTGGGCCACCATTTAAAATATTTATTATTTTAGTTGCATTAAAATACATCGTCCTATGGCATTCCTTTGAGCATAAAGGAAGATTAAGGATTATGTTTGTTATTATTATTGTGCGTCTTCCTAACAGAAATCATTTCGCTTCTTGCTGGAGGTAAGGATCAGAAATGGCAATTTCTCAGTCTTTGAGGAAAGCAAGCCATAATTACTTTCTATCAAATTTTTGGTAGAAATAATCCCCTCCTACATGGGGACAAGATATCTACTGAACTTTCATTACACATTTTCTTTTCACTGAGCTTACAACCCCCTTGATGAGAAGCTTGATGCCAGCTTAACTAGAGCATTGAAAATGTGCTGTTCTCCAAGTCATCAGTGGATCGTGGGCACCGCAGTTTGGACTGGATATCTCACAGTGTTGGGAGTTAGGTAATAGCAGGAATAGTGGTGTCAGTATTGGGTCTCAGTCTGCCCACGATGTCATGGCTTCCCTGTTAGCTATCTGGAGCCCAGGAAGGACCACCATGGATCCATGCTCTGCTTTCTAGCTCTAGAGAATGACATGTGACAGAGGAGGGACAGGCCCAGTAGGAATCAACAGCAAGGGCCCTCTCTTGTGAATCTGCTTCTGAGGGCTTGGGGGTGGAGGAGGTGGTTTGGTCTTTATTTTCATCACCGCAACTCTGGCTCCTGAACTTCAGATCTTGGGAGATCAGAGCCTGAGCCAGGCTGAAAGTGGGGCAAAGTCAGCCCTGTTGCGTGGGTGAGAAGTGAGTCTGAATCACCTCACTCTCCCTCTTGAGTGATAGGAGAAAAGCCAGCAGGAAGTAAGATCCAAATATTGCCAAAATCCAGCCAGAGAGTTGTCTGCCCAGCCTTGCTCTTGTGGTTTTCAAGAAGGGTCTTTCCCTTGAGCAACCGGAGCTGTTGGTTTGCAATTCATGCCAATTCATTGCAGCAAGCCTCTATTAAGTGCCTACTGTGTGCCTAATTAATCCACTGCGGTGATACAAGAGAAGTAGAAGCCTTGACCCCTGCCTTAAATAAACTTACCAACTAGTAGAAAGATTCATTCATTCATTCAACATTTTCTGAAAAGCTACCTTGTGCTCTATACAGTATTAAGCACTGAAGGTAGAGATGATCAAGACACAGTACCTCCCCTCAAGAATGCCACTGTCTGATAGACTGATGGGGGAGACAGGTGCCTACCAAATGAGTGAGAAGGACTAGGAGAGCCATCTGGTGGGATGGAAGCAAAGAAGGAGGGGTGCCTTGCCCAGCCCAGGCTCAAGTTAGAGGAGGGGTTACTTGAATAGAATCGTGAAGGATGAGCAAGGGTGAGCAAGTGAGGAAATAAAATTCTGTTTGTACCGTGCAATTTTAGGAGTCAGAATCAGCCCCCATTATAATTTAGGGGATGGTTTAATGATTCACAAGAATAAAGGACTAGAGTATCTGAAATTGTAACTATCTCTTTCTGGATATACCCACAAATAACTAGAGAATAATTAAAAAAAGAAAAGAATAACAAAAAATAACGGAGCTCTCGCATGCTGCTGGTAGGAGTGTAAATTGGTACAACTGTTTCTGGAAAACTGGTGGTATTTGCTAAAGCTTAACATATGGCTTCCCTATGACATAGTCATTTTACTCCCAGGTATATACACCCAACAGAAATGTATGCATATGTTTACCAAAAGTCACATATAAGACGATTCACAGCAGCGCTATTCCTAAAAGCCACAGCCTGGAAAATGCCACAGTGACCACAAATATAGAATGGGTAGATAACCTGTGTTCTCTTCAGTCCAGCAGAGTACCATGCCACAGCCAGAATGAATGGCCTACAACTGTTACAATATGGTCAAGTCTCATACCAAAGTGTCCACACCATATCACCTATTGTGATAAAAAAAAAAAAAAGTACAAGAACAGGCACATAAATCTATGCTGTTAGGAGTTAGGATAGTGGTTATACTTGGCAGGGGTAGTAACCGGAAACAAGCATGAAGGTGGGTGCTTCACTGGTGCGGACGATGCTCTGATTCTTAACTTGGGCATTGGTCACGCGGAGGTGCTCAACCCACGAGAACTCAGCAGGCTCATGAGAGTGCACTGCCTTGTGTGTGCATCAGGCTTCCATGGAGAGTTGCAAGCCATCTGCAACCCAGGGAGACACGGCAGGTCAGAGGCGACCTGTAAGGGCTGTGGGAACGTGGAGTTCAGCAAAGGCCCATTGTGAATTGGGTCCTCCCGGGTTGCTCTTCTCTCAGAAGAGTGGGTACTCCTAGGAGGCTATTATCAATGGGTGGCTGGACTCTCTGTCCCTCAATTCACACATCAAGACAATGGGGTAGCAATCTGGAATAGTTGTCGCTGATTCACCCCCAACCCCACTAACTGCTTGCCTGCTGGGCTCCAGCAGGATGAAGAAAGTGATGGAACCATACAAATTCAAGGGGTCATTGTATTCTGATGCAGGGGGCTGGGAGGTCTGATCCACCTGGAGAGGTACAGAATCGGGATACCAAGCCGTGTGCCTGGTGCATCCCTAGGAGGCTCTCATCACAGCATTTTACATCAGTCATCCCCTGACATTTGGCTAAGCCACTGAGCCCATCCTTGTGGTCTCTTCCTTCCGTGAAGACAGAAGCCCTGGGATCCAGCAGTATTCTCAAGGGCACATGGGCTGCTTCTCTCCGTATCCTAGAGAAGGCAGCCAGGGGAGAGGCATGTGATGCTCATGCTAATCATTCTCCCAGACTCCTGGCATGTCTGCTGTCCTCCTCACTCCAGATGCCAGGAATGTCACAAGAAAACCATTCCGGAAGGAGATGGGACATAACCTCCCGTTGTCCCTGACAGCCTGGGATCCCAGCTTGGCCGAGAGCCACAGAGGGAGAGGAGAGAGAAAAATGGGCTGAGTGTAGACTTCTTTTCAGCCTTTGTGCTTGATGCTTTCATCTGACATCTTTGCCAGCTCTGAGCAGCTACCTACTGAGTACCTACCAGGGCCTGGGCGCTGGAGAGGCCACAGCAAACAGACAACAAAACCAGGCCCTGACTCCATGGAACTCAGTCCCGTGGGGAAAAGAGCTGTTAAACCGACGTTCACACATACGGTTAAATAAATGGTGCTGTGCCAAATATGGGAAGAAAGAGAACAAGGGTTATCAGAGAGCTCCGACAAGGTGGCCTGGACGAGTCTGGGGTAGTGAGGGAAGGCTCTGCAGAGGGCAGGACGTCCAAGCCAGCTCCTGAAGGCTGAACAGCAGTGACTGGGTGCAGAACATGAGGGGAAACGTTCTAGGCAGAGGGAAGAAGAGCTTGTGGACAGGTCTGAAGGCAGGAAGGAGAATGGCACTCAGAGGAACCAAGAGAAGGTCAGGGTGGCTGAAGTGTGGTGCCTGAGAATGGAGATCAGCCCAAGAACCAGCTGCTGAGGCAGCCGGCAGCCAGACCACGGAGGGCCCTGTGAGTTGTGGGAAGAATTTAGCAACTGACTTTAAGGGTAATGCGTGGCTACTGAAGCGTCTTAAGCAAAATAGTGATATGTGTATGTTTGCGGTTTTTAAAAGGGTTGGGGCGCCTGGGTGGCTCAGTCGGTTAAGCGACTGCCTTCAGCTCAGGTCATGATCCCAGGGTCCTGGGACCGAGCCCCGTATCCGGCTCCCTGCTCAGGAAGGGGAGTCTGCTTCTCCCTCTCCCTCTACCCCTGCCCCCCACTTGTTCTCTCTCTGTCTCTCTCTCTCAAATAAATAAAATCCTAAAAGATAAATAAATAAAAGGGTTACTTTGGCTTGTGGCGGGCAGTGGGTAGGCGAGGGGCAAAAGGATCTGAGCGAGATCAGTAGGATGTCATGGTTCTAAGCCAGGCAGAGAATATGGCGGCTTGGGGGGATGAGTGGTGGTGGTGACAGCAAGGAGTGGAGAGGTCAGAGCTGTAGTTTGGTGACAGAATGGCTAAGATTTGATGATGGCAAGGACGGGTGAGGGAAGCGGAGGAGTTTATTATGTCAGTGCATGATGTGAAATGGGGGAAATGGGAAAGGCAGAAACATAGAGAAAATTCTAGGTTCTGTTTTTACCTTAATCCTCAGAAGGGTGCTCCCTCTGTAGATAAGAAAATTGAGATCCAGAGTGGTCAAGAAACTCGGCCAAGGTCACAGAGCAAGCTCTCTAAATCATAGCATCCAGGTACTTTGCAGCCAATCTCAGAGGCTCGTGTCTGTTATACATCACATTCCTGCAGTGCATCACAATGTACAGAGCAATTTCAAACACATATCCCATTTTTTATTTCTACTGGGACAGCCCTACATGGTAGACGAAGCACATATCATTATACCAATTTTATGAGCAAGGAAATTGAGGGCGTTAACTTGACCAGTGTCTTAGAGCTGTAACTGGTGTGAACAGGATTGGAACTCTGGTCTCTCCGACTCCCAGACCATGCCTTTCCTACCATCATCTCTCACTGCTAAGTTCACAAACGCTGGAGTCAGATCAATTGCTTGGCGGACTGATATTGGGCAGTTTTATTTAACCTCTCTGCACCTTAACTTCCTCACCTGTAAAATCGAGAAAATAGTATGTCTCATATATTATTGTGGCGAGCGTTCAATGAGCAGATATGTGCAACACGCTTAGCACAGCATCTCGTACAAAGCACACACTCGGTGCTCGTTAGATAGGAGGCTGCTGCTGAGCCTGCACTTCTTGGCCCAAGCACCCCCTTCCCCTTCAGAAGAGGCAGCGGCTCCCCCAGCTGGGGAGGACCTGAGAATTGCTGACCAGCTTCTCCCCAAGGTGGGTCTCTATCAACCTCCTGTAAGCACTTGGAGCACAGTTCCCAGTCTCTCTCTCTGCCCTGCTCCCTCCACCCCAGACAGCCATTGCTGAGTCTTGATCATTCTTCCTCAACGATTTCCTTCTCCTTGCTCATTTCCTTCCCATCCTGGATGACGCTCCAATTCAGATCTCATTTCCTCTTGCCTGACCTCCCCCAACAGCTTTTCGTTGCTCTCCCAAGTGCTTGTCTAATGGAGCATATAAGTCCCTGTGTCTTCCCATTGTCGACACAACAGCACCTACACTCCTTCATCAATAAATCAGGCACCTTTACAGTCTCCTGACAATCCCTTTTGAACTTGCCTCTCAGTGTTATTCAGTAGGGACCGTTGTCTCCAACCAAAGAATCCAACCCACCATCTCCCAGTGTGTCCTTCACAATCCCTCCACCACGCTTCTAGCCACATTGTCCCTCCTACCCAGAACATCCCCCTCTCTCTGCTTTCTACCTATCTTCCCCCTTCCTCAAGGCCCCACTCGAGTCTCACCACCTTTGTGAAGCTGCGCCAGATTCTCCAGGCTAGAAATCTCTCCCAGTGATTCTCAAAGTGCTGATGGCATTTTCTAGACCCGTGGACTATAGCCATGATGCCCAGTGCCAGCACACAGTCTAATACCCGTCTACCACCCCCTGTGATATCTCCGCTTCCGGGGGCCCCGCTGCCATGATCGAGACACCCCCTCTTCAATGGGCACACACGATCCCCGCTCTCTCCCTGTCCTATCGTTCAGACCACTCATACCTTGCTCTCCCTCAGGATTCCCTCTCAGTCACTCTCTTTGGCTCCCTGGTCTCCCCTCCCATGCAGCAGGAAGAATCAGGCTAAGGAGCTAAAAAAGAAAACCCTTGTCTCCACTTGCTCCTGTCTTCAGCACAGTTGTTGTTTCTGAGTTTTGTTTTTATTTTTTTTAAGATCTTATTTATTTTTGACAGAGAAAGACACAGCGAGAGAGGGAACACAAGCAGGGGGAGTGGGAGAGGGGGAAGCAGGCTCTCCACTGAGCAGGGAGCCCGATGCGGGGCTCGATCCCGGGACCGCAGATGATGACCTGAGCCGAAGGCAGACGCTTAACCACTGAGCCACCCAGGAGTCCCTGCTTTTTTTTTTTTTTTTAATAGAGATTCAGCAAACCCTGTGATACTTAGTGATTGCCATATACACATGTATTTATGCATCAAATTAGTCTCCAGGGGATACCCTGCTAAATATAGTAATTATGTGAACTAGAATGTGTTCAAACACCTTTCTCTCCTTGCTGTTTTTTCCCCTTTCCTGGAGCTGGGGGTGCTGTCATTGGGAAAGCAGAGTGGAACCTTGCCTGACTGTCCAAATGCTTTTCGTATTTAAGAATAAACTTCTTGAGAAGGTAGGAAAAAGCTCAGAATCCAGGGGAAAAGAATGGGGGGGAATGTTTGGGTGACGAGGTCGGAGACGGTATGCAGTAGTTGAAAGAGTGGTGTAGCTTTGAGCCATTCCGCCATCCCTTACGAACGGTGCAACTGTGGGACAATGCCTCACTCTCTTAGGATCTCAGCGTCCTCATCTGTGAAATGGAAGTATTGGGACTCATTCTGCAGGGTATTTTAGGATCAGGGCTACATATAGGCATAGCAGATAGTAGGTGTTTGTGAAGTGGTGGCCATTAGTGTGATTAGGCCGTTAGTTCCTCTCTTGGCTGAGAAGTTCATTAGCTGTAAGGCTGTTGAGTTGATGGGACGATCAGCCTACAGTGGATAAGGAAGGTCTGAGCTAAAGGGTGGAGGACCCGGACTGAGAGTCACAGCTTGTCAGGTCGGGAAGGAATCTTAGAAGTCATCTGGGAAATCCTCCCATTCTACGAATGAGAAAACTAAGGCCCCAATTTCAGAAGGGGTGTGGCCAAAGTCCAGAAGCTCATCGTTCAGCCTGGTATCTTGATTGCCAGTACAAGCCCCCCACATGGTAGCCAATTATGCCTTAGTCGGCACCGCCTGGCTTCTCTAAAAAGTCTTTTCTTTTTACACACAAACCTGGAACATGAGAACTGGAGTCTAGGCCTTGGCTCTGTCCTTAACAGCTATCCCTCGACTTTGGACAAGCCACTCAGCCTCATTGAGCTCCGGTTTTTTTCACCTTCCCTATGGGCCCCATCATCTTGGCCTTGTAGGCTTGTGAGGATCAGGGGTGAGAAGTCTGTGGGCCAAGGCAGAACCACCCAGGCAGTTGATTGCCCCTGTCTGTCCTCTCCTCACAGAACGGAGTTGCCTTCGGTAGAGAGGAGAGGGAGGAACATATTTGGGGCAAGAAGGGCAGGTCCCATCCTCCCGTCCTCCATGATTTGGGCATGCAGCTGTGTTCTTAGAGATCCTACCGGCCCCCAGGGGAAAGGCGTGGGGTCCTCGTCATGCTCTACGCTTGGGTTGCTTTGTGGCCTGAGATCAGTTACTCTCGCTCTCTTTAAATCTGTACAAGGGCAGTGGTTGTGGAACTACATGATCAATAAGGCCTCCCCTGGCTGTGAGCCATGCTCCCCTGCCCACTGTGAGGGAAGGCGCTTTATCTCCTCAGGGCTTTAGCATCTAGGTTTGCCCCAGACTCCTCACTCCACCCTCTTGGGGAGTCCCCTGGGAGAGGTATTTGGAACCAGACACCTCCTGTCTCTTAATTTTCCCCAACTCACTCTGAACTTCTCAAGCGACTGGACACCTCTGGCCTCCGGCAGGGCTGAGAGAAGGGTGTTGGGACTGGCATCCCACGGAGTCAGGGATGAGCCGGGAACATAGGAGTAAAGGGGCTGTACACAGACACTACCACAGGGAGCCCCATGACGCTCCAGAGGCTCAGTCCCCTTAGCTCCACCTTACGGATGTGGTGGCCGTGCCCATGTGCTCACGTGAGCTGACCCAACCACAGGGCTCCTACAGAGAGCTAAGCCTCCCGGATTCACTTAATCCTTTTGGCAATACTATTCAAGTCATCACAACTATATCTTAACCGTCCAGAAAAGGAAACTAAGGCTCAGACAGGTTAAGATGCTCAGTGGAGGCTGCCCAGCAGGTAAGAGGGGGAGTCCGAATGTTCAGTCTGTTTGGAAAACCTCAGCTCTGTTTACTCCCGTTTACTCCTCTAGGCACTGCCTCAGTTTCTTCTGAATAATTACTCTCTGAGACACCATAGGCACTGAACCGAACAACCCAGACGAAAGGCACACATTTTGTTTTGCCACTTTTTTTGATCTGCACTCTTGCAAAGGTCTGTACTGACTCACGAGTCAAAGACAGGCCTTTGTTATGCTAAGTAGCAGTAATTCATAACCCATATTAAAAAAAAAAGCTACAAATTTTATTACGCATTTTCTGTGTACCAGAGAGGGTGGATAATATCATTTAGTTCTTACGTCGCCCTTACGGTGATCACTGTTCTCCAGATGAGCAATGAGGATTTAGAAAGGATAGGTAGATGCCCAAAATCTAATTTGGTGACAGAGCCAGGATGCAAAGTAAGCGCCTGCCACTAGTCTTAACCTCGGCTGCATATTTGGATTATGTGGGGGAACATTTGGAAATTAGGATGTCGTGCCCTACCCCAGACTAATCGACTCAGGATCTCTGGGACACAGAGCATTCGTGTTGGTTAGAGCTCATCAGATGATTCTGATGCTCGCTGAAGTCTCAAAATCACTGCTTTACTGGCGGAGGATTCTTTCCCACCAACCAGTGATGCCAAGTGACTAAGTGGTGTCAACTTTCAGAAGCCCCTTCGCGTTATGAGGGTTCCTCAGCCCTCTTGGTGCCAGAGAGTTTAATACTAGAGCTTCTTGCTCCCAGTGCTGTCCAATAGAGATATAATGCGGGACATTTAGGCAACTTTTATGTTTTCCAGTAACTCTGTTTTAAACAGAAGAGAAGAGAAACAAGTGAAATTGATTTTTCAAAATATATTTTATCTAACCCAATATACACAAAAATATTATTTCAACATGTAATCGATATAAAAATAATTAATGAGACACTTTACATTCTTCTTCTTTTCTTTTCTTTTAATGAAGTCTAAAAATCTGAAATGTTATCCCTACAGCACCTCTCACTTCGGGACCAGCCACATTTCAAGGGCTCGGTAGCTACAGTGTGGGGAACGTGGCTAATGTACTGGACGCTACCCCTTGAGACAATATTCTCTGGTCATCTCTGCCCCCAAGGTCTCATATTCGTACAGGAATTATAGCAGTACTCCCAGGAGAGACTGTCCCTCATTGAATTTTCACGGCCTTCTAGGTACCACTCTATCTTATTACCTACATATGGTCTGTTCAATCTACAATAATCAATCCCTGCTTCTCCCCAATGCCCGATGATTACCACCATAGCATGAGGTAATACCTCCATCCCATCCCCATAATGGCCATTTGTGTGTGTGTGTGTGTGTGTGTGTGTGTGTGTGTGTGTGTGTGTGTGTGTGTGTGTGGTGAGGATATTTAAGCTTGACTCTCTCAGCAACCATTTCACCCACTGACTCTTTTTTTTTTTTTATGTTATACATATTTTATACTTCACCCACTGACTCTTTACGAAGGGTCCAGCCTTGGGCAGAAGTCCAGGAACTTCGCTTTGGCAGGATGATAGAAGGCCAGTCCTCCTTCCTTCATACTCCTTTGTTTGTTTCTAAAAAGTGAAATGTCTTGAGAAGTAATTTGATGATATAGATCAGGAGACATAAAAAAATATCCATTCCCTTTGACCAAGTAATTTCCTAAGGAAATAATCTGAAATGGAGAGAAAGCTTCATGCCTGGAGATGTTTATCGGGGCCTTATTTACACTGTGATATAATTGGACACCACCCAACTGTTCAGTACTGGTGTGGTGATTACAGAGGATGAGCCAAGTCTGAAGAGTGGGAAATCATGCAGCCATTTGAAATAATATCAGAAAGTGATTGTAAAGGAGACTTCTGGTAAAACACAAAGGGGAAAGAGCAAGAATCAAAATTGTTTATGTGGAATTACAAGTACGTACAAATATCTCAACACAACAAAAATAACTGAAAGAGAATACACCAAGGAGCTTAAAGTAGTTATCTTTCGGGGGTATGATGGGCAATTTTTCCCTTCCTTTTTTTCCACTTATCTGTATTTTTTGCAATACAGTGAGTACATATCCCTTTCATAATAAAATAGGCTCTGTTGTAATAAGCAAACACTGTTAAGGGGGAAAAAACTTTAAAAAGCAATTAGAAAGTTTTCTGCCAGTTAGGAAACCGTTTGGCTATGCCTATAGGGTGCTGGGGGGAGGGGAGAAATAGGGATTGTGGATATGGAGGCTCCCCTCCTGCTCAGGCAGATTTGCATTTTGCACACGGATGCATCATTTCTGACAATTTGCGAAGTCTTTTCCCCCCTGAGCCTTGGACTGGGGCTGCCCCTCGAACAAAAAGCCAGTTTGTGAGGAAGACCCCTCTTCAGTGGTGTTGACACAACAAACTCTTTCTTCAGCCTGGAGCTGCAAAATGGACGTATTCAGGGCCCCCAGGAAGAGGCTGGACAAGGAGGTGCTCAGTTGCTCTATGTCTAAAATTAAGTGTCTGAGAAGCACAACTATTTTCCAAGCCCCTGGGCCGCAGAATCCTTGTCTTAGGGCACTGAGTTTGAAACCCCGGGGCCTTCAGAGTCTACACGTTCCAAAAGGGAAGCCTCATAACCTTTGTATATTGCAAAATAAGCTAGGAGGAGGGAACATTAGCTGCAGCAACTTGGGAGAGAGGAGTTAATGTGCCCATTCATAGACAATGAAACTGAGGCTGTTTCCCTCAGAGGGTGAAGAAAGTCACTACTGGAGAGAGGGGCCCCCCCTGGGTCCAAATTCTGCAAAGTGCATGCACTTGCCTCGTGTGACCTTTTCTGGTCTACTCTGCAGGGATTGTAGATGCAGCGGGCATGCCTTGGAAGAGAGAAACTTGGCTGTTGAGAAACTTGGCTCCCAGTCCCGCCCAACTATATTTTCCCATTGCTGGGTTCTTGCAGTTTAACGCGAAAAGGGAAATAGACCCATCCTCCAACGACCACAGCCACACAGCCTGTTCCAAACAGACCCCATCAGTAATCAACCCAGCTAGTGTGCAATCCTCAAAGTTGAGAGTAAGTTTAGCCTGAGAGGGCAGTCTTATATTCTTAGATGAAGGGAGCATCTTGAGCCCTGACATAACGAGGGGAGATGGGCTGTATTAGTTGTAGGGGTTACTTAGAATGCAGGCGACTGTTCGTTCTCCCCAAATGAGCAATGCAACCCAAGACCACAGTGGCTCGTGTGTCATCCTCTCCTGACAAGGATTGACAAAGGGTCCTCTGTATTCAGCAGGTGACGGGGGTCATCTTCCTACAGGCAAGTGCAAGACTAATGGTGTTTTCAGCGGAAGATGGAGGAATAACTCAGGCAAGTGGCAAACATGCAAGCTGTCCGGGTGATTCACAGAGTAATTACAGAATAATACAGTGTAAACTATTAGGGGATAATAACAATAAGTCAGGACTGACTCATCGCTTTGAAAACTTGGGGCTGACAAACCTGCCAGTTATTTGCTACTCCTCAAAGTCTGTAAAACATTATAATATGAGCCAATCCTGGCAGCTGGATTCAAAAGAGACAGATCTATTATTCCCTTTTACATTAAACAGTGAGAACCCAGAAATGGAAAAAAAATATAAATGCAAGCAGTTAGGCTAATATCGGCACTAGCATCCAGACAAAATCATAATTGTCAGGCACCTAAAACCCCCAGCTATGGGGTGGACTCAATCCACTGAAAGTCAAAAATAAAGCCAAAGCATAAGGATGGACATGCCTTGTTCTAACTAAAAGGAAAAGGAAAATAATATAATGAAAGCCAGATCTGCTAGAGCACTTGCTACATGCCAGGTAATTTATACACGTTCCATTCATGTGAATTCTCACAAATCAGCAAGTAGGAAAGCGAGGTCTCATTTTTTTTGGATCGAAGAAACTGTGGTTTAGTTATTCTAAGCAGTGCAGCCAAAGTGACAGAGATCGTAAGTAGGGGAGACAGATTTCAAACCTGTAGATGATGGGTTTCAAAATCCAAGCATTTTCCACCATTCTGGGCTGGGCTAGTCCCAGGAGCTGTAAGCCTGGTTAACACCTGGGACAACCTATCTTCTTCAGCGGCTGCCAAAGAAAAAAATGTGGCATGCTCTGTGGCTGCCACCAGCATTGGCCAAGTATGTGGCAGAAGCAGGTCCAAGCGCAAAGGGGAGTACCAGTTGAGAGGCTGTAGCCACATGTGGCATGCATGTGAGGGTGTCCAAGGTCAGAATTATTTTTTTTAAAGATTTTATTTATTTATTGGAGAGAGAGAGAATGAGAGATAGAGAGCACGAGAGGGAAGAGGGTCAGAGGGAGAAGCAGACTCCCTGCTCAGCAGGGAGCCCGATGTGGGACTCGATCCCGGGACTCCAGGATCATGACCTGAGCCGAAGGCAGTCACCCAACCAACTGAGCCACCCAGGCACCCAAGGTCAGAATTATTGATCAAATACTTGGGAAGCGTCTATGTCACGGTAGGACTTGGGGCCACGAAGATGACTAAGACAGTCCCTACACCCAAGGAGCCCACCGTTCAGCCCATCCCAGACACAAGTGTTACATAGAAACAGTAGATTCACAGAAGGGAGAGGAACGAAGTCAGAGTCTCCTTTGAATGGAGGTGACATTAGAGTGAAGTATTGGGGGATAATGAGTGGAGAAAAGGCGGAGTTTAGAGAGAAGGGCCTGAGCAAAACACCAGGCACGAAAGTTCTGGGATGCCAATGTGCTGGGGCAGAGCAGGGGCAGAGTGGCGGCGGGGGGGGGGTGGGGGGGCAGAGCGGGGGCAGGAGAGGGAGAGTGTGACAAGCCGTGTGGGCCGCACACGTAATCTGGGCTTGATCACGGAGCAATGGGAAGATGGTCGGGCGGGCTGGTTCCGTCCGATTCTGGGAGAGTTACTCGGGGCCTGACTCGATGGTGCAGCAGGCAGGGTGCAGGATCCAGGTACAGTGCCTGGAATCCAGGCCTGGAAACCAGGAGGCCTGCAGACTGGGGAGGGAGGGAGCGAAGCGGGTGGAAGAAGGGAGCACTGGTGACAATAAAGGGGCTTCCCCTGGATCAGGGCCGTTTGCGCCGGGGATTTCCATGGGCAGCTCCCGGAAGTGATGAGGGCCCAGCCAGCTGTGTGTCCTCCAAGGAGCCCTCCTGATATTTCACTGTGTGTCCAAAACCCTGGGACTAGTCTCCATGCTGAGATCTTTGTCAAATCTCCCCTCTGTCTCTCTCCCTGCCATCCAGCACCCCCACCCCAAGCCACTCCATGGAAGACTGTGGGGGGCAGGAACGCGGTGGTCCTGGGACAGCCACAGACCTGCCTGCCGGGGGCTGTACTTGGGCCTCAGACACCTCCCTGGACCCAGGCTCTCTGTCCTTCGGGACAGTCTCTGGATCATTTCAAAGCTTTAAAAACTGGGATTTATAACCCCAGCATCTCTAGGTCAGTCATTTCTTTTTTTTTTTAAACATTTTATTTATTTATTTGACAAAGAGAGAGACACAGCGAGAGAGGGAACACAAGCAGGGGGAGTGGGAGAGGGAGAAGCAGGCTTCCCGCTGAGCAGGGAGCCCGATGCGGGACTCGATCCCAGGACCGTGGGATCATGACCTGAGCCGAAGGCGGACGCTTAACGATGAGCCACCCAGGCGCCCCAGGTTAGTCATTTCTTCCGTGGAGGCTCTTAATTCTCACCCGAAGCCAAAGGAAAAGTGACGAACACGAATCCTATCTTTATCTAAAATGTGGATCTTTTGTTCAACGTGAGGTGTTTCTTTCTTGACATTAATTTTGATTTTTTAAGAAATATTGCCTTAAAATCTGCTTTATCTTGAGACTTTTGCCCCCCCCCCCACCTTTAAGTTTTGAGCCTGAGGCGAGGGCCTTTTTTGCCTCATTCCTTACCCAGGGCCGGGTGGGGGACTGAAGTCGATGAGCACCTACTGTATGGGAGACGCTTTACAGAAATTCCCTGGTCGGTCCTCCCAGGGCTGTGGGGGGTATCATTAGTCCCATTCTGCAGGTGAGCAGAGTGAAGCCCAGAAAGTTTCAGTGAGGTGCCCAAGGCTGCCTGTGTCTGGAGAGTGATCAGCGCTTCCAGGTTCTGTCAGAGCCGTGCCCCTCGCAACCATGCCCCTCTCCTCTGGAGTCTGATTCTAGAAAGCCAGGCCCACTTAATTGTGGTGTAACCTGTCACACAGGTGGTGATGGGGCTTCTTGTTGACTGATACAAAAAACTACCAGACGGTCAGATTTGTCAGTGTGCCCATGGCACAGAGGAGCCGGGAAGGCTCTGAATCTAGACAAATGGCCTCGGTTCTTGAGATAGAAATATTCCTAGAGCCGAGAAGGGTAATTTGTCAGGCTGCCTGGGCTGGATGGAAATGTCTCCTGAGAACAGCCAGCTCCCTATTAATTTGGGGCTCTTTAAGCAACCCCCCCCCCCGGGTCCAGAGTTGGCTTTATGCTCCTGAGGGGTCCGGCCCTCCCAGAGGAGGCCATGGGAGACAAGTGACTCATTTTCCATTGTACAAGAGCACACTGGTACTCCAGCGAGGGGGCAGCAACAGAACCCAAAGTGCTTGGACTGTGCCGTCTAGCAGAGTTGGGTTCAAGCCCTGACTCCACCACTTAATAGAGTAACAATGGCAACCATTTGTTGAGTCCTGCCTAGACCACTGTGAACACACCAGCTCGCTGAGCTGCACCATGATTTTACATTTTTCAGGTGTGGAACTGAGGCTCTGAGAGGCGTTGTTGCCCAAAGGCATGCAACAGTTAATGGCAGAGTCCAGATTTTTAACCTAAGATGCTCTGACTCCAAAGTTCTCGCTAGGCTTCCTCCAAGTCATGTGACCTGGGGCGGGTTTACTTTGCTTCTCGGGGGCCTCAGTTTCCTCCACCGTTTAATGGGGATAGTGATGCTGTCAGCATTCCCGTAAGGATGTAATGAGGTCATGCATTCGATGAGCATCCATTAGGGGACTGCACCGCTCCTGGGCACACGCTGACTCTGGAAGGCGGAAGAGGATAGAGATGGTCCTTACTGCAGGGACCTCCCGGGCTACTAGGAGACGCCGGGAGTAAGCAAAGATGGCAGCCTCCAATTAGAAGCACACAGCAGAGGAAAGCTGGGGTGACCGGGAGGAAGGGTATAAGTGGGAGAACCAGGGTGGCTTCCTAGAGGAGGTGACCTCCAGCTTGGGTTCTGAAGAAATGGGGGAGAAAGGTAATTCCAGGCAGTATGTGCAAATCATAGGCAAGAAGGAGCAAGGCATACGCATGCAGGCATGGCCATGGATGCTGGCCAAGCATGCATGCATTTTCAGTGGGAGGAATAACCGCGGATGGTGAAAATTAATTCTTGGGGAAGAGGGTGAACGATCTTGGATATTTCAATGGTTCATGGCCTTCCAAAGGGTCACAGTACACAAACAAATATGCAGTATCTCTGTGATATTAAAATTTCCTGGGAAGACAAGGAGAAAAAGTCTAAAAAGTCTCTGTAGGTTACAACATGGATGAACCCTTGAGGATGCTATGCTAAGTGAAGTATGCTAGGTATAAAAGACAAATACTGCACGATTCCACTTATGTGAGGTACCCAGAGTCGTCAAATGTATAGAGGCAGGAAGTGGAATGGTGGTTGCCTGGAGCTGCAGGATAGGGAGATGGGCAGTTAGTGTTTAATGGGGACAGAGTTTCAGCTCAGCAAAATGAAAAATTCTGGAGATTGGGTGCACAACAATGTGAATATATTTAATACTATTGAACCTTACACTTAGAAATGGTTAAATGGGGGCGCCTGGGTGGCTCAGTCATTAAGCGGCTGCCTTTGACTCAGGTCATGATCCCAGGGTCCTGGGATGGAGCCCCGCATCGGGCTCCCTGCTCTGCGGGGAGTCTGCTTCTCCCTCTGCCACTCCCCCTGCTTGTGTTCCCTCTCTCGCTGTGTCTCTCTCTGTCAAATAAATAAATAAAATCTTTAAAAAAATGTTTAAATGGTACATTTTATGTTATCTGTTTTTTACACCACAATAACATTTTTTTTTTTTTAAGAAGGAAAACAGAGAGCGTCCACAGGGAAAAGGGCTGAGAAGCACTGGGTTAGAAGAGGGTGCTGGGGGGAGATGGAGCCCACCTGGAAATGAGGCTGGGAAGGTGAGCAAGGCCAGGCCCTGCTAAATCTTGGATCTCATGTTCAGTAGACCGGTTTCAGTCCTACAGGTTTGAGGTCGGCAAACTTTTTCTGTAAATATTTTTTATGTTCTGGTTCATATGGTCTACTCAACTCCACTGCCATAGAGCAAAAGCAGACATTGACAATATGCAGATGAAGGGGTGTGGGTGTGTTCCGATAAAACTTTATTTACAAAGGCAAGTGCTTTTGGACTTGGCCTGTGGACTGTAGGTTGCTGAACCCCTACTATGCTCTCACCCTCCAACCCACATTTTAAGAAGCCACTTTGGCATCTCCATCCTGATTGGAGAGACACCATGGTGCATGTAGAGGGCCCCGCCCAGCACAGTGCCTTGAGCTTGAGGTGGGTCCCCTTCCTTTCCCTATACCAGGCAGTGTCTTCTGAATGGGGGTCAGATATAGCCGTCTCTCTGGCGCTGCCTCCTCTTTTTGACCTTGTGCACACCCAGGGCTGTGATGGCCCCCTGGCTCCTGAGACTCCGGGAAGGAAAGAGATAGACCTCTTTGACATCATTTTAGCTGCACCAAGAAGAGCCAGAGCTAGATTTGGCAGTGGTGACAGTCCGATGGGTATCTGATATTTCTCCGTAAGTCCTTTGTTAGGAAAATCTACCCCCCCACCCTCCCATTACCCCCACCCCCACCCCCCGCACCTCCCTCTCTACCTGTGCATTTCATAGCTTTGATTCATTAACTCCAATAGCTGGAACTGCAGGTAACACTCGGTTTTAAGCAAGCAAGGGTGACCGCTTTAAAGGTGGCCCCTCTAAAAAGGTTAATATTATAAATGCACCTTAAATGCCTAATGCATAACCAAGTGCCACAAATACGGAAATGTCAGCAGCGTTAAAACTCAGAAAACAAGAAAAAAACAGCTCACCTTTGCTGTCTGCTGTATTTTACGAAGGTCTGTGCTGCTAAGTCAGGCTGCCAATTGGGCTGGAGAACCACCTTAAGGTCCCTTTAGGACCAGTGGGCCGTGCCCATGGGTGGGAATGGGCCAGATGAAAAAGCCGCCCCCCTCCAAGGGGTGGGAAGGACCACTGTCAGGGGCCAGTCTCTTAATCTGTCACAGTATTGGTCTCCTCAGATGCAAAGTAGGGATGCTCGTAATTATTCTTGCCCTACTCGCCTCATTTAGAAAGTTCAGAATGTTCTTAGTTAACTCTGAATCCCACCATAAGTGTCGGATATTGCTACTTTTTTTTTTTCCTAGCACTGAGGTCAGGGCTTGGCACACAGCCAGGGTTCAATAAATACTCATTGAATGGATGTTTCTTCTCTTTCCTTACATCTTTTCTTCTTCCCATGGCCTGTAATGCTTTGAAGGTGACTTCCGTTCGTTTAGACAAATGCTAAAATTTCAGGCATGACCTCCCCCAGGTGTACTTGTGTTTTCTGGGAGATGACATCGGAGAGAAACTTTTCTAAGATTTGAAGGAATAAATGTCTAATAGTGGAATTTCAAGTAAATCAATAGTCCAGGGAGGGAGACATTTGTGATTTGAGGATTAGACTGCAGAGGGGGTGAGATTTGGTGAGACTCCTGGCTCACCAAGCTAGTTCTGCATAATGAGTATGTGTGTGTGCCCTCCGTGTGAAGGGGGACATGGGTGTGTGTGAATGAGCGTGCACACATGTGTGTGTATAGATAAACCAGGGCCAGGATTAAGGTGAAGTAAGTGAAGCACCAGTGAACATGATTTAAGGAGGCACTCATTCTCAGGTACCCACCCTGCACTTGCGTGACCCCAGGAGTAAGCATTTCCATAAATCTCGTGTCCCTACGTGCCTCACCCTGGTCCCAGCCTTGGGAAATTCCTGTGTGTGTAGGGAAGGGGCCTTGTTTAAATGCAGTTCACAAGGAAAAGCCAACATCCTGATTTTTTTTTTTTTTAAGATTTTATGTATTTATTTGATAGAGAGAGAGAGAGAGAGAACACAAGCAGGGGGAGTGGCAGAGGGAGAGGGAGAGGGAGAAGCGGACTCCCCACTGAGCAGAGAGCCCACCATGGGGCTCAATCCCAGGATCCTGAGATCATGACCTGAGCCGAAGGCAGACACTTAACTGACTGAGCCACCCAGGAGCCCCCAACATCCTGATTCCAAACCCAGGATAGATTTCCTTAAAATTTGGATTTTCAGGAGATCATTAAGGTCAATCAATCCAGTGGTAATCTAATGTTAATGGGCATCAAAATCACCTGCCCAAAGCTGGTTAAACCTCTAGATTCCCAGGCCCATCCCCAAGATTTGGGGCTGGGCCCTGGAATCTGCATGTTTGATAAGCACACATGCTCCCTAGTTCAAACAATTCTAATATGCGTTGTCTAGGACCACCCACCAAGAAACTCTCATAACTAGGGTGATCATGCAATTCATCCAAACCAGGCCACTTCTGAGAGTGAAAGAAATCTGTCATAGTTTGAATCAGAGGGTGGCAAACTGTGCCTGTTTTGTAATAAAGTTTTATTGGAGCAAAGCCACGCCCATTTGTTACTATTGTCCATGGCTGCAGAGTTCTAAACTATAATGGCAGAGATGAGTATTTGCAACACAGACCACACGGTCTGCAAAACCTAAAATATTTACTATCTGGTTTTTTACAGAAGTAGTTTCCAATGCCTAGTTTAGACTATTGTTCGGCAAAAGTTTACCCCACCCTCCACCTCATCCTTCTGTGGGTAGAGTGTGCTTCTCCATGTCCATAAGAGACATGGCTTAGCCGTGATGAGAGGTTAGGGACATGACGTGGGCTTGCTCTCTTGTTATGCTCTCATTTCAATGAGAAGAACATGTCTTGGCTAGCCTGCTGATCCATGTGGGACGAAGGACATGTGAAGCAGACCCAGACCCAATTCACTGTGTGCAGCCAAGCCCAGCAGAGTCCACTCAAGATCAGCTAACCCCAGCGTACCCATAGACTCATGAACAAACATAATGGATTGTTGTTTTAAGTCACCGAATTTTGGGGTGGTTTGTTAAGCAGTATTATTATAGCAATAACTGATTGATGTAGAGATGCTGTTAATAATTACTACATGTTTAAAGGCATGATCCGGGAGTGATTACCTTTACTATAGTTTAATGATCCTCCTTTCGCTTAGAAAGAAGCTGAGGCTCAGAGGGGTTGGGGTTTGACCAAGAAAATTTTTGGTAATGCCTGGATATCTCACTGCACTGCATCCTTCAAAACTGGGTCGTGGATACATAGCTACAGAGCCTCTAAAGAGGGATGCATAGTGGCCCTTGGGATAGACAGGAGGGGTTCGGGGGGGTGGGAGTGGGTGCGTTTAAGTTGGGATTTGCCCTGACTGTTGATGTCCCTTCTGCCAAGGTGCTGGGTAAAGGCCTGACTCAGACTGACAGCTCTTGAGATGAATGCCCCTACCCACTCCTGAACAAATAAATAGCAAGAAAAATGCAACCCAAGGGAAGCAGCACCAAGAATAATTATATAGCAGTCGCATATTTTGATTCAAACTTAATGTTGCTTAGCAAAAGAAAATGCGCTGTGAATAAACAGAGATCAATTCATGCCACCGTCAAATGGCATGTGACATTAGCAAAAGATGTCCTTAGATCCTTCTGAGAGACTCAACCATTCCACTCCCATGCACGGCAGGACAAGGGGGTTCCCTATGAGGAGGTTAGCAAAGAGGAAGGGGCCACCTGTGAAATCCTGAACTGCAAACTGACTTATGATGGAGTGGGGCCCGCATGCATGTGTTTGTGTGTGCGTTCGTGGGCCCCTTTGTGCAAGTCTATGTGTGTGCTTCTGTTTTGTGTGTGGTTCTTGTGAGATTCTTGGTGTCTGTATATGTTCCTATGTATGTTCATGGATTTATGTGTATGACTGCGTATGTGCTCCCTGTTGCCGGACGTTGTTAGGGTCCTTCTGCTTGCTTGCTATCCAACCTATAGCCTGGTCGCCCCTGGGGAAGTCAGATGACCATCACACTCTCAATTGGCTGACTGAGTCCACATGAGAACTGTAAGGGGTCAGTAACTCTCAACTCTGCCTTCTTACCCAGGAAAGCTGCAGTTTTTGCTTGGGGGCTTGCAAGACAGGGAGGTGATTTTCCCTGACGCAGTCCCGTCACATGATTTCTGTGTATCTGAGGATGACGGAGCGTCTGGGAAAAGCTCATACCCTCTCCACAGCTCCCTTCCTGCCCCTCCTCATTAATTCCAGACTGAGTCTGCCTCAGTGGCTTATACCCAAGATAGAGCTGGCTAGGCTGGGCAAGACAGGGTTCTGGAGGGAGGTTGGATGGGCCTGAGATGCTACTCAGAGGGACCAGAAGTTCATATATTTGAGGGACATATGCAAATTGTAGCCAGATAGGTGAGCTGAGGTCAAAGCCTAGATGTAGCTTCAAGCATCTGAACTGAGGAATAAGAGGGAGGCTGAAACTGGCCAGGGACCAGGAGTGAGCAATCCAAATCGGGGCAGGTAAAAGGGTAAGGCAGGTGAGACACAAGGCTGTGAACATGACAGAGGAGCCAGAGTATCAGATGGGTCTGCTCCACATGGCCCAGGGCCAGGTGGGTCTGCCGACATATTCAGAGTTGGACCAGGCTGATCACAAAGGGCCCCTCCTCTAGGAAGCTTTCCATCACAAGACCACCAAATTCTGATCTGGCCACTTACCTGTGTGACCCTGAGCCAAGAATTTAATCTCTTTGGGCCTCAGTTTCTTTGTAAACTGGGGATAAAAATCTCTGTCTCATAGGGTTGGGGTAAAGGTTAAATGAGATGGTATGTTTAAGCAGTGGGACACGAGGCTTCCTTGACTATGGTAGATCTCTCTGGAGTCTCTCCTCCCACTTACCCCTGTTCACACATTTCTTAGGTCATTTGCCTACTACTTCAGGAATGTATTTATTTAGACATAAATAAATAAACAGACATGTTTGGTGAGTAGACCAGACATTCTTTGAGGACAGAGACCAGACTCGGCTCTGTATTCTTGGTACCTGCACATATCGCTGCCAATATACACTTGAATGAATGAATGAATGAATGTACACTCTTAGTTGAGGGAGTTATGCCACTATATATGTAGCAAAAACTTGTTTTGGGCGGGAGCTGAGAGCAGTAGCTTGAATTAGCAAATCAAAAGAGGGTTTTTAAAGAAAAACAAAAAAAGTAAAAAAAAAAAAAAAAGAACCGTCCAGTTTATAAGCCACCAGAACTCCTGACTACCAAAGTGTTTCCAGATAGAGGTCTTTGCCAGGGAGGCTGTGGTATATAGATAAGACTCATTTGTAATTAGTAAGTGTTCATTTGCATTCAAATGCAGTAAGGTGCTCAAGCTCTTAAAAATAATCTGTTCTCAGGCGGAGCAAGATGGCGGAGGAGTAGGAGACCTAGATTTCGTCTAGTCTCAGGAATTCAGCTGAATAGGGATCAAACCATTCTGAACACCTACGAACTCAACAGGAGATCGAACAGGAGAGTAGCAACAACTCTCTGAACAGAGAAGCGACCACTTACTGGAAGGTAGGGCGTGCGGAGAATTGAATCCGAGGCGATATTCGGGAGGATAGACGGCGGGGGAGGGGCCTCCGCCGGCCGCTTCTGGCAAGTGATAGAGCCGCGGAGCACAAAATCGGACCTTTTAGAAGTTGGCTCGGCGGAGGGACGTCGCTGCAGTGGCTAAGCGGGGGGTGGAATCCTCCCGGAACAGTGTGGTCTCAGGACCCTCGGGGTCACAGAGAGACCGGGGGTGCCTGAGTGCGCCAGAGCTCCCAGGTATCAGAGCGGGGAAGCCGGCTGCAGAGACGGAGCAGAGTCGCGGGCTCTCAGCTCGGGGTTGCCATAAACTGTGATCTGCGGCCCAGTCGGGGCACGGCCCCCCCAGCAGGGACCCAACAAGCAGCAGATCCGGGGAGACTCCCCTTCCTTCCCGGGGAGGAGCAGTGCGGGAACGCACTGCAGGGATCTGCTGGGTTTGGAGACTCCGTGCGGGGTCGGGTGCCAGAGATAGCAACGCTCGGTCACAGGCCGGGTGAGCACGGAGTGCGGCCGGAGACCGGGGACACGGAAGTGACTGCTTTTCTCTGGGGGCGCACTGAGGAGCGGGGCCCCGAGTTCTCAGCTCCTCCGGGTGGAGATTGGGAGGCCACCATTTCTGCCCTGGTCCTCCAAAGCTGTACCGAGAGCTTGCAGGGAACAAAAGCTCCTGAGAGCAAACCGGAGCAGCTTCCTTAGCCCGGACCGACAAGGGCGGGGCAATTCCGCCTCCGGCAAAGACATTTGGAAACCACAGCAACAGGCCCCTCCCCCAGAAGATCAGCACAAACAGCCAGCAAGCCAAGACCAAGTTGATCGATCAAGGAGAACAGGAGAACTCCAGCGCTAGGGCAATATTGCACATAGATTCATGGCTTTTTTTTTTTTTTTTTACCATGATTCATTATTTCATCAAAGTTAATTTTTGTTGACTGTTTTTTTTTTATTTTTCTTTTTCCCTTTTTCAACCAACATCTTATCAATCCCTTTTTTAAAAAAAAAAAAATTTTTTTATTTTTCATTTTTAGAGTCATATTTTATCCCTTCATAGTAGTTACCCTTATTTTTGGCATATATATATAAGTTGTTCTCTCTTTAAAATTTTAAGGTACAGTTTCTTCTAACAGATCAAAATATACCCTAAATCACTAGTGTATGGCTTTGTTCTAGTCTCCTGCCTGATCACATTCTCTCCCTTTTTCCTTTTTTTTTTCTTAAATCTTCTTTCTTTTTTCAAACAACTTATCTTACCAAGTCCTTTTATAAAATCTTTTATAATTTTCATCTTTACAGTCATCTTCCATCCCTTCATTGTATCAACCCTTATTTTGTACATATATGTCTTTCTTCCTTTAAAATTTTAGGAGGCACTTTTTTCTAACAGACAATAATACGCCCAAAATCTAGTGTGTGGCACCGATCTATGCACTAGCCTGATCATATTTGATCATATTCTGCTTTTTTGTATTGTTTTGTTTTTGTTTTTATCTTTTTTTCCTTTTTTTTTTCTTTTTCTCTTTCTTTTTTCTTTCTTTCCCTTTCTTTTCCCCTGGTTCCAGGTCTTTTCTGATTTGTATACAGTATATTTGCTGGGGACATTGTAAACCTGTTAGCATTTTGTTCTCTCATTCATCTATTCTCCTCTGGACAAAATGACAAGACGAAAGAAATCACCTCAGCAAAAAGAACAAGAGGTAGTACCGTCAGCCAGGGACCTACTCAATACGGACATTAGTACGATGTCGGACCTAGAGTTCAGAATCATGACTTTAAAGATACTAGCTGGGCTTGAAAAAAGTGTGGAAGTTATTAGAGAAACTCTTTCTGGAGAAATAAAAGAACTAAAATCTAACCAAATCGAAATCAAAAAGGCTATTGATGAGGTGCAATCAAAAATGGGGGCACTAAATGCTAGGATAAATGAGGCAGAAGAGAGAATCAGCGATAGAGAAGACCAAATGATGGAAAATAAAGAGGCTGAGAAAAAGAGAGAGAAACAACTACAGGATCACGAGGGCAGAATTTGAGAGATAAGTGATACGAGAAGACGAAACAACATTAGAATAATTGGGATCCCAGAAGAAGAAGAGAGAGAGAGAGGGGCAGAAGGTATATTGGAGCAAATTATAGCAGAGAACTTCCCTAATGTGAGGAAGGAAACAGGCATCAAAATCCAGGAGGCACAGAGAACCCCTCTCAAAATCAATAATAATAGGTCAACACCCCGACATCTAATAGTAAAACTTACGAGTCTCAGAGACAAAGAGAAAATCCTGAAAGCAGCTCGGGAGAAGAGATATGTAACCTACAATGGTAGAAACATTAGATTGGCAACAGACCTATCCACAGAGACCTGGAAGGCCAGAAAGGACTGGCAAGATATCTTCAGAGCACTAAATGAGAAAAATATGCAGCCAAGAATACTATATCCAGCTAGGCTGTCATTGAACATAGAAGGAGAGATAAAAATCTTCCAGGACAAACAAAAACTAAAGGAATTTGCAAACACGAAACCAGCCTTCCAAGAAATATTGAGAGGGGTCCTCTAAGCAAAGAGAGAACCTAAAAGCAGCAAAGAGCAGAAACGAACACAGACAACAGACAGTTACCAGTCACCTTACAGGTAATACAATGGCACTAAATTCATACCTTTCAATAGTTACCCTGAATGTAAATGGGCTAAATGCCCCAATCAAAAGACACAGGCTATCAGATTGGATTAAAAAACAAGACCCATCAATATGCTGTCTGCAAGAGACTCATTTTAGACCCAAAGACACCCCCAGATTGAAAGTGAGGGGGTGGAAAACCATTTACCATGCTAATGGACACCAAAAGAAAGCTGGGGTGGCAATCCTTATATCAGACAAACTAGATTTTAAAACAAAGACTGTAATAAGAGATGAGGAAGGACACTATATCCTATTTAAAGGGTCTATCCAACAAGAAGATCTAAGAATTGTAAATATCTATGCCCCGAACATGGGAGCAGCCAATTATATAAGGCAATTAATAACAAAAGCAAAGAAACACATTGACAACAATACAATAATAGTCAGGGACTTTAACACCCCCCTGACTGAAATGGACAGATCATCTAAGCAAAAGATCAACAAGGAAATAAAGACTTTAAATGACACACTGGACCAAATGGACTTCACAGACATATTCAGAACATTCCATCCCAAAGCAACGGAATACACATTCTTCTCTAGTGCCCATGGAACATTCTCCAGAATTGATCACATCCTAGGTCACAAATCAGGTCTCAATCGGTACCAAAAGATTGGGATCATTCCCTGCATATTTTCAGACCACAATGCTTTGAAACTAGAACTCAACCACAAGAGGAAAGTTGGAAAGAACTCAAATACATGGAGGCTAAAGAGCATCCTACTAAAGAATGAATGGGTCAACCAGGAAATTAAAGAAGAATTTAAAAAATTCATGGAAACCAATGAAAATAAAATCACAACTGTTCAAAATCTTTGGGATACAGCAAAGGCGGTCCTGAGGGAAAGTATATAGCAATACAAGCCTTTGTCAAGAAAGAAGAAAGGTCTCAAATACACAACCTAACCCTACACCTAAAGGAGCTGGAGAAAGAACAGCAAATAAAGCCTAAACCCAGCAGGAGAAGAGAAATCATAAAGATCAGAGCAGAAATCAATGAACTAGAAACCAAAAGAACAGTAGAACAGATCAACGAAACTAGGAGCTGGTTCTTTGAAAGAATTAACAAGATTGATAAACCCCTGGCCAGACTGATCAAAAAGAAAAGAGAAATGACCCAAATCAACAAAATCATGAATGAAAGAGGAGAGATCACAACCAACACCAAAGAAATACAAACAATTATAAGAACATATTATGAGCCACTCTATGCCAGCAAATTAGATAACCTGGAAGAAATGGGTGCATTCCTAGAGATGTATCAACTACCAAAATTGAACCAGGAAGAAATAGAAAACCTGAACAGACCTATAACCACTAAGGAAATGGAAACAGTCATCAAAAATCTCCCAAGAAACAAAAGCCCAGGGCAAGATGGCTTCCCAGGGGAATTCTATCAGACATTTCAAGAAGAATTAATACCTATTCTCCTGAAACTGTTCCAAAAAATAGAAATGGAAGGGAAACTTCCAAACTCATTTTATGAGGCCAGCATTACCTTGATCCCAAAACCAGACAAAGACCCCATCAAAAAAGAGAATTACGGACCAATATCCTTGATGAATATGGATGCAAAAATTCTCACCAAAATACTAGCCAATAGGATCCAAAAGTACATTAAAAGGATTATTCACCATGACCAAGTGGGATTTATTCCTGGGCTGCAAGGCTGGTTCAACATCCGCAAATCAATCAACGTGATACAATACATTAACAAAAGAAAGAGCAAGAATCATAGGATCCTCTCAATAGATGCAGAAAAAGCATTTGACAAAGTACAACATCCTTTCTTGATCAAAACTCTTCAGAGTATAGGGATAGAGGGTACATACCTCAATATCATAAAAGCCATCTATGAAAAACCTACAGCGAATATCATTCTCAATGGGGAAAGGCTGAGAGCTTTTCCCCTAAGGTCAGGAATGCGGCAGGGATGTCCACTCTCACCACTGCTATTCAACATAGTATTAGAAGTCCTAGCCACAGCAATCAGACAACAAAAAGAAATCAAAGGCATCCAAATCGGCAAAGAGGAAGTCAAACTCTCACTCTTTGCAGATGATATGATACTGTATGTGGAAAACCCAAAAGACTCCACCCCAAAACTGCTAGAACTCATACAGGAATTCAGTCAAGTAGCAGGCTATAAAATCAATGCACAGAAATTAGTGGCATTCCTATACACCAACAACAAGACAGAAGAGAGACAAATCAAGGAGTCTATCCCTTTTACAATTGCACCCAAAACCATTAGATACCTAGGAATAAATCTAACCAAAGAGGCAAAGGATCTGTACTCAGAAAACTATAAAATACTCAGGAAAGAAATTGAAGAAGACACAAAGAAATGGAAAAACGTTCCATGCTCATGGATTGGGAGAATCAACATTGTGAAGATGTCAATGCTACCTAGAGCAATCTACACATTCAATGCAATCCCCATCAAAATACCATCCACTTTTTTCAAAGAAATGGAACAAAGAATCCTAAAATTTGTATGGAACCAGAAGAGACCCAGAATAGCCAGAGGAATACTGAAAAAGAAAAGCAAAGTTGGCGGCATCACAATTCCGGACTTCCAGCTCTATTACAAAGCTGTCATCATCAAGACAGTATGGTACTGGCACAAAAACAGACACAGAGATCAGTGGAACAGAATCGAGAGCCCAGAAATGGACCCTCAACTCTATGGTCAACTCATCTTTGACAAAGCAGGAAAGAACGTCCAATGGAAAAAAGACAGTCTCTTCAACAAATGGTGTTGGGAAAATTGGACAGCCACATGCAGAAGAATGAAACTGGACCATTTCCTTACACCACACACAAAAATAGACTCCAAATGGTTGAAAGACCTAAACGTGAGACAGGAGTCCATCCAAATCCTAAAGGAGAACACAGGTAGCAACCTTTTCGACCTTAGCCACAGCAACTTCTTCCTAGAAACATCGCCAAAGGCACGGGAAGCCAGGGCAAAAATGAACTATTGGGATTTCCTCAAGATAAAAAGCTTTTGCACAGCCAAAGAAACAGTCCACAAAACCAAAAGACAACCGACAGAATGGGAGAAAATATTTGCAAATGACATATCAGATAAAGGGCTAGTATCCAAAATCTGTAAAGAACTTATCAAACTCAACACCCAAAGAACAAATAATCCAATCAAGAAATGGGCAGAAGACATGAACAGACATTTCTCCAAAGAAGACATCCAAATGGCCAACAGGCACATGAAAAAGTGCTCAACATCGCTTGGCATCAGGGAAATCCAAATCAAAACCTGAATGAGATAGCACCTCACACCCGTCAGAATGGCTAAAATTAACAAGTCAGGAAACGACAGATGTTGGCGGGGATGTGGAGAAAGGGGAACCCTCCTACACTGTTGGTGGGAATGCAAGCTGGTGCAACCACTCTGGAAAACAGTATGGAGGTTCCTCAAACAGTTGAAATTAGAGCTACCGTTCGATCCAGCAATTGCACTACTGGGTATTTACCCCAAAGATACAAATGTAGGGACCCGAAGGGGTACGTGTACCTCAATGTTTATAGCAGCAATGTCCACAATAGCCAAACTGTGGAAAGAGCCAAGATGCCCATCGACAGATGAATGGATAAAGAAGAAGTGGTATATATACACAATGGAATATTATGCAGCCATCAAAAGGAATGAGATCTTGCCATTTGCAACGACGTGGATGGAACTGGAGGGTGTTATGCTGAGTGAAATAAGTCAATCAGAGAAAGACATGTATCACATGACCTCACTGATATGAGGAATTCTTAATCTCAGGAAACAAACTGAGTGTTACTGGAGTGGTTGGGGGTGGGAGGGATGGGTGGCTGGGTGATAGACATTGGGGAGGCTATGTGCTACGGTGAGCGCTGTGAATTGTGCAAGACTGTTGAATCACAGATCTGTACTTCTGAAACAAATAACGCAACATATTTTAAGAAAAAAGAAAAAGAAGAAGATAACAGGAGAGGAAGAAAAGGGGAGTATGTCAGAGGGGGAGACGAACCATGAGAGATGATGGACTCTGAAAAACAAACTGAGGGTTCTAGAGGGGAGGGGGGTAGGGGGATGGGTTAGCCTGGTGATGGGTATTGAGGAGGGCACGTTCTGCATGGAGCACTGGGTGTTATGCACAAACAATGAATCATGGAACACTGCACCAAAAACTAATGATGTAATATATGGTGATTAACATAACAATAAAAAAATTAAAAAAAAAATCTGTTCTCTGGAGAAGCCTAAATATTACCCTTGTAATCTTGAAGATTAGCAATTTTTGTTTCTTGGTAACATTTTTTCATGTATTCCTTCAACAACTGTCTATTGAGTTCTTATTCTGTCCCAAGCACTGTTACAGAGAACATAGCAACCAGTAAGGCAAGGGGCCCTGTTCGCACATATATTATGATCTAGTGAGGGGAGATAGTCAATAAATAAATGAATAAGAAACATAGGAATAGGAAATATGGAGCTGAGATTTACAACAGAGTGATGCGCTCATGAGCCACTGGGCGACTACTTTTGATTGGGTGGTCAGACCGGGGGAGAGTGAATTCCCAACAGAAAGAAAAGCTGGTGCAGAGGCCCTGAGGTAGAAAAGAGATTGGCATATTCAAGGAGTGGACGAGAGGGGAAGATGACACGGTGATGTTAGAGAGGAAGCTGAAAGCTGAGTCACATAGGGTGTTATAATCTCTGGGGAACAAAATTTAGTTTTTCTTTCAAGGGCCATAGGTGGGTTTAAGCAAGGGAATGATCTGATATATGCCTTTACCAAAAAAAAAAAAAAAAAAAAAAAAAAAAAAATCAATGGACTTCAGGGGCCAAGAATGGAAGCCAGGTACCAGTGAGGTTATTCCGACAGTGTGATGAGAAACGATGGTGGCTTGGAGGAAGATGTTAGCAGGAGAGGTGGAAACATGGGGATACGCATGTACATTTCTCAACATATTTTGGAAGTCGAATCAATAGCCTTTGTTGATCATCAGGGGGAGAAGGCAGTGAGTCAAAGAGAGGAATACAGGGTACCTCCAAGAGTTTTGGCTTGTCAGCAATGTCCACAATAGCCAAACTGTGGAAAGAGCCAAGATGTCCATCGACAGATGAATGGATAAAGAAGAAGTGGTATATATACACGATGGAATATTATGCAGCCATCAAAAGGAATGAGATCTTGCCATTTGCAATGACGTGGATGGAACTGGAGGGTGTTATGCTGAGTGAAATAAGTCAATCAGAGAAAGACATGTATCATATGACCTCACTGATATGAGGAATTCTTAATCTCAGGAACAAACTGAGGGTTGCTGGAGTGGTGGGGGGGTGGGAGGGATGGGGTGGCTGGGTGATAGACATTGGGGAGGGTATGTGCTATGGCGAGCGCTGTGAATTGTGTAAGACTGTTGAATCACAGATCTGTACCTCTGAAACAAATAATGCAACTTATGTTAAGAAAAAAAAAAGAAGAAGAAGATAGCAGGAGGGGAAGAATGAAGGGGAGGAAGTCAGGGGGGGAGACGAACCATGAGAGACGATGGACTCTGAAAAACAAACTGAGGGTTCTAGAGGGGAGGGGGGGCGGGGGGATGGGTTAGCCTGGTGATGGGTATTAAAGAGGGCACGTTCTGCGTGGAGCACTGGGTGTTATGCACAAACAGTGAATCATGGAACACTACATCAAAAGCTAATGATGTAATGTATGGTGATTAACGCAACAATAAAAAATTAAAAAAATACAAGCAAAATATAAACACACACACAAAAAAAGAAAAAAGAAGAGTTTTGGCTTGTGATAGGGTGAACAGTGGTGGTATTTTCTGTTGGGAAAGAATCGGGGGAACAGTCCGGGATGTTCTCTGTGCCTGCATGCATGTGTTTATGCAGACATGTGTGTGCTTGTGCTTGAGTGGGAGGGACAGCAGTGTTTGGGGAGCGAGGGTTCTGTTCCGGCCTCGCTAAGCTTGAGGTGCCTGTTAGCCACTGGATATTTGCGCCTTGAGCCCTGAGAAGTGATTAAAACTGAAAATATAGATCCAGGAGTTACTTGCACATAGATTACCGAGGAAAAGGTGTGTAGATAAAGAAGAGAAGGAGACCCCAGACAGAGCCCCGAGGCACTCCAATATTTGGAGTTTCAGCAAAGAAGGAGGAACTGGCAGAGGAGAGCAAGACGGAGAGTCCCATGAAGTAGGAGTAAAGCCTGACATTGAGCTGTCACCAAAGCCAAGAAAAGAAGAGGCTCCGGGAGAGAGGGAGGGACAGACAGGGTTGACCTCCACAGTGTGAAAATAGAAAACTGCCTTGTGGTGGGACAGCCAGTGGCTGTGCCCGTGGCCTGGGTAGTGTCTACGCGGTGGAGGGGTCGCACACTTGACTAGGATGGTAGGCAGGAACATGGACAGCTGTGGACGCCTTTTTTTTTTTTTTTTTTTTAAAGAAAGCATCACTCTGAAGGGGAGGAGAGAAGCGGAGTAGGGGCTGAAGGGTTGAGTGGGGTCGTGTGTGCTGCAGGTAGATTTGTGAACTCGTTTGCTGATCGAGGGAAATGATGCCGGGGGAGTGTGGGATTGCGTCGCAGGGCCCAGCTCTTTGGGAAAGGAGAGATAATGGCCTCCGGGGCACAGGGGGAGGGGTGGCCTTTGAAAGAGGCGCAGACACTTCACCCATAGAACCAAGAGGGGCGGCAGAGGAGATGAGTTCAGGGGAGCATCTCTTCAGTATGGAAATCTAAGAGAATGTCCACCTACTTGTCTCTGATCGCATTCGAGCACGGGATAAAGACGGTGGTTGTTGTGCGTGTGCATTTTTGGGGGGGCGGGTAGGAAGGATGTAGGAGTTTTGAGTAGAGACTGGGAGGTGTGAATAGTCATTTCAAAGAATAGGCAAGTAACCTTACTTGGAGAGGGTAACAGGATTGCCAGGCAACGCTGAGTGCCACTTTGGGATTTCCGGCCATGAATATAAAGCTGGACCAGTTAGCCTGTGAACGTGCGCTTTCCTCTGGCACCTTGCAGCAAGATCTAATCATGCTTAGGGCCTGCCCCGCGAAGTAAGAAAACGAAGAGGTGGCAATGGAATTAAAGGTGTCTGGTGGAAAGTGATTGTAACTACAAAGCATGCAATCACGGAAAACTCAGGGGATGGCTGAGGCGACAAGGGGGAGGGGTCATCATGTAGAAGCCTCAGTGAGGTCACAGAAAATTGTAGAAGTCTGAGCACTGGCCGTGAGTGAGCCCGTAGGATAAGAAGCCATCAGAGGGGATGCTTAAAGTCAAGATTTCTCAAAGGTGACCCAGCCATTGGCAATGTTAGGGTCAAGATTGTGACTGTGGAGCTCGGTAACAGAGGCAGCAAGGGCAGACCATCCAGGTGGATTCTGAAGTCGCTGTGAGTAAGGATATGGGTGTTAGAGAGGACACAGAGACAGTGAGTGGGGTCTGGCTGAGGTCGGGCAACAAGGAAGGCTGCACGGATCTCCAAGGAGCTGGGCATACACGTATGCATGAGGGCGGGTGCGTGCATGTGTCAGTGGGGAATACGCACCGTTAGGAGGCAGCACTTGGGAGCAGGGAGGAGATCTTTCAGCCCTCAAGTACAGGTGGAAGCGAAGGTGAAAGTGTTGAAATGGGCTTCAGTGAGGATGAGGTGAAGGAAATATTCAGAGAAGGATTGTAGCTGTCGGGTCTCTTCAGCCCACAGACTGTGAACTATAGAGGACACAGCGCAAGGCAGGGGAGGGCTAGGAAGTTGGGTGAGATTAGCAGATGTGCAGAGCCCTGAGGAGATGGGGTTCTATCACGAGGGACACGGAGGGGCCTTGGGCTTCTAGTGGGGGTGGGGCTGAATAGGGTGTGGGCCCTAGAGGAGTGGCCGGATGGTCTCTTGGGTTCACATTAGACTCTTCTCTCTGGAGGCTTCACAGTGATGGTCAAGGGGGTGGGTTTTAGGGGGTAACTTGTGTAAGAGTGAACTCCATCTAGAGCAGGGTATCATGTGTCCTCAGACCAGATCAGGGAGGTAAACAAGAGAAGCAGGCTGGGCCGCAGCTGGGAGGGGGGAAGCAGATCAGTGCTTCCCAATCTTGGATATGCAAACAAAGCACCTGTTAAAATGAAGATTCTGATTCAATAGGTCTGAAGTGGGGTGGGGCCTGAACTTCTGCATTCCTGACAAGCTCCCTGGTGATGCTCAAACTGCTGGCCCACGGACCACACTTTGAGTAGTGAGGAGCCCAAGGTCTGCTAAGGGCAACAGCTGCTTCTCACTGGTATCTATTGTTGTTATAGGAGAATGAAGGCTCACTGTTGTCTTCTCTTCCGATTTTTAAAGAAAAACCAGGAATCTGGATTTTTATGCAAAATTGTCCTATTTAAAATTTTTGGTAAGTAATTTTAAAAATTCTGTAAAACACAGGAGGGCCAACAAAGCATGCATTGCCTTCCACCTATAGCACATGGGTCTGTGATTTCTGATGGAGGGGAATGGGACAGGATGGGGATTGGGGAGCACTGGCCTGGGAGTCAGCTCTTCTGGGTCATAGAATTGCTCTGCACCTAACACTAGAGGCTACCACTCCTATGGCTCCTGAAAGTTAAAAAGTAGTTTTCCATGTAGCCAGGCTGACATCTACCCCTGCCAGGCTGCATTCAGCCCCACCTCTGCAAAAAGTGGTCCCTTCTGTGCCTGTCATGTAGAATGGTCTCCAGCTGCCACCCCGCCCCAGGGCATCCCCTTGGCTCTCAAATCCCCTGGGCTTTCACCCCAGCACCCCTTTTAGATGGTGGAGCTCCCAGAAGTCTCACCGTGAAAATGTGAAATGCCATGAAATATTGACATATTTAATTCTATCATTCAGATTTGGAATGATTTTTCGAGCCGGAAATATGGCTGCATTGTATGTACGTAGCTCTCTGCAACTCAAAAAAGGAATAATCACCCATAAAATATTTGGAAGAAAACATTCCTGGTTTCCCATTAACATTTATTTCCACTTGTTTATTCTCTGTGTCACCCATAGCACTCACTTGCAGACAAGTGGGAGCAGACACCCAAAGTTTAAGAACAGTTTATGAAGAAAAGCCCCCGATATTGAACAAATTTTACCCATTAAGCTAATGTGTTTTGAGAATTGAAACTTCTATTATTCTATTTTAGTGGTGAAAACCCTCCGTCGAGCTTGTGGAATGCCAGTGTTTCAAGTGATGGGAAATTTGCCCACATCCCCTCCATTCTTCAAAGTCTAGGTGAATATCCATCTTCTTACTGAGTCTTCTTGGGTTCTTCCTGCTTCTCTTCATCACCCTCAGCACTGAGGTGCTGTGGCCAAGACATACGTTGAATTCCTAGTTGTATGCCATCTTGATGAGCGTCTTGATATCCTGCTGCCCAGCCCTAAGCCCAGGCAGGCTGGGACTGTGACTAGCACCTATGCTGAGACAGTTAAAGAACAGCCTCATGAAATTCGTAATCCTAACTTCTCTCTGCATCTCAGGACCTCGGCAACTCCTAGCCTCCTACGAGTCATAAAACACTAAGAATCTTACGATGTTACAGCTTCTCTCTGGGAAAAAAAAAAAAAAAAGCCCATCCATATGAGATTTCACCATAATTTGTTGGGGGTGGGGAGGGTGACCTCAAGTCTTCAAACTCTCTGGATCTCCCTTGTTCCTGGTATAAGGACTTTCTGCTTCCCTTGTAGTGCTGAAAACAGTGTAGACTTGGGTGTCTTAAAGCCCTGGCTTCAAATCTTGGTCCTGTTACTTATTAACTACTTGACTTGACAAAGTACTTAATTGAGCTCTTTAAGCCTCAGTATCTGTATCAGGAAAATGAAACAAATACCAAGATCGCTTTTACAGAGTTGGCATGGGGCGTTCACTTATATAGTTAGCCCCCTTCCTCTGCTCTCCTCTCTGCCTGCATGCCCTCCCCACTTCCAATGGCCCACTGGCTATTGGAGACTGACCAGGTGTGTGGATACCACGACCTGCCTCACCGCAAACGTAAGGCCAAGGAGGTCAAAGCCTGCCTGGAACTCTTCCCCTCCAAAACACCATCTCCCCTCAGGCTGCCACACTAAGACATCCAGAAAACATTAGCCCCCAGGTGGAGATCTTTCTGCACAAGTCTAATGGTCTCTCAACCTCTCCTGATGAATTTTGTCTCTGTTACATGGCCCCGCAGCCCCCAAAGTCCTGAGCTCACTCTCTCCTGGTGGCATCTTCGCTCCGAGCAACCCCCTACCTCTTAGCAGCTGAAGGCTCATATTTCCCCTGCCTTCAAGCTCTTCCTATGATTGCAAAATGTTGGATTGTGGAGCCTGTCAAATGCATTCATAATGCAACTTTATTTCTCAGAGAAAATTTCCATGGGAAATCAAAGTCTCTGGAGGGCTGGTGCCCTGCATTTATGGTCCTTGGGTGTTTTAGAGCTTTTTTGGAGGATTTCTTTATCCTTGCACTCAGATCAGGGAGAAGGGGACACTAGGGGTGGCATAGGGTACCAGGGTGGATGACGAGTGAAGGGTTGCAGCACCTGGGGTCTGGAACTGTTGTTCACCAGTGACTGTGTAACAAGTTTGTGCAGTTTGGTCCTTGATGCCATCTTCTTCCTTCTGCAGTACCTTTGTGATGCCTCCCCCCAAGTCTCCTATATGGCCCTCCCCTCCAGCTTTCATCCTGTGCCCTCATCCTATCTCCCTGTGTGAACCCCTCTGCTCCTGCCACTCCCACTGCAGCCCCCTGGGTATGGGTCCTCAGTCTCTATCTGTAGCCACCCCAATCTCCAACTTTACTGCCACGTGGACATCTTGTAGGTGCACAAGGATCAGAACTGGCATGCCTAGAACCAATCTTTCCTGCAACCCATTCTTTCGCCCAGGGTGCCTGTCTCATCGGTTAGTGCTCATTTTCTCTTCGGGAACAAGAGGTCTTGGGAAATGTCTGATCAGCCCCTCCCTCGCCGTCTATCCAGCACACACTGAACTGGAGCTTGAGATGCTTTGGTGTCTGCCCATCATGCTCCATAACCACTCGCCTGGACCCTTCCAGAGCTCTCCTCCCTAATCTCTTCTATCCCTACCAGCCAACTTTTCCCACTCACACTGAGGTTTCAGCTGATTGATGGAATTCTCCCTGCTTCCCTAAGATGAAGAGATTCAGAGAAGATGATCTCATAAGACCCTTCTGGCCCCATTGGTCTGTAGTTCAGTTACTGTCTAACTCTACTGCTCAAAACCCTGTGAGAGAGCCTTGCCTCTGGATTCTTTCCTCTTCTCCAACCTCCTCCCAACCATTTCCAGGAGAACTTTCCAAGACTGGGGGAAATCTTGTGATGTCGTCCATGAATGATTCCTGCTCGCTTCCTTCTTTGGCTTCAAACACCTCCCCAGGTGCTTTCTGTTCAAGGTACACCTCAGCACTCTGCAGCAACTCACACTCACCAGGCAGTTCTCCTGCCTCCATGCCTGCATTTTCTCTTCCAGCTGTTGGAGTGTCTTCCCTGTTCCCTTTCCTACTCTTTCCACGGTCCCTTACCTTCTCTTCTATGGGGTCTGTCTGGTGAACTCATCCTTATTCTTCAAGGACCAAGTCAAGCCTCTCACTTCCTTTGGAGTTAACAGCGTTTATACATCTCCCTTCCACTTACACATCTGCCTCCCACTTACATGTCCACCTCCCACTTACAAGTCTGCTTCCCCACTGGACTTTAAGCTCCTTAAAAACTGGATATTGCATTCCCAGAGCCCAGCACAATGCTGGCACAAAATACAGGCTCAATAATTGCATTTTGATTGAATGGTTCCCCACATCTATGAAATAACATCTATAACAATCTCCTCATTTTGGGATTTGAGACATTTTCCGCTCTAAATCCTTCCACTGTTAGCTATTTCTGTTAAAGCACTTAGGTCACCTGCACCCTTCGCTCTCCATGATCATGCCCTGAGCACGCCCATCACCACTGTAGCACCTTTTGCCCCACAACTTCCACCTCTTCTCATCTGTTCTTTGAAGCCCAGCCCAGTGTCACTTCCTCCTTTTCCTTATTCTCAAGCCAGGACTCACCGCCTCTTTCTAGGACTTCCATAGGCCTTTGATCCACTTTTATGCTTCTTAGTGCTTTGGACCTTGGAATCGAGTGTTGAGGTGAATTTAATGCATCTGTGAATTACTTGCTCTTTGGGACACTCTAGCTACTTACAGGGTCTCCATCGAGGTTGTACTTCTCATGTGTACCATGGGTCTGTTGAGACTCTCCCAGTGATGGTCCATGGGCATCTTAAAACTCATTCATCCCCATCTCTACTTCCCCACAGCAATTTTCTAGTGGCGGCCACCCATCTCTTCCCTGGACCACAGCGAGAGCCTTCTAACTGGTTTTCTTGTAGCCGCTATAGCCAGTGTGCAAACCTGACCAAGTCACCTGCTGCTTAAAATCCTCCATGACTTTCCATCCCAAACCCTCACCAGGGTCTGTCACACCCTCTGCCCGTCCACGCTCATACCCAGTGGTCTCCCCCATCCTCTCTGCATGTGCTCTCCCTTCCAAGTGCTCTGGATTCTTTCTCACTCGAGGGCCAAGCCAGGCTGTTCTGCAGGGAACATTCTCCCTTTCAGCTTTCCCTGGTGGGCCTGGTAACCCCTCCCTACCCATCTCTCCGACCTCTGCTCAATTGCCACTCCTCCTCCTGACTCTGCCCACACGCCAGCTCCCCTGATTACTCACTCAGCATTGGCCAGGGTGTCAACCTCTGGCATAATTATTTGGGGCAGAGGCCATGTCTCTTTATTCACCACTGTCCTTTCTCCCTGCCTCTTTCCCACAAGTGCCCCTACCTCAGTGTACAGCAGAGTGGGCACTTGGGCCATGGGTTCTAGTGCGTATGTGTTGCCTGAAAGAAGGGGCTGCGTCTTATTAACCTTGCTTGGGAGCAGGAAGGACGTGTATGTGTTCATGTGTGTAGGGGTGAGTATGGGTATATGCAGAGTTTCAGCTGGTGGCAGAGAAAACAGAAAACACTAAAGCCCATGTACACAAATTTGAGAAGCAGAACTAGAGGGACAGCCCGGAGCCAAAGCTCATCGGAGCAGAAGAGGGTAGGCCAGTGCCTCGGTCCCCACTGCAGGCTGTCCTGAGAAATTCCAGGGCAGGATTTGTTATCGGCCACGGGAGCAGGGTTGGGAGATGGGCTGTTCAATGGCCCGGGCTTCTTCCTCCCAGGACATGCCTTACATTGCTTATACGCACAGCTCTTAAGATGATAAATTGTTTGAATATAGGGATGGTCTTCTATCTGTCTTGGTTTCCTCTGCTCCCCACAACAGCTCTTGATAAATAGTAGAAGTTTTGTAAGCACTTGCCAAATCGGATTGAATTTATCCCGATCACCGCCTGGGCCCTGGTAAGATTCATTCATTCATTTGACACTTACTGCATACCTACTGTTCTTTTATTCATTCAACATTTAACGTGCACCCACTGTTTGCTAGGCCTGGGGCTACCCTCGTGAAGGAAGCAGATGAGTTTTCTGTGTGCTCAGAGCTCACAGTGCAGGGGGAATTGGACAGTACGGTTAGTGCTGGGCCAGGAAAGATCAGGAGGCAACGGGATCCCAGAGAAGGGGAAATTAACAGAGACCTGGGGTGGAGGCAGTGATCAGGCAAGACTGCCTGGAGAAAGCGATTCTTTTTTTTTTTTTTTTTTTTAAGATTTTATTTATTTATTTATTTATTTGAGAGAGAGCGAGAGAGAGAGAGAGAGTGCGAACATGAATGGGAGGGGCAGAGGGAGAAGCGGACTCCCCACTGAGCAGGGAGCCCAACACAGGGCTCGATCCCAGGACCCTGGGATCATGACCTGAGCCAAAGGCAGATGCTTAACTGACTGAGCCACCCAGGCGCCCTGGAGAAAGTGATTCCTAAGATAAGAATTGACAGAAGAGTAAGAGTCGACCAGAAGTGGGGGACAAGCACAGGGAGTATTTGAGACAGGGAGAAAGCATATGTAGAGGTTGAGAAAATTCTACGTCACTCACCCATTTATCACAGCAGGAGTGAAAAGACTGCCCTGGTGACAGGAGGTACTGCGCCAGGCGCTTGAAGAAATTCATTTTTATTGAGTTTTCAGACAGCCCTATGAGACAAGGATTATCATTCTGTTTCTGATATCAGACTCAGGAAAATTCAGCAGCTCGAGGAGTTTTGCCCAGCTGATCAGAAGCTGGGTCAGGTTTCAGACCTATGGCTCAGGCCTTTCCCATCCCTGTGCCACCTGTGAATGCTGGGGCCATGGAGACAGAAGGGCAGCCCTGCTGGGAAGACCCTGGGACCAGAAGCGCCAGCACATCCTCAATGACGTGGCCACAGCTTGCATTCCTAGGCCCACATATGCTGGTCCCCACCGTAATTAAGATTAGCATGCTGCTCAGTTGGGGTGAGGGGGGGAAGCTAGAAAGGCCAACGCTGCAGACAGCACTTTCGGCCACAGAGTATGTTGACCTCTTGTCTTAGTATTCAAATGAGGCCCCCAACCAGTTGATCTCAGAGGCAGCCCCTGGCTGCACAATTTGGAAGAAGCTCCACAGGCATGAAGGCCTCATTATGTAATTAGGTCTTTGGAAAATGAGCTATTCTTCAGCCCCTGCAATCAGAAGCCTGGATGCAGCTCAGCACTCAAAGGGGATGGTGAGTGGGTGTCTCTCTTGCTCATTGGGGCTGCTACATGAAGACTGTCACAGAGCAAGGAGTCTTCAGGGGTCCCAGCCTCTTGGAGGAGGGAGGAGAGCCCTCCTTCCTTTATCTTCTTACAGAGAACAGCTTGGGGGGTTAGGGACAGAGATTCTCAAACCTGAGTGTGCCTCAGGATCACTGGGTGGGCTTGTTAAAAACACAGATTTGTAGGGCCCCACCCCCTGAATTTCTATTGAGTTGGTTTTGGATGGGGCCTGAGAATTTGCAATTTGAACAACTTCCTGGTGATACTGTTGCTGCTAATCTGGGGAGCCCACTTTGAGAACCACTCCCTAGAGTGAACCAAAGCACCTGATCCCCAGCTTCCTCAGGTAGACTCCCGTACCAGACCCCACAATCAGAGCTGAATTCCTTAGTCTTCACATGTGCACGGGGTTTGCAGTGAGCTTCACAATTTAGTAAAGGAGGGAAGGAGGAGTGGTTCTTCTTATTTTTCAGGTTAGGAAGCTGAGGCCAAGTTCCCATGGCTTGGAAATAGTAGAGCTGGGTCTAAAACCTGCATCTTCTGTTGCCCATTGGAATAGCTTACTAGGCTTAAACACGAGCAGACCTTCCGCAGTTAGCTATTTCTCTTAGCTCAGGGGAGAGGGTCACTAGCTAGTTCTTACATTCTTCTTGGGCACCCAGCTAACCACCTCTCCTACCCTCTTTCTAGTTGGGTAAGACCAGCCACCAATTTCTCTCCAGTGAAATGGAGTGGTAATGACACATATCTCTTCCAAGCCTGGCCCATATTAGCCTCCCACATGCTTTGCCCCAAGGCTTAATTTCCTGCCCGCTTATGGATGTCAATTTCCAAGGTGACTTTGGAACTTATGAGAACTTAGGCCTTGTCTATGTGTGCGGAGGAGGGTGACCCACGAGTTGAATAGCTACCCAGAACTCTTAGGTAATAAACTTCTATTGTATTAAGCTACTAAGATTTTGGGGTCTATTTGTTTAGGCTGCCTAAACTGCTTTAATTAAAATGGTTGGTTTTCTCATAGCACAATCCAATTTTTATACCAAAATCACTTGCTTTCTAAGAATGCCGTCCCCCATCCCTTTGGAAATGGATTCCCAGGGCTGCAGAGTCTGGAAATCTGTATTTTAAAAAGAATCCTGGTAGTTTTTATGTTACACTAAAGACTGACAACTGTATTCTAGATCTGGGGTTGGCAAACGATGGCCCATGGCCAAATGTGGCCTGCTACCTGTTTTTGTACAGCTAGGGAGCTAAGAACAGGTTTTACATTTTTAGATGGTTAAACAAATCAGAGGAAGAATAGCAGAATAATATTTTGTAGCAACGTGAAAAGTTTCGTCGGAATATAGCCATGTTCACTTGTTTATATACTGCCTTTGGCCCCGTTGGGGCTTCCATAGCAGCTTGAGCAGTTACAACAGAGACCATATGGCCCACAGAGTCTGAAATATTTACTATCTGGCCCTTTACAGGAAGTTTGCTGACCCATGTGCTAGATCTTAAAACTGCACTTTAGAGGGTGCCTTCTGTTGAATGGTAATGTGAAGCTATGGCATTGTGACCCGTGGACTTAGAGTCCTTGTGTCGTGGACAAATGAGAACAAATATTATTGTTCACGCATTCATTTATTTATTCTTCTAGTAAACATTTATTGGATGCTCTTGAAGTGCTGGGCATTGAGATGCAAACGAGAACATGATAGGTGAATAATACACAAGCTTGGCAATTATGCTTTTTCCATTATAATGACACTCATTATTAAATAAAAGGCTAAACATTAACTTCTATTTACTGTATAACCGTGTTACATATTGCTGCTCAGGAATTTTTGCAGAAGGCATTAGTGGAAATGTTCACATTAGGAGATGAGTGCCCCTGTTGAAGATCCTGTGTTTCCAGGAATAGTGATCAGTGGAGACCGAACTAGAAGTAGTTTCAGACAGAGTCAGAGAATTCCCTGTATTTTCTTTTTCAACACGGAACAACATGAGCCAGTAGAAGAGGCAAAAATGTCTTGAAGGACATCTAACAGCAACAGCAGAAGGGGATGAGAATCTAGAATTCCTGGAGGCCACATAGAGGAGAGAGATGTGATCTGGATATATCTGAACAGCATGGCCCTGGCCACTCAGTGAGCTCGATGGCAACAGGGGAGCAGTTTGGTTTTATGGGTGAGAATCGAGTTCTAGGTACCTCTTGAGGCCCGTGTCTCCCTGCTTTTTGTTCTCACTTGTCCATGCCACAACGGGTAGGCCAGCCAGAACAAGATGAATAATAGAATTCACTTGATGCTGAGGACAAGGAAGAGGGCAAAGCCAACTCTAGTGTGATCTGAACAGAAATTAATGCCTAGGGCATTAATTAATTAATTAATAATATATTATTAATTATATAATTAATATATAATTATTTATATATAATATAATAATATATAATTATTATATAATTAATTATATAATTAATTAATAATAATAATAATTAATTAATAAAGAGGGCTCTAGTCTGGGGTTGGACTGTAGGTAAGTTGGAAGGGGTTTCTAAGTAGCAATGATTCTCAGTATGAGTACAGATTTTAGGTCAAGAAGGTACATATAAGTTAATGAAATGAGTTCCTAAAGCAGGATCCCATTTTATTTTATTTTAAAGATTTTATTTATTTATTTGTCAGAGAGACCGAGAGAGAGCACAAGCAGGGGGAGTGGCAGGCAGAGGGAGAGGGAGAAGCAGGCTCCCCGCTGAGCAAGGAGCCCGGTGCAGGACTTGATCCCAGGACCTTGGGATCATGACATGAGCCAAAGGCAGAGGCTTAACCAGCTGAGCCACCCAGGTGCCCCCAGGATCCCATTTTAGAAGAAAAATCAGATGAAAACAGAGAGATAATGTCATGCCACCACCACTTACCTGATCTAGACTTCAGGGTCAAGTTTAGTTCTGATGGACAAAGCTAAAAGTCAAGGCTAGAGCTAGGACAGAAGTTCAGACAGGCATTGGAGGCCAAATAGGGAGGCTCAGCACTCAAGAGGTACCTAGAACTTGATTCTCACGCATGAAACAAAACTGCTTCCTTGAGGCTTGAGGGATAGCTAGCTATCTAACGAAGTTCCAGGCAAAATGATACAAAAGAAATCATTGGGGGGACTTGTAGAAAAGTTCCTCAAAGAGCACTAACTTAAGGGGGCAGGACATCTTTTTGCCTTCCCTTCCCTTCCTTGTAGCCTCCCAGAATACAGATGTGATGGGTGATGTTGCAGCAGCCATATTGGGCCATGAGGTGACTTTGAGAATGGAAGCGTATGCTAGGATAGTGCTTCTGAACAATAGGAGTCTGGGTATCTAATAACCTTGGAGCAGCCACACCAGACTTTGGATTGTCTATCTCCACACTTCTTTTATGTTAGATAAAAATAATTTTCTGTCTTTTTAAGCCAGTTATTTGGAATTTTCCATTACACGATGTCAAAATTACTCCTGATACTTCCCCCCCATCCAGTAGCATTTTCTAGCATGTAGTATATGTGTCACTGATAGTAGACAAGACAACTTTATTTTTTTAAATATTTATTTATTTTTGAGAAGGGGGTGTGTGTGTGCACACACACAAGTGGGAGGAGGGGCAGAAGGAGAGAATCTTCACTCAGATTCCCCGCTGAGTGAGGAGCCCATCACAGGGCTTTATCTCATGACCCATGAGATCATGACCCGAGCCAAAACCAAGAGCCGGACGTTTTACTGACTGAGCCACCCAGGTGCCCCAAGACAACTTTAGATAGTATTAACTCAGACAAGCATGGGTCTATGATTATGTATGTATTTTTTAATATATACTAAAGAAAATATAGCTAGCACCTTAAATCTGTGATTTCATGGATAAGATTCAGGTTGGAATTTATACCTAAAAAAGTAAGTCAATTTAAATTAAATGGTTGAAAAAATAATAGAACACCCAGTTTTTAGGAAAGGCAACAACAAGAAGGTAAAATTAGGGGTACCTGGCTGGCTCAGTTAGGGAAGCATGCAACTCCTGATCTCAGGGTTATGAGTTGAGCCCCAGGTTGGGCATAGAGCCTACTTAAAAAAATAAAAAAAAAGAAGGCAGAATTGGAATGATTGTTTGCAAGCAGTGCCGTAGGCAATGGTGCTAAGATTGGCCCTGTCTTGTTTGGGCAAGCTAGTGCTTAACTTGCCCACAGCAGATGCTCAGTAAATGTCTGAATGAATGACAACATACATAACTATCTCCATGAATGGCTCCAGCTTTTCCCAGCATACCTGTTGCCTCTCCTGTAGCCCACTCTCCCCAATGCCCCTGAAGAAAGACCCTAAGCTCTTTCCTTGTATGTTTTTTCCAATCTTCTAATATGCAATTTTTCTTTTCAAAGCACAGGAAAGCAACCTGCTCTTAGGGCTTTTATTTTTCAGGTTTTATTAAACAGAGCTATTAGCCTCAGCCATTTTACAATTCCATGTTGATCTCTTTCCTGCACCGGCTCATTGGTTGGGCCCCATTTCGTGGGTTGAAATAAAAGGAAACTGCCTCCCATATAGAAGATCTATGGCTGCTTGTTTCTCTTGAGCATAAATATATTTATCACCTGTGGCCAGTCAGAACCGTAAGAAGAACTTGCCTCTTGAGGATGGAAGGAAAGAGGAATTCCCTCGCTTCCAACCACCTCAGCTCACACCAGGCACCTCTCACTCTGGACATCTCTCTTAGTCTCTGCACTGCCCTAAGCCCAGCAAAAGACTAACAGTGATGCCTTGGGTCTGCAGACCACCTTACAGGTTTCAGAGTTTCTGCCTGCATAAGAACACGGGCTTTCGTGCTCACTGGCCACTGCAGAAATCTGGAAAAGACTGGGAGGAAGGTGTAGATAAGGAGGCTCTGCCTGGAAGGGGGGACAGATGGAATGTGCAAGGAGGTATGGTAACATGCTGGATCCACGCTGAAATGAACCCTAGCATTACATCTCTGGAGCTGAGAGAGCAAATGGGTAGCCCCCGTTGGAAGTGGTAGTGGATGGTGGAGAGAAAGAAATGGTATAAAGGGCAATCCAAAGGTCTTGGGTGGGAAGGTTGAACGCACTGAGAACCGGCTAGGGCAGGGTGAGAACAGAGGCTTGTACAAAGAGGCCCTGAAGGTAGGAGGTGGGTGTGGTTGGAAGAGTAATAAGCAAATAGCTCTCTGCATCTGTCACTTCAGGTTAGCTCTGTTGGCACACAGAGATGGGAGACGTTCACAACAATGAACTTGTAGAAATCTGGTTTTTAAAGGCTGGAATCTGTCGGTCTGACCTCTGTTGGTGGTAACTGCCCTACCTGAAAGAACACCCAGTATCAGCAATATCAGATCTGAGCCTCAGGGCAACAACCATGGAAGCCAGGCCAGGATGATGTCCCCATTCTACAGGTAAGTTAACACTGAGGTTCAAAAACTCTCACCCAAGGTCATACTGATGACAATGAAGAATGTAGTCCGGATGCCATTCTTCAGTCTCTAAACCCAGAGCCCTTTCCATCACCCCAGTGCCTGGGCAATTTGTGACTCACAGAGTAAGGCATTTGGAATCATTTCCGAATCACAGAAGGTGCTTGAAGGTATTTGCTGATGAACTGATTGAGTTGTAACCTTGGTAAGGCCATTATATCCCTTTCCTTCTGACTCCTGCCCCTTCAGCTTTTCTCTGTGTGGCTGGCATCTCTATCTACTTGAGTCTTTTTCTCCTTGACCTTCAGTCAGCTTTGTGGTCCCTCCAATTACTTCTTCATTTCTCCTTTCCTCTTCCAGACAAATGTCATTAAGAGCAGGATTTGGGGCTTGGCTTTAGGTCTGCTATATGTTATATTCCGTGCAGTAGAACTAGGTGGGGATGGTGGCATCTCATCCCCTCTTCTTTACCCTTTCTTCCTACATACCTGGCTGAGTGCCAGGCTCTGGGGAGGAAGCAAGAGCAAACAGGACCTCGGGGGGACAAATGTAGTACTTCTCAAGGAATTCTCCCTTGTATGGGCTCTGGACCCCTTGGTGATTCTGATGAATGATCTAGCCCCTCTCCCTTCAAAATCACGTGTTCCTTTCAACCAAAGTTTTGCATGAAATCGCAGGGGTTCTCAAACTCCCCGGAGAGCATTCTCAAATGCTCTAGTGGCCCAAGCGTCCATGTTAAGTAGTGGTGTGAGGTCTACTATGAGGACACAATGAGCTGCGGTTCTATAATGTTGGCAGAAGGGGAGAGGAAGATACGGCGGGAGCTGCAGATGGGAACCAGGGAGGACAGGGCCTCAGGGCAAGCTTGGGGTGATGTTGGGGAATGCAGCCTGCGGGGGAGGACCAGAGGTCCAAAGTGGGTCAAGCAGAGACCTTGCAGGTAAGACAGCGCTTGACCTCAGTGTGTCAGCTATTCCATCTGAAATGGCAAATGATAACACTTTCTTCACGGGCTCATTGGGAGACACGGAGAAGGTAATGGGTGGGACAGCCTTACTCCTGCGTCAGTCTTTACAGATCTTGTGCTTACCCAGAACAGGGGGCTTGCTTGTTACCCTGCATCTCTAGCTCTAGCACAGAGCCTGACCGAGCAGGCACTCCTTACATGCCTTTGAATAACAAGGGCTAGAGCTGGTACTGTTTGAGCATCTACTGAATACATATAGGGAGAGAGGGATGGAAGGGGTAAGAAGAGGCTTGACTCTCTCCCAAGGGGGGTGACATATCAGTTTTGGAATTGCCCACCTTACACAATTAGATGTCTTCTTAATATTGTATCTGTGTGTATTGAAGTCTAATAAGAAAAATCCTATTCTCCTAATGACTTTGATAATAATTTCAGACATGCTTTGCTTCTATTTCCTCTTGATTGAAAATGAGGAGTCATCTAATATATTAGCCCCTAGAGCATTTTTCCTTATTAAAAAAAAAAAACAAAAGAAATGCTCAGAAAATCAGCTCTTAAATGCATCAATAATAATGAGGGGGAAAATACGATCACTGGTAAACCTTTACATTTCAAAAGATTGTCATTTGCCAAGTGGAGACCCTTCAAATATCTCACCTGCTCATCCACAGAGCCTCAGGCAGGGGGAGGAGCCGGAGAGCGCTTGCATCCAGGCTTCTGAATTGAATGATTAGCTCATTTTTACGCCTTAGGAAAAGTGCAACCTCGAAAGATTAAGTGGCTTGCCCAAGGTCACACAGCACCTTCACTGTAGAGCAGAAAGCAGTGACCACTGCTGCTACAAATGAGTGTTAAGAGAAAAAACACAGTTTCATAAAACCAGGGTGACTTATAATGTGAGAAATCTTCCTCTTTGGTCCTAGCCCTTTCTGCACTTTGCTGTGAGGCAGTGTTCATAGCCGAAGGATGAGAGCACCTCAAACACACCTGGGTCAAATCCCAGCCTTGCTGTGACGCCCATGCCCATGTTGGTCCAGCCTCCGTGTCCTGGGTCTGTGTGGTCTCCACTTGTAGGTCAGTTGGGCCCTGCTCCTGGAGCCCAGTGTTGGGAAATTAGAAGAATCCAGAGAGAAGTTGCCAAGGCAACAGGAGAGTAGCGGTGGCTGCGATGGAAGGTGATCTCTGGCTCAGAGCACGTCAGAGGGTTTGCTTGTTTGCTACCCACCTGGGCCCTCTAAGCTCCCAGGCATTCATTGGGGGAATGTTAATGCTACCCCCTGCCTCCTTTTGCCCTTTTCTAGGGCGGCCACCTGGGCTCTGGGCACCACCCACTGCCAGCCTCCCTGAGCTAGTGGCCAGAGACAGTCTGTGGAGTTGCTTTGGTTTTCAGCCTCTCTCTTCGCTGGGTAATTGTCACATCACATCTCAGAGCTGGAAGGAGTCGCAGAGACCTTTTTGGCCCAATATTCCCCTTTGACAAGCAAGGAAACTGAGGGCCAGAGAAGGATTTGTGATTTGTTGAGAAACACACTGTGGTTGTGGATGTCTTAGTCTGCTCAGGTGCCATAACAAAATCCACAGATTGGGGGGTTTTAATAACTGACATTTATCTCTCACAGTCCTGGAGTCTGGGAAGTCCAGGATCAAGGTTCTGGACGATTCGATTCCTGGTGAGGGCTTTCTGCCTACTTGAAGATGGCTGCTTTCGCTGTGTGTGCTCACATGGCCTTTCCTCAGGGAGTACTCCTGGAAAGGGGATGAGCTCTCTGGTGTCTCTTCTTAAGGGGACACTGATTCATCCTGAGAACTCCACCCTCATGACCTTATCCAAACTTAATTACCTCCCGAAGGTTCCATCTCCAAGTTCCATCACACTGGGGGCTACGGCTTCATACATGAATTTGGAGGGACACAAAGTACTAAGGACTCTGAGAAACAAACTGAGGGTTTTAGAGGGGAAGGGGTGGAGGGATGGGTTAGCCTGGTGATGGGTATTAAGGAGGGCACGTTCTGCATGGAGCACTGGGTGTTATATGCAAACAATGAATCATGGAACACTACATCCAAAACTAATGATGTAATGTATGGTGATTAACATAACATAATAAAAAAAAAGTTGCAGTCCGTAACAATGGGGAAGGGCCAGGACTGAACTCAGAGTCCAGTGCTCTTTCTGCAGCACCATACTGCTTCTCCGATGCAAGTCAGAAGAGCGATTTAGAGGCAGGAACCATAACACGGTGACTTGGCAAAGTCACTTCCCCACTCTGGGCCCCAGTTTCCTATTCTGATAAGTGAGGGGTTGGACTTAATGATCTGTGATTCTCTGTTCTGTTCATGGAAATGACATTTAACCTTTTAATGATCTAAAGATAGGTCGGAGGGAGACTCCCAAGCCAAATCCTGACGCCACTAATTTTTCCTCGTGTCTACCCAGAAGTAATGGCAGTTTTCAGGAGCCAACCAGAGGCTTAGCCATGAAGACCCCACCATTATAGCATTCAGGAGCCATGACACTTTTCACACTGCATAATTATCATTTGTCATCTGCCTCCTCAGTAGGATACAGGCTTCTCCGGTGGGAAATGGATCATGCTTTCCTTTGGCTCCCTAGTGTCTCCTATAGTGTCTGACACAGAACAGGTACTCAGGTAGCCTTTGTGAGATGCATGAATAAACCCCACTTTACGGGATTCAGTCTGTGGAGTTCTAGGGAGTTGTCTAAAAGAAAATCCCCAAGCCCAAGTGGTGAGTGCCTGTTACCCACTGTGTTTACCAGCTTGTCAGTTCCTTCTACTAAGAGGCAATCCATGCTCACTGGCCTGAGAGTCAGAAGACCCTCCAATGAGTCTTTATTCTTGGGGAAGTCATTTCTCCTCCCTGGCATTAGCTCTAATGAGAGGTTTGGGGATGATGATCCCTAAAGAGTCTTTTATCTTTAATTGCCCATAATTCCAAGATATCTAATCAGCATTCAACAGATAACAAGTATAGTCACTGAGGTTAGAAAGGAAAGGAGGAACATTCTATTGATTTAAAGTTTAATTACAGCTGAATCTTGGGAACAAGGGCAGTGACATGGTGGGACTCACCCAGAGGGGCTCAAACAACTGTCCAGCTGAGTCAGAAGGAGCAGGCAGAGACCACAGGTCAAGTTCGAGTTGGTAAGCTAAGGCAGGTTGGAGCAGGCAGGTGGGTCCTAGAGGTCAGAATCAGTGACTAGGTGGGCAAGGCTGATCGAGAGCAGATGTTGCCTGCTTCCTACTCACTGACCCTCCTAGGATGGAATGGCTGGCATCAAAGCCAACAGCTGAACCCGACTCTTGACTGACACTGGGACAACTTCATCATCATTTACTCTTGGAGATGATCTTAGTGATTATCAACTCACTGACTTTATCTAAATTAAATCCCAAATTTTAAGCTAGTTTTATGATTGCATAATTCTGGAGAAAGCCCAAACTCTTCAGCACAATATTTAAGGCTCTCTACTCTCCCTTTCTCCCCAGATATTCTGAGCTCCTCTCAGTTCCTTGGAGGTACCACACTGCCTCATGACCTGCACATGTGCTGCCTCCCTTCTCTCATATTTTCCTGGCTAAGTTTTACTCATGGCTCAAAACCCAGTTCAGGCTTCACTTCCTCCAGGAAGCCTTCTTTGATTTCTCCTTCCTCAAATCTAGATCAAGGATCCTATTCCATGCTCCCATAGTTCCCAGTATTCTTTCTTATAATATCCACTAAAATGTTTCTTTATTTCATTGCTTTCCAAGTGGGAACACTCAAGGGTAGGGACTTGGCATTGCTTATATTCAGGCCCAAGCACAGCACAATAATCAGTGAATATTTTTTGTGTGAATAAATGGATGACAAGATAAAAAAAATGGAATATAGCTTTCAAGGTCCAACTATAGTATATCTATCAACACAGGACAAAAATTGCTAGGCTTTTAGGTCCTTGAGAACCTCGTACACTCCATTAATGAATCATGAGAAATGTTTGCAATCAGCACACTCTTTGTTGGATGGGAAATACTATGGGTGGCAAATATGCTAATTTTAAATGTTTTATGACTCAGCATTAGCTGTGCTTACATGATTTAGCAAACATCATGCATGTCCTGTGTGGTGGGGTGCTTTTGGAAATACTAGAATTCAGCAAGCCATAGGGTTTCCACCAGGCCCTTTTGAATTAACATCTTTGCATGGTAATGGAGGGTGGAGGAAGACCTTTTGCTGTTTCTAAGTGAATCTGTGTGCTCCATCATGGTGGTGTTTCTTTTGGGGAACTCTAACGGGAAATATATCCTTCAGGAGGTTGGTTGAGCAGGGAGGATGCCAGGGGCTCAAAGGTGGGTGGGTAGGGCAGGGCAAGGAAGATGTAGAGGGTGAAATTGCATAATATACAGAGGATTGACTCTATGAACTCCCTTGAGGAACAGTCTGGTGAGGGAGACAGTTGCTTGAGTGCTGGTGGCACTAACCCTCTGGCATTTCACCTCTCCCTGGTGGTGCTCCCACTTTGATCCTTCTTCTGCCTCTATCTGTAAAAGGATCTCACTGAAGCTAAATACAAAATACTCTAGGGCTGAGCTGAGACAAGCTCACCAGAAAGAGGTGGGGTGGGAGGGGCAATGCACCTTTGCTGCCCTGAGTTTTCCTCCCTGCTGGGGGTTCAAGCTGATACTTGCTCTCCTTCATGATTGTTGTTAGGGGGACCGGCTCCTTCCTGCCTGTAACTCAGCTATGAGAAAAATCAGAGCCACCCTTTGGTTTTTCTCAGCATCACAGACATTGGCTTAGTTTTCAGAAAGATCTTTACCAAATAGGATGGGAAATTGACCAAGACAAGACTTCTACTATCCCTAACAAACCTTACAAAGCAAAGCAGTAATACAGCTGAGACAGAGCGCTCAGAACTCCTGTCCATTACAGCTGCCCCCCTAGAAACTGCTTCCTTCTTCTCTAAAGGAATATGTCAAGCACCCCTTTGTCTAAGCCTTGGGTGTTCCCATCTCTAGCCCCACCCTTTCGAGGGGAGACCCAGAGTCTGTGCCTTTGTGGTTACACACACACTGACCGCTGCAGCATGAGACAGTACCATAGGGAGGAGACTTTGGACATGGAGGCTGATTTTTTTTTCCAAGATGGCTTCACATATATGTGTCCCATTCCATATGTTCTTCTTATAGTGTGACATTGATACTCATCCAGCAAGAAGTGAGCTCTGTGTTCCCTCTTCTTGAACCTGGTGGACCTTTGTAACTGCCTTGGTTAGTAGGACATGGTGGTAGGGCACTTCTGAGTCTAGGTCGCAAAAAGTGATATGGTTTTCACCTGCTGTCAACGTGCGCATTGGGGACCCTGAGCAGACATATGAGAAGTCTGGCTACCCTAAAGCTGCCATGTTGGAGAGACAACATAGAAAGACCGCAAAGAGACAGAAAGATGTGCTCACAAAGCCCCAGTTGATAGCTATCTGAGTCTTCCCAACATCAACCACTAGTGAATGAACCTTCAGACGAGTCTAGCTTCCAGTTCTGGTGGCTTCCAACTGATGGCTCAGACATCAAATATCAGAGAAAAGACTTTCTTGTTGTGTCCTATTGAATTCCTGACCCCCACCCCAGTCTATAAGCATAATAAGTGGTTGTTTTAAGCCCATTAAGATGTGGGGCAATTTGTTATGCAGCATTAGATAATCAGAGCAAATTTGGAGAACACTTTTCACAGCTTCAGTGCTGAGCTCCTTGTCAACCTCCATCACTGTCTACTTCTGTCTTGCTGTTGATGCTTGGCACCTTTCACCTCTTGATTCCTCCCCCAATTTAAGGCTTCCTCTTGCCGCTTTGTTTTGATGTTGCTTTTTTGGTCGCCATCTTTATATTCCTCACTGGTGATGGAGCTTCTGTGGGCTTTCCTGCTCTGCCCTCTCTTTCCACCATCTTAGCTCAGGATCCTCCACCATGGCATAGATTTTTCATGGGAGGTCCTGGAGAGGGACTGGGACACCAGGCACTGGACAGTTTGGAAGGCAATGTTCTCTTTAATTATCTTAGCTCAGGCTGCTGTAACAGAATACCATATACTGGGTGGCTTAAACAATATTTATTTCTCACAATTCTGGAGGCTGTGAAGTCCAAGATCAAGGTATAAGATGATTCAGTTCCTGGTGAGAGCTCTCTTTCTGGCTTGCAGTCAGCTGCCTTCTTGCTGTGTCTTAACATGACAGAGAGCAAGTGAGCTCTGGTCTCTCCCTCTTCTTCTTCTTCTTTTATTTTAAGATTTTATTTATTTATGTGACAGAGAGACAGTGTATGAATACAAGCCAGAGGGGGAGGGAGAAGCAGGCTCCCTGCTGAGCAAGGAGCCCGATGCAGGACTCAATACCAGGACCCTGGGATTCTGACCTGAGCCGAAGGCAGACGCTTAACGGACTGAGCCACCCGGGCGCCCTGCCTCCCTCTTCTTATGAGAATACTAATCCCATTTTGCAAGCTCCACATTCATGACTCTAATACCTCCTAAAGGCCCCACCTCCAAATACCATCATGTTAGGGCTTCAACATATGAATTGTGGGAGAGTACACACAGTCAGTCTGTAATACTTATGAACCTCACCTTCTCAGGCAATACTCACCAAAACTTAAACTGTCCAGACACAACCCCATAAACTTCATGCTCTTCAGGATAGAGAAAGGAGACTGAAGGTGCAGATGACAAGGTCCCTCTGTCTCCCAATGAAGACCACCATAAGTAAAACCCTGCAAATGCAAAGAAACCCCAGGAAGCAAAATATCAAAAGATGTTAAGTGTCTGAACCAAGTGTCCACTGCTGAGAAGGTCTCCAGGGGAGTCAGCAAGAGCCTGTCACAGACCCTCCTTTTCCAGGAGTGATGGACCTGACACATGGAAAGCCAAAAAAGGTTTAGAGTAGAGGATGTCTCTGGTACCTGAATCCACTTTGAGAATAAACTAGATGCTTTAGGAAAGTGATGAATGAGCCTGAGTCACCTAATTGGAAAGAATCCAGAGGTAGGAATCAGACAATGTCAAGTCCTTGCTCTTCCCTTGCTTTCTTCCATGTGACTGCAGACAAGTCACTTTACCTCCTTGAGCCTTCCTTTTCTTTCTGTCAATGGGAGTAACTCCAGCCTGTTTGTCTCTTCCCTGGGCTGTTCTGAGGATCAAATGACATTATGCATAGGAAGGTGCTTTAATTGAACACTCAGCATGTGCCATGCTGTGTGCTGGGCACTCTACCAATGTTATGTCACTTATTCCTCATAATAATCCTGCAAAATAAGACTCCTCATCCCATATTACAGCTGAGGAAACAGGACAGAGGGGCCCCACAACTCACCCAAGATCAGCCAGATAGTAAGAGGTGGAGCTGACATTCCAGCTCAGATGTGCCTGGAGCTGAAGACAATGTTCTTTCCATTAGAGCATGATTACTGCTATTGTTGTTGATTGTATGCCTCTTCTATGATTCATCTTGGGAGCATATTCTTTATGCAGGGCACATGGTGGTGCTTAAGGCATCATGAAAAGGTACCTGGTTGTCGCCAACATTCCTCACTTTTCAACACCATGAACCACATTCCAAATGAATTAATCAGATTTCTGCAGTGCTGTGTTTCAAGATCTCAGTTCCTAATACCAAGGTCCTAGGGAAATATAGGGCCAAAAATGATGCCCCCAATGATGCTGATGAGAAAAGGACTACTTCCAGTCCCTGCTGATGGCATTAGTGAGGAGAGATGGCATCCCCCAGGATACCCACCCTGGGATGATGTGAGGCTCAGTCCCTGTAACTGAGGGGGCAAAAAAGGGAACCTAACAATGCAGGCCTGGACAACCTTCCCAGACTGGAGTGAGCAGAATTCCAGCACATTCCCCCATGCAAAATGCTCCATAATTGCTTTTGTGGCCCTAAGAACAAAATCCCTGAAGGGGCAGCCCAGCAGCACTGGCAAAATAAGCAGCTAGGCATGCATGCCACACTCTGCTTTCCAACAAATTAGCCTGGAATGTGTGGATTCTGACCACAGAGCATCAACATAAGGGGAAATGGAAATGCAGGTGCAAGACTTTCATCAGGGATAGCTCTCCTGCTGGGAGAGGCTAGAGGGAGGGAGCTCTGGCTCCTTAGCAATGCAAAACAAGGCAGGGCAATGTCACTCAAAGACCTTGGCCCATCTCTGGAAGCAGGTTGGAGGGAGGGGCATGAGGGATTCCATGACTCTCAGCTGGAGTGAAACTCAGAAAGTACAAAGCAGATTCTTGATTAATGTTAGGACATCTGTCTCCAGGAACTATTTGATTTGAAGAATCCCTACTGGGGTCCTCTCTTGAACACAGCATGGTGGAGTAGAAAAGCAGGACTTGGGAGAGCTTCCAACCTGCTATTTAGGAGCCTGCCACTGGGGCAAGTTCCTGGCTAGTGTGTGTGTGTGTGTGTGTGTGTGTGTGTGTGTGTGTGTGTGTGTGTACGTACATGTGCACATATAAGAGGAAGCAAGCATTGTTAAATACAAGAGGCTCATGGGAAGGTACCATACCATACATTGCACAGCAAACAACTAAACAAATACAACAAAAAGCAAGTTGGCCTGTTTTTTTTTAAGATTTTATTTATTTATTTCAGAGAGAGAGAGAATGAGAGATAGAAAGCACGAGAGGGAAGAGGGTCAGAGGGGGAAGCAGACTCCCTGCTGAGCAGGGAGCCCGATGTGGAACTCGATCCCGGGACTCCAGGATCATGACCTGAGCTGAAGGCAGTCGCTTAACCAGCTGAGCCACCCAGGCACCCGCAAGTTGGCCTCTTTGAAGTCCAGTGGCATTCTTATTAAAATCTTCCCTTCCCCTCCCCTGAGACTTGGTTTCCGTATCTTGACTTTGCCACTTACTTCTTCCTGTGACCTAGTTGTGTTATTTATTTTCCTGCACTTCGATTTCTTCACCTGTAAAATGGGATCATCTTGTGCTAATCAGGGTGAAGGGAGGGAATCACATGACAAGATGTGTGTGAAAAGCACTTGCAAACTATAAATACACTTTAGGATTTGTTTTTGATGGGGAGAGGGGGAACATAAACAGTAGAGAAAAGCAAATTTCAAAAAAGTGTGTGTTTCCTCTTCACAGGAATGAGGTCTAGAGGGACTCTAATCCTCAGAGATTGTGCTTTAGGGCTCTGGAAAGATTGGTTCCACAGCTTCTGAAATGAATCAGAAATTGAAAAGAGAAAGCTAAAGCGATTGTGTGTGTTTATTTGAGTGGGGCATGAAAGCAGATATTGGGGGGCCTGGAAGGAGATCTTTGTGTTCTCCCAGGTGGAGGTGAGTGGGGGAGGTCCAGAGGGTAGTCATACCACTGGGAGTGTGGAGGCCCCAGACAATAGCCTGAGCCCCAGGAGAAATGGGACCAGAAAGAACACTCATGGGAAGAAATTTGCCTGCCTCCCCATGCTGACCCTCTCCACCTCTCTTGAAGCTGGAACCAAACCAGATGGGATGGTATAGGGGCTGAACCAGCTCACATACTTTCTGCCCGGGGCATTCATTTTTCAGAGAACTGTAGCAGAGCTGAGCGTGTGGTAGTATCAGGGGGCTGGGGGTGACCATAACAAGTCATACGGGTGTTAAGAGTGGCAGGCAGCTGGTGTTAGGGTAGAAGGGCTCTGTTTCAGTTTGCAGGATAGCTCCTCCTCTCCTCTCTCTGCACTTTTCTTGAAACCTCACATCTTATTCAGGTAGGGGCCTGTGGGTTGTCTCCATCAGCGGCACTCTTGGGACGCTGGTGTCCATGGGCAGGGGTAGGATGGGAGTGGGGCTCAGGAGCAGTGTGGGGAGTGGTTCTGAACCTTCCGTGGCAGAGCTAAGGAGCATTGCCTGTGAGCAAATCTGGTCCCTGCCAAAAAGGGGACTTGGGGAAAAAGACAATATGCCTCTAGGTGCTAGACCACTGATTTATAATGCAATCTACAGGGCACGTGATACACTTGGCCAGAAATGCAGAAGAATAATCTTTCAGATACTAGGAAAAAAAGAATGTAGGTGTTGACAGGGCCCTCCCTCAGCATAGTGGCAGACACAGAAGGTGTGAGTGTGCGATTATATGGACCTGTGGGTGGAGTCACAGACCAGGATTCCAGGGAATAAGGGTCTAGTCCCAACATCTCCATTTGGCCCCTGTGGGACACTGAGTCAATCTTTTACTGATAGAGGAGGAGTCTTCCAATGCTTAAGCACCTTGTGTATGCTGAACAGGGCGCTGAGCACTTTTATACAAAGATCATCTTACTTTGAACCACAGTCCTGGGAGGTATGAGGAATTATCTCTATTTTAGAAATGAAGAAACTGAAGTCCTGACAGGTTGGGGCTCTCATAGATTCTGCCCTCAATTACGTCTCTACTGGGCCCAAGAATTTGTATTCTAAGAAATCTGTATTTTTAAAATACTCCTTAGGCAAATCTGAGCCCAAACTATAATTATTTATTCATTCAATCATCTATTCAACAAGTATTATTGAGTGCCTATCATGTTCTAGACACTACCAAGATTGCAGATACAAAACAGTGAACAAAATAGTCCCTTTGGAGTTTATGTTTTACCGAGGAAAGACACACAATGAAGAAAGAAAGAAATACATACATGGTATGTCAGATGACAATAAATGCTATATTGAAAAATAAGACAGGTTAAGGGGGCAAAGTGGTGTGGTGGGGATGTTTGCTCTTTTAACAAGGTTGGTCGGGTAAGACCCCACTGATAAGGGAACATTGACTAAGGACCGGAGGGAAACAAGAAAGTGAGCCACATGTGGCTTTCTGATGGAAGAATCTTCCAGCAGAGGAAGCAGCACACAAAAAGGCCCTGAGACAGGATTGTGCCAGTATGTTCAAAGAGAAGCAAGTTGGCCTCTGTTCCCACAGCAGAGAGAGGGAGAAGGAGAGTAGCATATGATTAGATCAATGAAATAACAGGCAGACCATGTGGGGCTTTTCAGGCCTTTGTAAAGAGTTCAACTTTCACCATGAATGAGATGGGAACCATTAAAAGATTGTAGCAGCTAAGCGCCTTAGTATGTTTTGTATTTTTGGTTGCTATATAAAGAGTGGACTAAAGGGGGTGCAAGAAAAGAAATAGAGAGACCAGTTAGGAGGCCCTAAAATAATCCACAGGGAGATAATGGTGGCAGGAATTCTGGTGGAAGCAGTGGGGGTAATGAGAAGCAGACAAGTTCTGGAAATATTTTTGAGGGCAGAGCTAATGGACTTGAATGTGAATTATGAAAAAGGAGAGCAATGAGAGATGGGTCCAAAGTTTTGGTCTGAGTAACTGAAAGCATTAAGTAGCAATTTACTGAGATGGAGAAGAATGAAGGATAAGTAGTTTTGGGGTTGGGCATAAGAACTTGGTTAAGGACATATTGAGTTTAGCCTGTCTATTAGACATCCAAATGGAGCTATTGAATAGGCAGTTAGATTTAGGAGACTAGAGATCTGGTGATGTCTGGGATGAAGATATAAATTTGGGGTGGAATGTAAAGCCATGAGACTGGATGGGATACTCTAAGGATTAAGAAAAGATGTATGTGCCTTAGGACATTCCAGTGCTTAGAGGTTGGAGAGATGAGGAAAATCAACATATACGACTGAGAAAGAGTAACCAGTGAATAAAAGGAGAGTCAAAAGAGAATAGTGTTTCAAAAGCCAAGCAAAGAAGTTTCAAAAGCATCTGATGTAAGCAATCAACTATGTCAAATGCTTTTGATAGGCAATGTTGAGACTTAAATCTTGGCTATAGTGTTTAAAAATATCAAAGTCAAAGAGCTGTTTTCATGAAATGGTGGTGGTTGAGTTTGCAAAGTCTGATTCTATGTAGTTTCAGTGCATGTAAATTTTTTTTTAACTGAAAACATTTATGGAGGTTCTGCATCTGGTAGTGGAGAAGTAGTTCTTATTGGACCAACTTTCCCACAGATAACATTTATTGACTCTGGACAAAATATTAAAAAATAAACTTGAAGGCACTGGGGAGCAACTGAAAACAGGGAGAACTTGAAGAGAGTCTGAATTTGGGAAAAAGGAATGAAACTAGCTGAATTTCACATTTTTATGATTTTTTGCTTAATGGCAGGACCCAGTTTGCTGTACCACACGGGGGAACTAAAACTCCTATGGAAAATCCTTACTCTTAATGCCTTGAAAAATCAGAAGACAGCATTCAGGATGAGCAGAGCAGCTAGAAAATGGAAAGAGGGAGATACCAGGAAGGAGGGAACCATAGAGGGGGAGCCCTAAATTTGGTGTATATATTTTATCCAATTCTTTGGCTGAGCGACCCCTGAACATATGTAGAGCAGACTCCAAGCAACTCAGCTAAGGGAAAAAATAACTGAATCGAGATTTCAGCTGCTACCCATCACAGGGGAGACAAAGTTTGAAGTTTGAGTTCATCCAAGTTAACTGCTTTCTGAAAGAAAAAAGTAATATTATTTAAGTGATCATAACAGAATTCAGAATCTCCATAATATATCAACCACAATGTCTAAGATACAGTTCACAATTACTAGATATTTGAAGAAACAGAAAAATGTGAACCTAGAAAAAATGCAATAAATGGAAACTGAGTTTGAAATGACCCAGATGTTGAAATTAGCAGACATGGATTTTTTTATGTTATATTAATCACCATACATTACATCATTAGTTTTTGATGTAGTGTTCCATGAGTCATTGTTTGCGTATAACACCCAGTGCTCCATGCAGAACGTGCCCTCTTTAATACCCATCACCACACTAACCCATTCCCCCACCTCCATCTCCTCTAGAACTATGAGAGACTATGGACTCTGAAACAAACTGAGGGTTCTAGCAGACATGGATTTTAAAGCAGCTATCATAACTTTGCTCAAGGACATAAAAGAAAATATACTTCTAATGAATAAAAAATATAAAAGAAAAACATATCTCAGTGGAGACACAAAGGAAAACCAAATGGAAATTCTAGAACTGAAAAAATACAACATAAGTAATAAGTCTTTTCCTGAATGATTTTAATAACAGATAAGAAATTATAAAAGAGAGGGGGGCAGAGCAAGATGGTGGTGGAGTAGGTGACCTGGATTTCATCTGGTCTCAGGAATTCAGCTGGATAGGGATCAAACCATTCTGAATACCTACGAACTCAACAGGAGATAGAAGAAGAGAGTAGAAACAACTCTCTGAACAGAGAAGCGACCACTTTCTGGAAGCTGTGCCAAAAGCTTGCTGGGAACAAAAGCTCCCGAGAGCAAACCAGAGCAGATTACGTAGCCCGGATGGCAAGAGCGGGGCAATTCCGCCTCCCGCAAAGACATTTGGGAACCACAACAACAGGCCTCTCTCCCAGAGGATCAGCAAGAAAAGCCCGCCAAGACCAAGTTTACCGATCAATGAGAATGGCAAAATTCCAGCGCTAGGGGATACCACACATAGAATTCATGGCTTTTTTACCATGATTCTTTAGTCTTTCAAAGTTAATTTTTTTAACTTTTTTTTGAATTTTTCTTTTCCCTTTTTCAACCATCTTATCAATCCCTTTTTAAAAGAACATTTTTATTTTTCATTTTTAGAGTCATATTCTATCCCTTCATAGTAGTTACCCTTATTTTTGGTTGTTCCCTCTTTAAAATTTTGAGATACAGTTTCTTCGAACAGATCAAAATATACCCTAAATCTCTAGTGTATGGCTTTGCTCTACTCTCCTGCCTGATCACATTCTCTCCCCCCCTTTTTTTCTTTTTTTAAATCTTCTTCTTTCTTTTTTCAAACAACTTCTTATCTTATCAATTCCTTTTATAAATTTTTTATAATTTTCATCTTTACAGTTATATTCCATCTCTTCATCGTATCAACCCTTATTTTTGTACATATATGAGTTTTTCTTTCTTTAAAATTTTGGGAGGCACTTTCTTCTAACAGACCAAAATACACCCAAAATCTACTGTGTGGCACTGATTTATGCACCAGTCTGATCATATTTGATCATATTCTGTTTTTTTGTTTTGTTCTGTTTTGTTTGTTTTTATCTTTTTCTTTTTTTTTCTTTTTCTTTTCTCTTTCTTTCCCTTTCTTTCCCCCTGGTTTCAGATCTTTTCTGATTTGTATAGAGTATATTTGCTGGGGACGTTGTGACCCTGTTAGCATTTTGTTCCCTCATCGATCTACTCTCCTCTGGACAAAATGACAAGACAAAAAAATCACCTCAGCAAAAAGAACAAGAGGTAGTACCATCTGCCAGGGACCTAGTCAATATGGACATTAGTACGATGTCGGACCTAGAGTTCAGAATCATGACTTTAAAGATACTAGCTGGGCTTGAAAAAAGCATGGAAGTTATTAGAGAAACCCTTTCTGGAGAAATAAAAGAACTAAAATCTAACCAAGTTGAAATCAAAAAGGCTATTAATGAGGTGCAGTCAAAAATGGGGGCACTAGGGGCCCCTGGGTGGCTCAGTCATTAATGTCTGCCTTCAGCTCAGGTCATGATCCCAGGGTCCTGGGATCAAGCCCTGCATCAGCCTCCCTGATCGGCGGGAAGCCTGCTTCTCCCTCTCCCACTCCCCCTGCTTCTGTACCCTCTCTTGCTGTGTCTCTCTCTGTCAAATAAATAAAATCTTTAAAAAAAGGGGGGGCACTAACTGCTAGGATAAATGAGGCAGAAGAGAGAATCAGCAATATAGAAGACCACATGATGGAAAATAAAGAGGCTGAGAAAAAGAGAGAGAAACAACTACAGAATCATGAGGGCAGAATTCGAGAGATAAGCGATATGATAAGATGAAACAACATTAGAATAATTGGGATCCCAGAAGAAGAAGAAAGAGAGAGAGGGGCAGAAGGTATATTGGAGCAAATTATAGCAGAGAACTTCCCTCATGTGGGGAAGGAAACAGGCATCAAAATCCAGGAGGCACAGAGAACCCCTCTCAAAATCAATAAAAATAGGTTAACACCCCGACATCTAATAGTAAAACTTACGAGTCTCAGAGACAAAGAGAACATCTTGAAAGCAGCTCAGGAGAAGAGATATGTAACCTACAATGGTAGAAACATTAGACTGGCAACAGACCTATCCATAGACATCTGACAGGCCAGAAAGGAATGGCATGATATCTTCAGAGCAATAAATGAGAAAAATATGCAGCCAAGAATACTATATCCAGCTAGGCTGTCATTGAGAATAGAAGGAGAAATAAAAAGCTTCCAGGACAAACAAAAACTAAAGGAATTTGCACACACGAAACCAGCGCTACAAGAAATATTGAAAGGGGTCCTCTAAGCAAAGAGAGAGCCTAAAAGCAGCATAGATCAGAAAGGAACACAGACAATACACAGTAACAGTCACCTTACAGGCAATACAATGGCACTAAATTCCTATCTTTCAATAGTTACCCTGAATGTAAATGGGCTAAATGCCCCAATCAAAAGACACAGGCTATCAGATTGGACTAAAAAACAAGACTCATCCATATGCTGTCTGCAAGAGACTCATTTTAGACCCAAAGACACCCCCAGATTGAAAGTCGGGGGGTGGAAAACCATTTACCATGCTAATGGACACCAAAAGAAAGCTGGGGTGGCAATCCTTATATCAGACAAATTAGATTTTAAACCAAAGACTATAATAAGAGATGAGGAAGGACACTATATCCTACTTAAAGGATCTATCCAACAAGAAGATCTAACAATTGTAAATATCTATGCCCCTAACATGGGAGCAGCCAATTATATAAGGAAATTAATAACAAAAGCAAAGAAACACATTGACAACAATACAATAATAGTGGGGGACTTTAACACCCCCCTGACTGAAATGGACAGATCATCTAAGCAAAAGATCAACAAGGAAATAAAGACTTTAAATGTAACACTGGACCAAATGGACTTCACAGACATATTCAGAACATTCCAACCCAAAGCAATGGAATACACATTCTTCTCTAGTGCCCATGGAACATTCTCCAGAATAGATCACATCCTAGGTCACAAATCAGGTCTCAACTGGTACCAAAAGATTGGGATCATTCCCTGTATATTTTCAGACCACAATGCTTTGAAACTAGAACTCAATCACAAGAGGAAAGTTAGAAAGAACTCAAATACATGGAGGCTAAAGAGCATCCTACTAAAGAATGAATGGGTCAACCATGAAATTAAAGAAGAATTAAAAAAATTCATGGAAACCAATGAAAATGAAAACACAACTGTTCAAAATCTTTGGGATGCAGCAAAGGCAGTCCTAAGAGGAAAGTATAGCAATACAAGCCTTTCTCAAGAAACAAGAAAGGTCTCAAATCCACAACCTAATCCTACACCTAAAGGAGCTAGAGAAAAAACAGCAAATAAAGCCTAAACCCAGCAGGAGAAGAGAAATAATAAAGACCAGAGCAGAAATCAATGAACTAGAAACCAAAAGAACAGTAGAACAGATCAACGACACTAGGAGCTGGTTCTTCGAAAGAATTAATAAGACTGATAAACCCCTAGCCAGACTTATCAAAAAGAAAAGTAAAATGAACAAATCAACAAAATCATGAATGAAAGAGGAGAGATCACAACCAACACCAAAAAAATACAAACAATTAAAAGAACATATTATGAGCAACTCTATGCCAGCAAATTAGATAACCTGGAAGCAATGGATGCATTCCTAGAGATGTATCAACTACCAAAATTGTACCAGGAAGAAATTGAAAACCTGAACAGACCCATAACCACTAAGGAAATTGAAGCAGTCATCAAAAATCTCCCAAGAAACAAAAGGCCAGGGCCAGATGGCTTCCCAGGGGAATTCTACCAAACATTTAAAGAGGAATTAATACCTATTCTCCTGAAACTGTTCCAAAAATAGAAATGGAAGGAAAACTTCCAAACTCGTTTTATGAGGCCCGCATTATGTTGATCCCCAAACCAGACTAAGACCCCATCAAAAAGGAGAATTACAGACCAATATCCTTGATGAACATGGATGCAAAAATTCTCACCAAAATACTAGCCGATAGGATCCAACAGTACGTTAAAAGGATTATTCACCATACATTACATTATTAGTTTTTTTTAATTTTTTATTGTTATGTTAATCACCATATATTACATCATTAGTTTTTGATGTAGTGTTCCATGATTCATTGTTTGTGCATAACACCCTGTGCTCCACGCCAAATGTGCCCTCTTTAATACCCATCACCAGGCTAACCCATCCCCCCACCCCCTCCCTTATAACATAACAACTAAAGAATTAAAAAAAAAAAAAGGATTATTCACCATGACCAAGTGGGATTTATCCCTGGGCTGCAAGGTTGGTTCAACATCCGCAAATCAATCAACATGACACAATACATTAACAGAAGAAAGAACAAGAATCATAGGATCCTCTCAATAGATGCAGAAAAAACATTTGACAAGGTCCAGCATCCTTTCTTGATCAAAACTCTTCAGAGTATAGGGATAGAGGGTACATACCTCCATATCATAAAAGCCATCTATGAAAAACCTACAGCAAATATCATTCTCAATGGGGAAAAGCTGAGAGCTTTTCCCCTAAGGTCAGGAACGCGGCAGGGATGTCCACTCTCACCACTGCTATTCAACATAGTATTAGAAGTCCTAGCCACAGCAATCAGACAACAAAAAGAAATCAAAGGCACCCAAATCGGCAAAGAAGAAGTCAAACTCTCACTCTTTGCAGATGATATGATACTTTATGTGGAAAACCAAAAGACTCCACCCCAAAACTGCTAGAACTCATACAGGAATTCAGTAAAGTAGCAGGATATAAAATCAATGCACAGAAATCAGTGGCATTCTTATACACCAACAGCAAGACAGAAGAGAGACAAATCAAAGAATCGATCCCATTTACAATTGCACCCAAAACCATAAGATACCTAGGAATAAATTTAACCAAAGAGGCAAAGGATCTGTACTCAGAAAACTATAAAATACTCATGAAAGAAATTGACGAAGACACAAAGAAATGGAAAAACGTTCCATGCTTATGCATTGGAAGAACAAATATTGTGAGGATGTCAACGCTACCTAGCACAATCTACACATTCAGTGCAATCCCCATCAAAATACCATCCACTTTTTTCAAAGAAATGGAACAAAGAATCCTAAAATTTGTATGGAACCAGAAGAGACCCCGAATAGACAGAGGAATATCGAAAAAGAAAAGCAAACCTGGCGACATCACAATTCCGGACTTCCACCTCTATTACAAAGCTCTCATCATCAAGCCAGTATGGTCCTGGCACAAAAACAGACACAGAGATCAATGGAACAGAATCGAGAGCCCAGAAATGGACCCTCAACTCTATGGTCAACTCATCTTTGACAAAGCAGGAAAGAATGTCCAATGGCAAAAAGACAGTCTCCTCAACAAATGGTGTTGGCAAAATTGGACAGCCACATGTAGAGGAATGAAACTGGACCCTTTCCTTACACCACACACAAAAATAGACTCCAAATGGTTGAAAGACCTAAACGTGAGACAGGAGTCCATCAAAATCCTAAAGGAGAACACAGGCAGCAACCTCTTCGACCTCAGCCGCAGCAACTTCTTCCTAGAAAATCACGAAAGGCAAGGGAAGCCAGGGCAAAAATGAACTATTGGGATTTCATCAAGATAAAAAGCTTTTGCATAGCAAAAGAAACAGTCCACAAAACCAAAAGACAACCGCCAGAATGGGAGAAGATATTTGCAAATGACATATCCGATAAAGGGCTAGTATCCAAAATCTATAAAGAACTTATCAAACTGAACACCCAAAGAACAAATAATCCAATCAAGAAATGGGCAGAAGACATGAACAGATATTTTTCCAAAGAAGACATCCAGATTGCCAACAGACACGTGAAAATGTGCTCAACATCGCTCAGCATCAGGGAAATCCAAATCAAAACCTCAATGAGATACCACCTCACACCCATCAGAATGGCTAAAATTAACAAGTCAGGTAATGACAGATGTTGGCGGGGATGCGGAGAAAGGGGAACCCTCCTACAGTGTTGGTGGGAATGCAAGCTGGTGCAACCCCTCTGGAAAACAGTATGGAGGTTCCTCAAACAGTTGAAAATAGAGCTACCATATGATCCAGCAATTGCACCACTGGGTATTTACCCCAAAGATACAAATGTAGGGATCCGAAGGGGTATATGCACCCCGATGTTTATAGCAGCAAGGTCCATAATAGCCGAACTGTGGAAAGAGCCAAGATGTCCATCGACAGATGAATGGATAAAGAAGAGGTGGTATATATATACACAATGGAATATTATGCAGCCATCAAAAGGAATGAGATCTTGCCATTTGCAATGACGTGGATGGAACTGGAGGGTGTTATGCTGAGTGAAATAAGTCAATCAGAGAAAGACATGTATCATATGACCTCACTGATATGAGGAATTCTTAATCTCAGGAAACAAACTAAGGGTTGCTGGAGTGGTGGGGGTGGGAGGGATGGGGTGGCTGGGTGATAGACATTGGGGAGGGTATGTTCTATGGTGAGGGCTGTGAATTGTGCAAGACTGTTGAATCACAGATCTGTACTTCTGAAACAAATAATGCAATATATGTTAAGAGAAAAAAAAAAGAAGAAGATAGCACGAGGGGAAGAATGATGGAGAGTAAGTTGGAGGGGGAGACGAACCATGAGAGACTATGGACTCTGAAAAACAAACTGAGGGTTCTAGAGGGAGCGGGGTGGGGAATGGGTTAGCCTGGTGATGGGTATTAAAGAGGGCACATTCTGCGTGGAGCACTGGGTGTTATGCACAAACAATGAATCATGGAACACTACATCAAAAACTAATAATGTAATGTATGGTGATTAACATAACAATAAAAAAATTAAGAAAAAAACACTTCAATGAGATACCACCTCACACTAGTCAGAATGGCTAAAATTAACAAGTCAGGAAACAACAGATGTTGGCGGGGATGCGGAGAAAGGGGAACCCTCCTACGCTGTTGGTGGGAATGCAAGCTCGTGCAACCACTCTGTAAAACAGTATGGAGGTTCCTCAAACAGTTGAAAATATAGCTACCATATGATCCAGCAATTGCACTACTGGGTATTTACCCCAAAGATACAAATGTAGGGATCCGAAGGGGTACGTGAACCCCGATGTTTATAGCAGCAATGTCCACAATAGCCAAACTGTGGAAAGAGCCAAGATGCCCATCGACAGATGAATGGATAAAGAAGATGTGGTATATATATACAATGGAATATGATACAGCCATCAAAAGGAATGTGATCTTGTCATTTGCAATGACGTGGATGGAACCGGAGGGTGTTATGCTGAGTGAAATAAGTCAATCAGAGAAAGACATGTATCATATGACCTCACTGATATGAGGAACTTTTAATCTCATTAAACAAACTGAGGTTTGCTGGAGTGGTGGGGGGTGGGAGGGATGGGGTGTCTGGGTGATAGACATTGGGATGGGTATGTGCGATTTTGAGCGCTGTGAATTGTGCAAGACTGTTGAATCACAGTCTGTACCTCTGAAACAAATAATGCAATATATGTTAAGAAAAAATAAAGAAGAAGATAGCAGGAGAGAAGAATGAAGGGGGGGAAATCGGAGGGGGAGAGGAACCATGAGAGATGATGGACTCTTAAAACAAACTGAGGGTTCTAGAGGGGAGGGGGGTGGGGGGATGTGTTAGCCTGGTGATGGGTATTAAAGAGGGCATGTTCTGCATTGACCACTGGGTGTTATGCACAAACAATGAATCATGGAACACTACATCCAAAACTAATGGTGTAATGTATGCTGATTAACATAACAATCAAATATTAAAGAAAAAAAAGAAATTATAAAAGAATCATGAATTTAAAAGAGATTAATAGAAATTATCTAATCTAAAGAAAGGAGAGGAAAAAATTAGGAAAAAAAACAAACAGTTTCAGGGAGCTGTGGGACAATGTCAAAGTTTCTAACATGAGTGTAATTGGAGTCCCAGGAAGAGACAATAGAAAATAGACAGAAAAAAAGTATTCGAAGAAATAATAATCAAATTTTCCTAAATTTCGTAAAGATACACATTTGCAGGGTATATAAGTTCAGCTAGTCCCAAGCAAAATAAACATAATGGAAATCACACCTACATACATCATAATCAAATTCTAAACAAAACATTTTCTGCCTTGTATGTGCCAGTCACAATTGTAAACACTGAATAAAGGAATGAGGCAAATTGATATAGTCTCTGCCCTCACAATTCTACATTTTAGTGGGGGATTCAGAAACTAAATTAATAAATGAATATAAAATACAATGCCAGTGTAATACAAACAGCACAAAGAAAAGGAAATCCAGTAAAATATAATATGAGGAAAAACACAGCTAGGTGAGGGACTAGTTAATGAGGGAGTGCTCCTTTGAACCACAGTTTTTTTCTCATCAAATTGTGTAAGTACATTCAAAGCTGTCCATTTCGTGCTGCTCTTCAATTTATTGAGAACTTATTTTGTGCTGAACACTGTTGTAGGTGTTCTATACATATTAACTCATTCAATATTCACAATAACTCTTGGAAGCAGGTACTATTACTGCCCTCACTTTAAAAGCAAGAAATTGAAAAAAGAGGAGAAATTAAGTTATTGCTAAAGTTTACACAGCTCCAGAGTCCATAGTCTGGACCATTACAGTCCATTGCCTCTATGAACAGAATTCTTTAGCTGGCTTGTCTGAATAATTCGTCATCATTGTAATCTTACACAGCAATTACTGGGCACTGATCATGGCCCTGGCACTCTCCTACATGATTTACCTAAATTATTTTGAATCCTCACAATCACGTCAGGGAAGAGGTTTGAGGATCTCTGTTTTATTGATGAAGAAATTAAGAATTAGAGAGGTCAAGTAATTTATTCAGGGTCCTACAACCTTTAAAGAGAGAAGTTGGCATTCAAATCTGGATCTGCTATGTTCCAAAGGGTAGAAAGTTCTTCCCTATTTGGATCAGTCCAACTGGAGAATACTTTTATAGACTAAAGGATTTAAAAAATGGTTGTAATGACTGCTTGTGAATTTCTCTTATATGCTAAGTTCCACTAACTTCTCATTGCCAACCTTTTATATCCAATTTCACAGCGGCTTTGACCCAACCACATTCACCTTGCACTGTCCCTTCTATCTCACAGTCTAAGCAAACAGGAATACTTGGGATTTCTCCAATCTATCTGATTCTCTTCTTCTGTATTTGTCCACTTTCTTTTCTCTTCCAGATCCCTAGTCCTTCTGTATACAATCTGCAATCTGACAGCATCACACTATTCTTCTAGGTTTAGTTAAAAAAAAAAAATCTTTTCTCCATGAAGACTGTTCATGTTCTTTCAACCTCTGACTCCTCTGACCCTCACCCCCCAGGACATTTTTCCAATCTTGGAATGCATATGACTCAGCCAATCTATACACTGTCACTCTGGGCAAGTCATTGGCCCTCTCTGGGCCTCATTGCAAGAGGATGAAAGAACCCATGTTATTTTCTCACAATATAAGATGAGGGCACATTGGGGTTCCATAGGATGCCTGAGCAATACCAGTTCAGCAACCACATGGGTAGAGTCCTGTATAGCAGGATTCCTATTACCCCTACTCCACAGGGGATGTTGATGCTTCCTCCCTCCCCAACCAGTGGGCACAAGGTGGGACTGGATAGTTGCCTACCCAGCATAGCGTAGGGGCTCTGGAGCCAGTAGATCTAGGATGCAAGCCTACTTATAGCCATGTGATCTTTGGGCAAGTCACTTATCTCAGTGCCTCAGTTTCCTCCTCCCTTTCTAATATTTCAATCATAATGTCTTCATTAGAGATTGTTGCAGTCATATCATGAGCATGACACATAAAAGTGTGCTGTACATGTTTCTTCCCTTTGTCTTCCTGTTGGCTAGATTTGTGACCACTAGCTTTGGCTGAAAGACGTAGGTAATAACATTAAGGGAAACCTCCTTCCTATGTTACTTAGTGAATTCCTAGACAGAGAGCGTCTGGCCTCTGAACTGGCTTTGAGGCTGGCAGCTGCACAGTCCTGCCATGAATGGGGTTTGTCTATTGGTCCTGGGAAGTGACTGGGACTTGCCTCCACTTTACCCTCCTCTCTTTTGGCTCCATTCTAGGTGGTTCATGCTCCTTTCCTCATCACTGTCTGGTTCCCCAAGCATGTGGATAGAGCCCCCTCAAGAGGCCGGGCAGGTGAATTGACAAAATGCAGTGCAAATTGAGTTATGGAGCACGTTTTTGGTAGGGGATGGTTTTAAATGACCAATGACTGGAAATGAACTGGCAGGAAAACAATTAATCTCAGAAAAATGCCGGGTCCTGGGAATTCTTTTTTTTTTTTTTTTTTTTAATTTTTTATTGTTATGTTAATCACCATATATTACATCATTAGTTTTTGGTGCAGTGTTCCATGATTCATTGTTTGTTCATAACACCCAGTGCTCCATGCAGAACGTGCCCTCCTCAATACCCATCACCAGGCTAACCCATCCCCCCTACCCCCCTCCCCTCTAGAACCCTCAGTTTGTTTTTCAGAGTCCATCATCTCTCATGGTTCGTCTCCCCCTCTGACATACTCCCCTTTTCTTCCTCTCCTGTTATCTTCTTCTTTTTCTTTTTTCTTAAAATATGTTGCATTATTTGTTTCAGAAGTACAGATCTGTGATTCAACAGTCTTGCACAATTCACAGCGCTCACCGTAGCACATACCCTCCCCAATATCTATCATCCAGCCACCCCATCCCTCCCACCCCCAACCACTCCAGTAACACTCAGTTTCTTTCCTGAGATTAAGAATTCCTCATATCAGTGAGGTCATGTGATACATGTCTTTCTCTGATTGACTTATTTCACTCAGCATAACACCCTCCAGTTCCATCCACGTCGTTGCAAATGGCAAGATCTCATTCCTTTTGATGGCTGCATAATATTCCATTGTGTATATATACCACATCTTCTTTATCCATTCATCTGTCGATGGGCATCTTGGCTCTTTCCACAGTTTGGCTATGGTGGACATTGCTGCTATAAACATTGGGGTACATGTACCCCTTCGGGTCCCTACATTTGTATCTTTGTGGTAAATACCCAGTAGTGCAATTGCTGGATCGAACGGTAGCTCTAATTTCAACTGTTTGAGGAACCTCCATACTGTTTTCCAGAGGGGTTGCACCAGCTTGCATTCCCACCAACAGTGTAGGAGGGTTCCCCTTTCTCCACATCCCCGCCAACATCTGTCGTTCCCTGACTTGTTAATTTTAGCCATTCTGACGGGTGTGAGGTGGTATCTCATTGAGGTTTTGATTTGGATTTCTCTGATGCCAAGCGATGTTGAGCACTTTTTCATGTGCCTGTTGGCCATTTGGATGTCTTCTTTGGAGAAATGTCTGTTCATGTCTTCTGCCCATTTCTTGATTGGATTATTTGTTCTTTGAGTGTTGAGTTTGATAAGTTCTTTATAGATTTTGGATACTAGCCCTTTATCTGATACGTCATTTGCAAATATTTTCTCCCATTCTGTCGGTTGTCTTTTGGTTTTGTGGACTGTTTCTTTTGCTGTGCAGAAGCTTTTTATCTTGATGAAATCCCAATAGTTCATTTTTGCCCTGGCTTCCCGTGCCTTTGGCGATGTTTCTAGGAAGAAGTTGCTGCGGCTAAGGTCGAAAAGGTTGCTACCTGTGTTCTCCTTTAGGATTTGGATGGACTCCTGTCTCACGTTTAAGTCTTTCAACCATTTGGAGTCTATTTTTGTGTGTGGTGTAAGGAAATGGTCCAGTTTCATTCTTCTGCATGTGGCTGTCCAATTTTCCCAACACCATTTGTTGAAGAGACTGTCTTTTTGCCATTGGACATTCTTTCCTGCTTTGTCAAAAATAAGTTGACCATAGAGTTGAGGGTCCATTTCTGGGCTCTCAATTCTGTTCCATTGATCTATGTGTCTGTTTTTGTGCCAGTACCATACTGTCTTGATGATGACAGCTTTGTAATAGAGCTGGAAGTCCGGAATTGTGATGCCACCAGCTTTGCTTTTCTTTTTCAGTATTCCTCTGGCTATTCTGGGTCTCTTCTGGTTCCATACAAATTTTAGGATTATTTGTTCCATTTCTTTGAAAAAAGTGGATGGTATTTTGATGGGGATTGCATTGAATGTGTAGATTGCTCTAGGTAGCATTGACATCTTCACAATGTTGATTCTCCCAATCCATGAGCATGGAACGTTTTTCCATTTCTTTGTGTCTTCTTCAATTTCTTTCCTGAGTATTTTATAGTTTTCTGAGTACAGATCCTTTGCCTCTTTGGTTAGATTTATTCCTAGGTATCTAATGGTTTTGGGTGCAATTGTAAATGGGATAGACTCCTTGATTTGTCTCTCTTCTGTCTTGTTGTTGGTGTATAGGAATGCCACTGATTTCTGTGCATTGATTTTATATCCTGCTACTTTACTGAATTCCTGTATGAGTTCTAGCAGTTTTGGGGTGGAGTCTTTTGGGTTTTCCACATACAGTATCATATCATCTGCAAAGAGTGAGAGTTTGACTTCCTCTTTGCCGATTTGGATGCCTTTGATTTCTTTTTGTTGTCTGATTGCTGTGGCTAGGACTTCTAATACTATGTTGAATAGCAGTGGTGAGAGTGGACATCCCTGCCGCGTTCCTGACCTTAGGGGAAAAGCTCTCAGCCTTTCCCCATTGAGAATGATATTCGCTGTAGGTTTTTCGTAGATGGCTTTTATGATATTGAGGTATGTACCCTCTATCCCTATACTCTGAAGAGTTTTGATCAAGAAAGGATGTTGTACTTTGTCAAATGCTTTTTCTGCATCTATTGAGAGGATCATATGATTCTTGTTCTTTCTTTTGTTAATGTATTGTATCACGTTGATTGATTTGCGGATGTTGAACCAGCCTTGCAGCCCAGGAATAAATCCCACTTGGTCGTGGTGAATAATCCTTTTAATGTACTGTTGGATCCTATTGGCTAGTATTTTGGTGAGAAGTTTTGCATCCATGTTCATCAAGGATATTGGTCTGTAATTCTCTTTTTTGATGGGGTCTTTGTCTGGTTTTGGGATCAAGGTAATGCTGGCCTCATAAAATGAGTTTGGAAGTTTCCCTTCCATTTCTATTTTTTGGAAGAGTTTCAGGAGAATAGGTATTAATTCTTCTTGAAATGTCTGATAGAATTCCCCTGGGAAGCCATCTGGCCCTGGGCTTTTGTTTCTTGGGAGATTTTTGATGACTGTTTCAATTTCCGTAGTGGTTATAGGTCTGTTCAGGTTTTCTATTTCTTCCTGGTTCAATTTTGGTAGTTGATACATCTCTAGGAATGCACCCATTTCTTCCAGGTTATCTAATTTGCTGCATAGAGTTGCTCATAATATGTTCTTATAATTGTTTGTATTTCTTTGGTGTTGCTTGTGATCTCTCCTCTTTCATTCATGATTTTGTTGATTTGGGTCATTTCTCTTTTCTTTTTGATCAGTCTGGCCAGGGGTTTATCAATCTTGTTAATTCTTTCAAAGAACCAGCTCCTAGTTTCGTTGATCTGTTCTACTGTTCTTTTGGTTTCTAGTTCATTGATTTCTGCTCTGATCTTTATGATTTCTCTTCTCCTGCTGGGTTTAGGCTTTCTTTGCTGTTCTTTCTCCAGCTCCTTTAGATGTAGGGTTAGGTTGTGTATTTGAGACCTTTCTTGTTTCTTGAGAAAGGCTTGTATTGCTATATACTTTCCTCTCAGGACTGCCTTTGCTGTATCCCAAAGATTTTGAACAGTTGTGTTTTCATTTTCATTGGTTTCCATGAATTTTTTTAATTCTTCTTTAATTTCTTGGTTGACCCATTCATTCTTTAGTAGGATGCTCTTTAGCCTCCATGTATTTGAGTTCTTTCCGACTTTCCTCTTGTGGTTGAGTTCTAGTTTCAAAGCATTGTGGTCTGAAAATATGCAGGGAATGATCCCAATCTTTTGGTACCGATTGAGACCTGATTTGTGACCTAGGATGTGATCAATTCTGGAGAATGTTCCATGGGCACTAGAGAAGAATGTGTATTCCGTTGCTTTGGGATGGAATGTTCTGAATATGTCTGTGAAGTCCATTTGGTCCAGTGTGTCATTTAACATCTTTATTTCCTTGTTGATCTTTTGCTTAGATGATCTGTCCATTTCAGTCAGGGGGGTGTTAAAATCCCCCACTATTATTGTATTGTTGTCAATGTGTTTCTTTGCTTTTGTTATTAATTGGCTTATATAATTGGCTGCTCCCATGTTCGGGGCATAGATATTTACAATTGTTAGATCTTCTTGTTGGATAGACCCTTTAAGTAGGATATAGTGTCCTTCCTCATCTCTTATTACAGTCTTTGTTTTAAAATCTAGTTTGTCTGATATAAGGATTGCCACCCCAGCTTTCTTTTGGTGTCCATTAGCATGGTAAATGGTTTTCCACCCCCTCACTTTCAATCTGGGGGTGTCTTTGGGTGTAAAATGAGTCTCTTGCAGACAGCATATTGATGGGTCTTGTTTTTTAATCCAATCTGATAGCCTGTGTCTTTTGATTGGGGCATTTAGCCCATTTACATTCAGGGTAACTATTGAAAGGTATGAATTTACTGCCATTGTATTACCTGTAAGGTGACTGTTAACTGTCTGTTGTCTGTGTTCGTTTCTGCTCTTTGCTGCTTTTAGGTTCTCTCTTTGCTTAGAGGACCCCTCTCAATATTTCTTGGAGGGCTGGTTTCGTGTTTGCAAATTCTTTTAGTTTTTGTTTGTTCTGGAAGCTTTTGATCTCTCCTTCTATTTTCAATGATAGCCTAGCTGGATATAGTATTCTTGGCTGCATATTTTTCTCGTTTAGTGCTCTGAAGATATCTTGCCAGTCCTTTCTGGCCTGCCAGGTCTCTGTGGATAGGTCTGTTGCCAATCTAATGTTTCTACCATTGTAGGTTACATATCTCTTCTCCCGAGCTGCTTTCAGGATTTTCTCTTTGTCTCTGAGACTCGTAAGTTTTACTATTAGATGTCGGGGTGTTGACCTATTTTTATTGATTTTGAGAGGGGTTCTCTGTGCCTCCTGGATTTTAATGCCTGTTTCCTTCCTCACATTAGGGAAGTTCTCTGCTATAATTTGCTCCAATATACCTTCTGCCCCTCTCTCTCTCTCTTCTTCTTCTGGGATCCCAATTATTCTAATGTTGTTTCGTCTTATCGTATCACTTATCTCTCGAATTCTGCCCTCGTGATCCTGTAGTTGTTTCTCTCTCTTTTTCTCAGCCTCTTTATTTTCTATCATTTGGTCTTCTATATCGCTGATTCTCTCTTCTGCCTCATTTATCCTAGCATTTAGTGCCCCCATTTTTGATTGCACCTCATCAATAGCCTTTTTGATTTCGATTTGGTTAGATTTTAGTTCTTTTATTTCTCCAGAAAGGGTTTCTCTAATAACTTCCACGCTTTTTTCAAGCCCAGCTAGTATCTTTAAAGTCATGATTCTGAACTCTAGGTCCGACATCGTACTAATGTCCGTATTGAGTAGGTCCCTGGCTGACGGTACTACCTCTTGTTCTTTTTGCTGAGGTGATTTCTTTCGTCTTGTCATTTTGTCCAGAGGAGAATAGATGAATGAGAGAACAAAAGGCTAACAGGTTTACTACGTCCCCAGCAAATATACTGTATACAAATCAGAAAAGACCTGAAACCAGGGGAAAAGAAAGGGAAAGAAAGAAAAAAGAAAGAGAAAAAGAAAAAAAAAAAGAAAAAAAAGATAAAAACAAAAACAAAACAATTCAAAAAAGGCAGAATATGATCAAATATGATCAGGCTAGTGCATAGATCAGTGCCACACACTAGATTTTGGGCGTATTTTGGTCTGTTAGAAAAAAGTGCCTCCTAAAATTTTAAAGGAAGAAAGACATATATGTACAAAATAAGGGTTGATACAATGAAGGGATGGAAGATGACTGTAAAGATGAAAATTATAAAAGATTTTATAAAAGGACTTGGTAAGATAAGTTGTTTGAAAAAAGAAAGAAGATTTAAGGAAAAAAAAAAAAAAAGGAAAAAGGGAGAGAATGTGATCAGGCAGGAGACTAGAACAAAGCCATACACTAGTGATTTAGGGTATATTTTGATCTGTTAGAAGAAACTGTACCTCAAAATTTTAAAGAGAGAACAACTTATATATATATGCCAAAAACAAGGATAACTACTATGAAGGGATAAAATATGACTCTAAAAATGAAAAAAAAAATGTTTTTTTTTTTTTTAAAAAAAAGGGATTTATAAGATGTTGGTTGAAAAAGGGAAAAAGAAAAATAAAAAAAAGTCAACAAAAATTAACTTTGATGAAATAATGAATCATGGTTAAAAAAAAAAAAAAAAAAAAAAAAGAAGCCATGAATCTATGTGCAGTATTCCCCTAGCGCTGGCGTTCTCCTATTCTCCTTGATCGATCAACTTGGTCTTGGCTTGCTGGCTGTTTGTGTTGATCTTCTGGGGGAGGGGCCTGTTGCTGTGGTTTCCAAATGTCTTTGCCGGAGGCGGAATTGCCCCGCCCTTGTCGGTCCGGGCTAAGGAAGCTGCTCCAGTTTGCTCTCAGGAGCTTTTGTTCCCTGCAAGCTCTCGGCACAGCTTTGGAGGACCAGGGCGAAAATGGCGGCCTCCCAGTCTCCGCCCGGAGGAGCCGAGAACTCAGGGCCCCACTCCTCAGTGCGCCCCCAGAGAAAAGCAGTCACTCCCGTGTCCCCGGTCTCCGGCCGCTCTCCATGCTCACCCGGCCTGTGATCGAGCGTTGCTATCTCTGGCACCCGACCCCGCTCGGAGTCTCCAAACCCAGCAGATCCCTGCAGTGCGTTCCCGCACTGCTCCTCCCCGGGAAGGAAGGGGAGTCTCCCCGGATCTGCTGCTTGTTGGGTCCTTGCTGGGGGAGCCGTGCCCCGACTGGGCCGCAGATCACAGTTTATGGCAACCCCGAGCTGAGAGCCCGCGACTCTGCTCCGTATCTGCAGCCGGCTTCCCCGCCCCGACACCTGGGAGCTCTGCCGCACTCAGGCACCCCCGGTCTCTCTGTGACCCCAAGGGTCCTGAGACCACACTGTCCCGGGAGGATTCCACCCCCCGCTTAGCCACTGCAGCGACGTCCCTCCGCCGAGCCAACTTTTAAAAGGTCCGATTTTGTGCTCCGCGGCTCTAGCACTTGCCAGAAGCGGCCGGCGGAGGCCCCTCCCCCGCCGTTTATCCTCCCGAATATGGCCTCGGATTCACTTCTCCGCACGTCCTACCTTCCAGTAAGTGGTCGCTTCTCTGTTCAGAGAGTTGTTGCTACTCTCCTGTTCGATCTCCTGTTGAGTTCGTAGGTGTTCAGAATGGTTTGATCCCTATTCAGCTGAATTCCTGAGACCAGACAAAATCTAGGTCTCCTACTCCTCCGCCATCTTGCTCCGCCCCCTCCCCGGGTCCTGGGAATTCTTCATATCAGTGGATGTTTCTACTTCTCTGGGTCTGTGAAACAGCTTCATTTCTTAAGCCTTAATTTTGTCCTCCTGAGGAACGGCTCTGACCTTCTTTGGATCCAGGAGGGAAGACCAGAGGAGGAAGGAAGTTGGAGGGGCAGTCTGACATAGCAGAATGGACGTGGGATTTGGAGGCACAAGTCCTTGCATATGATTTGGGGCAGTTACCTAACCGCTCTGGGTCTCATTTCCCTACTATTTCCAGGGTTGATTAACTGATAACCAATAACTGGGAAAGGGTACTTTGTAACCATAAAAAATCTCCGCAGATACTAGCATTTGATGGTTATTAGGAGCATTAGATGAAATAATGTATGCAAAACATGGAGTCAGTGACTGGGCACAGAGCAAAGGCCCTATAACCAGGTTGTCCTCAGTAGTGGTTGTAGCTCTTAGAGGAAGCAGCAGGATGGAGCCTCTGACCAGCCACACTTCGGAGTGAGCAGACCTGCCTCCAAATCCTGGCTCTGGCACTGTCTCTGTTGTGTCAGAGACCAATCAAGTTACGTACCCTTCTCAAGTCTCAGTTTTCTCATCTGTAAAATGGGGATGCTGATAATTGAGAACACCTTGGTTTCTCTCACCTAAATGTTTCTCTTCCTTTGTCAGCATTCAGGAAGCCATTTGGTTCTAGCACCTTATCCACAACTGATCTCCCAAATATCCAGATTCCACAGGACTCTAGCACCTGGAACCTGATCAGGAAGTGAGAATTCCCTTGGATGCTCAAACACCGTCTGGAGGCTCCTGTTACATATGCTAAACCTCACACCATTGCACCTTTGCCTCCTTCTTGCAGCTTGTGCTGTTTCTTTAAGGCATCCTATGAAATGTAGGCAATCAGACTTGCTTGATTTTCTTCCCAGGAATACTGTGAGGACCATCAGGGTGATCTACATCAAGCAGCTTTTAGATGATCAACTGTGGCACACAGATCAGTTACGGCTGCTATGACCTTTGCTGTGGCTAATAGAGGGCTTTGGCGGTGAGAAAGTGACTAGGGAAAGGGACCATGTGGCTCATAAACCAAAGATGAGACTTAAAGACAACAGACCAAGTTCAACCAACTCCACGTACATCTCTCCCATCGTCAACAACCCCTGTGGAGTAGGGGTAATAGAAATCCTGCTATACAAGGCTCTACCCATGTGGCAGCTGAACTAGTATTGCTCAGGCATCCTATGGAACCCCAATGTGCCCTCATCTTATATTGTGAGAAAATAACATGGATTCTTTCATCCTCTTGCAATGAGGCCCAGAGAGGGCCAATGACTTGCCCAGAGTGACAGCGTGTATGGTGCTCGGCCCATAGTAGGCATTGGCTGTCTTGTACAGAGTAGGTCCACAGTAGGACTTTGTTAAGAATTGGTCATGCTGATTGTCATCACACACATGATGGTGATACACTGATTAAGTACATAGCAGTGACTACTATGTAAATTCAATCTCCAACGTAGAAGATACCTTCATCTTACACAGGAGAAAAATAACAGGCTCAGGGAGGTTAAGTGGCATGCCCACAATCACACAGCTGGCCATTACAGAGACCTATCTGTGTCCAGATGCTTCTGTATCCAGAACTCATATTCTTGCCTCCAGAGTCTGCGCCAGGCTCTCAGCTTTAAATTCCTAGAGTGGCTGGTGTCCTACACTGGAAGGTAGTCATCAATTTTTCAAAGGCTGGTCCTTCTGCAGCATTGGACAGCATAGTCACAAACTGTGAGGTTGTCCCCTTGATCCCTCATCCAGAGGATAAACACTTGCTACCCCTCCCTAGTCCTTGCACTACAGGAGGCCTGACTATGGGTCTGCACTGAAAAAGGGGTAAAGGGGTTCTTCATGAATACTTCATAATTGCTACCATTCTGCATATTGCCAGCCCTTGGCATTTCTGTGGCCTCTGCAATGCCCAGCCCTCCCTTGCAAATAGATGGTGCACCCCAGGGTGGTTAACACGTCCCAAACCCTGCCGTTTGTGCATGCTCTTGCTGCCAAGTACCCACACTGCACACTCACCCAGAATTGCTCCCATGAGGAAAAACAGTGAAGATAGGTCAGTGGAAGCAGGTTTGTATTTTAAAGATGAGCTAGAATCACTGCCCATAGTTCTAGCAGGGTTTGGGGCCTTGGAGAGGGAGACCTGTGGCTTTTCCCAGCAGGGGGCTTGTACCAACACTTAGTGGGTGACGGTACTTTCTTTGTCCAGTAAGAACAAAGTGAAAAATTGTTATCCCATCTCCAGCAGGCACCAGGGTTGTTCAGAGAGAATTTATTAGTTCTGAAACCAAAGCTTGCCATCTTTTTTTTTTACTGGAAATGCCATGTCAGGCACTTTTTTTTTTTTTTTAATGAAACTGAGGGAAGCTGACTTGCTTGGGGCAGGCAAGGTCACACTCTCCCTGGGCTATGGCATGGTGGGTGGGACCCTGCTTGTGTCAGTGACTGCTGCCTCTGAATCACAGCTGGATCCCTAACCCTTCTTCAGTGTAGACCATGTTCAGGCCTCCTGCAATACAGGGGCACTTTGGGGGGGGATGTTTGTGCCCTGGATGAAGGATCAAGGGGACAGCCTCCAAACCTGTGACTATGTTGTCCAAGGCTGCAGAAGGACCCACCATGGCTGCTTTCACCCTCTGCAGGTCCAGCACAGCCATAAATCTTCATCAGCCTCTCTGCTCTTGGGTCCTCTTATCCAGGCAGATGGGGAAAGCCCTGACTCTAGAGTCAGACAATTCTACTCAACTCTGCCACTACTGGTACGTGCAAGAGTGTGGCACAGAAACTTTCAGTCTCTCCTTTGCTCCTTGGTGATAAGGTGAGGTTAGTGATGATAATACCACCTGGGAAGTTCATTCCGAGGAAAAAATGAGATAATTCATGGGAAGAGCTGAACACAGTTTCTGGCACATAGTAGGTGCTCAATTCTGGTAGTTACTTCTACGACCATGAAGGGTATGAAAACACAGGTTATGGTAAATCAGGCCTGGGCTCAAATCCTGACTTCTCCATATACTAGCTGAATGGTTTAGCAAGTTCTGTAAATTCTCTGAGTCTTGGATTCCTTTTTGCCCAGTCTCTAGAGTCAGTGTAAGGAAGAACTGAGGTGTGGTATATATACTATTTGGTACGGTTTCTGATTCAGTCGGTTAAGTGTCTACCTTTGGCTCAGGTCATGATCTTGGAGTCCTGGGTTCCAGCCCCATATCGGGCTCCCTGCTCAGTGGGGAGTCTGCTTCTCCCTCTACCCTTCACCCCGCTCTGGCTCTGGCTCTCTCAAATAAATAAATAAATAAATAAATAAATAAATAAGAAATAAATAAGAAATGTTTTGTACTACATACTTTAATTGCCACGTGGTAGGTACTCAGTGCCTCTTCTTTGCTGCGGGACCCCGCCTGAGCCCTTCGCTGGGCCTCCCTGGTGCTGACCACCTGTGCTATTCTCTTATTGCTGGGGGCTGCCTGCTCTGTCAGACACTGGGCTCTGTCCTGTGTTAGACTTGCTCCCAGCACTCAAGTGGGAAAAATGTCCTCAGGGGGTGGGTCTATTCTAGTCCGGGGACCTTTTGGGATCCATCTCAGCCTGGGGCAGGTATCTGGGCCACACCAGTTCACACCCAAAACAAGATGCAAAGAGACTTGAATTGAAAACAGGAACCTTCTTTCCAGGTGAATCAAAAATCAGGGATGTGGAAATTTATACCAAGTTTGATCTTTCCCAGAGACACTGGAGTGTGGCTTGGGTTGGAAGCCTCTCTGTCAGAATGCTGAGGAAAGATGTCTCCAAACCCCTAAATGGGCTTCCTTGTGACAGGCGGCTACATCAGAAGCAAGATTTCAGGGACTACCAACCAAAGTGATGGGGCCATGGAAACTCAGCCCTGTACCAGGAACTCATACAAAGAAAATAGATGGGCTCCTACTATGCGTTTGCCCTGCAGACCTACTGTGTGTCAAGCCCTGGGCTGGATACTCTACAAACATTCTCATTCAGTCCCCAGTAACATGAGTTTGAAGATCTTTGTCCTACCGAGGAGGATACTGAGGTTCAGAGGGGATATGCAACTAGTGCAGGTCTACCTAATTAGTAAGCTCTTGGGGCAGGGACTGCCATTTTCATCCCCTAGAGTTAAACACAATACTCAGTACACAAGAGCTCAGTAGGTGTTGAAGCAGATGAGGAAAATGATTTTTTAGCTTTATTTTCTACTTGCCCCATATCTCCAGATTTATTGCTGTTTCCTAGATTTTCAATGTCTTTCTGGTCCATATTTTTGTGCTTGTAGTCCCCTCTGCCTAGAATATCTTTCCCCTTTCTCCACCAAACAATCTCCCATGTCTCCTTCAACGTAGCACAAATGTCACCTTTTCTGTTTTTAAAGTCCCTTCTGTAGAGAGTTCATATTTCCCTAACAGGGTCCCATAGCAATTTGTCCACTCCTCTAGGAGAGCATTTATCACATAGATTATAATTACTTGATTGTGTGTCTTTTTCTTCCATTAGACGGCTTGTAGTTTTGGGCATGTTGGAATTATGTTTGTGCCCAGGATGTCCATATAAGAATGTATGTTCAACCCCTACCTCCTAGGAGTAGAGTATAATTTCTAGGTTGCTGATATCAAGAAATGGACACATAGGAAATTGTCATTGAATGACTGGCAATTGCAAGCTTCATGGCAGAAACGCATCCCAATATCAATAGTACGTTGACCTTTTGACTCATACTCTGCCCTTTTGTGAGTTTGACACAGTGGATCAATTTTTCCATGTCTCAATGTCTAGACGTCTGGAGACAGTCAGTTTTAGCCAGCATCTGGGCCCTTCCCTAGGCCACATTCTTGGCCTAACAAATCCCATGTCTTTGTCAATGACTCAGAAGAATACAATGAGCTTTCGCTCATCAGATTTGCAGATGAAAGACAGTGGCAGGGATGGTGATTATGTCAGATGACAGAATCAGGATCCAAAATGATCACAATAAGTGGAACAAAGGGTCAACTCATTTAGCAGAGATTAATATCGGGTCCAGAAACAAACTGCACAGGGATTGGAGGAGGGTGGCATGACTTAGCAGAAGCATATGGGGGCAAAGTCTTGTTTACTTAGGAGTGAGTTAGACACAGATGGAAGGTGGTGTGGCCATTAGGAATGGAAGCTGAGTGTGCATTATTAAAAGTATAAGCTCCAGAAGGAAGGAGATGATGGTCCCGCTGGGCTAGTTTTTGATCTGATAGCATCTGGAGTGTGATGCTCACTTCTGGTCCCCACACTTTAAGTGAGGCAATGACAGAGTGGTCCATGTCCCGAGAAAAGTGACCTGATACCTAGGGCACTGAAGTCCAAGAAACTGGGAGAATGTTAGCCTGTAGAATCAGGGCTGAAGAAGGGACATGACCACCCACTGCAAATATCCAATTTTGTCACATTGAAAAGTCATTTTGTAAGGTTAATAGACAGAATTAATGTTAATTGGTAAAAGTGTCAGCCAAACATATTTCTCCTCTATATAAGAAAGAATATTCTAATATGTCAGTGCTGCTCACCAGGGGAACGAGCAGCCCTGTGATGCTGGGGTTCTCCTTTACTTGCAGTGCTTGTCAGGAATGTTAAGGAAGGGATTACGATGTTGGAAGGATGTGTCAACATCCAGGTGCCATCCACACTTGAGAGGCTAAAATTCCAAATTACATTTGTTTTCACATTACTTTAATAATCTGAGTTTCCTTGGGCTCTCTCATTCTGGGGAGGTAGGGGAGGGCAATGGACAAGTGGCCATTAATAGAGATTGCACACCATGCTATATCTGTCCTGCCAAAGGCAGATCATTGACCTTGAAAGAAGGTCGCATCCCTCAGTTCTCTCTGTGCTCAGGGTAAGCTTCTCTCTATTAGGCTCCTTGTTTTCACATGCACATAGACTCAGTCCTGAGGCATACCCAGCTAAGTCTGAATCCTTAGACTCTTGAGCCGGAGCCCCCTCACTGGGACATATACTCCTTTGATAACTGGGTTGTTTGCATTGTTAAATTCATAAATTTCACTTACACCCCCAATGCCATGGCAAACCCCTGGAGGACAGGGCCACAGCTCTGTTACATTAAGCTCTTCCCTCATAGCATAATGGTTAGGAGCACAGGCTCTGAAGTCAGACAGACTTGATATAATCCCAAATTCCACTCTTAGCCTTTACTAGTTGTGAGTTGGGCAAGGTATGAACCTCTTGAGGCTCAGTTTCCTTGTCCATAAAATGGGGTTGATAACATTAGCTGCTTCATAGGTGCTGTAAGGATTAAATAAGATGTGCTAGGTACAGAATTTAGCAAAATGGTAACCCAATGGGAAGCACTCAACACATATTAGCCACTGTTACTGTACTATGAATACAAAATGGAAGAGCCTGTCTTCTGCTGGATTTTTCCTGGCCTCTGCATCCATCCTTCCCCAATCCCTGTGCCCTTGCCTTTGGGTTACACTAGGCGGCTGCTCTTTTCAGCATCCCTGCTTTGACCTAGGTGAGCCCCGCCATTCTAAGTGGTAGCTGTTGTCCCTGCATCCCAACATTCTGCGCGGCATGTCCCTGTCATTTTCCTCCCACACAAAATTGTTCCAATCGTAACTTCCAGATTTCTCTTATTTCAGAGGGAAAGCTGTTTTCTCATATGCCTTGCATTTTAACGACTTTCATTGCTATTGCTCATTTTGATCTGTTTAATAACATGTTTTAAACTAATCCCTTGTAATAAAAGGATTTCATTACTAATGGAGACAGCTGCGTAATGCAGCGAGTTCATTAGTTTCACTTTTCTGAAGAGACCTTCTGGAGTCAAAAGTTTTGCAACTCTGCAAAGTTTTGGTGAGGAATGTTGCCGGGGAAGCTGGGAAAGGGATTTCTATCGCAGAGAAAGATCCCCAGAATGCAAAAAAGTAGAGTTTGTGTCTGCAAAGACTGGGTGTAAAGGGCAAAAAAATCCCCATCACATGGCTGGTTGGTGACTGTAATGAGGAATGACAAAGTCTTCATAAAGACAAGACATTGCATGGTGAGCAAGGGGCTCCTACACTGGCAACAGACCAAGCCTCATGGACCTCACCTGCCTCTAACTGACTGACAGAGATGATCACACCACCTTCTCTCCCTTGGTGGGTGTCTGTTCCTTTATCTATCACACTATACATGATTATCTAACAGACTCAAGGCACTTTGTCTTATTCATTTTTGTATTCTTGGCATCTAGCTGGACCTGGCACAAGGAAGGTGTTTGCTCAACTGAAATGAATTATTTTTCCCCTCCATTTTCCCCAAGGTGCTTTCTCCCATATGTACGCATATTCGACAGCCATCTCTAAGCTGATAACAGAAACTTCTACCTCTGCCCCGACCTCTAAAGACCTACCTATATCTCCAAGTACCCACTTTTCTTCTCCATGTGACTGCTTTACATTCATTTTCTACCTCAAATGTCTAAGACTGGGTTCACCACCTTCCCCTACACCCCCCCACCTCCATTCTTACCACTTACTACTTGTACTTTGCACGTATTACGTATTCCAGTAAATGGCACCACTAGCACCACTGCATACTCAGCTGAGAATCCAGAATGTCTTGACAACTCTCCATCTTAGCAGTGATCTAATCAATCACTAAATTTTGCTTATTTTACCTATTCAGTAGAGTTTAGATCCATCCACCTCTCCCCATCAACTCTGCACCACCTTCATCCAAGATACAGCCAACCTCACCTGGAGTCTAACTTACACCCATCACCAGACCATGCTCCAACCAGGAGCAGGAGTGCTCTCTAATTATGCTACCCCTATTCTATGCCCTTTAAACAATCCCATCAGCATCCTTAACATGGGCTATGGGTCCCTCACAACAGGTCTTTGGTCTCATTTAGTACCATTTTGTGTGTGTGTGTGTGTGTGTGTGTGTGTGTGTGTGTGTGTGTAGCTTTCCAATTTTTCTGCCACAACCCTTATTTCAGTTCCTCCAACACACTGGGCTACTTCCTTAGGGCCTTCACTTTTGCATTTCCATGAAGATCTCCGAGTGACTAGTATGTAACAGGCACTATGCTAAGCAGTCAAGCACTAATTGGAGAGTATCACAGCTCCTTTCATGAAACTTTATCATTTTTTATCATTGTCCAACCTCTTCCTTATTGTTTTGGCAATAGACAGACCCTTTCCTCCTAGCAAGACTATGTTGTGGTAATAGATTAATCCTCAAATTTCAGTTACTTAACATGGCAAATGTATATTTCTTGCCCATTCAAAGTCCAGGGTAGGATGGTTATTCTCCATGTGGTCACTCAGCAAACTAGGCTGCTTCTATCTTACAAAACCTCCATCTCAATTCATGGCCTCTGTGGGCTCCACAGCAGGGGAATAGAGGTCAATAAGAATGCACTCCCACTCTTAACTGCTTTCAAACAAATGGGACAACAAATCTCTTCTGTTTATAGTCACTGGCCAGAACTAGTCACCTGAATCCCAACTTAACTGCAAAAGAGCCTGAGGATTCTGCATGTAAACATCAGACAAAGACGACAATGGATACGGTGAGATGTACTAATCTACAATAGAGGGAGGTCACCCTAGTTCTGCTAGGGGATTCTAGGCTCAAATGGAAATCCCATCATAGGTGAAAAATTGCTGGGCAGGGTTTCAGCAAATATGTCAGCAGAGCAAAGACAACATGAAAAGACTATGAAAAGGCTAGTTCTTATAAATGAAGCTGGGTAGGAAGTTAATGATAGCTCTCCCAGGACTAAGACACCTAGCCCATTAGTTAAATCTGTCTTCAGAACAAGATCAAGGAAGAGGTTTAGAAAGAACATATCACAATAACCCCTGACAAAAAGATTCTCATGTCTTCATGCATGCAAATCAGTAGGCCTGACATACATTCTTAAAAATCCTACAAGACTTGGCAAAATATTTATAAACAGGAATAATATGATGAGTTTGGGGAAATGAGAGTTGAGCACAATAACATTTTTGAAGCATTGTGGGGAGGTGATGATGATGAGTTAACCACAGTAAACATCATCAAATGAATATAGGTGACCCTCTCTGTGTTGGGCTTCATGTGGGGGCTTGAGAATCATGGCACACCAAAACCCAAGCCTGAGATTCATTCATGCTATTTCTTCTATCCAAATGCTCTCCCCACACGTCTCTTTTCTTCCTCTTATTAACTCCTCCTTTCCTTTAAAAACATAGCTCAGTCGTTCTGTTTGTAGTCACATAGTTTGTAATTATGTATTGTTGAATACAAATCACTCCTAAAATTAGTGGCTTAAAAACGCAAATATTTACCATCTCACAGTTTCTGTGGAGTCCAGGAATCCAAGAACAACCCAGTTGGGTGCCTCTGCCTCAAGGTCTCTAGAAAAGCTGCAAAGTGTCCACCAGGGCTGTGGTCTCATCTGAACACTCAGTTGGGGGGCACTCCTGTGGTTGTTAGCAGAATTCAGTTTCTCCTGACTGTCAAATTCCTCACTCACTGTTGACTGAGTGCTTCCTTCAGTTCTTTGCCACAAAGACATCTGTACAGGGAACATGGTAGCTGGCTTTCCTCAGAGTGAGTGAGAAAGCATGTGAGAACATGCAAAGTGAAAGTCATAGTCTATTTGTAACTCACAGACTCTTTGAGTCTCTGTAATCTCAGAAGTGACATTCATCACTTTTGCCATATTTTATTCATTAGAAGCAAGGCACTTGGGGGTCAATCCACCACACTCAAGAGAAGAGGATATTTACATAAGGGCATGAATACGGCAGGCAGAGATCATCGGGGGACTGACTCAGAGGTTTCCTACCACATGTTCCTTCCTCCAAAAATGTAGCAGTGGCCAAGAAGAGAAGGAAGAGACATTTTTAGCACATCTTCCCAACCTCTCCCTATAGTGACCCACATCCTGATCTGCTGCTTAGAATCTGAGAGCTGGAAAGGAATTTAGAAATCATCTTGTCTACCATCTTTATTTTATAGATGAAGAAAAAGGCATAGAAGGGGTATGTGACCTTCCCAAAAGGATGGAGTTATTTGTAGAATGAGTCCTAGAACTCAGGTCACCTGCTTTTCTCAAATTGGCTTCCTCCATCTACTCTCTTCCACCTACTCTGCTTCTGATCTCCTCTAGCTTTATCAGGGCTAGTCATTGCATAGAAATTATTCTCCCAATGCTTTTCTAGAAAGTTCTTGACCAAGTATTTGATCCTGACCTACCTGAATTTTCACCTCAGTGGCCAGCTCTTAGTCCTCCCCCTGCACCAAGCAAAACATTTACAATATCCCAGAGACTCAGTTCTTAGCCTCTGCCCTTTTCCCACCATCCAGGCCCCTTGATGAACTTGTCTGTTCTTGGGGATTGGAAGATCACATCCCCTGGCTTTGACCTTGAGTTTACCAGTTCCCCCATATCTAACTGCCTGATGGGTATTCCTGACACGTGATTGACATTTAAACTCAATGATGATAATAAGAACAACCCCAACTATCATTTAGTGAACTAATATATGTGCCAGTTCCTATGCTAAGTGTTTTGTTTATATTTCTTATTAATTCTCTCAAGAACACTGTGCTGTAAGTAATACAGTTCACATCTTAGAGATGAGAAAACTAGGCTCAGACAGGCAGGGTGACTAATCTGATATTCCATGACTAGAAGCAGATCTATGTCCTTTTGATTCCCAAATCTGAGCTTTTAACCACTACACTCATGATCTTTTCCTTAAAACTGTTCCCTCTGGATTTTCCTATTTCTGTTCTACTCTTCTCCAACTTATTCAGCATAAAAATCTTGGAGTTTTAAATATGTCACACCATGGAACATCTCAATGCCTTTGTACATGCTGTTCTCTCTTCCTAGAAGACTGTTCCCATAATCATCAATATGATCAATGCTTCTCCTCCGTGTCACTCCACTGCTGAGGTCATCCCCTCTTCTTTGGTGTCACATAGCTGGGACACAGTGAACTTGAGGTTGTCCTCATTGGCTATGTCTTTGACACAGAAGCCAAGACACCCCAACCTAAAGTTGTATCTGAGGATACCTCTACAACAGCAACTATCACATGAACTATAATGACTTGTTAGCCCATGGGTATCCCTTTCTGCACAATACACTTTATAGGAGCAGGGACTGTGAATGCTTACCTTTGTAACTCCTGTTCTGGCAGCAGACCACTTGATGGTTAATGAATCATCTTCAATGCATCTCTTTCCTTTACTCCCCACGGCTAATCAGACAAGCCCTGCAGAATTCTCTTTGTTAGATTTCTAATATCTCTTCCTCTTTTTCCATTTTCCCAGCCATCATCCCAAGTTTGTGTCTCCTGATGTCTCATGTGGCCCTTTGTGATCACCCCAAACTCACTGCTTCACTCCTTGCTCCCCTGTCCAGTTCATCCTGATGATTTCTACTCTATTAACACTGCTTTGTACACATTGCTTGCCTGCTCAGTGACTCCCTGATGCTTACCTAATGAAGCCCAAGCTCCTTCACCTAGCTTTCCAATAACCTTCCTAATGTGCCTCAATGCATGCTCCAATCTCACTGCAGCATTATATAAATTACCTGTGCAAGCCAAGGCATGCTATTCACTGTGTCTTTAATGCTCCATTGAGTCCCACTTCCACGCCATTGCTCATGTTGTTCCTCCTGCTTGGAAAGCCCTCCCTTCTTTCCTTCACATATCTGAACCCTACCATGTCTGCTCATCTCAGCTTAATTCTCACCTCCTCCATGAGCCTTCTCTGACCATTGACCCATAGCAACTTTTCTCATTTGGTGTAGAGGGAAAAGCTTGAACTTGACTAGCTGAGAGATATGGCTCAGAATTTCAACTACTGACTAGTTGTGTGGCCTTGGGCAAGTTAAGCTCAGCCAAATAAGAGATCATAATACCTATGTCCTAGGATTTCAGAGAGAATAAAATGAGGGAATGTATGTGCTGACAAGGGATTTCAGTTGGTGACCTAAGCTGTGCCAGTCTAGGATTCAAAAGGGACCAGGCACACCTGGAATGTCCATGGAGTTGACTCACCTTGCTACTCTTTGTGCTGAGAAGGAATCCACCCATGGAGGCTAGAGAGACATAGATGAAGGTCAGAATAATACAAACCAGGAAAGGAGGGGAGAGGTGAAGGAGTAGAGAAGAGCTGAAAGGAAATGATCTTGGAGACGGAACCAGGATCAGGGTGAGGCAAGCGAGGTACATAGGGAGGCAAAATTTATAGAGGAGTGTCTCCTTATATTTTGTATCCCTTACCTTACCTTAGAACCAGTCCTGCCTGGAAACATTCTAGGGGTTCCCACCAATGTCTTAAGTTTTTCCTTCATGCTCGTATGCATGGGTCATTGGTTTTTTTGTTTTGTTTTGTTTTGTTTGAAGTGCATATTCAAAAAGAGAAAAGATTAAATTTCTATTGTCATAGTACTTCCATCCATCCATCCATCTGCCCATCCATCCACCTATCTACTCATCTATCTTTCCATCCACCTATCCACTTGTCTATCCATCCACCTATTCACTTGTCCATCCAACCAACCAACCATCCATCCATCCATCCATCCATCCATCCATTCATCCATCCATCTCCCATTCACTCATTTATTCATTTGCTAAAAATATATTGCACAGATGCCTAGCTAGGCCTCCACTCTCCTGTCATTCACTCTAACAGGTCTGTTAGCTGCCTCTTTGTGCATATGTTGGGGGTTCTTCCTCTGATTTTAACTTATGAAGAGGAGACCAGGGGAAGCAGGGTCTGGAGCTGGACAGGCTAGATGAATGTTGATGTGGGTGAAGGTAATGATGTGTGGGTATTTCCCAGCAGGGAACTGGTAATTTGGAGGAAAAACCAGATTTTGACACTTAGTAGCTGTGGAATCTTGACCAATGTGTTTAACATCCTCAAACCGCAGTTTCAAAAGTTAGAAAATGGAAATGTTAGGATGATTAAATAAGCCAATAACCATGTGAGGCCTGGCTCGTGGTAAGTATTCATAACAAAAGGCAGAGAGCTCATGAATGAAATCAGTAGGACTTTTGAATTACTTTCAGGCTTTTGTTTTTCACTTTGTCATCAACTGGAGGAGAACATTAGGTTTTCCCTACCTATGCAGATCCCTTCACAACCAGAGAAACTTAGAACTCAAGATGGGAAGGAATGTGGGTGGCATCTAGTCAACTCTCTCATTTTGAAAATATAGACATAGACCCAGAGCGGGGAAGTGCCTTGGCCAAGGCTGTACAGCAAGTCACCAAGTCACGGGGTTAGAAGAACTCAGGGTACTGAGTCAAAGCTTTCACTGCAGCACCCAGGAGCAGATGCACCTCTGGTTTCTGCTGAATAGAAAATGAACTATTTTAACAGTTATGACTCTAAAACTCAAGCTGATACAATAGAAACAAGGATTGACATTTCACATTTCTTGAACATCTACTATGTCCTAGGCACATATATGTATGCTGTCTTGTTCAAGCCTTATAAAAGCCCATGAAATAGGTAGTACAATTATTTTCTTCATTTTATAGATGTGGGAAACTGAGGCTCAAAAAGAGTAAGGGACTTTTCCAGGGACTCATACCTAGGGCGTGGTGGTGTTGGACTTGGATCCAGGTCTTTGTGACCACTAAGCTCACTCTTTCTGTGCTTTACTTCATTTCCTCACTTAGAGAAGTTGCCCCAAATAATTTATAGACATTTCTGTATCTAGGGCTGGCCCTGGGTCACACATCTGTGGTGGCCACCTGGGGTGAGGTGGAGGACTGGTAGCATTTCTTATTATGGGGACACAATTAGACCACCTCTCTAGTAATTTTTCACACACACTGAAAATATATCAGAGGAACTTCAATGGGGGGGCTGGCATTGGAAAATTCACCTACCCCACTTCTCTGCTTCCTCCAATGCCTGAAACTCTGCCATTAGTGGTTTATTCCTTTGGTTGATTTGTGGCTCTCATCCCAATAGCTGGGAGTGGGGATGAAAGCAGAGCAAGTCCAGATAGCTCAGTATGAGTGTATTCTTCCCTCCCCCACCTGTTGAACTCTGATTCATTTTTCAAGGCCTAGCACAAATGTCATTGAGCACAGAAACTTATAACATTCTGAGTCATCACTCTGTACTATGGGCTAGGGATACAAAGACTATTAAGGAAGCACAAGTCCTGCCTAGACTGCTCACTGTCTGGTGGGGAGGTTAGATGAGAAAATGCATAATTACAATGCAGAGTGGAAAGGATGATGATGGATGCAAACATAGGGCTGTTTAGAGGGTGTGCCCACCTCCAGAGAGGACAAGGTCAGGGACTGCATCTGTTACCAAATTTCCCTGGAATATAGTTTCTCCACTTACAGTGCTCACTTAGCATTTTGCGCCGGTCAAAGCACTAATCTTGGCCATTTGTGAGAGTCTATTTACTTGTCTGTCTTAGGATGTGAACTCCTTCAGTAGGGGCCCCATGTCACTCAGCTGTGTATCCTCTGTGGCTAAAAAGGGGACTAGGTACATAGTAGGTGTTCAATAAATGTTTGTGGAGTGTAAGTATGGGTGGAAATAGGAGATGGATTAGAGATAAGAGATAACAGGACTGGAGGGAGGGCAATGAAACTAGAGGAAAGACACGTGAGGTGAGGGATGTGAGGGCTGCAGGAGCACATTTGGAGCTACTTTCTGTTTTGACTGGAGCTGGCCCTGGGGGTCTACAACAGGCCTAAGCCAAGGGAAGGTCCTTGGGGCCCTGGAGAAAGGAAGCAATGGCCTTCCCATGTGGGCCTCTGGTCAGTGTGGAAAGAAAGCTTGAGGCACAGCTCAAGGTCTTGCTGGAAGAGCCCCATTAGGCATTTCCCCAGCTTTATAACACTTTCATTTTACTCTTCATATTGATTGAAATCCCAGCTTTATTGTGAATAATTTACTAATTCACTGTACCTTATTTTTAAATCTCTCTTTAATCGGATCTTTTTTTTTTTTGTCACAGTGATTTGTATTTGCTGATTAATGACCCTCTCAATGAAGATCACAATGAAAAAAGAAATCTTAGGCTAGGAAGTTTTCCATGAGGGTGGGGAACAGTTCAGGCTGTGGAGAAGGCACAGGGAGACACCTCTGTCAGCTCTCTTTCCTTGGGCTCCTGACTTTACTCTATGTTTTTGTTTTTCCATAGCTTCACCATCTTCTAACATACTATGTAATTTACTTATTTATCATGCATATTATTCATTATTTCTCTCCCCTTCCTACAGTAGAATGTAAGCCCCATGAGACAGGGAATCTTTGTGTATTTTGTTCACTGATATATCTCCAACATCTAGAACAGAGCCTGGAGTACAGTATGTGCTCAAAGAATACTTGTTGAATAAATGAATGAATAAATTAAAAAGTCAGTGCAAGTTAATGCAATCCGAGGTTTGGAAGCCATTCTGAATGAATAGAAGGATCTTATCTTAAAAACAAAGTTTCAGGCTCATGATTTCTGGAAGGCTCTGGAAACCAAGATGGCATTGAGCTGTTTGGTGGTGGTAGTAATCATAGTGATGATAATGGTGGTGATGGGATAGTGATAATGATGGTGGTGGTAGTGATGATGTAGTGGTGGTGGTGATGATGGGGGTGGTGGTGACGATGGTAGTTAATATGCTGGTGGTGGTGGTGGTGGTGGAGATGATGGTGATGATCATAATGAAGAGGGCATAAACTCCTTCATGTCCATTGAACTTCAGAGTTTATAGAGCACTTTTGTATCCTTTGACTTTGATACTCACAATATCCTCGAGAGGTAGCAGAGGCTAACATTATTGTCACGATTTTCAGAGATTTCAGTGTTGAAGTGACTGTCCAAGACTGCATAGCCATCAGAAGCAGAACAAAGTCTGCAGGTCAAGTCCTATCATCCATAATAAGCCACCCTTTACCGCTCTTCTTAGTATGCCAGTGCTGCTAAGACTTCTACATTCCTCTTCCCTGGAGATTCGGAAGTCAGAGCCTTGAACACCTCACTTGCAGGTGATGCAGTTTCAGAGTATGATGGTGCCATTTTATGGTGGCCACCTTCCTCTGTGTACACAGGGGAGCAGAGATATCAAGGCTGGAGGGAGACAGGAGACGAAAACAGATACACAGAGATGGGCAGAGATGAGGGATCAGGTGGGCCAGGGAAGGCAATGTGGGGTCGTGGGCACCATGGTTCCTGATGGCCTTCTGGGTCCAAGGTTCTGTCCTTCATGAGGTGCTTCTCTAACTCCTGCTCTTGGGATCTGTATAATAAACCCCACTTTGTCTAAGCTGGCACTACTGGGAATCTGTTCTCTTCAAACAAAGCATCTCTGACAGCCCGTTTGCTCAGTCCTCAGGAAGTCACCCATCCAAGGCCCCTGTACTTGAGGTCAACCAGAGGTACACAGGAGTGTAAGGAGGTAGGCAATGAGGTGGAAAGCTTGTCCTTGACTCCTGAGTAATTACACCCCACTCCCACTCTGCCCCTATATTCTATACTTTCTTCTGACCCAGCAACACCCATTCTCCATCCTTATGTGGTGTTAGGTGAAAAAATCCCATCTAGATCCAAGTCTGACCTATTTCCCCAGTTCACTTTGGCCATCATGAACAGGGACAGCTCTGGGGCCCCAAAAGTGACTAAGAAGCAGCTTCTGCTTCCAATGTGTAATCACATTTTTGTTACATCGCATGATATGTGCCTCTTCCCCAGATTTCTGGCATTTCTGTTGGAGAGATAGCCACGGGCAGAAAGTCCAGGATTGGGCTCTCCTGAGAGGGGTGTGTGTATGTGTGTGTGCATGGTAGTAGTAGGCCGTGCCAAAAAGTGACCTCTATTCAGTGTGGCTATCACTCTGCCTCATCCAACACTTGAGACCTTGTCTCTTTGGGGAATAGAAAAATAAGCCCTTTTCAGATAAGCCTGGGACCCTATCTACCTCACTAGTTAACTTTCCAAGCAATTTGTCTAAGAATGGGACAAAATAAGCACACCTGAGCTACTTTAGAGATCTGCCTGCATGAGTCTGGTCTAGAAGAAGTCTATTCTGGTCCATACATTATTAATTTCTCTCTTGATCATGAGGAGCCTGGTGTCCTTTCTTTTTGAACTACAAAACTATCTTTTTTTTCTTTATATTTTTATTGTTATGTTAATCACCATACAGTACATCATTAGTTTTTGATATACTGTTCCATGATTCATTGTTTGTGCATAACACCCAGTGCTCCACGCAGAACGTGCCCTCTTTAATACCCATCACCAGGCTAACCCATCCCCCCACCCCCTCCCCTCTAGGACCCACATTTTGTTTTTCAGAGTCCATCGTCTCTCATGGTTCGTCTCCCCCTCCAATTTACCCCCCTTCATTCTTCCCCTTCTGCTATTTTCTTCTTCTTCTTTTTCTTAACAAATATTGCATTGTTTCAGAGGTAGAGATCTGTGATTCAACAGTCTTGCACAATTCACAGCGCTCACCATAGCACATACCCTCCCCAATGTCTATCACCCAACCACCCCATCCCTCCCACCCCCTCACCACTCCAGCAACCCTAGGTTTGTTTCCTGAGATTAAGAATTCCTCATATCAGTGAGATCATATGATACACGTCTTTCTCTGATTGACTTATTTCACTCAGCATAACACCCTCCAGGACCATCCACATCATTGCAAATAGCAAGATCTCATTCCTTTTGATGGCTGCATAATATTCCATTGTGTATATATACCACTTCTTTGTTATCCATTCATCTGTCGATGGACATCTTGGCTCTTTCCACAGTTTGGCTATTGTGGACACTGCTGCTATAAACATTGGGGTGCACGTACCCCTTCAATCCCTACATTTGTATCTTTGTGGTAAATACCCAGTAGTGCAATTGCTGGATCATATGGTAGCTCTATTTTCAACTGTTTGAGGAACCTCCATACTGTTTTCCAGAGGGGTTGCACCAGCTTGCATTCCCACCAACAGTGTAGGAGGGTTCCCCTTTCTCCGCATCCCCGCCAACATCTGTCATTTCCTGGCTTGTTAATTTTAGCCATTCTGACGGGTGTGAGGTGGTATCTCATTGAGGTTTTGATTTGGATTTCCCTGATGCCGAGCGATGTTGAACACTTTTTCACGTGTCTGTTGGCCATTTGGATGTCTTCTTTGGAAAAATGTCTGTTCATGTCTTCTGCCCATTTCTTGATTGGATTATTTGTTCTTTGGTTGCTGAGTCTGATAAGTTCTTTATAGATTTTGGATACTAGCCCTTTATTTGATATGTCATTTGCAAATATTTTCTCCCATTCTGTCGGTTGTCTTTTGGTTTTGTGCACTGTTTTTTTGCAGTGCAAAAGCTTTTTATCTTGATGAATTCCCAATAGTTCATTTTTGCCCTTGCTTCCCTTGCCTTTGGCGATGTTTCTAGGAAGAAGTTGCTGCGGCTGACGTCGAAGAGGTTGCTGCCTGTGTTCTCCTTTAGGATTTTGATGGACTCCTGTCTCACACTGAGATCTTTCAACCATTTGGAGTCTATTTTTTGTGTGTGGTGTAAGGAAATGGTCCTGTTTCATTCTTCTGCATGTGGCTGTCCAATTTTCCCAAAACCATTTGTTGAAGAGACTGTTTTTTTGCCATTGGACATTCTTTCCTGCTTTGTCAAAGATGAGTTGACCATAGAGTTGAGGGTCCATTTCTGGGCTCTCGATTCTGTTCCATTGATCTATGTGTCTGTCTTTGTGCCAGTACCATACTGTCTTGATGATGACAGCTTTGTAATAGAGCTGGAAGTCCGGAATTGTGATGCCGCCAGCTTTGCTTTTCTTTTTCAATATTCCTCTGGCTATTAGGGGTCTCTTCTGGTTCCATACAAATTTTAGGATTATTTGTTCCATTTCTTTGAAAAAAGTGGATGATATTTTGATGGGGGTTGCATTGAATGTGTAGATTGCTCTAGGTAGCATTGACATCTTCACAATGTTTGTTCTTCCAATCCATGAGCATGGAACGTTTTTCCATTTCTTTGTGTCTTCCTCAATTTCTTTCAAGAGTATGTTACAGTTTTCTGAGTACAGATCCTTTGCCTCTTTGTTTAGATTTATTCCTAGGTATCTTATGGTTTACGGTGCAGTTGTAAATGGGATCGACTCCTTGATTTGTCTCTCTTCTGTCTTGTTGTTGGTATATAGGAATGCCACTGATTTCTGTGCATTGATTTTATATCCTGCCACTTTACTGAATACTTGTATGAGTTCTAGCAGTTTTGGGGTGGAGTCTTTTGGGTTTTCCACATACAGTATCATATCATCTGCAAAGAGTGAGAGTTTGACTTCCACTTTGCCGATTTGAATGCCTTGGATTTCTTTTTGTTGTCTGATTGCTGTGGCTAGGACTTCTAATACTATATTGAATAGCAGTGGTGAGAGTGGACATCCCTGCTGCGTTCCTGACCTTAGGGGGAAAGCTCTCAGCTTTTCCCCATTAGAATGATATTCACTGTAGGTTTTCATAGATGGCTCTATGATATGGAGGTATGTACCCTCTATCCCTATACTCTGAAGAGTTTTGATCAAGAACGGATGCTGGACTTTGTCAAATGCTTTTTCTGCATCTATTGAGAGGATCCTATGATTCTTGTTCTTTCTTTTGTTAATGTATTGTATCACGTTGATTGATTTGCGGATGTTGAACCAACCTTGCAGCCCAGAGATAAATCCCACTTGGTCGTGGTGAATAAGCCTTTTAATGTACTGTTGGATTCTATTGGCTAGTATTTTGGTGAGAATTTTTGCATCAATGTTCACCAAGGATATTGGTCTGTAATTCTCCTTTTTGATGGTGTCTTTGTCTGGTTTGGGGATCAAGGTAATGGTGGCCTCATAAAACGAGTTTGGAAGTTTTCCTTCCATTTCTATTTTTTGGAACAGTTTCAGGAGAATAGGTATTAATTATTCTTTAAATGTCTGATAGAATTCCCCTGGAAAGCCATCTGGCCCTGGGCTTTTGTTTGTGGGGAGGTTTTTGATGACTGCTTCAATTTCCTTAGTGGTTATAAGTCTGTTCAGGTTTTCTCTCTCTTCCTGCTTTAATTTTGGTAGTTGATACATCTCTAGGAATGCATCCATTGCTTCCAGGTTATCTAATTTGCTGAGAAAGAGTTGCTCATAATATGTTCTTATAATTGTTTGTATTTCTTTGGTATTGGTTGTGATCTCTCCTCTTTCATTCATGATTTTGTTAATTTGGGTCATTTCTCTTTTCTTTTTGATAAATCTGGCCAGGGGTTTATCTATCTTGTTCATTCTTTCAAAGAACCAGCTCCTAGTGTCGTTGATCTGTTCTACTGTTCTTTTGGTTTCTAGTTCATTGACTTCTGCTCTGGTCTTTATTATTTCTCTTCTCCTGCTGGGTTTAGGCTTTATTTGCTGTTCTTTCTCTAGCTCTTTTAGGTGTAGGGTTAGGTTGTGTATTTGAGACCTTTCTTGTTTCTTGAGAAAGGCTTGTATTGCTATATACTTTCCTCTCAGGACTGCCTTTGTTGCATCCCAACGATTTTGAACAGTTGTGTTTTCATTTTCATTGGTTTCCATGAATTTTTTAAATTCTTAATTTCCTGGTTGACCCATTCATTCTTTAGTTGGATGCTCTTTAGTCTCTATGTATTTGAGTTCTTTCCGACTTTCCTCTTGTGATTCAGTTCTAGTTTCAAAGCATTGTGGTCTGAAAATATGCAGGGAATGATCCCAATCTTTTGGTACCGGTTGAGACCTGATTTGTGACCTAGGATGTGATCTATTCTGGAGAATGTTCCATGGGCACTAGAGAAGAATGTGTATTCCGTTGCTTTGGGATGGAATATTCTGAATATGTCTGTGAAGTCCATTTGGTCCAGTGTGTCATTTAACGTCTTTATTTCCTTGTTGATCTTTTGCGTAGATGATCTGTCCATTTCCGTCAGGGGGGTGTTAAAGTCCCCCACTATTATTGTATTGTTGTCAATGTGTTTCTTTGCTTTTGTTATTAATTTCCTTATATAATTGGCTGCTCCCATGTTCGGGGCATAGATATTTACAATTGTTAGATCTTCTTGTTGGATAGACGCTTTAAGTAGGATATAGTGTCCTTCCTCATCTCTTATTATAGTCTTTGGTTTAAAATCTAATTTGTCTGATATAAGAATTGCCACCCCAGCTTTCTTTTGGTGTCCATTAGCATGGTAAATGGTTTTCCACCCCCTTACTTTCAATGTGGGGGTGTCTTTGGGTCTAAAATGAGTCTCTTGCGGACAGCATATCGATGGGTCTTGTTTTTTAATCCAATCTGATAGCCTGTGTCTTTTGATTGGGGCATTTAGTCCATTTACATTCAGGGTAACTATTGAAAGATAGGAATTTAGTGCCATTGTATTGCCTGTAAGGTGACTGTTACTGTATATTGTCTGTGTTCCTTTCTGGTCTATGCTGCTTTTAGGCTCTCTCTTTGCTTAGAGGACCCCTTTCAATATTTCTTGTAGGGCTGTTTCATGTGTGCAAATTCCTTTAGTTTTTGTTTGTCCTGGAAGCTTTTTATGTCTCCTTCTATTTTCAATGACAGCCTAGTTGGATATAGTATTCTTGGCTGCATATTTTTCTCGTTTAGTGCTCTGAAGATATCTTGCCAGTCCTTTCTGGCCTGCCAGGTCTCTGTGGATAGGTCTGTTGCCAATCTACTATTTCTACCATTAGAGGTTACAGATCTCTTCTCCCGATCTGCTTTCAAGATTTTCTCTTTGTCTCTGAGACTTGTAAGTTTTACTATTAGATGTCAGGGTGTTGACCTATTTTTATTGATTTTGAGAGGGGTTCTCTGTGCCTCCTGGATTTTGATGCCTGTTTCCTTCCCCACATGAGGGAAGTTCTCTGTTATAATTTGCTCCAATATACCTTCTGCCCCTCTCTCTCTTTCTTCTTCTTCTGGGATCCCAATTATTCTAATGTTGTTTTATCTTATTGTATCACTTATCTCTCGAATTCTGCCCTCGTGATCCAGTAGTTGTTTATCTCTCTTTTTCTTAGCTTCTTTATTTTCAATCATTTGGTCTTCTATATCACTGATTCTCTCTTCTGCCTCATTTATCCTAGCAGTTAGTGCCCCCATTTTTGATTGCACCTCATTAATAACCTTTTTGATTTCTACTTGTTTAGATTTTTAGTTCTTTTATTTCTCCAGGAAGGGTTTCTCTAATAACTTCCACGCTTTTTTCAAGCCCAGCTAATATCTTTAAAATCATGATTCTGAACTCTAGGTCCAACATCATACTAATGTCTGTATTGAGTAGGTCCCTGGCAGATGATACTACCTCTTTTTCTTTTTGTTGAGGTGATTTTTTTCATCTTGTCGTTTTGTCCAGAGGAGAATAGATGAATGAGAGAACAAAATGCTAACATATGCAGTCTTGTTGATGTTTCATTGCAGGGAAGTAGCAGTGCCCAAGAGGTCTGCCAGGACCTAAAGTCTCAAGTATGTGGACAATCCTGGGACCAATTTTCTGGGCTTGGGAAGACCAAGCAAGAGGAAGTAAGCTTAGAAGAGAGTAGGAGAGGTTTTGAGGGAGGGAGATAAGGTAGAAGAATCACAGAAGGTGAATATTGGCTGGAGCAGATGAGTTTGTGAGTGTTGTAGATTTCTCCAACATTACTATCCTCCTAAAGTCTGCCTTATAATGGGGAGATTTCTGAACCAGAAGTCTCTCTTTGGATAGAAACTGGAGCCTTTATACTGAGAGCTGAGAAGGATCTACCCTCTCCCTAGAACCATGCAAACAGCATTAAAATAAAACTTTAGAAAGAACTTTGATTCATTTCCTTTTGATACCATTCTACAGATCCATTCTATGCAAACCATTGTTCTGGGACTGAGAATTCAAGTTGCTCAGATTTTGCCTCTCACATTTCCTCACTCTCAGTGCTTTCTGATCTTACCTGACTTCCCCCTAGCCTCTATTACAGGTCTGTGTTTCTGCTTTCAACCCACTTATATCAGTCTCAATAGGTTGAATTATGATGAAGCAACAAACAACTTCCAAATCTTAGTGTTCTAAAACAATACAGGTTTATTTCTCACTTATATTGCATATTTAAAGCAAGTCACTGGAGGGTTCTGACCATCCTGGTCACTCAGGGACCCAGACTGACAGAGTAAACTAGGTGAATGACATCACAATCTCAACACTCTAGCAGAGGAGGAAACAAGGGGAATTACATGCCGGCTTTTAAGGTCTTCACCAAGAAGAGACACATGTCACTTCTGCTCTTATTTGGTTGGCCAAAGGAAGTCACATAGTCATATCTAACTTCACAGGCTCAGGGAGGTATAATCTTCCCTTGTGTCTAGAAGAAGAGGGAAATCAGACCTATTGGTGAGAACTACAAATGTGTCCCTCACCTCCTGTAATTCACCTCCCTAATTCCTTTCTCTCCTTCTGATCTCACTGATCTTCTATAGGAACTCCATTCCTTGACCCCTTGCCATTCTAATGTTCTCTCCTTCCATTCCTTCTTTTGTGTCCATGCCCTTCTTCCTAACTCTGCCATCTTGCTATCTTCCCTCCTGCCCTCTGTTCCCCACCCAGCCCCTGATAGTCACATCTCCATCACTTGGTTTCTTTGGAAAGGCGGGACTGAACACAACCTCCAGCTGTAGCTTCACACATTTCCCTTGCCCCTAATTGAGCTTAATGATTTATGTCTTGTAATGGACACAAATGGGCCAGAATTCCTGGATCTCATTAATAATTTTAAGCATGCCAGAAGTAGGATTTTTAATCTTAAGCAAAAATTAAATGACCATAAAATCTTTGTTCGCTTCCCAGGAGACAATCCCATTTCAGCTTGACAGCTTAATTAAAAGCTGGGTAAATTGGACACAACACTTTTAATAAACAGGACTTGGCAGGCCTGGGAAAGAGATAGAAGGGGGGGTGAGAGTGGGAGAAAATAAAGCTCACAATGTAACAAAAGGAAATTAAGTTATGGGAGGTCTCTCTCCTTAAAGTGACCTTTCTGGGAGCTTCACATATCTTCAAATGACATACCTGATCCAGAAGATTCCGAGAGAATTGATTCTTTTTCTGGCTCTCATTTCCTCCAGAGCCATATATTTCACAGAACAAGAAAACTGTTGTCCAGGATGCTCTTGGGGATCTTTACACTCCTCCCTTTTTGGGTCCATGTTTGACTCCTTCTGGACCAACCTTCTTGCAAGCCCCAAGTCCCCTGGGAAAGCTGCTGGAAGGCTGGGGCTAGGGGGTTAGTTCTGGGGGACCACACTGCATGGTGGGCTCCATTCATGGACTTATTTGTAGCCTCAATCCTTTCTTGCATTTTATGGTTTTGCTTTACCCTTAGATCTGTTTTTTGACCATGACTTTCTATGGCCAAAGTATTTTCACCTCTACTAAGATTTATATTTTTCCCTGACTCTGCTGTCTCTACCTCTACCTCTACCTTAACAGACTCAGAAGTCCATCCTGGGCCCTGGCTGCAGACCCCAATTTCAATGACCACACAGAGTTTGTGAACAGATTCAGGCAGAGCCTATGAGAAGTTATCTGCTTACCATGCTCAGTGTTCTTAATAGAATATAGTTATCTCATTATAGAAATAAACACATTATATAAATGTGAAGATCTGGAAGAGAAAGAAGGCAGGCACACAGCTTCCCAGTCCCTAGGACTCTTTCTTCCAATCAGAAGGAACCATGTTTCCATTTACATTTAGGAAGGTCACATGTCTCACATCTCTCCCCCATCAATTGTCTAGTTGGGTTGATCTTATCTTTGCATTCAACAGGAATTAATTTATGTGTGGGTGTCACATGCTGCTTTAGTTGAACTAAGGCTGCCTATCTCTCTTGCACAGAAAACACACACACACACACACACACACACACACACACACACACACACACACACCCAAACCCACAGTATTTTAAATAAAGAAAGAAACTAAAATGTGTCTAAAGGTATTTTATTCTTCAGTGAAAAGCCTCATCTGGTGGAACTGGTTACAAGCACCTGAGTAGGTGAAAATGATCTCTCAAGCAGATTTTCTGACTTTGAACAAGAAAGAATTAGTGTTGAGGAAGAAAACAACCATCATCCTTTTCACTTCCATTAAAGAATCTTGTAAACCTAAAGCTTGTGCAAACCTTGGCAATCAACTGTGTGAAGAAGTTGAGCCTTAAAGAAAGGAAGCGACTTGTGCAAGCACCATGATGGGATTGTGGCTGGGCAGTCAGAAAGACATCTTCCTCTGGATAACCAGAATTTATAGAAAGATCTTATTATTTTTGGCTATTGGGATTTCTAGCTTAGTGCATAGCTACGGTTTTGCCAAACTGCCTGCTAAGTGAAAACAAGTTTCATTCTTTTACACTGACTTCCATAAAAAGGAAAAAGATATTCTTGTTTAAAAGACCTCAACAGCCTAAGTTGTCAACTTTGGGTAGGGAAAGGTTTAAGTGATAAAAGGAAAAGATGAGGGTGCTTAGCAGTTGCCTGTAACCCAGAAGTGGAAACTAGGAGTGACTGTAAGCGGGCATGAGGTTTCTTTCTGGGGTGATGGAAATATTCTAAAACTAGATTGTATTGGTGGATGCATAGCTCTGTAAATTTACTAACATTTTTGAAATTGTACACTAAAAATCAGTGAATTTTGTGGCATGAAAAATATACCTCAATAAAGTTATTAAAAAAAGTAGAAGGAAAGACAAGACCTAGAGTGAGGGCTCAGACAACACATTCAGGACCAGAACAGAGGGAGACAATGAATCCTGGGGCTCTAGATTGGTTTGTGTCTAGGCTCTTGATGGCTGTCTACCTCTAGGACCTAGGGACAACATCTGAAGTGGATGGCTCAATTTTCAATAAGTCACACTCTAGACCCTTGTCTCAGAGCTCAGGCTTGACCTGACAGCTCTTCAGCTTCTGTCAAATGCATATTGATTTGAATGACATTTAAGAGGGACAACATATGTACTGTGTTAGCCATACAACCTTCTGGGCTGTGGACGTCCTGTTAGATTCCCAGAAAGCAGGATGCTTATACTTCAGTAGCTTAGATACCCATGGAAATGCTTTCTCAGTGGTTACAATACATTCTATTTTATCCAAGTTCAATGAATGAAATGACCACATGAAGACTATATAGGTATTGCTGGCCATTCTAACAATGTTCTTCCCATGAGACCCAATTTTATAAGTACCCCATAGAATTTAGTACTGTGAAAAAACCACGAATGACTTATTTGATAAGCAGTGGGAGCACTAAGCCCATTGTAGTGGCTTCTCCTCCTCCTCCTTCTTCTTCTTGTCTACATTGTCAGGACACTCTGTGCTAGTTAGAGCAGTGTGACAGATACAGTGTCATCTCTGATGTAACTCTTTCTTTTTCTCTCTGGTCCATTTCAAGTTCCCTCTCTCACATGCATTCAATCATCAAGTGTCTCTCAAGTACACAGCATGGACCAGGGAGGAGGGCTGGCCAGTTCTTAGGGATGCACGGGGCTCCACCTTTCATATGTAAATTAATCAGCCCAGAACCCTAAATCTGAATGCTTTCCTCTCTTTGGCTCTGGCTCATATTCCAGGAGGCAATCAATATTCCTCTGTCATAAATCATCCTAAAGCCAGGTATAGACATCCAGAGACCACCCCTGGAGTCCAGAACCCACCAACATTACTCAAATTAGTCCTTAGCTGCTCCCTCTGCCTTCATTTGCCGTTCCCATAGAAAACACAATAAAGGCAGTGGACCGTGCTTTCTCCTCACCCCCTTCTGCCTCCTAACCAGACCTGGTGCTTTCTCATGGGGCCCTGAATGGCATGACATGCCCCTTTCCCTCAGGAAATATAAGTAATAAGCAATGGTCTTTCAATGGCATTAGCCTCTCCATGTCATCATTCCATCACCTCCATGAATTAGAATCTTGTGGGTACAACTGATACAGGTAGGTAAAGCTTGATGGGAGGCTGGGAATTTTCCAGGTGGAAGGGTATTCCAGAAGTAAAACTAGCTTGCGCATTGGCCCACAGACTCAGTGAGACAGGATCTACCTTTGGGTGCTGTGTATGGTGCATACTTTTCGCTCTTTAAAGGCAGTCTGTTAACATTCCTTTTGCAATGTGGATGAGGCATAAAATATAAATAATAGTGTCTGGGCCACGTCAGATCTACATAAGATGGAATTTCCCTCAAGGTCTGGTTCTGACTGTTCTTTCTTTTGTTCTATCAAACATGGAACACAGCACAGCGCTGTGCTGAATCCCAACTCTCTTATTAGCTGTGTGTCCTTTTTCAAGTTCTTAACCTTTCTGTGCTTCAGTTTCCTCATCCATAAGTGGGAATAATACCAGAAGCCTTCTCAGAGAGTGGCTGTGAGGATTACAAGGGTGAATATTTGTAAAGCACGTAGAACAGTGGCCAAAACAGAGGAAGGACTACGCAGGCGTTTGCTAAATTATTTTCTGAATCCTGCTATGTGGAGGGTACTGTGCTAAGACTTTGGAATCTGTAAAGATATGGAAGGTATGTTCCTACCCCTAAAGAGTTTATAAAGGGAGCTTAGAGTGTTCTGGAAGACCAAAGGACTGCTCATGAAACTGTATTTACATGAGATGTTAAAAATGCAGAAGGTGAGAACAGATTAATATTTTGGGCCTTCATCACTCTCAAATAAAAAAAGGGAAAAGAGAAAGTGAAATGTCATAGAAAGAGCACTGAGTTTTGCATCTGACAGACCTGGCTTCAAAATCTGGACAAACTAGCTTCCCAGCTCTGCTCTTTCCTAGCCATGTAAACCAGTGAATTTCTCTGAGTCTTAGTTTTCTCACGCAAATGATGTGGGCAACAATACCTACTTTAGCAGATGAGAGAGAGAAATAACTATAATAAGAGCTGATATTTACTGAGCACTTGATATGTGTTGGGCACTGGACTATGAGTCCCATGACGGAGTTGGCTTAGAGAACGTTCAGTAACTCAGTGTCCAAAGTCACTCAGTAAAAAGTGGCTGGGCAAGGATTTGAATCCAGTGACTATTCCCATAACTATTATTTTATACCAAATCTCTCAGAGCTGTGCTGGAGCCAGTAGGTCCTCAAATAATGACGAGAGTTGTTATTTTTAACTGTGTAATATACTTGTTCTATTGGAATAATAGCCACAGATCATTTAAGACTCCCTCTAAGTGTTATATTTTCTTCTCATCCCCAGCTGGTGATATTCCCATGATGTGTTGCCCTTGGCATGCATACGCCAAATTATCCTAAAATTATCAACTTTGTATTTTTTTCAAGTGATAAGGAAATAATAAAAAGTTCTATTGGGCCCTAGGCACATTAATCAAAAAATTAATCAAATAAAATTAGGAATATAACAGTCTGATTAGAGAAACAATTTGAACTGCAGGACTTGCAGATGGAGAACATTAGAGTGGATAAATGATTTACTCCTAGTGGATTTAATGCAAAAACACCAGGATCTGCAAGCCAAGCAAGCCCAAGGAATTCTGAAAGCCAAGTTGGGATTGGCTTGGCATGATAGCAACCATAGAATTTACAGCCAGGTCAACTTAAGTATTGGTCAAATGCCAGGCCATGGCAAGGAGGGAGTTGCTTGGCAACTCAGCCCATCAGAAGGTCCCTAATGTCATTTGATGTCAGCATGATGACATCATTTCCAAGTCCTTCCTGTTCAAGACTGCAACTCCCATCCTTCTAAAGAACAGTGACATGTGCTATGGTGCCCCAGTGAATGGCTTCCCATGAGCTTCTTTCCTGTTCAGATTCTGGGCAGAGTTTAACACTCAGAGGGCACCTGCTGGGTCTACGCACATAAATCAATTTGAGTGAATTATGTTAAAAAAGAAAGATAGAACACAGCTTAATTCAATAACTAACTTTTGTTTCATTTGTGGCTTTCCTTTTCTGTGTTGACTGATTTTCATTCCCTAACAAATGTCATGGCAACGTGATACAGTGGAAGTAACACCAGGAAACAGGCAAATCTTTGTCCATCTCTGGATTAGGTTGTAGGTGATGGGTAGCAGGAGGGCAGGATATTTTGGAGTAGTGTGAAGAAAAGAAACCAGATCAAGGTTTGAATATGGCTCTGGTACTTGCTATATGAATCTCAGTCTGCTCATCTTTAAAATGTGTGCTAGACATTAACTTACAAGTTCAAGTCATATGTGAGAAAATGGTAGAGTAGGAAACTCAATTTAAATAACTGCTTAATATGTATTAGATGCCTGATGACACAGATTTACAATAACCATCCCCCTTTCCTTTCCTCTCTCCATCAGAATAACAATGTTTTTATCCTCTATGCCCTGGTGAAAATTGGCAATAAATGAACGAACGAATGAATGAATGAATGAACGAACGGCAGGGGTTGAGAGACATCCAGAAATTACAGAGCACAAATCCAATCTTTATAGAATAATCAAGAAAGACTTGCTGATGTTTTAGGGGGAACACGGCTGAGTGGGAAAGCCACATGAATGGAGACAGAGGGGATAAGCACAGGGAGATGAGAGAGGACAGGGAAAAGGTCCAAGCAATGCTCAGCGAGCCCAGGGAAGAGAGGGTGTGTGGAATGCACTGGTTCTGAATTTATAAAAGCCATCAACCCCAATATTCAGGGCATGGGGTCCTGAAGCAAAGCGCAGGGTGCCTGCAATGAGGCATCAGCACAGAAGCTGGAGTGACCCTTAAGAATCCAGGTGCCTTCTGTGGACCCCTTCCCTCCTCCATATTTGGGAGGGAGTAGGGACTGAACTTACCACCTTGTTGGAGGAAACTCCAAGGCTAACCCTAACAATAACCCTAACACTGTTGTCAGGAATTTGGCCAGAACCCGTGAGAGGGGAAGTCAACATCAGCCTTCTCTCAGTCATGGTCATTGCACATCCATTCTCTTATTTCCTCTTCCCTCCACCAAGGAGTTCATCTAGATCAAATGGACTCATAAGCAAGAGATGAACTTTGCAGTAGGGAGCCATTATTTTCTGAAGCTCTGATGAAAGATGAATCTTGGAGAAGAGGCAACGGAGGGAGCTGGACCTTTTTTGGCTTCTGCCTGGGGGGACGGGTACCCGCCAATCCGCCTCAGCTGGAGAGGCTTTGGGGGCATTTGGGTTGGGTTTCATGAACAACTGATCCTCCAGGATCCTACAGCCCCATTTGGGGGACTGTCTGGCTGAGCATGTTTTGTCCCAGCACTGGCTCCATTCAGCTCCATCAAGTTTCTACTTGTGCAGATCTGCCTAGATCCTCCAGTTCTGTCCAGCCGGCCCCAGTCCAACCCAGCTCAGATCAGTTCAGTCTAGCACCACTTGGCAGGACCCCCTGTGTTCGGTGTAGTTAACAGTTCACTGTTCTTGGACTAACAGTTCATTCACAACCATCGGGGGGTGGACAGATACTGGTAAACGGGCAGCCCAGGGGTTAGCTTCAAAGGTGATGATGTGAAAGCTCTCACAAAGCAGACCTCATGAGCTGTGCCCACCTGGACTGGCACGAGGGATCTAAACTCTGGAACTTCTAAGCCTGGCTGCTCTAGGCTTTCCTTTCTGAATTGCCCTTCACAGCAACCATAGGCAAATGTGATGAGAGGCCACGACATCCAGAAACCATGGAGTTCTGGACCAGGCAACTCAAAATTACAGATACATGATTTTGTGCTTGATTGGATATCCTCTCCTAATAGATCATGGTCTAGATGAATAAGGGGTACTAACAGTTTGGAACCATGTGAAAGAGAAGGAAAATATTGAGAGCACCCTATCGTTTAGCTGATTTTCCTCTCTGGGTTGAGAAAAAATTAACAATCTAGGTTAGCTTGGTAACACTTTCTTCTGCAGGTCGCGGTTTGGGAAGTATTGGTTTTGAGGGACACACTCACCTGGGACTCAAGACCCCTGGAGGGGACACCAGCCCCTCTCTGTGCCTCTGGCTCACCTTCAGCCTCCTAGCATGTGCCCATTAGATCAGGGGCTTTAGTGTCTCTCTTCCCCGCCTCTCCCCTGTATTTTCTCACTCACTTTGCCAATCTTAGACCCTTGTCTTTGTCAAGGTCCTTCCCTGAATAGGTTGCTCTCTGGATGTCCCTACCTTGCTCTATACCTACATCACTGTACCATCTTTGCAGAACAAGTGAAGGTGTCCAGCACAGTACATTTCCCTTTGCAGTTCTTCTTGGGCAGAGGGTGGTTTTGTAAACTCTGCAAGGGTAAAAGTTTCCTTTGTATCCAGCCAGTGATGTCTAGGATTGAAGTGGATGCCAGCAGATACTTATAGGAACTTGTGCCTGGCACAAAGATGTTCATAAGATACTTGTTGGATGAACACACGTGTGAGTGAATAAATGAAAGAAGAGAAGAGGGAATAAATGAATGGAGGGTAAGTCAATGAACACATGAGAAATGGAAGCGTGAATAGCAATTTGCACAGGTGAAACAATGTGTGGAGAAATGGTTGAATGAAATGATGAATAAATGATGCATGAATGGTCATGGTTAAGTCGGCGCTACGACGGACACAGCCTGCTTCTCTGGCCTGGCCAACCTGGCTGGGGCTAGTGTATGTGTGCAGTTCTCCCTGCAATTCTCCTCAGAATCTTCATTAGAATAGCAATTTTCCACCCTATTGTTTCAAGTTTGGATTGTAAGATTGTTACCATTTGTAACTCTAAGCTGCATTAGGCACAGGCTCCTCTTGCTTGCTGCTTTTGATTTGTTCAGCTCAAACCTTGGTTGGGCCACTTTTCAGCTCTCCTTAGTCCTACTGTTATCTACCGGGCTGAAAAGAAAGGGGTGGGGTTCAGTGTGTGGCTGCCCAGCCCAGACCACCTGTCTGACAGTGCAGGTTCCACATTCTCTGTGGTTCTTGGAATGCTGTTGATAACCATATGCCTTGGATGATGTTCCTTGACTGCTTTCCCACCGTTCATGGTACTGCCGAGAGGAAGGGAGAGGGGGAGCATTAACTTAACAGAGAAAAGTGCCTTCTATGGGCCAGGCACAGTGTTAGGCATGTCCCCACCACAACAGTCCCTGTGCTTAATATTGATCTTCTTTTGCAGAGAAGCCGGCCCAGGAAGGTCAGACCACTTGCCTGAGGTCAGACATTGAGGAAAAGGCAGAGTCAGAATTAAGATCCTGGTCTTGGAGAGGCCAGAGTCATGAAATATCTTTCAGAGGGGACAACTGTTCTGTTCTTCCTCTGGTCTCCGGGCTGGATATTGGCCATATCGCTGGAGATGGGGTAGGTTAGCACGGGCCTAGGGAAGGCTGCTTGTATCATCTTTGCTGCTTCTGGGAGTGAGAGTGAGAGGAGAGAGAAGTTAGTGCCCTGATAGGCCCATAGAGGGTTGAAAGGAATCATGAATTTGGATGTGAAGAATGGGCTCTATGTGGCCAGCAGTAGGTCAATGACTGGGGCTCTGAGAGGGATGGGATGGGGTTGGTGATACAGGGAGGCAGTTAAGGGCCATTGGAGGTGAGGGCAGTATGCTGCCTTCCACATAGTATCAGACAAGGTGCTAATGGGCAGGCTGTTCTTTACTCTTTCTTACTCCCAGTGAAGTGTTTCTGTCTCTATACCTTAAAGGCACTTGGCTTCTGAGAGACAGGGGTTTGATGGGCAGGTTCTCCAGAAATGGGGACATAGGAAGCGAGTGATTGGGGAGCATGGTGCTGTCCCCCGGGGTGCATTTCCAAGGTTCTCAAAGTCAAGCAAAGTGGGACACAGCCCAAAAAAACAAGACTCGGGGTGAAGGTCCTAAATACTCTCACCCAAGACTGAATGTCTCAGCAGGAAGAGGAATTAGCAAGTTCATTCATTAAGGGCCCATTGACACTTCTAGTATAAAGAGCAATCATTTGTTTTTATTGAGATCTCTTCCCTCGATTAAAACCATTAGCACCAATGAGTAACCACAGATCAATCAACAAGCTTTTGTAAATGCCCCCAATTTGGTCCTGATTGCAGCATGAATACAGTCGATTATACCTCTTAAGTATCACTCCCAGCTGCCCACTTATCTCCCCCTTAAGGTTGCCACTCTGGTCCAAGCCCCAGGCCGTTTCTCACCTAGTCCTGCCCCTGCTGGGTTCTCCAACCCCCAGCCTGAGACTCCATACGTAGAAGGTGCACTCGTGCGGGCTTGCGGAACGAATGCATTGGAGGCAGGAAGATGCCAGGACAGGAACTGGTTGGGAGCTGTGCCCGAGGCAGGGGAGGGAACTGGAGAGGTTTAGCCATCAGTGACAGCCAGGAGACTGGAGGCAGCAGCTCTGGGAGAATCTGGTGGGTACAGCAGAGAGAATGTGGGGACAGTTTGGATGGGGAGGAGGGGGGAAGGGGGTGTTTCTAGGTTGGCTGGCTGGCAGTGCCCACAGACAGGGAGGGGAGGAGGTATGGAGCCACGCACAAGGTGTCCCCTGGGATAATTCCTTCCTGCTCCCACCTCAGGGGCTGCAGTCTGGGCTTGACCCAGATCTCCCTGGGAAGGAAGAGTCTGCCATGGGGAGGGAGGGGGGTTCTCCCCTTCCTCCATTAGTCCTGGGGCTCCTGTGCCCCCTTGAGGCCATGGTGAATGTGAGGGCAGGGACTTCTCAGGACTCTCTGAGGGGGAGCAATCCAGTCTTTGTCAAAGTCCATTTACACTGAGGATGCCAAACACGTTTCTCTTTTACATTTTAATTTGGTTCCATCACTATCACACCAGTCCCCACTCTACCCCTGAAAATGATGTCTTTAATGTCCCAGATATGCCCTCAATCAAGCAGATTTCAAAGACTTTCTCTCCTCTGGCCCCTCTCCATTTTCGGCTCTTTCTCCCCCAGACCACCCTCTGAGGACTTGGGAGTCGAATCTCAACTTTCCCTTTACCTGCGCTGATTTTACTCTGTGACTTTGGGCAAGTCACTTACTCTCTGTGGGGCTCAGCGAAAACAGGATGGGCTTGGACTAGGAAATACGACTTTCATTTGAGTGCCCTTGCATTCCTCTGAGTGAGGGAGACAGAGACAGAAGATAGAGAGTTTCTTCAGTTTCAGGTGGTCCAAGTGCCTCTCACTGCCCATTGATCTCACGCCTGCAGCAGCCAGTGTGGTGGGGGCTGCAGGGGGCTCATATGACATCCTGGAGGGAAAGAGATGGACAGGGATTGAGAAGAAGAGACAGAGAAAGAGGGAGAGGCAGAGAGAGAGAGAGAGAGAGAGAGACTTAGGTAAGGAACAGTAGAAGAGAGAGGGAAGTGGGTGGAAGAGAAAGAAGGATTTCTGATCACATTTCGTCCCCAAGATACTGAGGTTGCACCTCATTTTGGGACTTGACGGAAAGCCCAGGATATTTGAGGAGAAGCCTGTGCTCCTTCCTGTTCCAGCTGGAATCCATGTGGGGCCTGTGGGGCGAGCTGCATTCAATAAGGAAAATTATTTCCATAGTGATGCGAGGCCACCTCTAGCTAGTGTGCACAGTGGGGCACAGCTGTCCGCACTCTGTCAGGCAGACCCTCCAGGTGCACTGTTGGCTTGTGGACGGGATAACTTCTGCTTTGCACTTGCTGTTAGCACCTGAGAGTCTGCTGAGCCCCAGCTCCCTGCTCAAACTCATGCAATGCATTTGGAGATGGCGTTGTTCCGGAGGTAACTCACATACCCATTTTCTGAGGCCAAAATCAAGGCAGGACTTGGAATTCTTAATGGAAGCACAATTCATTAATTTTCTCATTGTCCTCCCCTCACTGCACAAATGGACCAAGCTTGGACCGTTTGTCATACCAGTCGACATCCTCACTTACTCTTTTTTCCATTTGTGCTCCGGGGTCCTTGCCAGTGAATAACTAGCTCTTGGCATCGCCAATCTCTGTCTTCTCCCAGGGGCTTCATCTTTGCTGTTTGATTATTCTGTTTTAATTTTGAGGGTCTTGTGACTCCTGGAGGACAGCCTCTTACAGGGGCGATGGGGGCTGGGAAGCAAGCCAGGCTTCGGGGCCGGGGACGAGCTGCTAATTACGGCGGGTGCCCGTCTGTGTGCCCCACTGGACGCCTTGACCACACAGGCAGCTGAGGATGGTGGGACTGTGCAGTTGCAGGAAGATGGCAATGGCTTTTTAATAGCTGGGGGCCCCCCTCATTCATCTGCACATGCTGAGTTTATTTTGCCATTTATCAAATTCTGACTCTAGGGGACCTAGGTTTGGAGTGGTTTGGGCTTCAAGATTAATGACCCGGGTGAATGACAGGTCCCCCCCCTTCTCTTCTAAATAGATGACACTGCCAATAGGAAGCCCCACGGCCCACTCATCTCTGAAAGGCCCATTTCTCCCCCTCTGCTGAGGCCAGAGATAAAATATTTATTTGGGTTCTTACCAATATGCCACAGCTGCCTCCCTGCCTGCACTAGACAGTGAGCAAGCTCTGAAATGAGTGGGCACTTTAATGGCTCAACCCTGGTTCTGCTTTGCCAAAGGGAGGGAGGAAAGAAAGAAAAAAGAAAGAAAGAAAGAAAGAAAGAAAGAAAGAAAGAAAGAAAGAAAGAAAGAAAGAAAGAAAGAAAGAAAGAGAGAAAGAAAGAAAGGAGGGAGGGAGGAGGGAAGGAAGGAAGGAAGGAAGGAAGGAAGGAAAAAAGAAAGAAAGAAAGAAGGGAGGGAGGGAAGGAAGGAAGAAAGGAAAGAAGGAAGAAAAAAAGAAAGAAAGAAGGAAAGAAAGAAAGAAAGAAAAGAGGGAGGGAGGGAAGGAAGGAAGGAAGGAAGGGAAAAAGAAGAAAGAAAGAAAGAAAGAAAGAAAGAAAGAAAGAAAGAAAGAAAGAAAGAAAGAAAGAAAGAAAGAAAGGAGGGAGGGAGGGAGGGAGGGAAGGAAGGAAGGAAGGAAGGAAGAAAAAAAGAAAGAAAGAAAGAAAGAAAGAAAGAAAAAGAAAGAAAGAAGAAAGAAGAAAGAAAGAAAGAAAGAAAGAAAGAAAGAAAGAAAGGAGGGAGGGAGGGAGGGAAGGAAGGAAGGAAGGAAGAAAAAAAGAAAGAAAGAAAGAAAGAAAGAAAAAGAAAGAAAGAAGAAAGAAGAAAGAAAGAAAGAAAGAAAGAAAGAAAGAAAGAAAGAAAGAAGGGAGGGAGGGAGGGAAGGAAGGAAGGAAGGAAGAAAGAAAGAAAGAAAGAAAGAAAAAGAAAGAAAGAAGAAAGAAGAAAAAGAAGAAAGAAAGAAAGAAAGAAAGAAAGAAAGAAAGAAAGAAAGAAAGAAAGAAAGAAAGAAAGAAAGAAAAAGAAAGAAAGGAGGGAGGAGGGAAGGAAGGAAGGGAGAAAAAAGAAAGAAAGAAAGAAAAGATCTCAGGCCTCTTTTTGGAGAATGGGTATTCCTTGGATGGAGAACAGTTCTCTACAGGGTTATGCATTTCCTCTGGCTGCCACAGATAGACCTAGAACACACTCAGGCTAGAGCGGATGCCAAAGTGACAGGGTGTTTGAGAGTATAAAGCATAACTTTCTTAGGCAGGCAGGGACATTTCATAAAATCTTTAATTCCCAGGGGTTGTGAAATCTTAAAACGAGTCCAAACCTCTAATCCTTGAATTCCTGCTAGGATGTATCGTCCCTATATTTGAATGCTTCCGGTGATGGGGAAATCACGACTTCTTAAAGCAGATGATCCCCTGTTTGGAATAATCTGTCTGTTGAAAGCACTTTTTTATACTGAACTGACATCTGTCTCTCTGCAAATTCTACCCACTGGATCAAGAATAGCTTTAAAAACACACAGAACACATCCATTTCCGCTTCTTCTCAATGGCCTTGGTAAAAAGAAAACCACAGGCCCCAAGTGGGGTCACTTGCTCCAGGATAGCAAACCAAGACTTAATTGCAGTTTCAGCCTCTCTAGGAACAGAGTTTTAAGCCAATCCGTCTGAATTTTCTGATCAGCACCGATGAGGTCATCGGACCCTGGCTTCACACCATCTGCAAAGCACCTTCTCCACCTCCTCCTACCCAAAGGAAGATGAGGTAATCAGCATATCAGACCCCTTGTTCTTCCCCCTAACGGAAGGTGACCTTGCCTGAAACAATCCTTTCTTTTCATCTGCTGATAACTTCTTGCCCCACCCTCTTTCTTCTAAAAATCTTCCATTTTGTACAGCTCCTTGGAGCTCCTCTGATTGCTAGGTGGGATTTCTGATTCATGAATCACTTAACAAATCAGTTAGATCTTCAAATTTACTGGTCGAATTTTGCTTTTTTTTTTTAACAGCCTTCAGCAGAAAGAAAATAACCTCATTCTTTTTGAGACTTCTTTCCTCCAGGATAAGTCTCCTCAGTAGGCTCTTTCATGCTAGGTGCTGGGGATGCACAGATAAGTTAAGTCTGGTGAGATCAGGGACATGTACCTCACAGGACACATGTTTAAATCCCTTTGTCAAGCAAGTGGTTGAGGAGGGAGCCTGTGCAGGCTCATTCCAACATTTCCACCCCTCTGCTCATTTCCTTCTTAACTCACACCCGAGAAGGGAGGGTTGAAAATTCAGGATCTGGGATGCTCATTGGGCCATGTTTGACCAGTGGGTAGGGCCACTGTGGGTGAGGAGCTCACACCATAAGTACAAGTGTCATCTCCCCTTTGCAGTCTGGCCCCAGGAAGTAAGGAGACCAGGCAGGGTTGGACTACTCAAGACAGACTTAACCATGCTTTCTCTGTTCTGCTTCCTCTGTGTCTACAACCAGGTCAGGCCTACTTTGTTGGCTCAGCCATCTTAGAATCAGAAGCTATTGGCATGCCTCTGTGTGTGTGTGTGTGTGTGTGTGTTTGTGTGTGTGTGTGTGTGTGACTGAGGCATGACTAACTAGAGAAATCCTATGCCAGGGGAATTGAAGACTTGCCCAACTATGAAAAGAATGTCCCTTGCTTATCTTGTTATTCTTCTTTGGGAATAACTCCCTAGTTGAGGGGATATCAGGAGGGTAGGATTCAAGAATTCCTAAGCCTCTGGCTTCACACCATCTAGATAGCACCAAACTTCATCGTAATCTTCAGTTTCTCTATACCTCTTGAAGGGTACCATCTAGAACTAAAGTGAATACCTACCTTAGAAAATAAAGATGTAAAAAAGATGGGGACATGGGAAACAGAGGGTACTTATGTCTTGCCTACCAGAGAAAGATGGGGTAGCCTTGTTGCATCCATTGGTCTCTCTCCTCCTTGTCCTGGAGGGAGGGGCAAAGATGGGTAATAAACTTGTGCTGGGTCTCCTCCCTATCTTGGGCAATCCTCCCTAATCTATAGGCAACGATAGGAATCAGCTCAAACAGCTTGAACTGGGTGTGCTCAAAAGAGGTAATGTCAAGAAGTACACCCACTGAGGCTGGGGCTTTGTTCATCTGAGGAATGAATGATTTGTCCAAACCCGTGCTATGGCAGCACAAAGCTAGTCAGCTCTGTCTCCTTCAGGTGCTTGGTAGAATGATTGTTAAAATAATGACAGCAGTTTTAATGCCAGAAAAGGTGGAAGGGAGTAATGGGTAAGAATAAAGGAGCAGACAAAGACCACTAGAGAAATAATGGCATTCAGGTCTTTATGTGTTTGGAAAAAAATGCAACAACATCTATCAAAATTAAAGACATATCTACTCTTTGATCCAGAAATTTCATTTTTAGGGTCCTCCCCCCACAGATATACTGGTACATGTAGGTAAAGCAGAAGACTAGTTACATAACACATGATCTATCTGCATGATAGACTACCACACAGTCTTGAAAAACAATGAGGTTATGGTGAGATGAAACTATCTTTGAGACATATTAAGAAAGAAACCCTCCAGAACACTGTGCTTTCATTTGTGCAAAATACAAAGGTCTATTGACACAGAGGTTTGTGTATGTTGAGACTATTTATGGAAAGATATACATAAGACTGTCAATACTGCTTTACTTTGGGTTGGGGATGGTAGTGAGGGAATAAAGAATGGAGAAGGAAGAAGGCTTGGTTTTCTTTACATACACTTTTGCATCATTTAAATTCATTATGGTAAGCTTGTACTCTATTCCCAGCAAAAATAGTGTATAATAAAAAGGAAGCATATGCCTTTTGCACATCTGCCAAATGCTGAGCCTCTCATTGCCCCAGATACTTATTGAACACGCATTGTTTGCTGCACACCCTGCTAGCCCAAATCCGGGAGGAAGTGGCAAAGATACAGTTCATGCTTTGGGGGAACTTACTGTCCAGGTGGGAAGCAAAATGTATTGACATACTTATTCTACAAGTTCGAGGGAAAATTTAACCTTCACTAGGGAACTGGAGAAGATTTTACAGAGCTGGTTTGAAATGTATTGGTAGTAGAATTTTGAGACCTGAGGATGGATGAGCAGGGTGCGGAATTCCAGGCAGAGAGAATAACGGGAGAAAGATACAGAACAGGAATGGGAGCCAAAGATACAGAACAGGAAATGGACAATCACATTGTGCCTCCTCATCTGCTTGCTTTCCCATCAGAAATCCTTTCTTTTGGGCTACAGTATAACTTGCTTTCAGGAGTCTTTGTGAGAATGCAGACAATTTTGACCGAGATAAGCGAATAGATTCAGTGGGGGTACTAATAAACCAGCTCCCTCCCAAAGCCCCATGACTGGATTTGTAACATTTGCCAATTTCATGGCGTAAGTATTCCCACCATGGCTGCCTTCAAGCTCCCAATACAAAATGGAAGTTAGGAAGAGACACACATAATCTACTCTTTTAAGCTCGACAGAGCTTTCTCCATCAAGTCATTGGATATATCAGAATCTCAGAGTAGCAGAGCTAAAAGGGATGTTGAAGAAATTTTTTAAATGTACCTTAGCTACACGGGGAAATAAAGGTGTTTGCACAATGTCAGAGGAAGTGGCCGAGTTGGGACACTATCTTTTACCTTTTAGTTTAGGGAAATGTCTATTTTTCCTTGGAAATCACTAATATAATAGAGGGAATGGAACATGGGTCTGTGTCATTTTGGGGGAGCAAGAAGGTATAAAGAAAAGCAGAGAGGTTTCTCCTAGAGAGCAGAGGAGGGTAGGGTTCTGGAATGTGTCTTGGTCAACAGGAAGGGTCTGTGTGCTCAGGGTTATATGAAAGGACTGCAGCTGGGAGGAAGGGTCACAGTTGAAGAGATTTTAGGGGGAGGGCTTGGAAGACAAAATCCCCAGTGGCATGGTTTTGTTCGGGACTGACTTTTCTTCCTGGAACAGGAACATAAGAAGCTGACCTGATATATGGAAAAGAAACAATGGGCAAGTTCCATCCATGTCCTTACCATCTGTGTGCACTTGGATAATTTATTTCCCCTCTGCAGGGGTCAGAACCTTCCTCCTTAAAGAGAGGCCAGGAGATGGGGGTTAGGAGATTGTTTCCCAGGACCCTAGTATAACATTTTCTGAGCCTGTGAATCAGTTGCTCTGTGAAGAAGTCCCAACAACCATAAATGGGGGATGTGGGGGAAGAGTTGGTACAGGCTGATGGGTTTATTTATTTATACTCAATCTGAGATAGGCAAAGAGAAATCAAGAGCAGTAGAAGGCAAAAGTGAGGTTTATTTTTAAGCTTATGGCAGGTCCAGAGAACAGAAGATAGATTAAGCAAAAACAGGACAGAGGTTCCTCTTTATTATGTCATACATTATAAAGACATGATAGCCCATGCTGAAAGCTCTTCAGTGGGGACTCATTACCTTCAGGGTGAGATTCAAATTCCTTTGCATGGGTATAGGGACCTCCATTTTCTACCCTTGCCTATCTTTCCAATCTCCTCTCCTGAGCCCCCCCAGTCCACCCCCCACACACAACATCCAGGAGAACACACTGCTTGCTAACATGCTATGGTTCAGTCCTCAGACTTTGCACAGACACCCTCCTGGAATGCTCTCCCCATCACATCTGCTGGACAAACATCTACTACTTTGAAATCTTCTCCAGCATTCCAGTGTCTTCCTTAATTCTTTCTAACATGGCAGCCTCCCCCTGCCCTGCCTCGAGATAGAGAAAATCACTCCTTTCCCTGACTGCGACCATTCTGTGTGCATGCCATTTTCATGGCAATATGGCATTTTTATTGCAAGCTTCTGTTTTTATCTTCCCCACTTCACTGTGAGTTCAGGAAGGCAGGTAACTCCTGTCTTGGTTCCTGAGGTTGTAACAATGACAACTGTTGGAGCTGGTGACTGACTCCCAAATGCTGGTAAAACCAAAAAGAAAGAAGGGGAATAAAGCTGCTCTGTAGTCCTCTAGAGTGCCACTGTGGGAGAGAGTCAGGTGTGGCAGCCAGATGCAAGGGCTTTTGCTGAAGGCCAAATGAGAGTGCTGATCTACCAAGACCCTCCAATTGTTTTTAGCTGAGCCCCTAAGGCAAATTAAGTGAAGATCCCAGGGGGGCAGGAAGGTTGTAATGATACTATAGAGCAAGGTTAATGAAAGCCTTGTTCAAGGCAGCTCCATGCTGAGCTCCAATAAAGTCATTCTCTCTGGAGGGGAAGATCCTTCCTCAGCTCCCATGCAAACCCATCCCACTGCTAAGGGATGGAGTGGATGCTGTGACATGCCACTTGGATCCTCCTTCAGCACTGAGAGACTCACTGCACCCACCTTCCTTCACCTTCCATAGATGCTGATCTCCAGAGTATGCTCTAATAAACTTCTTGCATGCCAAACTCCATCTTGGAATTTGCTTCCCGAGGAACTTATCCTAACGGATACTATCAGCCTGCTGTTAGGGGATGTTGAGATTAGCAGAGTGGTCAGAGTTGGTAGGTTGGGGTGATGACCTCTTGAGACAGGAGTAGGAACTGAAACTATAGGCAGAATGGTGACCCCATCAGGGCTACCATGGGAGCCACAGAGAGGACTGGGGTCAATAGATGTCATCAGAGTGATGCTTAGCCCTGGCCCCCAAGCAGCAGCCTGCCATGGCCATCTAGGACAACTTCAGCAGCAGTGGGGAGGTAGCAGTCAGAGTGAGTCATACCTCTGAAATCACACCAGCAGGAGCTATCAGTGTGGTGCCGTCTCACAGGGCGTTCTCAACCATGGCTACACCTTAGACTCACTTCCAAAGTACTGATTCCAGGTCTTGACCTTGAGAGATTCTGGCTTCATTGGTCTGCAGTAAGGTGGAAGCCCTTGCATGTCTTTTTTTTTTTTTAAGATTTATTTATTTATTTGAGAGAGAGAGTGTGCAGGGGGAAGGGCAGAAGGAGAGAGAGAGGGAGAGAAGCAGACTCCCCACAGTGCAGAGCCTGACTCAGGGTTTGAGCTCACGACCCTGAGATCATGACCTGAGCCAAATCAGGAGTCGGATGCTTAACCTACTGAGCCACCCAGGTACCCCCCCACCCCAGCCTTGCATGTTTTAAAGCGTTGATTTCTAGTGTGCAGCTCTGGTTGAAAACTACCAAGATGGTGGAAAGATGATACACTCTGAAATCAAACAGAGTTGGGTTTGAATCCTGGTCCTACTGGTGGCTGGGGAACTTCAGCATGCAGTTAATTTTCTGAGCTTCTATTTCCTCATCTGTAAAATCCAGTAAATCACATATTTTATAGAAATATTGAAAGGGAAATATGCTAATAGTAATACCAATGATGGTGATAGTAGCCTTCAATCAGTGGAGCTATTATCATGGTCATTGTCCTTATGATCTGTATTCATACTTGGCCTTATACTCCTCCTCTTCCAAGGTAACAGCACCCTATGGTAGACTTGCCTTTCTTAGCTCCCGCTCTATTATGGGGAGATCTGTCCCCTTATCCCAGCTGTTGCTACCTGAAGTCCAGCAAACTGTAGCTACAGCAGCTAAATGCAAACCCACTGCCCCTGCTGGGGTTGACCAGATGATCCAACATTGGTATCCATGGTTGCATTTCTGCTCGCACCTAGAATAACGCGTGCAGCAGTTCAGCCCTTCAGGATGACACTGGCAGGTATATGGCTGCTGTGTGGAAAAGTAAGCAAGACAGGTTTTGCTCATACATAAAGGCAGCAATAAAGCCCAGGATACTTAAATGATTTCCCCAGAATTGCAGCAGTTACCATGCAGCTTTGAACAAGTTCCTTTTCCTCTCTGTGCCTTAGTTTCTTGTTCTGAAAAATATGGGTGGCTGATCTGGAAAAATGAGTACTCTGCTCAGTTTGGTGCTGCTGGTTCTCCAAACATTCCCCTTCCCCACCCCAAGCAGATGCCTTGGGGGACTAACATCATGTCTGCCTTTTCCCACAGAGACTCCTATGTCAAAAGTCAGGGCTCTGAGAGATGCCATTTCACAGTAAGGGACTGAGAGTCTGCCCTGGCCGCTGCCCACCCTAGGGCCCCTCAGCCCCGCCCCCCAAGGGTTGTAAGTTTCCCCATTTCTCCTCCTGCCATTGAGAACTTTAAATAGCCTCCAGCACACTATGTGGCTGCCAGAAGTTTTAATTAAATAATGTCCAGCTGTCAGAAAAGCTGTTATAAATGGTCCTTTTGTCTGCACCACTGTCTGGGAAGCCAGGAAGGAGAGAACTCAAGGGTTATAAATATGAAGGCAGAAGTTCAGTGGGCAGCCTGGGGGCAACAGCTTTTGGCACCCTGAAAACCACTGGAGGGATCTTTTTATTTTAATACGTTAATTAGTCCATGGAAGGGCTCCTAGCCCTGGCTCTGTGACTGGATTTGCATGTGGGATAACCGAAAAGGGACTGCAGAAACTGGCGTCCTTGTCTAGAGCTGCTTCTCCTAGGCTGCAATCAGCATCCCTTTTACAATGCAGATGGGAAACTAAAGAGGGCAGGGTGGGTGCTGGCAATCCAGAGACAGTTCTCCGACAAACTTTCATGATTGCTTCCCTCTTTGCCTTCCTTCTTTTTGTTCCTCCTTCCTCCCTTTCAACATACACTCTTGAATCTCTATGATGTTTGAGAGTTCTCTCTAATAATGAGGAATATGGGGAAGAAATGCACATTTATTGAGTATATATTAAGGGCTAGATATTTTGTATACGTTATTCCATTTAACTATCACAGAACACCCAGGCGATAATTATTATAAAACTCGTTATCGTAGATGAAGGAGGTGAGGCTCTTTGAGATTATACAACTTTGCCAGGTCACACAGCCTGTATGTAATGCAAGGCCTGGGGTTTAGAACTCCATTAGCCTGTCAACTCCACTGGGACAGAGGCCGAACATCGTTTGCGTATTGTTTTGCTAGGTTGCTGCAAAGTACTTGGCACATAGAGGACTTGAGAAATATTGACGAAAGGAGGAAAGGAAGGGAGAGAAGGAGGAGAGAGGAAACCCACTCAGTTGTGTCATACACCAAAGCCAATGACTTTTCTCTCATGGCACATTTTCTCTGGAGAGTACAGGCAGGCAGGTATAAACCAGGTATAAACCAGTTAAATGTATAAAATAGTTGAGGGAAAGGAGTTGTTAAAATGTGTATAAAAACATCATGGTTAGAAAGCAGACCGTTGGTTTCAAGAGTCGTAGAGGAGGTGGAGCTAAAATGCTATGGGTGTTCAGAGGAGGGAGGCATCACTTCCAGCTGCAGGAATGGGGGTTTCATGGAGGAGGCCAAATTTGTGCCTTAAAGGATGATGGGGACTTGGACGCTGAGACATGAATGGCAGGTAGGCTGATCAGACAGAAGAGATGGGGGAGAGTCATAAATAACCTACCAAGGAAGGGATTAGACCAATGGTCAGGGAGCCACCTGGATGAGAACCCAAGCTTCATAGTGTTCTGGTAAGGTGCCTGGGATTAATCTGGTAATGTCATGGGTGAGGGAGAGGTACCCAGGGTGAAGGAATCCAGGCTGAATGAGCCGGAGTCTGTGATTTACACGCATGCGTGTGTATGTGCATGCACATGCTGAGCAGGGGTGGTTGGTACTTTTTCCTGAGCTTAGGTGCCATTTGGCCCAAGTGGAGATTTGTCTGTTTCCTTGGTGGTTCTGTCATATGCAGGTCTGCCATTAACCTCTATCTAGGCATTCACAGAGATCTGCTGATGGGTTCTGCAGCAGCAGAAGAGGTGTGGAGTGACTCCCAGAATGGGCATATTCTGGCATATTCTGGTGGGTAGAGGACTTAGACCCTGGCCTTCCCCTAGCAGACAGGGTCAGGTGTGGCACCAACAAAGCTGGTTTTGGGAGTAGAAGGTACATCCCAGGGAGGGACTTGGGAGCTGGAAGGGGCTAGGAGGATAAAGGATCTGACTTCACTTCTTTATTTGTCCCCAACATCCTGCAACCCGCCACCCCCGGTAGCACAGAGCACCTGGCCTAGTGCCCAGGGCGCATGAAGTCTTCCTGAGGCTATTGTTGAGTTGTCCCTCACTTTTGCCAGACATTCCCTGAGAGTGACAGGAACAAACAGTTCACTGGTTTGGGGGATCATTAAATAATAACAGCCAGTGCACTCACCTTTGTGGACAGGCTGTCTGGCAGCATCCCCAAAGGCCAAATGGGAACTCCCAGGGCTGTTTCAAGGGCATGGATGCTCAACATGAGAAGAGCTGAGGTGGACAGACTTGGGATTACCTTGATAAGAGCCCTCCCCAGCACAACACAAGAGCCCAGCCAAAGGTGACCGTCATTTTCTAATGAAGGGGTCGTCCCTTGCCTGCCACAAAAACTTGGCTGTTCCATTGATGGGGAGCCCTTGGAGCTAGCTTTAGAGCAGGTGGTGTAGACAATTCTCCACAGGATGGGATTCCAGGAACAGGGGTGGAGGATTCTAGGGACACTAGATATGAAGTGGAGATTTTGAATTTGGCATATCTGTCATCAGTCCCAGACAGGTATCCTGTTACCTGCCTGGGTAGCCTTGGGCATGTCTCTGTCTCTGGGCCTTGATTTTCATTTTATAAACATTCATTCAGTAAGCCCTTCGTGAGCACCTACTGTGTGCACAATGCTGTGTTAGGTACTAAGGGGGTGGGCAACAGAGAAAAGTATATGATCTCTGCTCTCATGGAGCTTCCAGTCTAGTGGAAGTAAGCAAGTAATCACACAAATAAATGCATTATAACACATTGTGATAAATGCTCTAAGGGAAAGGTAGTGGGTGGGCTATGGGAGAACCCATTAGGCTGGCCTGGGAAGGCCTCTTTGAAGAAGTGCCTGGGAGCTGATACGTGAAGGGTAAGTACAAATTATAGGAGTCAGACTTGGAGGAAGGTCTTGTGCAAAGGCCCTGAGGAGCAGAGCACAGTAACCTGTTTTAGGAGCTGAAGTTAAACCTGTGTGGCCAGAATGCAGTGAGCAAGGGGCAAAGTGGAGTGACATGAGGCTGGGGTTGGAGGGCAAGAGAAGGGCCGATCACCCAGAAGCCCATCAACCAAGAGAAGGATTGGGGACTTCACCCCGTGGTTGTTGGGAGACTGTTGCTCAATTTTGAATAGAGTGGGATGGCTAGATTCACATGCTAAAAATAAAATAAACAATCAGAGATGGAAAAAAAACCAACAAAACCACAAAATAGTTGGACCTCCCTGCAAGGGAAAAAAGAGATTTGAACAAGGATTTTCATGTTATAGCATCTACCCCAATGGGAATAATCTACTAGCAGAGCAAAGAATTATGTACAAAAATATTCATTATAGTTAAAAAGACCCAAACCACTCTGGCTGTTGTGTGAAGAGAATAAACATAATAAATCTGTAGCGTTTGCTTTGAGCTAAGCAGGACAAAGGCAGGGCCTCAGCCCCAAAGGGACCAGAAGCAATGATTCTCAACCTTGGTTGTACTTTAGAGACACCTGCAATGATAGCCAGCTTCCAAAAGGCCCCCCAAAAGCCTCACCTCCTGGTATACATGTCCCTAGGCAGCCCCTCCCACTCTGAATAGGACTATCCTATTCAATGTAGCCAAGTGGATATTGTAGAGACAATGGAGTGTGACTTTAAGGCAAGGTCACAAAAGACACTGTGGCTTCTGTCTTGCTCTCTCTTAGATCACTTGCCCTGGGGAAAGCTAGCTGCCATGTTGTGAGGATGATCAAATAACCCTATAGAGAGCTCCATGTGGCAGTGGGTCATCGAGGCCTCCAGCCAACAGCCAAGTGAAAGAGAACCTCTTAGGAAACAGATCCTCCAGTCCCAGCTAACATCTTGATTGTAACCTCATGAAGGACCCTGAGCCAGAACCACTAAGCCACTCCTAGATTCCTGACGCACAGAAGCCGTCAGAGAATGCTTATCTATCGTTTTAAGTCATTAAGTGATCTGTTGCAAAGCATTAGGTAATCAGTGTTCCTAGGAGATTTTAAAAATACTGATGCTCAAGCCCCATCCCCAGAGATTCTGATTCTTTTGGTCTGGGGTAAAGTCCAGGCATTGGTGTGTCTAAAACCCTCAGATAACTCCAATATACAACCAAGATTGAGAACCACTGACTAGAGCACTGGGTAGGTCAACAAAGAAGGCTTGGGTACAAGGTATTGCCTCAATTTCCAGAGCTAGAACTTTGTTTATGCTGAGGGTTCTATCCTGGAGGAGGCAAAAACCCAGTTTGTGGATCAGAGCCCTGGGTCACTGTGGACTTATAGTCAGGTTCCCTTAGTGTCCACAGCTTCTAACCATGGATATCTAAATTTCCCTAAGGATACAGGTCTATAGAAAGGAATTGAGTGGCATTAGCTGAGAGGAGAAGAGAGGTCCAGAACCAAGCAGGTAAATCCACCTTTTACAGACAACAGCTTTGACCCGTAAACCCTCTCTGCAGTCCTACACGTTTGGGATGAAGGTGTGCAGGATGCCCCACTGGAGTGACGGACAGCCATCCTGCTTCCTCCCTCCTGCCATTGTGTTTTCCTCCAAGACCCCATTCTTGCCTCTGAATATGTTCTTTGAAAACTTTATGAGCAATGATGACAGCTGATTCCGAAAACCTTTGTGCATCCCCGAGTTTCCATGGTTAACGGGACATTGTTCCTATCTCTGAACAATAAGTCAGGGGCCCGACAGTCTCTTTGCTCTCCTTCGTGTTACCTCCCTGATGAAACCTGCAATAAAGTAATTAAAATGATTGTAAAGGGAGTCCTAGGAGATGAAAGATGCTGATGAGACAGGCAGATGCTGTGAGCTCACTCAGCTCTCTCAGCGCTGCATGCCAGGGGTGACTGGGCTGGTGTCCTGTGATTCGCCTAAGAATGGACACTGGTACCAGCTGCATCTGTGTGATACCTTCTGAGCACAGAAGCACCGATAGACATTGTTTTGAGCACCTGTAACATGCTAGGTGTAGGAAATACAGAATGTAGTAAGATCCTCTTCCTGTTCTCAAGGAGCTCTTAGCTTGGTAGAAACAAATAAGGGAAGAGATAATAGAATGTGATGAGTACTGCACTTGGGGACCCATGATAGCCCAGATGAGGCACTGCACTTGGCCCAAGAAGTCTCTGGAGGAAGTGAGATCTGAGGTGTTTTGTTGCCTGGGCAAAGATGGAGGGAAGTCAATACAAGAGGAGCAGAAAGTACAATGTACAGGTGTAGGAGCTTGAGGCTTTTCAGGGAATTGCAAGCATCTCCTCGAGGGTCTAAATATTTTCTTTGGATCTACAGCTTAGGATTGTGGCCCAAAGGCAGCTGGCGAGCAACACCTCTTTGAGTACCAGGCTGTACATGAGAGGCACACAGTGGGCAGAATTGACCATTTCCCATCACCCCACCCTGCTGCATACCCAGATACTACTCTTCCTTTTCACCAGCTGCGGATGACCCTCCCCTTCATTGCTCCAGCCTGATGATTGCTCCAGCCCCGTGCTCCAGAACCAGGACTTTGATTTGCTTGACCCACTGAAACCCTGGCTGCTAGCCAGTTTCTTCCTTCTGTCTCCTGCCTATGTCTTGTTAAAACTGGCTACCATGTAATCAACATTTCTGACTTTATCAGATGGGCCTTGGGGCCTTCTCTTATGAACCGTGTCCACAGGCAGCCTTAGCATTTGTAAGTGTTTTACTGGACTAGGAGCTGGACAGAGTTGGCCCGGGGAGGGAGAAACCCAAATGCAGGAAGGGATTCTAGGAGACACATCTGGAAGGGACAGAGACATTAAGAGTAGAGCACCCCTGGGTGGTGCCGTGGGTGGTTCATTTGGTTAAGTATCCAACTCTTGGTTTTTGTTCAGGTCATGATCTCACGGTTGTGAGATCAAACTTCACATGGGGCTCCACACTTAGTGTGGAGTCTGCTTGAGATTCTCTCTCTCTCTACCTCTTCCTTCCCCCTCCCCATGCTCTCTCTCTCTGTAGAATAAATAAAAAAATCTTTAAAAAATAAAGGAGTGGGGAACCCCGGATTCCTATGGGGGAAATGTGTTATATGGAGTGGGGCGTTAACCAGCATAAAACCCTGGGTAAGAAGGTAAGAGGCTCCTGGGTATTTTCTACTTCCTGTCAGTGGCCCCAGAACAGGAGTCACAGTGTAGATGCCTTCTGTGCATGCAAGGCCAGGAAGATTGTGTAAATGGGTCATCTGGCCAATGAAACCAGGGATGGGGTTGGCACAGAACAAACAGGAGAGCCCACATCCATCTAATGGGAGATGCTGCTGCTTAGTCCCAGCCAGTTGCTGCCATGTGGGAATGCAGGTGCAGTGTAACTAGACATTGGAATCTCTTAAGATAAACCAAAAATCTGGATTCTTATGGAAAATAATTGCCAGTTTGTTCACATAAAAACAAACAAAAAACACCTATACCTAGAAAAGATGAAGGCAACATGGTTTTTGAATTTCAGCAATTTCCCCACATAAGACAGAGCAACTAGAGACCAAAACTACAGACAGTGACAGCAAACCAGGTGATGAGCTACTCCCATGAACCCTAAACGCACAAGTAAGTGGGGACAAATCACTAAACCCCATGCCCTGCGTGGTCTCAGTATCTACGTGGGAGGCAGCAGAGGGCGTGGTCAGGTACTTGATGGAGCCGAGAAAAGAATCATACCCAAATAGCCAACAGATGCTCCCTGGGAAGCAGAGAGGTGGGGTAGCAATTTGAAAACAGCAGTTGAAAAACCGGAAGTTCTGCCCAGGTGGGAGAGTTTTATAGTCATGGGGGTAAGGGAAGAGACACCTTTGTAATTGCTCCAAGGAAGGCTGCCAAAGAGACGCGGTAGTCCCACTCCCTTTTGGGGGCCGGGACAGGGCAGCTTGTGTCCCACTGGAGTTTCAGGACTGTCTGCTGTGCAGGGCTCAAGTCCGCCATATTAATAAAGAGACAGGAAAGGTTGGCACCACCCCCCTAGCCCCCTTACACACACCAGTGTTTCCCACCGGCCTCCAGGACTCCTCTCGGTGGCCCTTCCCCTGCCTCGCTTGCCCAGCCTTTGTCAGAAGGAAGCCTAGCAGCAAGGGCCTCAGAACAGGTTCAGGACAGGGCTGAATGAGGGGCTGGGGAAGGCCGGCCAATTGTGCAGCTGTGGGTTGTGTTACTACCCACAACACGCACGTGAACATCGGCCTCCGCAGGCTTCCTCTGGATCCTGGACGAAGAAAAGCATGGGCTCAACTGCTTAGGTGCAACAATTTTGTGCCAGGAAGACACTTTTCTTTGTTCAAAGCACTTTGAAGTCTCCTGTTTTGACTCAACAGGACAAACTTGATGACTTAAAATGGATGCCATTCCAACCAGTTTAGATTTTTGTACCCATTGAGAGTCCATGAAACTCAAGTTAAGGAATCTTTTGAAGAACAACAACAGTTGTACTCCAACAGGACCGTCTAGTTTAAGATCAAACATTAGTAGTCAGCAAGGACTACTTGAACACTGTTAGGCTTTTAAGAATCCTATGGCCCCAGAAAGAAAAAGAGGATAATTGAATTGGAAAAAGAAATAACAAGCTTAAGCAAGACAATGAAAACTTGCTTACGGAAAGAACACAGAACAACAGGAGGCTGGATCAAAGCCACATGCCTGGTGAAGAATCTGGAAGCAAAGAACATATTACCCAAGCGCACATCAGAACACATTTTACCAGCTGCCTTAAGCAGTCTTCCTTTGGAAAATTTCAAGATTCTTGAACAAGATCAATAAGATAAAATGTTTCCAAGTCTCTAAAACAGACCAAGAGTACCTTCATTTAAGATTAGCTTGCTTAGGACTTGATGCCCATTCAAAGGTAAAAATATTTAAGGAAATTATGCCAAAGTTGGGTATTTCATAACGTTTTACTTGAAGTAACATTGACTGTATAATTTATGAAGACTTGATTACAAAAAAGGATGGAAACTTTCTATGAAATTTTTATTTGAAAAAGAATGAAAGTGCTTTTCATGAGAATTATAGACTTAAAGATTTTGCCAGGAAATTGTATGCTTGCAAGGTGTTTGTGGTTCTTTTTTTTTTTTTTAAAGATTTAATTTATTTATTTGACAGAGAGAGACACACAGTGAGACAGGGAACACAAGCAGGGGGAGTAAGAGAGGGAGAAACAGGCTTCCTGCCGAGCAGGGAGCCTGATGTGGGGCTTGATCCCAGGACCCTGGGATCATGACCTGAGCTGAAGGCAGACACTCAACAACTGAGCCACCCAGGCGCCCCTCTGGTTCTGTCTTTTAAAACTACTTTTAGGGATGCCTGGGTGGCTCAGTCAGTTAAGCGTCTGCCTTTGGCTCAGATCATGATCGCATGGTCCTGGGATGGAGTCCTGCATGGGGCTCCCTGCTCAGTGGGGAGCCTGCTTCTCCCTCTGCCTGCCGCTCTCCCTGCTTGTGCTCTCTCTCTCTCTCTGACAAATAAATAAAATCTTAAAAAAAATAAAACTACTTTTAAAGAACTGTTTTTGACATGGGTTTAATTTCTATTAGAAAACAATTTTTTTTCCCTGTACCTTTTGGGATATTGCATTCTTTTTTTTTTAATAATTTTTTATTGTTATGTTGCATTCTAAATAAGATGCTAAGTAGGAGTTAACCAACATAAAATATGACTAAAAAAAAAAAAGAAAGAAACTGGAAGGTTCTGCCCAATCTACTAGTGGGTGAATGCAAGGGGTCTGTGGCAATGTCTGAAGGGACGGAGCAGTTCAGACCCTGTGTATGTTGAGAAATGACCAGTCAGGGATCCCCAAAACAGGGTCCACGTACTGACGAGAAATTGCTGGGTGTGGGACCAAAACTGAGTAGAAGAGGAGTAATAGAATCAAAAGAAAGAGAAAGTCCATATAAAAATGGGGTAGGTGAACAGAGCCAGGAAATCTCAGAAGGTGAGCTGCCATATTTTTAAATACAACACAAAAGCAACCAAAGAGAGAGCCCTGTGCAGTTAGAAAAGCTACCCTGAACGAGGGCCTCCTTCACAAAGTTCAGGAAAACTGCATTTACTTAAAAAACATTATAAAAATGTTGAGGGTGAAAGCCACACAAAATTATTATTAGAACAAAGAGAAAAAGGAACATAGTAACATTTTTATAGGTGGCGAAAGTATGCCAGAAAGAGACACCTACAAAACAAATAAAAACTGTAACCTAGGGGCGCCTGGGTGACTCAGTCGGTTAAGCGTCTGCCTTCGGCTCAGGTCATGGTCCCAGGGTCCTGGGATCGAGCCCCGCATTGGGCTCCCTGCTCGGCAAGAAGCTTGCTTCTCCCTCTCCCACTCCCCCTGCTTATGTTCCCTCTCTCGCTGTGTCTCTCTCTGTCAAATAAATAAAATCTTTTCATAAAAAAAATCTGCAACTTATTACTTCAAAATGAGCTAAAAAAACATTAAGGAAATGACATCATCATCCACATAAGTGAGAGTCGTAATAATCATAACCTCAGAAGTCACATGACAAATCAGGAAAATGTTAGAAGAAAAGATAAAAGTCATTTCAGAAATGAAGACCCAAACTAGAGGGAACATGAGAATAAACAGACATAGTAAAGAATGCCTTACAGATAGAGAAAGTAAAAAGGAAGAAAATTGTTAAGACTAAAAATAAGTGGGGGAAAAAAAGAAGATAAAAGGAATGTGAGAGAAAATGAAAATACTGAAAGAGGCATGGACTATCTTATATGTAGCAATAGGGGTCCCTGAAAAACAAGACCAAAGCCAGGGGAAAGAACAAATACTAGAAATTATGATTTCAGGAAACTTTCCTGAAATAACAACAATAATGAAAGATCTGAACCTACATATTGAAAGAACACATGCATACAGTGTACCTGAAAAATTGAGCCTGAATGATGCAAAGCAAGATGTTTTGGTAAAATTGCTGTACTTTAAGAAGAAAATGATAAAGCAGAAGACAATTACTTAGGCATGTAGCCAAAAAAAAAAAAAAAAAAGAGGAAATGGCTTATAAGGGAAAGAAAAATGAGGTTATCAGACTTTCTGACAATATGTTTTATATTGGAAGACAATGAAGTAATGTTTTTAAAGGTACCTTAGGAAAGCAAATATAATTTAGGAGTTTTATATCCAGAAAAACTGGCTTTCGTGTACAAAGGGCACAGGTAACTACTATCAGCATGTAAGAACTCAAGGAATGGTGTTCCTAGGAGCTCTTCCCGAGGGATTTACTAGATAACAAGCTTCAGAAAACCAGAGATGTTGGTCTGAAGGACTGTGGATGAGCATTACCGCACAGCTAATATAAGAGTAAGACTGGGGCGCCTGGGTGGCTCAGTCATTAAGCATCTGCCTTCGGCTCAGGTCATGGTCCCAGGGTCCTGGGATCGAGCCCCTCATCGGGCTCCCTGCTCGGCAGGAAGCCTGCTTCTCCCTTTCCCACTCCCCCTGCTAGTGTTCCTGCTCTCGCTACCTCTCTCTCTGTCAAATAAATAAATAAAAGTAAATAAATAAATAAATAAATAAATAAATAAATAAATAAATAAATAAGAGTAAGACTGAATGAGGACCAAAACGCAAGAGAGCATAGTTTGCAAGGCTATATGATTTGGAAAATATAGATACAATACAATTACACAAGTTCAGGGGACAATGAGGGGAGCATATGCAGATTTAAAAAAATTTTTTTTATTATTTATTTAAGAGAGAGAGCTGGAGAGAGCACGAGCTGGGGGAGGAGGGGAAGGGCAGAGGGAGAGGGAGACGCAGACTCCCCGCTGAGCGGGGAGCCAGATGAAGGGCTCCATCCCAGGACTCTGAGATCACGACCTAAGCTGAAGGCAGATGCTTAACCCACTGAGCCACCCAGATGCCCCATATGCAGATGTTTTTTCCAATCATTTTCAGTAATCATATTTGTGGTAATAGCATTTGTATTGTTTTTCTGAGACGGTTGAGTGGATAATGTGAGATAAAGCAAATGATTAATCATGGGGAATTCTAATCTTATTATCTCCTGCATCCTTAAGAAACCAGGAGACTCAATTTGGCAGAAAGGAGATACAGATGCAAGAGGGAAGAGATTAGGTAAAATGCAGGAGTTCTAAATTTGAGTTGAAAGATCTGTATCTGTAGTATGTATATATTCTAGCTCTGTCCACTGAAAAAGCCTAGAAACCATGACCAAACTAGTAGCAATGAGCATCTCTAGGACACAGATGGTGGTCTTGAAATATTGTTTCCCACCAGAAGGATTCGGGGCTTCTTGAGAAGTGTCTGATTTCATTTTTTTTTTAAAGATTTTATTTATTCATTTGAGAAAGAGAGCAGAGGGAAAGAGAGAGAGAGAGAGAGCACATGAGTGGGGGGGAGGGGTAGAGAGAGAGGGAGAAGCAGACTTCCTGCTGAGCAGGGAACCCGATGTGAGGCTCCATCCCAGGACCACAGGATCATGACCCAAGCTGAAGGCAGACGCTTAACCAACTGAGCCACCCAGGTGCCCCGAGAAATGTTTGATTTCAGATTTGAGGCTGGAAACATGCAAAATGTCTGGAATATTTTTCATATTAGATGGCAAAGAGGTTATCCAAGGTCACTAAATTCATGTTAAAGGATTGGGAGGCCAAGTTAAAGTTAACTCCCATTGACCAAAGGTGAGTCTGTCTGAACTGCAGTAAGGTTAATAGCAATGGGTTAAAACCCATCACTTATATTTAAATACTTGTGTTCATAATCATACTTACACATTTATAAATATATAAAGTTTATATGTATATATAATTGGTCAGCTGGGGAAGATGATAGGGAACCAGTTCATTATTTGAAATCTGATAAAGAAAGAGAACGGATCAAGCAAGTATTGATTCTGCTTTTCCTAAAGGGAACGCTATAGGGAAAATATCTCTTGATAGAGGTATTCCAAATAATAAATGGAAAAGAGGTGATTACATTAGAATAGCATTGTTTGTGACCTCTAACAAATGGTTGACTCTAGGCATTGAGTATCAATGGCCACAAGCATTATAAAAGGGAAAAAGGACATCAGTTACCTCTTGATGTACCACTTGTGGTCTGGCCAAAGGGATCAAACCTGAATGTGATCAGGCCTCTGGACTCAGTTGCCCATTTGCAGGAAATGCAGGGGACAGCAGAGCACGTTGAGCTGCATGACCAGTGAGCAATCAGCAAACCCCAGACAGTGTAAGTTGTTAGAAACAGGGAGGGATGGAGAGCATCCTGTAGTGCTTTAAAACACATGCCAAGGTGTTTAAACAGGCAGGACTAAATTCTGGTCCCTAGAGATGCACATTTGGGGGATAAAACTATAGAGAAAACATAAAGAATGGTTTCCTGTAGAAGTCAGAATGTAATTCCTTTGGAGGGAAGGGGAGAAACTGTGACTGGAAAGGGGCACATGGAAGCGACTTCTGGGGTCACTGGCCAAGTTCTACTTTTTGACCCAGATGGTGGTTATGAGGATCTTATGATAATATATTTTTTCAAGCTATAAATTTATTTTGTGTTTTTCTTTATTTGTTTTATTTTAAAATAAAAAGGCTTATGTTTTAATATACATATCTATGTAGGAAAAAGATAGCATACCCATGGGGCCCCCTTGGTTACTAAGACCTCCACATTCCAATTCTGCCTGGGAGGACACTGGGCATTGGGTCTAACATGAATTCCCAAGTGAATATTCTCCTGCTTTTTAGACAGTTAAAGAGATTATTCCAAAGAGCACGTAGAAGTCATGAGAGTAAATTATGGGCTTTTATTAGGCAGCCAAGAATGAGCTGAATAATAAAATAAGAATTGGCCCCGAGTCGAGGGCTCCCTGCATTTGACATTTCTACTTTATTCTAACCAGGAGCTCTCTGGGAGAGTCCCAGAAAATGTCATGAGAAGTGTATATTTATAATGGTGGCTCAATATTGTTAGGTGAATTCTACCTTAATATACAATATGCAAAATGTCATGGTAATTGTGATATTTCCACCACAATATATATCTCCATCACAATTAGGATTCTTCCCTTTAAAGGTAAGTTTGGCTTCAAGACTCCTTTAAATAGCAGCTGGGCAGGAGAAGGTAAGCATTTGTTTACAGAACTGTAATTGCTTCACAGTGTGGAGGGAGGTGTGGGCTGTTCAAGGATTGTGCCAGCCCCTGGGCAAACAAGGCATAGTTACACAGAGGGGACCCATGGTTGGGAGGGCCAAGATGTGCATAACAATGCAAAGAATTAGGGAATGCCCTGCATTTCCTACTCAGGCCAAACCCCCAACTTTTCGTCTTCATTAGCTTGGATCTTCACACAGTAAGATAGAACTTAGGCAAAGAAAATCAGGGTGTTCAGAATTTCTGAATCACTATGTTGAGCACATTTTCTCATTATTCAAATTAGTCATAAAGGCTGTTTTTGCTATTTTGGGGTTCTTTAGCATCTGAATTCCCTTCCTATGTTTGGAGACTTCTCTATGGTATGGAATTTGGTGAGAAGAAGAGACTGTCTCTCACCCTAACAGCTGAAAAGTCCAATGACTCATCTTTCCAGTCTCTTTTGTGGTTAGGAGGCAGGCACAGGACCTGGGTCCGACCAATCAGAAACACTCACTCCAGACTTTGTGGCCAAGAAACAATGATGGTGGGGAATTCTGGAAGCAGTAGTGGAGGGGTGCAGTGGCATCCTGTTTCTATGGGTGGGTTGGCAGACTCATTTGTGTGAACTTCAGTGTCTTGGGTTCAATGGTGGCAGAAGTAGGGTTTTCACTGGCCTTGTTCTAGAGTGTGGGCTATCCTGCACAGCCTACCTGTATTCCGGCTAATTTTCTGAAGATGATTCTATTCTACAGTCTTCTTTGCAATTCTTTGAGCAAGGCAGTCTTTCAACAAAGGTCTTCTCTGCTTAAATCATCAGGAGCCTTTCCTTTCCCTTTCCCTTTCCTTCCTTCCTTCCTTCCTTCCTTCCTTCCTTCCTTCCTTCCTTCCTTCCTTCCTTCCTTCTTTTTTATAACTTCAATTTAGAAACCTGGCTGATACCAAGGTTTGAGGCAATGCCATGATAAGCCACTTGGCATGAAAATGGACAAGGCCTTCAAAAAAGGTAGATAAACCGATCTTCATGGGAAAAGAAGAGAAAAATATATATATATATTTGGGGGGTTGAAGAAGGAGTGGAAAGAAGGATGGAAAGAAGAAAGAAGAGAGGGTATGGAGTTGAAACAATATAGGGTGAAGGACCTGTGAATATTCCCTGAGATAGCTTAAGAGCATGTTAAGAACATCAAAAGTTCTATGTACAGTTGTTCTAAGTGTTCTAGTGTAGATTACTCCCTCTTCCTTCGCTCCACAAGGTGTCTAGAATAAAGTATACTCTATACTCATCACACTCTGTGTGAGTGGGGTTTTGGGCATGTGGAAAGCAAGGAGAGGGTGAATTTCACAAATGGGTTGTATGAAATCACACAGAGGACCTATGAGAAAAACTAGGAGCCCAGAGTCAGAGGAGCACAAGAGAATTTAAGTCTGGCTGTACTTTATACTTTCACCTGGAATGAATGAGGCCTCTGGTTTTTTCACATACCAAGATGAACTATTGTTGGTTTTTTTTATTAGAGATATTTTAATAGATATGTAGTGGTATCTCATTGTGATTTCAATTTGCATTTCCCTAGTGACTAATGACATGCAATATCTTTTCATGTGTTTATTAACCATTCTTTGGTCTCTTTGGTATTATAACTACCCAAATATTCTGCCCATTTACTCTTTTCTTTTGAAGATTTTATTTATTTATTTGAGAGAGAGAGAGCAAGAGCACAAGGGAGGGGGGAAGGGCAGAGGGAGAGGGAGAAGCAGAATTCTCGTTGAGCAGGGAGTCCCACTCGGGGCTTGATCCCAGGACCCGGGGGATCATGACCTGGGTCGAAGGCAGACGCTTAACCGACTGGGGCCCCAGGCTTCCCAGGTCTTTTTAAAAGTAATCTCTACACTCAATACGAGGCTCGAACTCACAACCCCAAAATCAAGAGTCAAATGCTCCACTGAATGAGTCAGCTAGGAGACCCTCTTCTGCCCATTTAAAAAAAAAGAACCGTTTGTCTTTTATTTTTTTATTTTTTTACGATTTTATTTATTTATTTGACAGAGAGAAACACAGTGAGAGAGGGAATACAAGCAGGGGCAGAGGGAGAGGGAGAAGCAGGCTACCTGCTGAGCAGGGAGCCCGATGCGGGGTTCGATCCCAGGACTCTGGGATCATGACCTGAGCCGAAGGCAGATGCTTAACTGACTGAGCCACCCAGGTGCCTCAATTTTGAGCTAATTTTTGTGTATCCTATGAGGTAAGGGTATAAATTTGTATATTAATATCCTCCTTACTCCACTGAGCTGAGTTGGTACCTTTGTCAAAAATTAATTGACCATCAAGGAAAGAACTTATTTTAGGACTTTTATTTCTGTTCCATTGACTTATATATCTATTCTTAGTGTGGCACAGTACCATACTTCCTTAATGTCTGTAAATGTATACTAAGTTTTGAAATTAGGTAGTCCAAATTTGTACATTCATGAAACAGTTCTGTTTATTTGACATCTTTTGCATTTCTATATAAATTTTATAACCAGCTTGTCAATTTCCTAAAAAAAGAACCTTGATAACTTTCCTGGGTTTGAGTTGAATCTATAGATCAATTTGGAGAGAATACTGAGTCCTTCAAACCATGAACATGGACTATCTCTCCATTTATTTAGATATTTAAAAATTTTTCTCAGCAATGTTTTCAGTGATCAAGTTTTTTCTTTTTAAGATTTTTTTTTTATTTGACAAAGAGAGAGAGACAGCGAGAGAGAGAACACAAGCAGGGGGAGTGGGAGAGGGAGAAGCAGGCTTCCTGCAGAGCAGGGAGCCCAATGTGGGGCTTGATCCCAGGACCCTGGGATCATGACCTGAGCCAAAGGCAGATGCTTAATGACTGAGCCACCCAGGCGCCCCTCAGTGATCAAGTTTTGCACTTCTTTTGTTAAATTTATTTTTTAAGTATTTTACTTTTTTTAATACCATTGTGAATGAGATTATTTTCCTAGTTTTATTTTTGGATTGTTCATCACTAGCATGTAAATATGCAACATTTTGAAAAATTGATCTTGTATCCTGCAGCTTTGCAAAATTTGTTCATTAGTTCTAGTAGTTTTTTTTTTATAGATTTCGTAGGTTTTTCTACATATAGGATCATACTCTAATAGAATAAAAAGTGTTACTTTTTCTTTTCCTGTCTGTGTGCTGTTAATTTCCTTTTCTTGCCTTATTACAGTGGCTAGAACCTTCAGTATAATACTGAATAGGAGTAATGAGAGTTAATATCCTTGCTTTTTCCCTGATCTTCAGTGGGAAACATTTAGTCTTTCATGGCTAAGTATTAATGTAAATTATAGGGTTTTCATAGGTATCTTTTATCTAGTGAGGAAGTTCCCTATATTCTTATTTTGTTGAAAAATTTTTTTATCATGAATGGATATTAGATTTTGTGAAATGCGTTTTCTGCACCTATTGTGATTATGTGGTTTTTGTTCTTTATTCTTCTAATATTATGTATTACATAAATTGATTTTCATATGTTAAACCAATCTTGCATCTCTGGGACAAATCCCACTTGGTCATAATGTATAATCTTTTTAATATATTGATTAATTCAGTTTGTTAATATTTAAGACATTTTGCATTTATGTTTATACAGAATATTGATCTGTAGGTCTTCTTTTTTGTGATGCCTTTATTTGTCTTTGGTATTAGGGTAATACCAGTGTTATCTAATGAGTTGGGAAGTATTCTCCACTCCTCTATTCCCTGAATGAGTTTAGGGAGGATTGGTATTATTTCCTCTTTAAAAATGTGATAGAATTCAACAGTGAAGCCATCTGGGGCTGAGCTTTTTATGTGTGTAAACGATTTTTAATTATTAATTCAATTCCTTTACTTGTTAGAGGCCTATTCACATTTTGCATTCCTTTTTGATTCAGTTTTGGTAATCTGTGCCCATTTGCCTGGCCTTAATCTGCAGAATGTTTTGCCATGTGCTGTGCAGCTGCTTATGTCTCTGCTCAGTTTTTTAAAAATTTATTTTTATATGTTAGCTTGTCATCTTACAGCCTTTTTTTCCCCACCTAGCTTAGTGGTCATCCAATGATTGGGCAGAGTTTGTGCTCAAACACCTCTAGCCAGTATGGCTACCACCTTCTGCAGGTGGATCTATGTGTGGGCTGGGGAGTGCACTTAAAGGTCATGCAATTTTCAACTTTGCCATGGTTTTTACTTTTCACCAAGCACTTGCAGATCCCTGATGTTTGAACAGCCAGGTCAGGCATGGATGTATGGAGAGCTTATCAAGCCCCCTGTAGTCTCTCATCTCTCATTTCCAGCATCTCCCTGCTAAACTTCCGGCTAGTTCTTGGGTCTGTGGTTCACCTCACCTGCGATCTCAACCTGAGGCTAGGAGAGCTGCAGTTTCCCCATTCGCAGCTGGCTCAGGCTTTGCCTTCCACTCTGCATCAAGTTGGCCCCCTCGGGCAGTGAAGCTGCCAGTTTTTATGGCCAGCAAGAATGCCCTAAACTCCTGTTGTTCCTACCTACAGGTCCAGAGTTTTCTTTCTTTCTTTTTTTTTTTTAAGATTTATTTATTTATTTGATAGAGAGAGACAGCGAGAGAGGGAACACAAGCAGGGGGAGTGGGAGAGGGAGAAGCAGGCTCCCCCGCTGAGCAGGGAGCCCAATGCGGGGCTCGATCCTAGGACCCTGGGATCATGACCTGAGCCGACGGCAGATGCTTAACGACTAAACCACCCAGGCGCCCCGAGTTCCAGGGTTTTCAAATGTGTTATTTGCCTTTGGCCAATTTCCAGAGACTGGAGATGGTTGTTTTTGACAATTTTGTCATTTTATAGCTGTTTTTTTGCAAAGAGGATTTGTTGACTTCTTCACTCCTCTACAGCCGGAAGTTCCTTTAGTCTTTTAAAAGGCTGAGTGTGTGACCTCTCAGCTAAGCTTCTCCTTATTTTGAAGGTGCTATTGGGCATTTGGAAGCCAGAGTATAAGCCTTTTTTTTTTTTTTTAAGTCATCTAGAAATGATGCCAGGGAAGGTGTGAGTTGGGGTACTGGAAAGACTGAGAGGCGGAGAGAGACTAGGAGGTGATGGAAAGAATGAGGAGTGAATGGGACAGAGACACAGGTAGGCAAGAACTGAATTCATGGGCTATTGGAAAATATGGAACTCAAAACCCTTAAGAGCCTACTTTTCCTACCCTTTATGCCCAACCTAATAGCCACTGTTTCCATTGGTGTTTCTCCCAGGGTCCTCCCTGGTTTGAACTGCCATTCTTCTGGGGAGTAGGTAGGTGTTAGGGTAGGATGGGAATGTGCCGACTATGCCATGAGGAAGGTAGGGTGGCAGGGAATTTTGTGTCACTGGGAAATGGAAATGGCCTGCATGTCAGCATCAGCTAAGCGGACTGGAGTTGCTGACTTCACCCTTAGCTCTAACTTTCAAATAAAGATTTGGTCCTGATACTTTTAAACCAGGGGGTGGGCAGATTATAGCATGCAGCCAAACGTGGCTTGTCATCCGTTTTTGTAAATAAAGTTTTATTGGTACTTGGCCATACCCATTGTCTCCATATTGTCTATGGCTGCTTTTGCACTACATGCACAGTACTGGGTAATTGTGAGAGACTGCATGACCTACAAGTGTAACATATTTATTATCTGGCCCTTTACAGAAAAAACTTTGCCACTCCTATTTTAAATTAAAACTGTAGTAGATAACCTCCTTGAGGCATGACAGTGTGGATAGAGCATCACACATACAATCAGAAGATGGGAGGTGAAGATTGGGCTATGCTACACATCAGCAGTGACACCCAGAGTAAGCATTAGCTGTCTGGGCACAAATCCATTGGAAAATGGGAATCAGATGACTTTGTCACTAGTGGTTGTTGTTCAAATGAAACAACCATATGAGAAAGTATGCTGCAAACCATGCAGCACCATACCTATGCTGTTTATTTTGATGTTTACAGAACACTCATGTTGACCTTCTAAATCCCCTATTTGGATCCATTCTTCTTGTGGCCTGAATGCTACCTTATGTACTTTTCATGAGAAGTGTGTGGTATAGCATTTTCTTAGGCACTTTCCTTGATTTGAAGAGGGAGCAGGAGACCATTTCTATTACGGAAGAGAGAAAGATGGGACAAGAGAACTCTAAGAAAACAAACCCCCCTGTGTCATAGGCATGCTGGTCAGCAGCCAAGGAATGGTCTGAAGGCCACTTTTCTTCCCATGGATGTCCCTGCTGAAGAGGACAAACATTTGAGGCTGAATCTTATGAATTATTTCTTTTCCCTTCAAGAGCCTGAGCATGGTAAACCATATTACACCAGCAAGGGTAATTTCAGTGGTTGACATGAAACTCAATTTTAGGTGAGAGTTTATTAATAATTGTAACCCTGAGTTATAACTCAGAGCCTGGAATTCCCAGCCTCTGTGGCTACAACAAGAAAATGACTCTTTTAGGCACTTGGCCAAATTAGAGAGAAAGATTAGAATTCTCAGTGTGGATTGCTGAAGTCATTTGTAATCTGGCAGAACTTCTTAGTTGGGGAGGTTGCCAGTCTCCAGGTTCAGGAGATAAAGGCCCATTTTCTTCTCCACCTTGGTGTCTGCAGGTGAATTACTACAGAATGAGCTGTGATCCCTGCTCACTTTCTGCCTGCCCCATGAGTTCAAGTCCTGGCGTGTGAATGCACAAGATCCAGGGGAGTGCTGATTGCGTGTAATTGCCTACAATCACATGGCAAGGGAGGACTTCTGAGAGTCTGATGGGGCCATAGAGGTGAAGACTAAGTGCATCTGAAGAAAAGCGGAATCAGAGTCTGTCCCCGGTGTCAGATGTATCCTGGGTGGCCTGCCTAGAGATGCCATTAACAAAGAGGAGTCAAGGGGTGCTGTCAAAGGAGGGTGTGCTTATTGGTATAACTATTTGTCAAAGAACTACTGGAAATGGAGAAGTCAGGAGACTGGAACTAAATAGCCAGAGGCAGGCATAAACAATCAGATCTCCTAATGAGAGGGACTAGGCATCAGGGACAGAGAGATGAGTGAGGTTCATTAGGGAGAGGAAAGCACTAGAAGTGGTTGTGAGTGGGCAAGGCCGGGTTGTTCAGAGCGGGACCTATGAACACTGGGTGTGATTAGCTAGTTCCCTTTTGGTTGAAAACAGAGACTGGCTCTGGGAAGCTTCAAGAGGGGAAAAGAGAACGGGAGACAGTTCCTGAAGGGATAACTGGAGCATCATGTAGAATTGAAGGACTGAGATGCTCGCCAAGAATAAACCCCCAAAGATAAACCAGCATGGGGAGTTGGATTATCATGAAGAAACCAGACATTTTCCTCTCTCTGACTCTCACCTCCTACTTCTCTTTATGTCTCCTTTATTTTTATTTTTCACTGCCAAATGACATTTTTTCCTAATCAGGCTGTGGCTACTTGGACCTCCTGAGTTAACACGTCCTCTGTTCTGGCTACCCGAGGAGACTGAGCGAAACCTCCTTTGCACGACTCTGATTGGCCCAGTTCTGGTCAGGTGACCACTGCTGGACCAGTCACGTGTGGTTAGGGTCCACATTGAAAAGGCACTCAGCTCCTGTGGTTAAAGATGGAGCTTGAGAAGCAGTAGTTCTCTGAAGGAAGAAACCTTCTAGAAAAGAGAAAAAAATGCTCCAGAGAAAGAATAATAGCTCTCCATGACACCAGGTGTCCTACACGGTGATTTCTCTATCTGTGTCCTGCGAGGATCCAAATTCATGAGGGCAGATTTTTTAAAAAGCTAAGCAGAAAGGCATAATGTGGTGAGTGTTCCTGCCCTACTCCTAACCATCTGATTCCCAGCCTCCTCAAAGAACAATCCAGTGGGCAGCAAGGCCATTCAGAGGATGCAGTGAAGAAGGGCCACTGTGGAAACGAAGAACTCTAGAAGTTGTGGCACTGGGCTCTGGCCTGGATCAAGGCAAGATGCGGTCAGTCCCACCCCCTCCTGCTCCGTCCATCAAGCATTCTCTCTAGGAACCGTTGAGACTGAGGATGGGGAATTGGGGCCACTGTTCAGAAGGATGCGGGGGTGATGGGCTAGGTGACAGCTGGAAGAATGTTTGCAGCTGTGTTCTTTTCTTTTTTTACTTTTCCTTTCTGGAGTAGATGTGGGGATGTGCATTTTGCTTTTAGCGTTACCTTGGACTTTGGGGAGTTGAGGGGACCACATGGGGACCGAGGAAAAGACAGCGGGAACCTGGCTGCTGAGAGCTAGTTCTGGCAGCAGGAGGCTTTCTGGGAGTGGGTGAAGGTGGCCTTGTCTAGCCTGGTTCAGCATGGAGGGAAATGGAGTGGGATTTGAGCTATGGGGGACCTGCCTAGAAAAGAGTATATTTGCCCTGATGTCTCCTGACTTGTCCTGCAGGGTGGGGATTCCCTACTTTTTCATCACCTTTGCTGATGTGCACTCACTATAGCTGCCTGATTCCTGGGCAATGGTGCAGATGAGCAGAGCTGAAGGAATCACATAGGGACCACTTTGAAATGCGTGGAGAGGACTTCTTGGAGCAGAAGATGCCCTGCCATAACTATGTGTGTGAAATGAATTCGCATTCCCTCCTCTGGTCATCCCCACTTTTCTCTGACTCTCAGAAGACAGAAGCCATTTTATTTTTGTTCTAAAGTATTCTTTTCTCTAGCTCTTCTATCAGATAATTCATAATTTGACTATAATCAAACACATTAACACTATGTAAAGAGAACTCCCTGCATGTCATTCACTCAGCCAGAAAAGGTCTGATTTGATACCTCATTCCCCAAATGCCCCACTCCAGGGATCTACCTGACTCATTTCTACTCATCTTTCATGTCTCAGCTCAAATGTTGCTTCCTCTGGGAAGCCCTCCTGAGACTGTCTTCCTCCCATAATACACCTGCATTACAGTACATAATCCATTATATTATAATTGCTAATCTATGCTGTTGTTTCCCCCATCAGACTGTGGATGCCTGAGGGCAGTGTAGTGGGCTGAGTGATGGCCCCAAAGATATCAGGTCCTAATCCCTGGAACCTGTGAGTCTTTCCTTATATGGTAAAGCTTCTTTGCAGATGTGAGTAAATTAAGGATTCTGAAATGAGGAGATGATCCTGGATTATCCCTGTGGGTTCCAAATACCGGGATAAGTGTCGTTATATGAGAGAACCAGGACACACAGAGGAGAAGGCTATGTGGGGATGGAGGCAAATATTGGAGTGATGTGGCCATAAGCCAAGGAATGCTGGCAGCTACCAGAAGCTGGAAGAGGCAAGGAATAAATTCTCCCCTAGAGCCTCTAGAGAGAGTGTGGCTCTGCCAACACCTTGATTTCCACCCACTGAAACTGCTTTCAGACTTCTGGCCTCCACAACTGGGAGCTAAGAAATGTCCATTGTTTTTAGTCATCAAGTTTGTTGTCATTTGTTACAGCAGTTATAGGACATGAACATACGTAGGGACCATGTCTCTTCATCCCAGTACCTTGCACATACCCCAAACGGACTGGGTGTGCAGTAGTTGTTGAATGAATGAATCCCCTAGAAGGCAACCTTTGAACCTTGTCAAAAGATGAGGCATATTGAGGGGAGGGGAGCTGGGTCAGTTCTTGGTTCTGCCTCTCAGTCATCCCCACTTCCCAACACTCCAGTTGCCCTATCTTTAAGGTAAAGCAATCATATCTGCCCAATAGTATGGTTTGGTGGGTTAAATGCAATGGTGGCTAGGAAAGCATTTTATAATCAGAACATCACTGTTTTTCTCCTCCCTCTTGCCTGGCCCTTCCTGCCCCAGGCTAAGGATGACACAACTAACACAACTAAACTATCTCTTTGCCTGGGAATGTCTGTGTCCAAACCACAGTGTGTCCAGATGAGGAAGAGCTTGATGATGCCTTCAAGTGGTGCACTCAGCTCATCATAATCTCCCTAGAACCAACTGTCTTTCTCCTCCCAACCAGCTTTAGAAATTCTTGCTGGTTAGGGACAAAGACCTACTCTAAGACAGTCATCATCTGCAGCCTTCTGGGCTTCCATGCAGCTTCCTGATGCCACCATTTTATCACCTATTTGCTTATTGTCCTCTGGGTAGCACACTCCTGGCATAGATGCCTCCAGAGACCTCATTCCTATTCAACATCCCTGTTGGAGTTACCTGGACACAACTGTGTTTTCAAAGCAACTCCCTCCACCACCTTCCCAGGAAAATATAGTGAGTCACACGAATTAATGTTCTAGGTAACTGGAAACCACTTTTTTAGTATGAAAAAAAAATCAGAGTTGCTCATTTTAATGGAAAGTTTTCCAGATATAGAGCATTAAAGACCTTCTTACTCTTTGGATCAGGAATTTCACACCTGGGTTCCAAAGGTACAAAAGGGATTCACAAAATAACTTTATTGTTGCATTTTCTGAATAAGCTGAAGCTTAAAAACAGCTGAACCATCCAAAATAAGGGGCTGGCTTAATAAATTGTGGCAAGCAGCTAAATAACTATTTTAAACACACTAGAAATAATATTTAGATATCTATTATATATATAATATGTAACATATACATTATACATATAAATTATATTACATATATAAATGCATATAATAGATTCCTAAATATTATGTCTTCTTCTTTTTATGACTTCTCAGCAAAGCTCCATACTCACATATCCAACTGCTATCCTGAAATATTTTCTTATCTGTTTTACTCTAGGACTCTCAAAATCAACATGTCCCCAAATAAATATTTTTTCTATTCTGGAAAACTGTCAGACTTGCAGAAAATTTTCCAGTCATACAATAAACTCTCAAACACCCTTCCTCAGGATTGTTGTTAACTTTTGGTCATCGAATGGAAAGTTTGATCCCCACCCCCCCCCTGCAATCTGCCCCTTTCCGGGGCTCCAACTCTCAGTTCTCAGCACCTTTCTAAACCTTGTTGATCTTGCCTGGGAGCTGTTTGAGATCCATCCCTCTTCCTCTTCCCCCTACATAAAACCAACCCCCTGATCCTGTTAATTCTGTCTTAAAAATAATTGAATCCCTGCACTCCTCTCTAATCCTGCTGCCATCCCTGCATCTAAGTGACCAACATTTCATTCTCGGACTGTTGCAATTGCCTTCCAATTGTGTCCCTCCTGCCCTCTCTTTAATCCATTTTTATTCAAAGTAGCTACAGTTTTAATTTTGAAATACATCCAATTGTATCAGTTTCTTGCTTAAAATTCTCACAAGCTTATCCTTGATGGCTTGTTTGTTATTATCCCTGACCTCTTTCATGCCACTCAGAACAGGTGAGGTCCTCTGTTCTATACCCCCACACCATTCTCTTTTCCCTTCTTAGCACTTCTCATAATTATCATCACAGAGTAATCCATAGGCATATTTGTTGCCTGCCACTCTCCACTATAAGTCCACAAATACCACATTAATGGTATTAATTACTGCTGTATCCTCAGAACCTATTCAGCATCACCTACATAGTAGATACTTAACATACATTTGTTACATGAATGAATACATGGAAGAATTAATGCATCTCTTGTAGTGAGCAGATTTTACTCTGCTGTGAAATTAAAACCTGGAAAACAAGTTTGAGTTGTATGTAAACCAAAAGCAAAATAAATAAATAAACAAACACACATTGACTGCCAACCTATTTGCATGTTAGTATTCAGATTTTGCACCACCTACTTGCTTAGAAGTAGTGAGGACTAGTAGAAGGAACCTAACTTTGGCCGTAATGCAGATCTGGGCTTGACTTCTGGCCCTGTCCCTGGTTGTAAATCTTGGGCATGATCTTGCTTTCTTTGGGTCTCTGTTTCCTAATCTATGAAATGGATATATTAATATCTATCTCAGAGGGCTGCTGTGAGGTTTAAATAAGATGGCCTCGCTCTTGTTCCTATCACTTGCTGTCTGGTAGCTTTGTAAGGAGTTGACACATCCTCATGCTGTCCCTCTTCCCCAATAATTTGACCTGCTCAAAATCTAAGGAAATGAAAAGCTTGATGGTGGAGTTTGGTTTCATATGTTACTTGTCTCTGAGAATTGATGTTTTCTTTGTTGGGAGAGGTGTGTGGGCACGCATGTGTGTGTGTGCATGGGCGTGTGTTTGCAATGGCCTTTAGCCAGCAAGGAAGAACCAGGAGGTTCATGTGTGTGGTACATCTGTAAGGGACTCAGGTTTGCTGGACCAGAACCTAATCAAGATTTTTTGTGAACACCATCAAGCTCTTTATTAATGAAGCCCCTCCAAATTAGACTACTCTACATGTCAGTATTTAGCACAAGAAAGGTAAAGTCTCATGAAATATCAGGGCCTTAATGTCTCATCTCACTGCATAAGTACCGTGACTCCTTTCAAGGGCATGTTGTTAGCATGCTTTTCAAACAGGCTCGTGGAAGGTTGCTAATTCATACCTGTGAGCTTTGCCTTTCCTTCCCTGCTGAGTATCTCACAGCCTTCTCCCCCTTCCCCAGTTCTTAAGTGTGTGGATGAGTGCATGGGGTGCGGGGAGGATTTTGGATTTTACTCATGTGTAAAAGAAAGCCTGGGACTTCGGATGTAGTGGGGAGCTGGTATATGTGGGTTACAGCCGCTCGTTGAGGATAACCCTCTTCTTCCTTCTTGCAAAGCAGTTTTCTATAGACAAAAAAGGCTGATTTTACATTCTGAGTCTATGGTCTTATTATTCTACATTACCTCCTATTTTGGGAAATGTCCCTGTGCCACAGATTTCTCTGAGGGAGGGTGATGGAATCTAGGGCCAGAAACCCCTTATGGATGGGGGAGGACCTTCAGAAAAGGGCAGGGGGAGAAGGAGGCAAGATGGCGGAGGAGTAGGAGACCTAGATTTCGTCTGGTCTCAGGAATTCAGCTGAATAGGGATCAAACCATTCTGAACACCTACGAACTCAACAGGAGATCAAAGAGGAGAGTAGCAACAACTCTCTGAACAGAGAAGCGACCACTTACTGGAAGGTAGGACGTGCGGAGAAGTGAATCCGAGGCGATATTTGGGAGGATAGACAGCGGGGGAGGGGGCCTCCGTTGGCTGCTTCTGGCATGTGATAGAGCCGCGGAGCACAAAATCGGACCTTTTAGAAGTCGGCTCCGCTGAGGGATGTCGCTCCAGTGGCTAAGCAGGGGGTGGAACCCTCGTGGGACAGTGTGGTCTCAGGACCCTCGGGGTCACAGAAAGACCGGGGGTGCCTGAGTGCAGCAGAGCTCCCAGGTATCGGAGCAGGGAAGCCGGCTGCAGAGACGGAGCCGAGGCGCGGGCTCTCAGCTTGGGGTGGCCATAAACTGTGATCCGCGGCCCAGTCGGGCCACTGCTCCTGCAGCAGGGACCCAACAGGTGGCAGATCCAGGGAGACTCCCCTTCCTTCCCGGGGAGGAGCGGCGTGGGAACGCACCGCAGGGATCTGCTGGGTTTGGAGACTCCACACGGGGTCGGGTGCCAGAGATACAAACGCTCGGTCCCAGGCTGGGTGAGCACGGAGTGCGGCCGGAGACCGGGGACGAGGGAGTGACTGCTTTTCTCTGGGGGCGCACTGAGGAGCAGGGCCCCGATTTCTCAGCTTCTCCGGGTGGAGATTGGGAGGCCACCATTTTTGCCCTGGTCCTCCAAGGCTGTACGGAGAGCTTGCAGGGAACAAAAGCTCCTGAGATCAAACCCGAGCAGCTTACTTAGCCCGGACTGACAAGGGCGGGGCAATTCCGCCTTCGGCAAAGACATTTGGGAACCACGGCAACAGGCCCCTCCCCCAGAAGATCAGCACGAACAGCCAGCAAGCCAAGACCAAGTTTACCGATCAAGGAGAACGGGAGAACTCCAGCGCTAGGGGAATACTGCACATAGAATTCATGGCTTTTTTTAACCATGATTCATTAGTTCATCAAAGTTAATTTTTGTTAACTGTTTTTTTTTTCTTTTTCTTTTTCCCTTTTTCAACCAACATCTTATCAATCTCTTTTTTTTAAAAAAAAACAAAAACATTTTTTATTTTTCATTTTTAGAGTCATATTTTATCCCTTCATAGTAGTTACCCTTATTTTTGGCATATATATATAAGTTGTTCTCTCTTTAAAATTTTGAGATACAGTTTCTTCTAACAGATAAAAATATACCCTAAATCACTAGTGTATGGTTCTGTTCTAGTCTCCTGCCTGATCACATTATCTCCCTTCTTTTTCTTTTTTTTTTAAATCTTCTTTCTTTTTTCAAACAACTTCTTATCTTATCAAGTCCTTTTATAAAATCTTTTATAATTTTCATCTTTACAGTCATCTTCTATCCCTTCATTGTATCAACCCTTATTTTGTACATATATGTCTTTCTTCCTTTAAAATTTTAGGAGGCACTCTTTTCTAACAGACCAAAATACGCCCAAAATCTAGTGTGTGGCACTGATCTATGCATTAGCCTGATCATATTTGATCACATTCTGCTTTTTTTGTATTGTTCTGTTTTTGTTTTTATCTTTTTTTCTTTTTTCTTTTTTTTTTTGCTCTTTCTTTTTTCTTTCTTTCTCTTTCTTTTCCCCTGGTTTCAGGTCTTTTCTTTTTGTATACAGTATATTTGCTGGGGACGTTGTAGCATTTTGTTCTCTCATTCATCTATTCTCCTCTGGACAAAATGACAAGACGAAAGAAATCACCTCAGCAAAAAGAACAAGAGGTAGTACCGTCAGCCAGGGACCTACTCAATACGGACATTAGTACGATGTCGGACCTAGAGTTCAGAATCATGACTTTAAAGATACTAGCTGGGCTTGAAAAAAGCGTGGAAGTTATTAGAGAAACCCTTTCTGGAGAAATAAAAGAACTAAAATCTAACCAAGTCGAAATCAAAAGGCTATTGATGAAGTGCAATCAAAAATGGGGGCACTAACTGCTAGGATAAATGAGGCAGAAGAGAGAATCAGTGACATAGAAGACCAAATGATGGAAAGTAAAGAGGCTGAGAAAAAGAGGGAGAAACAACTACAGGATCACGAGGGCAGAATTCGAGAGATAAGTGATTCGATAAGACGAAACAACATTAGAATAATTGGGATCCCAGAAGAAGAAGAAAGAGAGAGAGGGGCAGAAGGTATATTGGAGCAAATAATAGCAGAGAACTTCCCTAATGTGGGGAAGGAAACAGGCATCAAAATCCAGGAGGCCCAGAGAACCCCTCTCAAAATCAATAAAAATAGGTTGGGGAAGGAAACAGGCATCAAAATCCAGGAGGCACAGAGAACCCCTCTCAAAATCAATAAAAATAGGTCAACACCCCGACATCTAATAGTAAAACTTACGAGTCTCAGAGACAAAGAGAAAATCCTGAAAGCAGCTCGGGAGAAGAGATATGTAACCTACAATGGTAAAAATATTAGATTGGCAACAGACCTATCCACAGAGACCTGGCAGGCCAGAAAGGACTGGCAAGATATCTTCAGAGCACTAAACGAGAAAAATATGCAGCCAAGAATACTATATCCAGCTAGGCTGTCATTGAAAATAGAAGGAGAGATCAAAAGCTTCCAGGACAAACAAAAACTAAAGGAATTTGCAAACACGAAACCAGCCCTCCAAGAAATATTGAAAGGGGTCCTCTAAGCAAAGAGAGAGCCTAAAAGCAGCAAAGATCAGAAAGGAACACAGACAACATACAGTAACAGTCACCTTACAGGCAATACAATGGCACTAAATTCATACCTTTCAATAGTTACCCTGAATGTAAATGGGCTCAATGCCCCAATCAAAAGACACAGGCTATCAGATTGGATTAAAAAACAAGACCCATCCATATGCTGTTTGCAGGAGACTCATTTTAGACCCAAAGACACCCCCAGATTGAAAGTGAGGGGGTGGAAAACCATTTACCATGCTAATGGACACCAAGAGAAAGCTGGGGTGGCAATCCTTATATCAGACAAACTAGATTTTAAAACAAAGACTGTAATAAGAGATGAGGAAGGACACTATATCCTACTTAAAGGGGCTATCCAACAAGAAGATCTAACAATTGTAAATATCTATGCCCCGAACATGGGAGCAGCCAATTATATAAGGCAATTAATAACAAAAGCAAAGAAACACATTGACAACAATACAATAATAGTGGGGGACTTTAACACCCCCCTGACTGAAATGGACAGATCATCTAAGCAAAAGATCAACAAGGAAATAAAGACTTTAAATGACACACTGGACCAAATGGACTTCACAGACATATTCAGAACGTTCCATCCCAAAGCAACGGAATACACATTCTTCTCTAGTGCCCATGGAACATTCTCCAGAATAGATCACATCCTAGGTCACAAATCAGGTCTCAACCGGTACCAAAAGATTGGGATTATTCCCTGCATATTTTCAGACCACAATGCCTTGAAACTAGAACTGAATCACAAGAGGAAAGTCGGAAGGAACTCAAATACATGGAGGCTAAAGAGCATCCTACTAAAGAATGAATGGGTCAACCAGGAAATTAAAGAAGAATTAAAAAAATTCATGGAAACCAATGAAAATGAAAACACAACTGTCCAAAATCTTTGGGATACAGCAAAGGCAGTCCTGAGAGGAAAGTATATAGCAATACAAGCCTTTCTCAAGAAACAAGAAAGGTCTCAAATACACAATCTAACCCTACACCTAAAGGAGCTGGAGAAAGAACAGCAAATAAAGCCTAAACCCAGCAGGAGAAGAGAAATCATAAAGATCAGAGCAGAAATCAATGAAATAGAAACCAAAAGAACAGTAGAACAGATTAACGAAACTAGGAGCTGGTTCTTTGAAAGAATTAACAAGATTGATAAACCCCTGGCCAGACTGATCAAAAAGAAAAGAGAAATGACCCAAATCAACAAAATCATGAATGAAAGAAGAGAGATCACAACCAACACCAAAGAAATACAAACAATTATAAGAACATATTATGAGCAACTCTATGCCAGCAAATTAGATAACCTGGAAGAAATGGGTGCATTCCTAGAGATGTATCAACTACCAAAACTGAACCAGGAAGAAATAGAAAACCTGAACAGACCTATAACCACTAAGGAAATTGAAGCAGTCATCAAAAATCTCCCAAGAAACAAAAGCCCAGGGCCAGATGGCTTCCCAGGGGAATTCTACCAAACATTTAAAGAAGAATTAATACCTATTCTCCTGAAACTGTTCCAAAAAATAGAAATGGAAGGGAAACTTCCAAATTCATTTTATGAAGCCACCATTACCTTGATCCCAAAACCAGACAAAGACCCCATCAAAAAGGAGAATTACAGACCAATATCCTTCATGAACATGGATGCAAAAATTCTCACCAAAATACTAGCCAATAGGATCCAACAGTACATTAAAAGGATTATTCACCACGACCAAGTGGGATTTATCCCTGGGCTGCAAGGCTGGTTCAACATCCGCAAATCAATCAATGTGATACAATACATTAACAAAAGAAAGAACAAGAATCATAGGATCCTCTCAATAGATGCAGAAAAAGCATTTGACAAAGTACAGCATCCTTTCTTGATCAAAACTCTTCAGAGTATAGGGATAGAGGGTACATACTCAATATCATAAAAGCCATCTATGAAAAACCTACAGCGAATATCATTCTCAATGGGGAAAGGCTCTCAGCCTTTCAACATAGTATTAGAAGTCCTAGCCACAGCAATCAGACAACAAAAAGAAATCAAAGGCATCCAAATCGGCAAAGAGGAAGTCAAACTCTCACTCTCTGCAGATGATATGATACTTTATGTGGAAAACCCAAAAGACTCCACCCCAAAACTGCTAGAACTCATACAGGAATTCAGTAAAGTAGCAGGCTATAAAATCAATGCACAGAAATCAGTGGCATTCCTATACACCAACAACAAGACCGAAGAGAGACAAATCAAGGAGTCGATCCCATTCACAATTGCACCCAAAACCATAAGATACCTAGGAATAAAGTTAACCAAAGAGGCAAAGGATCTGTACTCAGAAAACTATAAAATACTCAGGAAAGAAATTGAAGAAGACACAAAGAAATGGAAAAACGTTCCGTGCTCATGGATTGGGAGAACCAACATTGTGAAGATGTCAATGCTACCTAGAGCAATCTACACATTCAATGCAATCCCCATCAAAATACCATCCACTTTTTTCAAAGAAATGGAACAAAGAATCCTAAAATTTGTATGGAACCAGAAGAGACCCCGAATAGCCAGAGGAATCTTGAAAAAGAAAAGCAAAGCTGGCGGCATCACAATTCCTGACTTCCAGCTCTATTACAAAGCTGTCATCATCAAGACAGTATGGTACTGGCACAAAAACAGACACATAGATCAATGGAACAGAATCGAGAGCCCAGAAATGGACCCTCAACTCTATGGTCAACTTATCTTTGACAAAGCAGGAAAGAATGTCCAGTGGAAAAAAGACAGTCTCTTCAACAAATGGTGTTGGGAAAATTGGACAGCCACATGCAGAAGAATGAAACTGGACCATTTCCTTACACCACACACAAAAATACATCCAAATGGTTGAAAGACCTAAACGTGAGACAGGAGTCTATCCAAATCCTAAAGGAGAACACAGGTAGCAACCTCTTCGACCTCAGCCGCAGCAACTTCTTCCTAGAAACATCACCAAAGGCACAGGAAGCCAGGGCAAAAATGAACTATTGGGATTTCATCAAGATAAAAAGCTTTTGCACAGCCAAAGAAACAGTCCACAAAACCAAAAGACAACCGACAGAATGGGAGAAAATATTTGCAAATGACATATCAGATAAAGGGCTAGTATCCAAAATGTATAAAGAACTTATCAAACTCAACACCCAAAGAACAAATAATCCAATCAAGAAATGGGCAGAAGACATGAACAGACATTTTCCAAAGAAGACATCCAAATGGCCAACAGGCACATGAAAAAGTGCTCCACATCGCTCGGCATCAGGGAAATCCAAATCAAAATCTCCATGAGATACCACCTCACACCAGTCAGAATGGCTAAAATTAACAAGTCAGGGAATGACAGATGTTGGCGGGGATGTGGAGAAAGGGGAACCCTCCTACACTGTTGGTGGGAATGCAAGCTGGTGCAACCCCTCTGGAAAACAGTATGGAGGTTCCTCAAACAGTTGAAATTAGAGCTACCATACGATCCAGCAATTGCACTACTGGGTATTTACCCCAAAGATACAAATGTAGGGACCCGAAGGGGTACATGCACCCCAATGTTTATAGCAGCAATGTCCAGGATAGCCAAACTGTGGAAAGAGCCAAGATGTCCATCGACAGATGAATGGATAAAGAAGATGTGGTATATATACACAATGTAATATTATGCAGCCATCAAAAGGAATGAGATCTTGCCATTTGCAACGACGTGGATGGAACTGGAGGGTGTTATGCTGAGTGAAATAAGTCAATCAGAGAAAGACATGTATCATATGACCTCACTGATATGAGGAATTCTTAATCTCAGGAACAAACTGAGGGTTGCTGGAGTGGTCGGGGGTGGAAGGGAGGGGGTGGCTGGGTGATAGACATTGGGGAAGATATGTGCTACGGTGAGCGCTGTGAATTGTGTAAGACTGTTGAATCACAGATCTGAAACAAATAACGCAACATATTTTAAGAAAAAAGAAAAAGAAGAAGATAGCAGGAGAGGAAGAATGAAGGGGAGTAAGTCAGAGGGGGAGACGATCCAGGACAGATGATGGACTCTGAAAAACAAACTGAGGTTTCTAGAGGGGAGGAGGGTAGGGGGATGGGTTAGCCTGGTGATGGGTATTAAAGAGGGCACATTCTGCATGGAGCACTGGGTGTTATGCACAAACAATGAATCATGGAACAGTACACCAAAACAAATTATGTAATATATGGTGATTAACATAACAATAAAAAAATTAAAAAAAAAACAATAAAACCTCCAGGAAATAACCCTCATAGTGAGGTAATCAAGAGTTTAACACTTAAAAAAAAAGAAAAGAAAAGAAAAGAAAAGGGCAGGCTGCCCATGGGGGCATGCAAATCAGGAAGTGTTCTTAGAGAAAAAGGGCAAAGTGTGTGCCAAGGAGGGCACCTCCAACTCCCCATGAAGGTTTTTAATTTTGTACTTTTTCCCTTGGTCTATGATCACAGTCATAGAATATGTACAGTATTTTAAAAAAGCTTTATTGAGATACAGCTGATCTATAAAACATTGCATATCTTTAAAGTATGCAGCTTGATGCATCTTGACATATGTATACACCTATGATACCATCATCACAGTTAAGATAATATCCATCATCCCCCAAAGTTGACTTGTGCTCCCTTGTAATTCACCTCCACCCCCAACACCATACCCAGGTAACCACTGATCTGCTTCCCATCACTCTAGATTAGCTTGCATTTTCCCCAAGTGTATATAAATGTAATCATACAGCATGTAATTTCTTTTGGCCTGGCTCTTTTCACTTGGTGTAATTATTTTGAGGTTCAGCTCTACTGTTGCATGCAACAATAGCTCATCCATTTTTTTCCCTCTGTGCTCATACCACAATTTGTTTATCCATTCACCTGTTGATGGACATTTGGGTTGTTTCCAATTGTTGGCTATTACAAATCTGCTATGAACATTTGCATACAAGCCTTTGTGTGAATATATGCCAAAATACCCAGTCTTAACACCTTTCTCTTCTCTTGTGGTGACATTTCTTTTAGTTGTCTCCAACCTCTGCAAAGCCTGACACAACCAGCCAGCCTTCCATGGTGGTATTCTGGGAAATAAGGGGACAGGAAGGGGCAGGGTAGCTTGCCCCATGCTCACCATCCACAGTGCTGGGTTCTGTGTGGTGACCAGCAGCATGTTAAACAGTGGCCTATAGTAGAACCGAAGGTAGCCTAGAGAGAGCCCACTTACTGCAAGGACTTGACTCAGACACAGCTGTGAGGCAAAGTCCATATATCTTTGGGTAGACATGTTGCTGGAGACAGCTTGACACTTGAGAATAAAAGATGCCAAACCCATTGTAGGCACCTGACAAGCAAATTCCCTTCTGCTGTATTTGCTTTCTTGTTTGCTTTGCTTGCAGGTCCTAGGTTGTTTTCTTGATAACTGGGGTTTGTAGGTAAATAATGTCATACAGGGTGAGCATTGGGCCTCCTTTCCGTTTTTCTTTTTCTAGCTTTATTGAGATATTACTGACAGGCAACATATGTAAGTTTAAGCTATACAATAAGATGATTTGGTACACATATATATGGGAAAATGATTACAACAGCAAGTTTAGTTAACATCTCCATCCTGGCACATAATTACCATATTTCTTGTGATGCTAACATTTAACTGTATTCTCAGCACTCTTTGCAAGTAGCCTCTTTGATGGTTGCTAACTTATGCCATGAGTTTCCTTCCTTATCTGAGGACCTACCCGCCCCCCCGCCCCAGAAGCCTAAGGAACAGTGAAACTCAAAGCTGGTTTGGTTTCATTTACATCTCACAAGCACCCAGATATGCGGAAATTTCTGGAGGACTCACTAAATGTGCTCACTTTCATCTAGTTGCTCAGGGCTGTCTCCCTGAAAGTATGCTAGCTTTGTGCAATCCTTTATCACAGACTGTCAGAATTGCAGGAAGCTTTGCAGGCCACGTTGTCCAACTGTGTCATTTTCAAGAGGAGCCTGCAGCAACTCAGAGAGGTGAGGCGTCCTGCCCAGCGTCACAGAGCTTGTTAGCAGCTGGGCTGCACTAGGAACCCAGCCTCCAGGCTCCCGGTCCCCTGCTCTCTCCATCCCGACTCCCCCAATCCCCAGTTCTTATTTAGTTTTTCTGCGCTTAATATGTTTTCCTTGAATTGATTTTTCTCCTCTGCCTCATCCGTTACCTTCAAGGTTATTTTTGGTGCTCCTCTCTACCTCTTTTATTTTGCAGACTGATTTCCCAGGCTTTGCTGAGGTTGGTGGCACTTCCTACCCCAGGGTCTCTGGCTTTCATTACTGTTCTGTTCCCTCCCCACTAGATTGTCTTCCTGGGGCCTATAAAACAGGCCAGGCCCCCAAGACCCCTTAACCCCATCTACCCTCTCCCTCGCGGCCCCCCCGGGATGCTGCTATTTCCCATCATGCACTCTCCCCACCCCCTTCGGTCTATTCCCAGCTTGCGAAGCCTGCTCATAATGACAACCCTCGGAGCTCATCGTTCACTGAGAATTCAAGGCTGCACCAGCCACTGGGTAGCGACTACAGATACATCTTTCTGATGGCATTTCTTTTCTCCGCTGGGTTTTTACTATGTGGAGATGCATCTATCTGGGATGACCCCTTCTCTCTTAACTGTATGGTGGGTGGGGTGTCTGCCTGGTGCTTGCAGGTAATGGCTGCTACAGTATGGATGGCTTTGGGGTTGTGTGTGCAGCTAGAAAGAGAGCTGAACTGAGCATCATTCCAGACACCAAGGTTCTAGTAGCAGGCACTGGAGAATCAGAAAGAAAGGAAAAAAAGGGCAGGGTCAGAACGAACCTCCTTTCAAAGCCCAGCTCTGGCAAGCCTGAATTTCCTCCTCTGTAAAATGGGGATAATTGTCAGCCACTGTCGGTTCCGAAGGGAGTACTAAATGTGGCAAGGGGCCTCAATTGCTTAGCCCAGAGCCAGACACTTTCTACTGAAGTCAGAAAGCGATGGTTTCCCACCTGGATTCCCTGCACAGGAGCTGTTACTCCTGGGCAAGTTCATGAATCACTTACAGCTTCCCTTTACTTAACTGTGATGTGGGGAGAATGAGTGCCTACCAAATAAACTGATTGTGAGGATTGGTACACAAGAGTATGTAAAGTACTCAACATAGTGCCTGGTGTGAAGTAAGTGCTCAATAAATGTTTGCCATTTTTAAGCATTCAATAAATGCCACTTTCTTTTCCCTTGTAAATTTAGCCCCCAGCCTTTAAAAATAAACAAGTGGGTGCACATCTTGAGCATCCTATGAACTTTGAGAAGTTTGTGAGTTAAACATCCATTAAATACTTTTACATATATGGATATTTACTGAGTGTATACTCTGTAGGGAGAAAGAGCAAACTCCATGGAGCTCAAAACCTAACTGAGCGGCAAGCCATTAGACAAATGATTTGAAGACAATTTATCACCAGAGGCAAAACAATCCATTGCAAATTGAACAGCTACTTCAACAATTCAATTCTACATCCATTTATTAAGCACTTACTAAAGGCCATGCATAAAGATAAGCAAGACCTCCAGGAGCTTACAGTCTGTGGTGGTATTAAAAATATGCCGATGATGATGATGGTGATGATGATGATGGTGATGATGATGATGATGATATGACGATGATGGTGATGGTGATGATGATGGTGATGGTGATAGTGATGGTGATGGTGTTGGTGATGATGGTGATGATGATGATGATGGTGATGGTATGATGATGGTGATGATATGACGATCATGTGATGATGATGATGGTGATGATGGTGATGGTATGATGATGATGGTGATGATGGTGGGAACACATCAAGAATAATAATAGCTATAATAGATATGACAGACACTGGCTTTGCACGAATTATCTCATTTAGTTCTCATAAGAACCTTTTGAGAAAAGTAAACTTATTCTTTTATGGGTGAAGAAAAGGAAGCTCAGAGAATTTGTAATTTGCCCAATGCCACACAGCTTCTAAGTAGCACTGTTAAATCTCAAACTCAAGTCTGGCTAGTGTCAAAGACCTTGCACCCATCCACCGAGTGTGCCCTTCATTATAATGGACCAATGACAATGGAGGAAATAGTTATGTGAATGTGGTGGAGGGCAAAGTGTGCTGGAGGAGAGAAGTGGAGAATCCTGAGTGTGACTGGGGTGTTGGCTGAAGTCGTCATAGCTGAGGCGTCTTTGGGGCTGGGTCGTAAGGGATAAGCAGGAGATTGATGGTAGGGGATGGAGGAAAAGGGGTTCCAGATGGAAGGAAGAGCCTGACCAATAGAAAGGGGCCTCTGAACTCCGGGTATGGTTGGGAAACAAGAAGCAGGTGGTATGGTAGGAGGGGGAGTTCTTGGGGAGAGCTTTCAAGTAAAGCCCAGGTGGGTGTAGCCTGGGGGTCTTTGGAGGTTGAGTTTGGGAGAGACAGCACAAAGGCTAGGAGGCTTCATGTTACTTGTTTTATTTTGTCAGCTTAAGTAAATTCTTTCAGGATCCACAGGGAAAGATATTTTTTCATTTTGATTTTTGGAGCTTCTTCACATGTCTGACCTGGGAGCCAGGAGAATTGGGTTTTATTGAAAAGCCAAAAACATAATAGGCTCTGAGGTCCCCTTGGTTTGGATCCCATCTCCATCACTTCCTGGCTACATGACTTTGGGGGTGTTAGTTAACACTCCAGAGCCTCAGTCTTCTCCTCCACAAAATGAGTTTGTTGACAGACTTGGACAGATTAATATAGAGAAAGCATTTAGAACAGTGCCTTGTTACAAAACGAGCACTCCTATAACAGCATTAGTATTATTGGCCATGGGTCAACTACCAACTGGCCACACGACTTTCTCTATCTGAGCCTCAAAATCCTTATCAATTAATGAAGGGACCATATATTACTTCTGTGGCCCCTCCCCATCTAGAATGGATTCATTCCAAATGGCTCCTTTGGTGAAGGAGATTAAGAACAAAACAACTTTAGATATTTCCTTTTCTGATAAAAATGAAGAACTAGCCTAATTCAGGAGCACAGATCTATGTGTGCAGCACAAGAGTCCTGTCTAAATGAGCCTTCTCAGAGCTGACAATATTAGCAGACAAATGGCCTCATCATTGGTCAGTCTCCACGTCATCAATGGAAAGCTACAAAAGGCCTCTTCTGGTTAGACAATTGAAACAACCTGTCAATTCTAGAAACCTCATTACCTTAGCTTGTTCATCAGTTTGTTTTTTTGTTTTTTTGTTTTTGTTTTTATGACCCAGGAGTCCTACCATTATTCAAGCATTTTGATCAAGACACAGTTTTGCCTTTGCTAAGTCTCTTGCCTGCTAGGCTGGCTGCGAGGTCAGCTGTGAGAGACTCATCCCCTGCTACTTAACCACATCCCCATGGCCTGTGCTCTCCTTCGGTATGCGGTGTGTTTGTCAGGCAGGCTGTGTGGCTCCCATGTCTGAGGCACATCCTGCCATGGAGAGGGTGTCTCCCAGGAGACGCACACAGGATCAGTGTATCTAATTCATCCAGTGGATATCTAGCTCATTAAACAGCAATAGATTCAAACAGAAAAATGAAACCACGCACATCATTAGAGCTAAACAGGTTTCCTTCCTTTGTCTTACTTTTAGTTTCTGAAGGGAAATGTAAGGAATTCTGCATATTGACAGGCTCATTGTCAGAGCCCGGGTGAGAAGCTGAAAGCATCCAGGCAGAGAAATAAAAGGAGATTGGCTCCAAGCTATCCCTCCTTGCAGGAAGTGAGTGGTGGTGAATCCATATTTCTACATAATAAGCTGTTCTGTGAGGACCAGAGCGTCCCTTCATCAGTGCAGGGGGAGAATGTCAGGCAGGGCTGGCTGTACCCGTGAGGATGAGGTCACCGTCCCTGCTGGTCTCAGGGGCAGCAGCTGGCCTACCAGCTTGGTCTGTCTAGGCTTTCCTTTTGTTCCTTCCAGCCTGTGGAAGGAATGCTTGCCTGTGGCCTGTCACCACAGGGTGGCCTGATAGCTGGGAAGTGATTCTCTCTTGGTTAGTCTTCATTAGAGTGGTAGGGATATTAGGTGGCACCAAGTTCATTTAGTCCTTGGTTTGTGGTTACATTTTTCATGACCCAAAAATCTTCTGGGGACTATGAAATGATTTTAAAAAAATCCCAGGTTTTTCAGTATATACAGATTTACTCAGTATACGCAGTATATACCCAGATTTCTGTAGTTGAGAGACCAGCTAATGGCTTACATAGTTTTGTTGTTGTTGGCATGCAAAGGAGGCTAGAATGGAGAAAATCAGGGCTGGTTCCCTGATGACCATGTGAATCTCTGGAAGAAACCACAAGTGAAGCCAGAACCACTTCTGGATTCTTCAGTTATGTAAGCCAATTATTTTGTTTTGGGCCAATTTTCCTTTGAGTTGCAAAGGTAAGTGTTGGGATAGATGGTTCTCTCAACTACAGAAATGGGGAAAACCCATGACTGAAGACACCATATTGGGGTCTCATCAACCAAGTTGATTCCCTTCTTTTTCAACATTGCAGATCCTCTAAGATTCTCCAGCGCATATGGAAAATATGTGCTAGATGTTGACTTACATGCCATGACTGTTTTAAACCCTCAAATGACCCAGTGAGGGGTGTGCAGTTATTGACTCCATTGTACAGATGAAGAAACAGAGATACACAGAGGTTAAGAAATTTGCTTAAGGTCACAGAATCAGAAGCAACAGAGCCATGATTTAGTCTGAAAGACATCAGACTTCTCACATCCTCACAACTCTAAGATTCTATGACTCTACAGTTTCCAGAAGCAGAGCCAATGACTCTTCCCCTTGGGAACTATCTACCATCCAGACAATTTCATCTCCTAGAGCTTTCTCGGCTTTTCTCAATTCCATCTCCTTTGCCCAAATGGTAATTGCTGGTTGCATCCTTAAATCATCTGCCTCCTCCTCCAAGTCTGACACTCTGGTTTCTGTAACACACTTCTCCATAGCACTATATTAGAATGTAATCAACCCACTTCCACTTGCCCTTCAGCTCTTGCTTTACCAGAATAGTCCCAGATGCAAATTTGACAACCCAAGGAAGCCCTCCATGGGACTAGATTCCTTGGGAACGAGCAGAACCCATAACACTCCTCCAGGTTTAGATCCAGACTCTGAAATCTTGTTGAGTTGCTGACATGCTGGTCTTGCTTAGGTCCTGGGGGGAGTGGGGATGGGGAGTTATGGAATGTTGTCTTATTGCTCCTTTCTACTCTCTGCCAATTCCATCCTCCAGGAACAACCTCAGCCATATAAATAATCCTTCTCCCAATTCCCCAGTCAGGGAGCCTTTCGCATGCTCACATCCAGTCTTGCCACACTTTGATATTCCCCAGGGTGCTGCTTCTTGGTGCTGCCCAAACTCTGCGCTATGACCCACCACTTTATGCAATGCAGAGAAAAGGAATCCAGATAGATTCTGTGTGGCATGATCAAGGGCATTAACAGAGTCATGAAAAAGGGCACATGTTGCCAAAGGTGGGGAAACTGTCCATAGCACCACACTTCTGAGAGTTGACTAATGCCCAGGTTTTCCAAATGCTCCCCGATACTCTAGAATCTATTGCCAAGCACACCAGGAGGGTATGCTATTTATGATATATATAAATGTATAAATATATCTCACATGTATATATACATATCACACACATATATATCTCATGTGTGTGTGTATCTATCTATCTATCTATCTATATCTATATATCTCACATGCCCCAGACATCCTGTCTCTTAGCTATCCCATCCATATCAAGCAATCATTAGCTTGACTGAATACACACATACATAGGATTATACATTAGAGGGTGACTTTTACAAATCACATAAGGAAACTTTCAGATCACTGACTGAACCAGTTATACCCTAGCTCCATTCACTCATCAGGTGAAGAATGTATTGATCTGCCCATCTACCCATTCATTTAACAAAACCTTATTGAACATTGACATGTGCCACTGTGTAAGGCATTGAGGATACAGAGATGAACAATACATATTTTCTGCCCTTGGAGCTCACACTTTAGTAGAAGAGAGACAAATAAATAGAATATTTTAGTACATTTAGGTAAGCATTTTAACAGCATTAATCACTGTTATGGGAGCCCAGAAGAAGGGCCAGGATTTGGGAGTCAGAAAGGGCTTCCTAACAAAGGTGACAGCTGGGAATAATAGCTAGGAATCCCGGTGGTAGATCCTGCTAATCACTTTCTAGTATCTGCCCTCTCTTCCTTCTGGTAATAGAACTTACTGGGTTTTGGATAGGATTAATGGCTAAAGACTCATTTCCAGCTTCTCTTACATCTTAATGTAGCCATGGGACTAAATTCTAGCCAATAGGCTACGAATGGAAGAGCAGTGTATACTTTGGTTGCCACATTTAAAATGTTAACTTGCCCTCTGCTTCCTCTTTCCCACTCTCCTTGGGTTGGAATGTGGATAAGGGGGAAGTGACCCAATATCCTGGTGGATGACAGAGCCATAAAATAGAAGGAGCAGAGGCACCCATCAGCCCTGGACCTCCCACCTATCTCTCACTACAGCTACTGTATCTGGCACCCCTTTGAAAATAACAGCTTCCCCACCTTTACAAAATAACCAACCACCTACAGGCTTAGCTCTGCACAAGAAATTCAGCCCGATTAGATATTAAAATGTCCCCTCCCTCTTGGATAAGTATGATCTATAAATAGTTGGTGGTCAACATGCTTTGATATTTCTGGAGGATCTGGGGAAGAATAAAACCCTGGATTCTGCTGAGAGTATTGATCTATAGCCACAATGAACACCCCCATCATGTACAGCCAACATTCCCTACCAGTCTTTCGACTAGGTCTCTTCTCTGTTGGGTACTTGGAGGTGGAGTGTTTTAAAGGGATGGAACACAGGTGACAGGAGCCTTGCTCTGCTTCTTAGCCTGTGCTTTGGGCTGCCTCTGCTTCCCACCTACTTCCTGCCACACTCATCCCCTTGGGCCTGCCACTGCCTTTGTTCTTCATCTTGAACTTCTCCAATTCAAAGATAGAGTCCTGTTCTTATTTCCGAGATGTCCTAAGACACCTTAGTCTTGAAGTTGTATTCCACTCAGTCCTCTTGAATGAAAAACACAGATCCTGGGTCTTTCTTAATCGTGCGTGCATTTGGTTCATATTTTAAGAACCTGTCATTGGACTCAGTCTGTAGTATCACTCCCAGGTCTCCTGTTCAAATTAACCCAACTTATGGGGCTGGGTTAGTTTGACCCAGTATCTATCGACCTGCATTGGTCCTGTTCAGTGCCCTGTTGCCATTGTCCCCCAAAGGGAGTGTCTGGTATGCTTTATAGCTGGAGCTACAGGACTGTCTTCATACATCATGATCTTCATCTTAGTTCTACCTAGCCACATGACCAAGACTACCTCTCAAAGCTACTCTTCAGACTAAATACTAGCAGACAAAGAATGCCAAGGGCAAAGAAATGCTTTTACTATCTTCCAATACTTCCCATTTGCTTTCAGTCAGTGAACTAGAGGGTAGCCCGCTGCCTCTCTCAGAATATGTCTACAAGCAGTTGGGCAGGTAGGACACTGTTTACAGGAAGTTCTCTATTCCATGAAATCTGTCTATATGAGCGTCAGTGCTTATGGACCCAGAAAGGGACAACTGCAGGATTCATGGGAAATTGTCTGTGAAATGACGAGTCTGCCCAGATATCTGCTCTCCAAGCTCTGGATGACTGGGAGCCCCCAGCCCAGGTGGTTTCTCTCTTGCTCCTCTGTGTTCTCCCAGCCCTGGTGTATGTCTCTATGGTACTGTTGCACACACCGAAGTCATGACTTTGGATGTGCCCCTCTCCCCTTCAAGGTGAATCGTAAGTGTTCATGTGTCCAGAAATCAGCACAACACCTGGCACATGGGAAGGGTTTATAAGATAAACGAGTCCTCAGAAAGCACAGCTGACATACCAGTTACAGATTCTCTTGAGAGGCATCTGAACGCCAGAGCACAAAACAGCCCAGTTCTGAGATTCTGAATCCATCTGGCATTCCATTCCTGCCTGGCCTTCACACGCCACACCCCACTGTGTATCACCAAATGCCCTTTACCTGTTGTTGTTGTTTATTTCCCCAGTCCTGAGGGCCCTGGCTCTGAAGCCTGCTTTCCAGGCAGTGAGACTGGGCTTCCCTCTCTGCATCCTTTGCATTTTGACAGGTCTCTAGATTTTGGTAGTTCTTAATTCTTCTTGCTCAATGGCTTCTGGAATCTTAGGGGAGGCACTTCGCATTTCTGGCCAGATCCTATGAAGCCTCTGACTAGCCCCAGGCTCCTTTGGGATGTTGGGCAGGGATATGGATGATACAGTATTTGAACCCAAATGGGGAGCTACTTGTTACTGACATTCGGGGACGATACCCAAATAGAAAATTTCAATTGAGAGACCCTCATCCTTGATTCCAGACTCCTTAATTCTTCTACCTGTGCCTTTTCTTCCTTTATTATTATTATTTTTTCCTTTTTAAATGTTTTTATCACATTTAAATATAATGTTTTATATTAGCAGGTAAGTGCCTGGAAATGAACTCTCCTATTGAGTTCATTACCTGGACCTTCACACTGATCCCTCACACCAACCTCCCCCACGCCCCCCAAGCATTTGAATTGAGCTCAAGGTAGCATCCCTAGATCCCCCTGAATCACCTGATTCCCTGACTCAGGACTTTCCACAGTTCACAAGTGCCAGCAAGGCACTTTTTCTGCTTAGAAGAAACTCCTCCCTTTAAATGTTGTTTGCCTTCAAGTCCATTTGAATACAAAAGTACAATGGAATACCATTAAAATAATGGCTGGGGCATGAGACACCAGGACAAAAGACAGGAAATTGCCCTATTCTTTATTCAGCCTTCCACTTGGTGCTGACAGTTCCTGGATAACCTAGGGAAGCAGGCTGTTAAGAAAACAAGTGGGCCATATTTCATGCTGGCTTCAGCCTCCCCTGGCTGTTTTTATTAGGAGCACAGGGGACTGTTAGAGCAGTAATACACCAGGCCGGTTTATAGTGCTTTCTCCCAAATGCTGAATTTTCATAATTGTTCAACAGGAAAATTGTTCTTTGGGCTGAAAATGTAAATTCTTAAGTCACCTCAAGAAAGGTAGTAAGTGGGGGGGGTATCTTTGAGGGTGAGCTTTGATGACAAAAGTAAGCTTTAAGTCCCAGAGTTGGAAGGGTCAAACCCTGTACTTGAAATATGCATGATCTGGGACCCAGAGCAGGGAAGAGATGAATGTCCAGCCACACAGAAATTGGTGACAGAGGCAGGACCAGAATGTGGACTCTTGACTCTGGTCTTGAGCTGTGCCCCTTCTCTTGTGCTTGACCTAATGTAGGGATGTGTAAGAGGGTTCTACACCAGAGTATTCTTCTTGTTGTTGGATTTAAGCCTTAAAGACTGTAAGGACCAGCCAAAGAAAGTCTCCTTAGGCTGATGCCAGGAAGAATGTAGTCAGATTTATGGAAAAACTTCCTGAGAATCAAAGCATGGGGATTTTGGATGGAAGACTTCCATAGGACATGGATTCTTTGCACTAACTGGATCATACTTTTTAAAGGATGTTTAAAAATAAGGGTGAATTTGGAAAGGATTATCAAAGGATTATCTGCTGATGAAAGAGATGGAGAATAGATAACATGAGGGACATTTTCCCCCTAAAGTCCTTAAAGATGAGAAAACCATGAACCGTCTCAGGCAGGTTAAATACTCCAAATGATAGGGAAACTGGATCAGAGAGCTGAGCAGGTCTCATTCAGGATTTTCAGATTGTGGCCTTCTAGATCTATCAGACAGCTCTTCCTCGGTTTTAGGGGCAGACAGCTCAAGAGTACGGCCTTTCTTTTTGGCTAGGAATAAAGCAGCTGTGTCACTGAGAACCAGAGGAGCTCATAAGCAGCTACGGGCTCCATTCTATACCTTTCTCCCCTCTCCCCAGCCAGCATGGAGTCTGAGCTTTCAGAATCCTGTTGGACAAATCAGTGAATAAATCAGTTGATCCAAGAACAGTTGAAGATAGAGATGCTGTACTGTTTGGGAAAGCAAAGACCACCTCGTGCTCTCCATTCTATATCCCAGATGGCAAAATATATTCACAATACATTCACAACTCATTCATCCAGGAATGAAGTTTCTGAATGGATTAATTTTCCAGGTACTAAAGTCAGCTCCTTTAAGCATAAAGACATTTGGTTTTGGTTCTCTTGATTTGAAAACACCTTAACCATATTACATAGTTCTAACCTGGGGCTTACTAAACAGAAACACCATCTTTTTCTGTTTCAGGACTTAATAAGCTAGTGAAACCATTTTTCTAGGGCGCTTTATAATTATGGTGTAACTTTACCAAATGATCTCATTTAATCCTCACAACTTTATAAATTAAATTATGTACATGTACATTTGTGTATTTATGTACATATATATGTTCTCCTCATTTACATAGAAAAACACGATGAAACAAAATAAAAAGTCATTTTTTTCAAGGTTACACACCCGGTGAGAGGCAAAGTCTGGTCTCAAACCCTTATCTTGCAAATCCACTGCTTGTGCTGAGAGATTAAGTGGTCTTGACTCCCTCTCAGGGCCAATGGCAGGATCAGGAATCTGTTAGAAATGTGGGCACTGCAGACTGAAGAAAATAGCATGCTGGGCCTAAGCAACAAGTTGGTAAATAAGGGAAGGAGGTCAAGGTAGTGAGAGGAAAGAGCCTGGTTGGAGGCCTGGACCCCAGAGAAGGGAGGCTGCCAACCATCAATGTCAGTGCCCAAATGGGTGTGAAAAGTTGGCTGGATGCCTTCTGGCACTGCTAACCCAGGAGGGCCTGAGGAGTAAGCAGGACCTGGCAGAAGGAGGCTCTTGGCGGGGATGATGCTGAGACAGGTGCTTATGGTTGGCCTGAGTGGCTTGGAGCCAGACCCCAGCCGGAAACTGGGTCCAGCCCCAGGGGTTGCAGATTGGGGTAAACAAGACACAGTGTATGCACCTAGGCCGGGCAAGGTGGGGTTCAGGGCAGGGAGCCAGGCCATGCAAAAGTACAGAGACCACCAGGAACCGGGGCAGAGGGGAGGGCCAGCCTGCCCTTTGCAGCTGGGTGAAAGCCCTGCAGATTCCCCAGCATACCCAGCTTCTGGACACAGAGCCTCATGGCATTCTTCCCAGCCCCATGCTCTGAGCTTCCAGGGATCTCCAGAGCTGCAGGAGGTACAAGTGAGAGCCGCAGGAGGTACAAGTGAGAACGGCAGCAGAAACCACGCCACTGGTCATTTCTGAGGGGCCCCTCTTGGACAGCAGGAGACACCATGTGTGTTGTCTGGAGTTGGGGTGGTGAAGAGTCACAGTTGTGGTGGACTCTAGATTCTCACTTGTTAGCTGTGGCCTTGAACTAAATGCATGATCTCACTGAGCAATGCAGTGATAATAATAGCACCCATCCTTCCTTCCAGGGTTAGTTGAAGCATCTGACCTGCTACCGTAAATAAAAGTATACAAAAGTATTTTCTTTGAAGTAGGGAAATATGGTCAGCTTCCTGTTGTCGACCTAACTTTGAGGATGGACAGTGGAGAATTAGAATTTTTCAGTATTTTCAATGCAGCATCTGAGGTATTATATATCTGCAATGTGCCAGGCACTGAGCTAAGTGTCACAGGAAAACAAGGATGACGAAAATCTTGGACTTTGGGGGCCAGCACAAGGAACTAACATCTAGTCAAACAGCAAATGCGCAACCAGTAGTAATACACAATGGAAAGCAAATGCAGTAAGAGCTGAAAGGGGGTATATGAATGGAGTGGCCACAGAAACTCAGAGCCAGGAATGATTCATTTTAGCTGGGGAGGGGAGTGTCAGGAAGGAGCTCATGGAGCACCTGGTGTCAGAACAAGACCATGCAAGAGAGCTATAATTGAGGGTAATAGCAGAATCCAGCAGGGAAATCATCAACCATGGGTCTCGGTCCTACATCAACTTTTAAGGTTCTAAACTGATGCTTCAAAACCAAGATTATACTCTTGAAGCACCCAGGGATCTTTAAGATAATTTGCAAATGACCAGATCCCTCTCAGACTACCTGTTTCAGGAGCCCTGGGGGTGGGGCCAAGGGTATTGGCATATTGAAGAAACCCCCTATACAAGGTGATTCTGATGAGTATCTTTAGTTAAGAGCCAGTGTCCTAAACCAGTGCCAAGCTTTAGCAGACTTAACCATCTCCTGGAGATCTTGTTAAAAACACAAATTCATTGCCCTTTCTTCAAAGATTCTGATTCAGTGGGTAGAGATGAGACCGGACATTCTGCATTTCTAACGGACTCAGGTGATGCTGATGCTATGTGTCTGCGGACCACACGTTGAGTAGCAGGGCTCTAAACCATCGGTTGGTCCCTCGCTTCTTGCAGCATTAAGAGGTCCCCTTCATTTGAAAGCAAATTCGTGTTTCTCCATCCTGGACCTTTAAGAAGTTACACATTCCCAATCACCTTGAAACCAGCTGTGGCAGACAGGTAATAAAAGGACAGACACCCCAGAAGGATTCCCAGCACTAGCCATGACCTCTGTACCTGCTCTCTCCCCTGACTCTAGTTTCCCTCTGGCCCCAGCTTCTCAGTTTTGTTCCTGCTTCTACACCTGCTCTGTATAACTCTCCTGGATCCTATGCATCCTGCCCCTGCCCAGCAATTTCAGAAATATGTGCTAGATCTTTTTCTCTTCCGCCTTGGAGTCCAACCCCTGGCCAGCCCACCTGATGCTCAGCAAGGAGATGGTTTGGTCCCACCAGACTGGTTGGCTCGGAGAACATCTGAGGATGGAGCGTGTTCTGCACTTCTCTCTGACACTAGCTCTGGGAAGATTGGTATGATGACTTTGGGTCACATTTGTCCTTTCCATGTTTTTGATCAGCTTCATTTTTGAAAAATATAGCTCACGGGAGCAATTTGTGGTCATTAGAGTGAGAGAACTCTTCCAAGCTTCCTTTCTGTGTTAGGAGAAATTACCTGGACGGGATCATTGAGCTAGCTGACCGACCCTGGGATTTGGTCATTTGAATGAATTAGCTGTTGACAGATGACACCTGCCTTTTAGAAACTTGGCAAAACAGGCCTTAAATAAAATCTTTTTTTTTTTTAAGATTTTATTTATTTATTTGACAGAGAGCAAGTACAAGCAAAGGGAGTGGCAGGCAGAGGGGGAGGGAGAAGCAGGCTTCCCGTGGAGCAGGGAGCCTGATGCGGACCCTGGGATCATGACCTGAGCCAAAGGCAGACTCTTAATGACTGTGCCACTCAGGCTCCCCAATAAATAAAATCTTAAAAAAAAAATAGTCTTTTGTGCTGGGAACAGTACTAGATGAGATGTGGAAATGAAGAAGTAGATTAGATTTGATCACCTGTACTCGAATCACGTGGTAGAGGAGACACACACCACAAATAGTCACCCCTACAATACTACATGTTGTTAGAGAGGCACCGCGTGTGGTGAAGATACAGAAGGGGGTGTTCATTTTTGGCTAAAGGAAACCAAGAAACTTTATGGAAAGAGATACTGCCTTTTCTTTATGGAAAAGTCAGGAATGGTCTGGCTTTGAGAGGATAACTATGTCTGAATATAACAAGAAATACATGGTCCTTAGGTGGATGCAGATGTTAGCTCATCTCTTAGATAACCACAATAAGCATCCTGCTAATACTAATTATAGTAACAACAAATGTCTTTCGAATATTTTCTATGTGCCAAATACTTTGTTAAGTAATTTATATGCGTCACCTATTTAATGAAATCCTCCCAACAGCCTATGAACCGATGGTATGTCTCTATTTTACAGATGAGTATACTCTGGTTTGGAGAGATGAGGTAAATTGCTCAAGGCCTTACAGTGCTGGAATGGGAGCCCAGGAATTGAAACTAGCGACTGTTAGCTGGTATTACTTGTTGAACACCCTGTGCATAAGTCATGTTTTTCATCTTTAAAACAATCCTATAAAGTAGGTGTCACAACACCATTTTACCAAGGAACGTGCCGAGAGGTGAGTTTTGCACATTTATACAGTTGTTAAACAGAAGGACTCCAGTTATAAACCAGGTCTGTCTGAACTTCCAAGCCCATCTTCTTTTGACTTTGCCAGATTCTTGTTCCTTCATTGGATCCTTCAATGTCTTAACCCAGAGGGGTGGCAAGAAACCTGGGTGTTCCAGACAGCCTGTCTGCGGAGAGCTGTGCACTTTTGTAATGGAATGATTGCTCCACATCTGCTTAGGGCCGGAGGTGCAAATGGCACAAATGATTGCCCAGAGAAGGAAAGAAACAAGGAAACATGCATTCACAGGGGCCAACCAGGAGAATGACAGGTTGTGTTGGTGAGGTGGGCTGCAGGTAGCCCGGGGCTGTGGGGTGACTTTGGTCTAGTTACTTTACCTTTCTGAGTCCCAGTTTTCTCAACTGTAGAATGGGAATGCTAATACCTCTCTTGTAGGATTCTGGAGAAGAATAAATGAGCCAGTCTGGAGCACAGAATCTGGCCCATGGGCAGGCAAAATGATCAGTAAAAACCTCCTTGTTGCCCTGTTTACCTCGGCTCCTCCTGGCTCTGATCAGGCTACGGAGAAAAAGAGGTTCATTTCTTTAAGCAGGAAGGATCTGGTTCCAATAGGGAGGCCCCGGGGCACAGACCGGCATGGGGGACTCTGGCATAATATCCGTCTATTTGGTTCTTTATTCAGGCCAGAACGCTGGTTTCAAGAGCCTTCATCCAAGCACTAAATCCACCTAATTGCTTTGAAAAGCACAGGGTAGATAAATATCCCATCAGCCCACCGCTGTAATAACACCAGTGACATTTCTGCCTGAGATGAAGGATGCAGGATGAACGGTGATCAGACCCCAGGTACCCTGCCATGATTGACAGCCCAGACAAGGCACCCCCTGTGCCAAGAAATGCCAGCCTCTGGGGTGGGGGGGGTGCTGGGGGCTGCAGCAGGCGGGGATGAATGCCACATGGGGCTTCTGGAAGTAGATCAGTTTTGCCCAGGACATGAAATGGAAAGAACGCTGTCTGGGCAAGTTACATAACCTCTCTGAACCTCTGGTTCACGTCTGTCAGGGGAGCACCATGTTGCTTTGGGCACGAAATAAATGAGAGGAATAAATGAAGAACCCGGCATTGTTCCTGCAGAGCTGTCAGAGCTCCAGAACTATTAGGTCCCTACTCCTTTCATATTTTTCCTTTCTCCTGGAATCGCCTCTTTCTTTGCTCCCAAGAGCCCAAGACCTGTGCATGCCACATTCACAAACCCAGGAGTGCACTCCATCCATCCACTCCTTCATTCATACTATTTTCCCATTCATTGTCAGTTATGTTTCAGTCACCCAAAATGTGCCAGATCCTAACCTGGGATCCGCATACAAGAAATAATCAGACCTCTCGCCTGCCCTTGATTTGTTCAGAGGTTAATGGAGGACAGCTGCATTGTAACAGATAAGGTCCCAACAAGGAAAAGATGGCACACTCAGACAATCCAAGGAGAGTTTATTCACAAGAGGATTAAATATAAAGACATGGGTGGAGTCCCCAGTAGCAAGGCTGTCACCACTCCCAGGGCCAAGCGGAAGGAAAGGAACCAATCTCAGAACCCAGCAGGAGAGAGTGGCAGGCCACCTTGCGAGGAGCAGTGGCCTTCTGTCCAGGGACACCAGCAGCCCAAGGTAACCTCCCAGGAAGGGAACCCCACGGCTCCTCCCTCCCTCAGAACTTCTCTAATGCTCCCCATTAGCTGACATGATCAGAAACCCAAGGGCAATGAACTCATTGATTTGGTCCACAGCCCTGCCTTTCTCACCTCCACCTGGACCCCTGAGATAGTCTTTCCCCTTTCTCTTTGCCTGGCTAACTCTTTGCTGACCTTAAGAAATCATGACCTACTTAAACATTTGGAAAGGTATAGAGAATAAAAATCAGACACCCAGGTACCCGCTGCCTGTACTTAATAAATGTGAAAATTTTGCCACGTTTGCTTCAGATCTTTTTTCAGCAAGAAAACATTGTAGATACAATGGGAGCATCTATTGTACTTCTTCCCTTACTGTAACACCATTTTGAAGTGATGAGTATCCTATCCATCGATGCTTTTACGTGATTGTTAGATAGCTCTGCTTAAAAAAATGTATGTAATTACTATTGTATTATAGACATCTTTTATAATTTGCGTTCTTCACTCAACATTATGTGGGTGTTTTGTTGTGGCTTTGTTGATTGGACATTGTCTTAAGAGAGTTTATTGGCGGGTGGCTTCCCTCAAATGATGAGGGTCAAGCAATGATGGCTGGCTTAAAAAGAGTGGCTTTAACAGAGACTTCATAAGCATTAAAAATTACAGTGACTTCCAAGTCTCCTTGCAACTCCTCACCTTCCCACTGTAACAGCGCGGCTGTTCGCATCTGCAATGATGTTGGGAGGGAGAGCAACCTTGTTAGAAAGAAGGGAGAAAGGTGGTTGTTGCTGCTGGCTGCAACTCCCCTGGCAGGGCTCCTCCCACTTTTCCATGTGGCCATCTGGCCATCCATTTTCAGCAACTGCCCATAAACACTACCTGTTCTCTTGCAGTTTGATCTCTTTCCCATGTCTAGCATCATTATGACACTTAACAAACTGTCCAGACCTCTGTGGACACTACCTCCCAGTGAGAGGTAGAAAGCTGGGAAGCAGCTATTTGGTAGCTCTGTTCACACAACAAGGAAAAACATGGATCCATGGTCCAACATCGCCCAGTCCTGGAGCTTTGATTGTATGTGGCTCAGGAAACTGTGCTGGTGCCACAGAGACCATTCCAACAAGGACCTACCCAGAGGGACCTATGGAATATCAGGGCAGGAAGACTTCTTCTGTTAGCAATCCCAGGGACCTTAAGAATACTTCAGCACCACCACCACCATCACCACATTTATAATCAACATTATGCTTTCGAGCTACCTCTAGGATGACATATATAGATCTACTTCATTTGTTTTAGTTGCTAAAATCCGATTCCATCGAATGAACATATCACAACTTATTTCTCCATTCTCCTGCAGAGGGACATTTCAACTTTTCAATCTTTTGCTATTATCAACAATGCTGCAATACAAAGAAAACCTTGAACTCATGTTAAAAAATGTTCTGCAGGATATGTATATATTCAGAAGTATAATCGCTGGATCACATGGTATGTGTTCTCTTTTTATCAATCCAAAATATTGCCAAATTTCTCCCCCAAATGGATGTGTCCATTCACATTCATACTGGTAACATCTGAGAGTTCTTATTAGAACTTCATTTTTCAAAATTTCTAAATTCAAATTTCAGGGCAGTACAAATATATTGGGAGGCCCCATAGTGCGGTAGAAACAGTCCTGAATTATGGGTCAATATGAAGAGATTCTGGTTCTTGCTCTGCCCCTGTCTTGCTGTAGCACTGGTAGAAACATGCTCCCATATCTAGGCCCCATTGTCCTCATTTATAAATTGAGGGCAAGACTAAATGTCTCTTTAGTTCCTTCCCGCTTTAACCTTTTGCAATCTGTGCTTTAAATAATGGATGACTTAAGAGTAAAGGGAGCCTTCACTCATTCGCATTGACTTGTTTCATCAGATCCTCACCATGCCCTACTGTATCCTAGACACTGGGTACCCATAGAGACATGACCATATCCTTGTCCTCAAGCACCTCACACTTGAACGGAGGAGACAGACAAGCAAATGGAGACGCTCTGGCCATGGCATCCCAGGATGGTCAAAAGGGCTTCATGTTGGAAGTTATGCTTTGTGTTAGGGATGAGTTGGCATCAGCCAGGAAAAGTCCAAGGAAGGCCATTCCAGACAGAAAAAAGCATGGAAGCTAGAGGTGGCTTGGGATATTTGAAGATGTTAAGTAAATCAGATTGACTGTTCCATTGGGGTGTGGCTGCCATCTTCCTATTCCATTTTTAAATTCATTCCACACTATTTACTGGTTGCCATGTTATGCTAGCCACTCTGCTAGGAGCTGGGGATATAAGATGAACAAAAATGTCATAGCCTGCCCAGGTGGAGTTTTCTGTCTATTTGGGGGACACAGACATTAAGTACACAGAGAATTAAGTATTGAGGAAACGAACAGGGTGCTATGAGCGATAATAACATGTTGGACTGAGTTAAAGTGGGTGGGGCTAGGTCTTCCCCAAGGAAGTGAAAATTCCAATTGGGACCTGAAAGCTAGGAAGTAACCACACATGAAGAGAGCTGGTGGAGCCTGTGGAGGGGGAATATCTGGAAGCTTGAAGGAGAAAGGGCTTCATACACATGGAACTGAAAAAAGTCCTTGATGGGGTGAAGCACAGCAATAGATGAGCAAGAAAGCAAGAGATGAGACTGGGGAAGGAGGCTGGACGCAGGGCATGCCTTCTAAGACTAGTAAGGAGCTGGGCTTCTCCTAAGGGCAATAGGAAGGAGTGACCACTGTCTCCTTCCTTCCTACCGTCCTTCCTTCCTTCCTTCCTCCCTCCCTCCTTCCTTCCTTCTTTCCTTCCTTCCTTCCTTCCTTCCTTCCTTCCTTCCTTCCTTCCTTCCTTCCTTCCTTCCTATACATGTCTTCTGGTCATGCTGCAGGGAGAGCATCTGATTCAGCCTGGCTCTCCATCCCAAACCCAACCATCCTCATGAACAACTGTAGGAGCCCTCAACCCCAAAGACGTCCCTCCATGCCCCCTTTCAGCAACCCCTCACCCATCCCCAAGGCCACTCTTGGACCTGGCCATCACCAGGACAGTTTCCACCTATAGAATCTCATACCCACACCTCCTTCTCTCCCATTTCGGCCTCCTTCCTTCCCCTCCTGGTCCCTCACTTGGCTCTCCTTCCAAGGTTGCTCTTCGACCTCTTCAAGACACCCAGTCCTTGACTTCTCAACCATCCTCCATCAACCACTTTTTCATTCCTCCTCTCTTAGCCTGGTCTTCACTAGTCCACCCCATCAACCATCAACCTTTCCTTGCCATGTCTTCACCTCCTGTGCCTGTTCTGCAAAATTCCAGTTGTGCATAAATCAAACTCTTTTCCTGTCCTCTTATGCCTGGGCTGTTGAAGGCAACTGCTGCAGGTATGTCCCTTCATGAATTCATGTGTTCTCATGCCTATGAGGCCTGGGGTGCTGCCTGTTCTGAGCCCCCTGACTGTCCCTTTCTCCCACATTTGCTCACTCTTCATAGTGGTTATTTCAAATTTTCATTCCTCCCCCAAACTTCGTCTTCCTGTCCTCTCAACAGAGGACCTTGCTTCCTACTTTGAAGCAAAAATAGAAGCCATCAGACAAGAATTCCCTCAACTGCTCGGCAGAACACCTACCAATTAACCTGTATTTGTGCTCTTTTCCACCTTTTCCTTTGTCAGTGGCTGATCCTAAACCTGTGCTCTAAATCCCAAAGTTTTCTCCCTTCATGAAGAGGCTGCTCCATTGATTATCCATTCATAAGAAGGAAGAGTCCATAAATCTTTGTCCTTGCTGTGTCCCCTGTGCCTGAAACACTACCGGGCACATAACTGGTGCCTGAGAAATATTTGTTGAATGATTTCTCTCTTCTCTGCCTTCAACCTCTGTCTCTCTATTGATTCATTGCACCAGCATTTAAACCTGCTTAAGGTTTATTTTCCATTAAAAAACAAAAACAAAAACAAACCCAAACCACAACAAAGGACTCTTGACCTTGTGCACTTCTTTCCCTGGCTACAGCTCTGGCTCTTGTCTCCCTCACTGAGCACACACTTGACCAATGTGCCTGAGCCCCTGTCCCGCTCCACCTCCTTCCATTCCCCCCTCCATTCCCACTACCTGGATTCACCCTCCCAAGGAAATAGCTGCCCTCTGATCACCTCATTTGCATGCTTCTCATGTCTCAGAGTACCTGATCTCTGGCAGTGGTTGGTTTTGCTGCCCTCTCCTTTCTTTGGAAACACTCTGTCTCCCCATATCCGTGACCATGCTCAGGTCTGCCCTGCCTGGCCTTTCCTGCCTCAGAACCAATCCATGCTCCAGCCAGCCAGTTCTCTCTAATGCAGATCAGGTCCTGGCACTCCGCTTGAACCTTTGTTATTGCTCTGCTGTCCTCTGGATGACGTCCACGTTCCTTCCAGGTGGTTGTCAGACTCAGCCTGCTCTACCTCTCCACGTTCCTTCTGGAGCCTCACCTGTGGCATGCAGGTGCCAGTCTGTTAGAGGCCTCCGGCCCTTTGCCCACTCTGGCCCTCCTGGTTATCTGACCCTCTATCATTTTCCCCAGCAGCTTGCTTGGTTTGGGGATCACAGCCTTAACTCAACCCTCAGTGTTTTGGACCTTCTGCTGCCCAGGCCTGGCCTTAAACTTGGCCCCAGGTTTACATTCACAATCTTGTTCTGGCTCTTCATAATAGCCTTCATTTTTGAAGTGTCCTTTACAGTTTGCAACGTACAGACACATCCATATTCTCATTTGATGCTCTCAATAGCCCAGAGAGGTGGGAATGTCCACTGTTACATCCATTCCACAGACAAGGAGTCAGGGGCCAGAGAGTCACAGTGACCTTGGGTCTAGAACTTGTACCCACGTTTCATGATGCCTCATCCTGGCTGTGTGCTTGTTCTCTATCTTGTTTCCACACTCCCTCCTTACATCCAGTCCTGACCTTACAGGGCAGCAACCCAGTCTCCAGGCCCAGCCAAGGGCACTGATCTCCCACCCCAGTACGGCTTCACCTGTTCCAGAGCCCCAGCCAGGATGGGCCTGGCCATGGGAACCGAGAGTGAGCAGATGGTTGGGAACACCACAGAACCTCTTGTTCCTGAGGCTGAAATGTTTTCCTTTCCTTAACTCCATTTCCCCAGTGAGCAGTGCATCATCTGCCTACATGACAAAAAATAAGTGACCAGGAAGTACTGAGATGAATGGGGTGGGAGCCTGTGGGGAGCCTGCACAGAGGTGGGAGTGGGCAAGAAGGTTTTAGGCTGAAGGAAGGCCTGTCAGAGAAGAAAAACCACTGCCGAGTGGGGCCTCCTGTGTTCCTGTGCCACACAGATCCTCATGGCTTCCAGCAGCCTAGAGGCTGAGCTGATTCCTTCTGTCCCTGATTACTAAAACCCGTGTCACCGGCCATCGCGTCGGCAGCATGGTGGTGTGGTGTGGCCCGCCATCTGCTGTGAACTGGTTTTCAGCTGCCCCTTTGACTGCAGTTTTGCCGGAGTCTTGTCACTATGGGTCCCCTGATACAGCCACACATCTGGGCGGTTTCCAAAGGGGCTGGAGAGCCATTGACCTGAAGATGGTCTGCAAGTGCACAAGATCAGACAAAGTCACAGAGTATTGAAGGGTTTACATGGGAGGGAGCGGGCAGGGCTGCCTCTTCTGACCCAGTGGAGTTCTCTGCCAGCAAGGCAGATGAAGCTTCTCCCAGTGTGGGCTCTTCTCAGCTGGGCAAGCTCATCCAAGTCACTAAACCTCTCTGGGCCTTTGTTGTATCATCTGCATGAAGACTGAGATGTCCACATCCTAATCCCCAGAACCTGTGAGTACTGCTTTATAGGACAGAAGAAGCTTTGCAAGAATGACGAATTTAAGTATTCTGAGAGTATCCTGGATTATCCAGGTAGTCCAGTGTAATCATAAAGGCTTCTTATAAAAGGGAGGCAGGGGACAGAGAGGAAAAGGTGGTGTGACAACAAAAATAGATATCGGAGTAATGTGATCTCGTTAGGAGGAGGAAGAGGCCACAAGCCAAAGAACACAGGTGGCCACTAGAAGCTGGAAAAGGCAAGGAGTCAGATTGTCCTCTCAGAGCTTCCAGAAAGGACCAGCTCTGCCAGCATCTTGACATTGGCCCAGCAGATCTGAGGTCTGACTTCTGACCTCCAGAACTGGAAGAGAATGAATTAGTGTTGCTTAAGCCACTATTTCTGGTAATGTGTTACAGCAGCAACACGGAACCGATACAACAGGACTAATCATTCGTCGGCAAAAAGAGCAAGATTATCAAGGCACGCAGGGAGGCCACCCTCTGAGGGACGCTCCACAAGAGACATTGCTTTGGGCCAAGGTGGTGACATCCCCCTGAAATGCACTCCCCTTAACAGCAGTGCGGGTCATAGAAATATCACACAAACCATAGAGGTAATTAAAAATTTTCTAGTCGCCTCACTAAAGTGACTAGAAGCAGGTGACATTTATTTTAATAATATATTATTTTCAACCCAATATATGCGAATATTATTTTTTCAACCCTAATCAATATAAAACATTTTACTGAGACATTTTACTTTTTTTTTTTTTTTTTTTGGTACTACATCTTTGGAATTGAGTGTGTATGTTACATTTATAGCATACCTCAGTGTGGACCAGCCACGCGGGGCTCTGATTTGAGCTTGGGTCCAATCTGTGCAGTTCTAAAAGGATAAGAATGTCAACTCCTAAGAGCAGATCAGTTCATCAGACTCTTTCTAACTGACCCTGGGTGGACAATGGGCGTTGGGAAGGTGCTCGCCATGACAGACCTTCATAGCATGTACTGGAGACACGATTACGAATAGTCACCTATGGTCAAGCCAGCAGCTGGGGAAAAGCAGGGTTAGAATCCAAGGATGCTGCCTTCCTGGCCAGGACAGGAAGGGGAGAGTGAGGCTGGGCAGAATAGTTAAGCTCCAACTGGGTACACTGTTCTGTAACTTGTTTTTATCCACTTATTGATGTATACAGTTAGTATGCCCTGCACCCTCCAATATTCCTTAAGTACCTAAACTTAAATGATCTTATAATGACTGGATATTTACACAATGCTTTATTTAGGTCATTTCCTCTTTCTTTAGAGCCAGCAAGGTATGTGAGCCCCCACCAGTCCCCAAACCTCGGCGCAGCAGGGTCCAGTCGGCTCTGTACGCTCCTCCTTGTTGCTACTCTCAAGGGTCCTCACTGTGTCAAGGAGTTTGCTTCAAGTGTCCTCTGGGTGACAGACTAGGAACAACAGAATTCAGGAACTTGGGGGATATTTTGGAGCTTAAATATTCAGCATGAAATGCATGCCCCAGAGTGGGCGCCCTGTCCTAAGGGAACCTACTAGCGCGCGGTTGCTGATGAATGGCGGAGGTGAGCTGATTGGAGCCTTCCGAGGTCATGCTCCAGAGCTGGCTCAGCCCGGTCTGCTCTGCTGCGTCCAGGCCTGCCTCCCCTCCCCCTCTCTGCTGCTGCCCTGCCCCTGACTCTGAGCAGTGCCCGCGACTCCTGCTTTATCTGCCAGCTCCGAGCTCCTCTTCCCTTCCCCTTCCAAGCGTGCTGCTGCTCCGCCGACTCAGGCTGTCCCCCTAGCCATCGGCCCCCAGAACCTCTCTCATCCTCTCTCCCCCTCACCCCAATCCAGGAAGCCCTGGGCACAACACAGGCGATGGCTGACAGCTGACTTGTGCTTAGGGGCGCTCGCTCGCATTCCGATGGCTTTGCCTGTACTGACTCGATGTCGTGGGGACTCGTAGCATCCCTACTACAGATGTCGCTGAGTTACAGAGATGTCAAGCCACTTTTGAGAGTTCACCCAGCTGTTGTGGGAGAGTCAGCTTTGAAGCAGGGCCGCCCGACTTCAGCCAGACTCACTCGCGGCCTCAACTGACTTTCGTGCACATTCTTGGAACCTGGTCCGGTGCCTGACATATGGTTTGACGTCCACAGAAGATGGTGGAGGGAAAGAATGGAAGAGTTCTTTTATGACTTTGCTCCAAGGGTCAAGAGGCTTCATGGATCTCCGTTGGGAATTAATCTGAAGGGGCAGGATGAGGGTGGGGATACCTGTCCCCCTAAGGTGATGGCCAAACAATGTCTTGATAGGCCACGGGGCCCAAGGAGAGGACAAACAGCCTGATGGGCTCCCTGGTCGACCTGTGTGCCTCTTGGATGCTAATGCCTCAGCGTCCTGAGCGGTGGCCCAGAAGTGGGGGAGCTGTCGCCATTCCTCCCGCTCTCCACCTGCCGGGTCTCCACCCAGACAGCTGTTGGCACACTGCTCGGGAGCCGGGAGGGGTACGCACTGAAGGAAGAGGGCTAAAGCCCAGCTGAATTTTGTTTTCTCTCCCTGGCTGGCTGTCAGGAAGGAGGTGGGGTAGCCCCAGTCATGGCCTGGCTCTAGGCAGGGGTGCGGTGGGAGAGAGAGAAGCAGGTGCCGAAAGACTGGCTTTTGAAACCATCCCTCACTAGTAAAAGGGGTTCTTTTCATTTCCTATGAGAGTTTTACACAAAGCATCTGATGTGATTGTGCGAGGCTTTCTTTCTTGTAAAGAGGAATTCATTTTTGCCTGTGGCCAGGAGGAAAGTTTAAAAAATGAAATAGCAGGACCTGCGGTGGTTTTCTTCTGCTGATGAGGCTTCAGAGCCTTCCGCCGGGCAAGCCAAGTCCTCCAGCAGGTACCTCTCCCTCATCACCTCCTGTTCCACCCTGCAAGGCCAGAGCTGGGAGAGGGCCCCCCCCCCTTGATACTAATAAGGACAAGGCCCAGAGAGGTCAAGAAATCTGCTCAAGATCATACAGCTAAGAGCATGGACAACTAAGCACAGCATCCGAGGGACTAAGTTCCAATCCTAGCTTGTCTCTTTACAAGCCATGTGACCTGGTGCAAGTGACAACCTCTTCATGCTGTAGCCTCCTCGTTTGCAAAATGAGGACAGTAACAGCCTCTTCTCCCATAAGGTTGTTGTGAGCAGTAAATGAGAACGTGTACATTAAGTGCTTGCTACCATGCTGGGCACCCAGACGTTTCTCTGTGGAGCTTAGCTGTCAGTTAGAAGGTTAGGTATCAATTTACAGAGTAGGAGGCAGGGCCAATATTGGAAACGGGGGGCAACTTGGTTGCTAATCGCCCACCCCGTTGGTCTCTCGAGAGGCCATCGTGCCTCCCTAAGACACCTCCATTCCAGAGAGATTGGTACGTTGTTACCTCCACACCTATCCACGGGCCATCACCACCTAGTCTTGGGAAACCTGTTTCTTTTCTTTTCATCAGCACACACACAAACACTTTGCAGAGTACAATGTGCATAACCTTCATTACTGGCCTTATCATCAGGGCCACATCTGTCAGATTTGGTAAACACTTTTTTTTTTTGAAGGCTAGATAAGTATTTAATTTAATGCATTTTCTTTTCAAGCCCTAACATGTGTTTATTTTTATACTTGTGTTCTTTTGCTACATTTGGTGAATGTGTTTGATTTTTATTTTTAATTGTGGTAAAATATACATAACACAAAACTTATCATCTCGACCATTTAAAAATGTACAATAAAAGATTCTCCTGTAAAGAATTCTTCCACAATCCCCCCACATCCCTAAAACTCACACCCAAGCCCACCCAAAGCCTTTAGGTCGGGCCAGCCCTATCCCCCCACAGTCAGTCCCTTGTGAAAATATTTGGGTACCCCAGCCCACTTCAGAGTGAAGAATGGGGTGTCTTTCAGTCCCTAGATGAGGTGACCTTGGCACACCTGGCCTCTCATGGGTTCTTTCTTGGATCTGACACTGAGCCCCTTGTGAGGCTTCTCACTTCCGGTTGGTCTGGGGACTCCTCCCTCTGGTCTGACCTAGATGCATGGGTCACAACCTCAATCCCTGCCTAATGAGATGATGCCCTTGGCCACTCTGTCCTCTGCCTTCTGGCCTCTCCAGTGAAAAGGCCACATACTTTTCTGATGGTCCAGAGGTCCAGAGCTGGGACACTGTGAAGATACCATGGCTGGCCCCACCTGACTCTTGGACAAGTCTATCCATTGGGCATGGCCCAGTCCAGCCCCTGACCCCCTTGGCTAAGAGCCGCTATTACTGATGGCTTCTTCTGAGCCAGTCACCTGTGCAGGGAGTGTCCCATGATCTCATTTAAGGCTTGCCACACCCTGCAGGCTGGGTATTACTATCCCCATGATACAAATGTGGAAACAAAGGCCCAAAGAAGTGACAAGACATGTCCAAAGACACACAGCTGATCAATTCTGTCTGACTCCAAAGCCAGTGCTTTAAACCAGAAAGAAAGGGCCCCCCCTTCAGCCTGCCCACCCCCATCATCTCCTAGAACATCTATTGAAACCTATGACCCTACACCTATGGTTTTTACCCCCAGCTTCTACCAGAGTCAGCTCATGGGCCCCGGACACTGGGACTGCCTCGGGTGCCCACCACTCCACCTTTGGGACATCAGATCCCAGTCTAGGGCAACCTCCTCAGCTGAACTGGACAAAGTCTCAGATCTGACTCCACCTGTAGACAAAAATGGGCTCCCTGGTTGAGGGCAGAGCACTGTGAAGCCCGGCCTTCTGGGTGTTCACTGGCTCACCAAGCATTCATTGAGAAACCCCAGGATGGTATCATGTTTGGGAAATGGGGATTTAGGTCCCTCCATGCCCAGTCCTTGGAGGATATATGTGAGTCCTGAGTATTCAAGTGACCAGAGAGGCCGGCCTTCCCCCCACCCAAATAAGAAAGAAAACCCACACTAATTCCACTCTCCTAACTCAACTACCCATTCCAGGTTTGCATATTTCCTTCTAGATCATTCAAACTCATATTTTATATAGTTGTAATCATAATGAATTGTAATGTAATCATAATGAATAATGAATATATACAACTTTGTTTTGTGTTTGTCATTTAAAACAACCCTGGGGCCAAACCTGGCCCACTACCTATTTTTATAAATAAAGTTTTATTGGTTACAGTCACTCCCATTCCTTTATATACCGTGGGTGGCTGCTTTCACACTATGGCAGGGTTGGTAGTTGCAACAAAGACTGTAAGGTCTGCAAAGCAAAAATATTACCATCTGGCCCTTTACAGAAGAAAAAAAAAACCCTGCCAATTTTTGATTTAGAGTCTTATAAAAAGTTCTTATATTATTGGACAATCTTGCTGGTTGTAATAATTAATGGCTACATGACACTTCACTGGGTGGCCTGTGATTTTTAACTCAGCCCTTCTCAAGTGCTGGATCATCTGCAATGAGGATGTGCTGACTGATTTCCTTAGGCAAAATACCCACATGGATTCTTACGTCAAATCACCTGGCATTATCACCAGGGGTGGCTGGAATTCCGTCCCTGCTGTGTTTGTTTTAGGACTCTCCTGACCCTTGACCAATGGACCACCTCAGCTGGCTCCAGAATCTCTTATTGAATTTCTGTTCTTAGGGACCCACCTGCTTAGTTTATGAGGAGCTGTTCTTTAGCACTTGCCCTGACCAACCGGGCACGCCCTCACTCTTCGTCCCCAATCTCCATCTCTCCAGCCCTCCTCCCCGCCAACCCCCCTCTACACAATAGCGCCCCTTGTCATTTCTTCCAACTCATTCCTCTCATCTCCCATTTGCAATTCCCACACCTTCAGAGGCACAGGCATCCAGACCAAATCTCTTGGTGAAGCACAAAGAGGGGCATGGGCTGGAGCGCCCATGCCAATCACGGGCAAAGGACAATCCATCATTGGATTCCTCCCCTCAGGTCCAACACGATGCTGGGCACCCGGGCCCAAAAGCTGCTTGCCAAGACAATTTACGAATCTCTGCCTTCAGCCTTGCTGTTGTCTCTGCTTGCAATTCATCTCGCCATTTTCTGTATCCTCCGGCTCCTCGGAAACTTTCCACATACTGGCTTCTGATTTACTGCATGCATAGACTATTTCTATGAGAGAGCGGCTAATAAAAAAGGAAAAACTCTAAAAATGGATTTTTGCTGAACACTACTTGCCAATGAGTTTCTTTAATTGCAGCATTAGGAACATATGCAATTACTTTCATTGAGCTGATCTGACATAGTAATTTGGACCCTAGAGGAAGCCTAGTCACTCCGAGAGTCCAGGTCCTAGTGGTTTGGAGCCACTGGCCAACAGATCTCAACCTCCCCCAGTGACTGACAGGCAAGCTCCTCTCTTGGCAGCCTGGCCTGAATCTAGAGTCCCCGTGTGATGCTTCGCTCCCCTAAGAGCACCTCTGCCTATGACCACACTGTTCCGCTTAAGACAGAAGGGAGGTGGGGATACGAACCCACTTTAGGGAGTTCATTCATTTTGAGTGTCTTCCTTATGAGAGAGCTTAAATCTCATCCCCTATACTTTTGTCTTATTTGCCCTATATTTGCCCTCTGGAAAGAGCTGAGCCAGTCTGATCTTTTTTTGTAGCAGATTTTTGGATTGGTAAGGATTAAAATCCTATCTCCTTATAACCTTTTCCTTCCAGCATAAGTATTTCCAGTTCCTTTAACTACTTTTCATTTGTCGTTGGTTCTAGATCCATTGCCAACATAGGGCCTTGCTAGAAGTTGCAATACCAATAGTGTAATAATAACGTAGCCAGCACGTATTAAGGATGAATCATGCAGCGGGTTTGAAGTGCTTTACAGCCTGTACCGCGTTTAATCTTCACGCTGATTCTATGAGGCAAGTGCCATTATTGGTTCCGTTTGCAGAGACTGAGCTGAGCTAGGAATAAAATCCCCAGAGTTGCATCCCGGCACTGTTGCTTTCTAGTTTGGGCACATTCATCCAGTGAGTTAGCTTCATTTTCTTCATCTATAAAATGGGGATGATGAGCCCGATGTCCTAGAGGTGGTGAGGGTTCCAGGAGAAGTGTGCACACAGCATGGACAAGGTCAGTGTGGGGTTTTCCTGGGTCCTTTCTTGTAAAGGACAGCCCTTCCGTCTGTCAGTACCCTTCCCGTGTAGAAGCTCAGAAAATCAGACACTGCATCTCCTCTTGCCCAAATCATGCTCCCTTTGTGAAGTGAACACACCTGTCCTCTCTGTGTCCCATTCCAGCTCTTGGTCCTAATTGAAGGCCAATGCTACACTGAGTGAAAATCCTGGGGAGGGTGGCCTGGGACTCGGGCTTGCTTCTAACATTGGCGCTGGTGAGGTGGGGTGGGGGGGCAGGGGTTCTCCCATGCACATCTGCATTGTCTGTAATCCATTTGACACGTGTGACAGTGAACAGCCCGCCCAACCCCTTTGCCACAATTGCCAGCTCTTTCAGGGGAGGCTGGCTGGTTTGTGGATGGTGGGAAGGCCACCTGGATAATTGTTCTATGCGCTTCTCTCCCCGACATGTGGCCTGGGGGAGGAGGGTTCGGTCCTCTGAGCAGGGGTTTCCAACCGAAGGCAGCTGAATTCTCTCCAGTACCTCAGCTTGTTTTTTTTTTTTTTTTTTTAATGTCAGAGCCAGTTTTCCAAATGAGCAGTTCTAGAAATACAAAACAAGCTGCTAATTTAGTAGCTACTGACTTCTCCAAACAAACACTTCTGAGGCTTAAGTACAGAGAGGAGCGTTTTGGCAAACACGTGTATCACTGGGCGCAGCAAGGGAAGTTCTGTTCTGGCTTCTTGTGGGTCGGGGCACCTGCTGGGCTGGGCCACACCGTGGCTGGACTTTATCTTCCCCTTTGATCTGGGCTGGATGTTCCCAAAGGGCACCACAATCTCCTTTGGATATCTTGTCCTTCTTGTCATGTATCTATAGGTATGGTTCCCTGACACATTTTATCTTAAACATCTTATTTTGAGGTAACTGCAGATTCACAGGCAGTTGGCAGAAACAATGGCAAGAGGCCCCGTGTGCCCCTCTCCCAGGCCCCCTCCCAGGGTGTCCTCCCATCTTGCACAACCACAGTGTAATGTTCCAGCACCTGCACTTGATCCCTGACACTTTTTGACCCTCAGCAGCCTCCATAGTGTCTCTTCTCTCCCCTACCTTCCTTTTCCTTTCTTTCTCTCATGCTCCCTTGCCCCTTTTGGTCTTTCGGCTTTCTCTCACCAGCTCCCTTCTTCCATTTTCTCCTCTCTTTTGTGGTCCTTTACACAAAATGAGAGTGCTCCCATTCTAGCTCTGTCCCTGGGGAGGGCCTAGCATGGGCACAGCCTCACCTTGCTGGGGGCCACCATCTTTCCTCCCCGAGAGCGTTCTCCCACCCTCCACCCTGGGGCGGGGTCTTAGATGGAGAAATGATTCCAGGCCATCCGTATTCAGAAGCCACTAAACTCAAGGAGCGCGGAAGGCTCCCAGCATGGGGTTTACTCATCTAATTAGGACTGATAGCATTGACCCAAATGGCCCCTCCATCACCCACTGACTGTCCACTGTAGGATTGACTATACTCAAGACTCAACGTACGGGCAGGACCATTCTTACAGGCTACCTGATTCGATTTTCCCTTGGATGACCTCTCCCTTCATAGGTCTTGTAGTTTGGTCAGCAGAGACTCTGAAAGGAAAGGTCTTCATGGGTCCCAGGGCCAGGCAGTGGGGGTCTGGGGCCAGGAACTAGCGTTCTCATTCCTTAGCCAGGACGCCTGTCACCCAGCAGACAGCCAGCTGTTTTTTCCCCAGTCGGTACAGAGAGTGGAGCCTAAGCCTTCTGAGATCTGAGAAATGACAACACCAGCTTTCAGAGCACCTGCTGTGTTTGGAGATCAGTAGGAAGGCCCTGGCCCTTTCTCATGCTCAGGTTCCCTTGGATCCCTGGAGACACTGTGACTTCTGATATGGGGCTACTAATCATCGACTCCTCTGTCATGGACATGAACAGTGCCACAGTGCCTAACACCTCAGTGTTTGGACCTTATAATCCTGGGACATATCCAGACTGCGTGGTTTTGGGTGAGGCATTTTATCTCCAAGTCTCATTTTCCTTCTCTGAAAAAGGAGGCCAACAGGACCTTATTCACACAAATATGGTGATGTATCAACGAAATAAGTGCGTTGGGTTCAGCTCCTTGTTGTCACAAGAAGTGCACAAAGAATAGCAGTTGACATCATTCGGAAAGTCTTCAGGGTCTGAGAAGAAGCATGCTGTGCCACACACACAGTTCTGGCATTGGGAAAGCCATTGTTTGGACCTGCCAGACCGCAGCCAGGTAGGAGTAATGGGAGAGGGGCTTACAGCAGAACTGGGATGGACCCTCTGAAGAACTCAGACCTATGAAAATATAGTGTATCTGGGAGCCCAGACTGCCCACTTCTGAGCTGAACAGCTTTCTTTTGACTGAATTTCCCCCTCTAGCTCATTATTAGCTCACCTTAGCTCTGCAGCTTAGCTGTGGAGACAGAAACCGGGTGATGTCCCGGGTCTAGGCGGTCACCCTGATCACTCACAGGAAATCCCCGAGAGGCGCAGGGGCCTCTGACCTGCTGTGCACCTGAGCCTCTCTGCACTCTTGTCTTCTCAGGAGTTTCTAGCCAAGCAGTTCCCAAGCCTGTCTGTACATCAGAACCACCTGCAAAGAAGGACTGAATTAAAGGCTCCTGGAGAGTGAGGCGGCGGTCTCCAGAAGGCTCTGGGGCTAGGGGAGGCAAGCAGAGTGTCCAGGGCACAGAATTTAAGGAAGCACTGGCTCTCAGGGGCATGGAAGTGCAGGCACTGCACCTTCCCCTTGTTATGGCCTTGGCTTGAGATATAAGCTTTCAGAACCTTGCCATAGATTATGGTGGGCACCCGGGTGGGCCCCAGACTGTTGCCTTCTGTGCCCTGATCTGAGCAGCTCAGAGTGCATGCATCTTTGGTCCTGGTTCTGTGTATAGAAGCTTCTCTGCTTCTCCCAGTACTATGGCCATCTCCATCAATATTCTCGTTTCCTGGGAAAGGAAGAGGGAAAAATAACCCCAATCTGGAGGCTTTTCCTCTTTGACATTGTTTTTCTCAGTCACTAAACCCAGTTAAGCCCCCTTACTGCAGGTGGAAGTATAGCTCTCTGGGAGCTCATGTTGCCCTTGTGTCCCTGTTTCCTGTTGTCCTTAGAAAACCCCCAGGGTGGGGGTGGGGGTGGGGATGGCAGTGCTCTAGCACTCTTTATTCCCTTCACTAAATATGTACAGAGCATTTTCCTGGGTGCTAGGCTCTCTGCTCAGCCCTGGGGCTGGTGGTGACACGGACCTGGTCCCTGTGCTCACAGAACTGACAGGGGGTTGTGCCGCTGAGCACACCCCTGAAAACCGTGGTGAACGCTGTGACAGCCATGCACAGGGAACCAGGGGAGGGGAGGGGAGGGGAGGGGAGGGTGAGGCGAAGCCAACCATCTCAGGGATCAGAGAGCAAAGCCATTCCTGGGACCCTGACACTGAACAGAGGTCTAAGGATGAGCTCATTGGACTAGAAGGGAGGAAAGAACATTCCCAGTACGAAGAGCAGCGGGTACAAGGGCCCTAGGCGGGGAGGAAAGGAGCTGAACATGATTTGCTGAGGGCAGAGAAGGGGCAAGAGTGAGACCATAAATGGAACCACACAGGTGGAACAGGCCGGGAACATGGGAACCTCGTGGTCTTTTCCTAAAGCACTGGTCAAGACTCAGAGAACTTGGGGCTGGTGGTTCTATTGATTGGAAGGATGGAAAGATAGGGGCATAGTCTTGGAAGGAGAACACGATGCCTCGGACCCAACTGCCCAACATAGATGTGAAGTTGGAAGGATGGAAAAAGTCTGCTCAGAGCCAATTTCTCCGAGAAGCTTCTCCCCCACTCCTCTCAAGACTGAGGTGGCTGCATATTCTTCTCTCTGGCCCCACAGTCCCTTGTGCCCACAAGTCAGAGCCCCTCTCCTTCTGCCTCCTTGTCCCTCAGTCAGCTGTGGACTGCTGGAGGATGGGAGCGATGTTGTGTTTGTAAACTCTTACAGCTGGTGCCTGGGGCGTGGCAGTGCTCAGTCCACAGCTCATGAATACCTGGCAGGGGGATAGTTCAGAGACTTGACGTGGCTAATAATTCCCAGGTGTCACCTGAAAAGTCAAGTGTTCGCCCTTATAAGAAGCTTCTGGTTTAGGAAGGGTTTAGGAGGCAGGGGGTAGTTGCCGATCAAGATATAGGTACTGTGGATTGTTTTAATGTTGTGTTTCCTGGCAGACTCTAAGCTTCCTGAGGAGAGCACGACCATGTCAGCTTGTTCGGCATGGTGCCCCACAGACAGCAACCTGCATGGCCCATTGTATATGTTGAGTAGATATTCAGTGAATGAATGAATGGAATTCCCCCAACCTTCCCTAACGTGGTGTCTTGCTCTGGGGTAAACCTTCCTGGTTCTTGGTCAGGAATCCAAGAAGACCCTCTTCCCCATGGATCCCCAGATGGGTACTTGGAGGAAAGGCTCAAAAGGATATCTCCAATCAGCGGCCCCTTTGTCTTAGTCCATGTAGGGGTCATCTTGGGACATATAAATAACAAGGATTTTCCTGATGCAACTTGCTTTTCTCATTTTTACAAGAATAAGAGGCCAGAGGAAGGGCCGGAGGGGAAGCCTGATAGACCTCTAAGGATCAGCCTGGGAAATTAATCAGGGAGAACAATGCCAATTCATGACTACCCTGAAATAATAGAAACATCACTGAGAATCCTGATTCTTAACTAAAATACATTCTGCTCCCCTTCATCTGAGGAGCCTGTCCCCAGGCTGGCCGAATGAAGAGAGCGGGGCAGAAAGGAGCCATTGTGCAAGGCTTATATTTTATAAACTGCATTCCACAGAGCCTCAAGACAGCCCTGCAGGGACAGATTTTCAACTCCCTTTTGCAGATAAGAGAAAAGAGAAACAGAGAGGTTAAGTCACTTGCTCAAGGTCACCCAGCTGGTTATAAAAAAGGCTATAGCCTCTCTTCTTCCCCATGGGAGCCTCTATAAGCTCTGAACAAAAGGATCATGATACACCATCCAACTGGAATAATGGAGTGATCACAGTGAGTTGGTTATTGCCAAAGAGAGTTCCTTAGAGGAGGCCAGGCTCAGAAAGCAATTCTTATCCAACCAGTAGCATAATACGAAGGGAGATAAAGAATGATGTGTGCTTAGTGCCTTTCAGTCCACAAAGCGCTTCCAGGGATTTAAGGTGCTGACAGAATCACCCCATCTTTCAGATGAGAAAACTGAGGCACAGAGACTTAAGTAATATACTCACAGTGATTTAACTAATGCATCAGATTCAGGGCTTGAACCCTGTGCTTTTTGCCCTAAAGCCAGGGTCTGTGCCCCTCTATCGAGCTCATGTAATCTGGGGTCCCTGCCTTCTGGGGCTGGAGTGTTCCCTGGGAAATTGTTGAACAAGAATGCAGAGCTGGTTGTGATCCTGAGACAATGTGAGCTTTGCAGCGATGTTGTGCCCAAAGAGCCAAACATCAGAACAGTTTGGAACAGGACGGGGAGGAATGCAATGTGCAGAGTGTGGCTGCCATGGGAGGGCAGTGAGGAGTGGGGAGATTTGGGAGGCTCTTGGGTGAGTGACATATTAATGCCCGGAGATGCATGACTTTTCATCAGATAGTTAAGCCTGCTCAGAGGCACCGCCTTGGGAGAAAGAAGAGCAGGGAAGCCAGGACTGAGCAAGTATTTGTGCAGAAAGAGGCAGGTCCAGGGGAGGAGAAGGGAGGGCCAGGCTTGTCTGCATGGAGCCCTTCTTCTGGTCCAGGCACAGTTGGACAGGATTTAGAGGATGTGCAGAGAGTTATTAAGTTAGGGAAGTAGGGCCCAGGCATTCCTGGTGGAAGATACATGATGAGTAAAGCAAGCGCATGGTTTTACTGGTTCCTGGCTTATAAAATTGCTTGGAAGACTAGGAGTCAGGGTGAGGATGGAAAGGAAAGTACACTGCTTAGGGCTTCTTGCCTGCAAGTGCTGGAAACCCATGTCAAAACAGCCTGGTAGGCATGTGTGGTGTGCCTCTCCAGCATCCATCCCCCCTTTCTGCAGCCACAGCCCAGTTTGGCTTTTGGAGGGGAAAGTCAGAGGCATCCACCCTTCTCTACGCTCAGTCCCTGTGGCCTAGGTGGGGAAGCTCCAGGTTGAAGAACAGGATCTGGGCCTATGCCAATTGGCTAAACATATTCCCCCGATGTTATGGGTTGAATTCATCTGTTGAAGTCCTAGCCCCCCAGGACCTCAGAATGCGACCTCATTAGGAAATAGGGTTGTTGCAGATGTAATTAGTTAAGATGAGGGCATGCTGGAGTCAGGTGGGCTCTGAATCCAATTTAACTGGTGTCCTTATTGTGCAGAGAGAGCCCTGCATGGGGAGAACCCCATGTAAACACAATGGCAGAGACTGGGGTGATGTGTCCACAAGCCAAGGAAGAGGCACAGAACAGACTCTTCCTCACAGACCTCAGAAGGATCTGCCATCTTGATTTGGGGTTTCCAGCTTCCAGACTGTGAAACAGTACATTTCTGTTGTCTCAAACACCATCTGGGGTACTTTGTTACCACAGTCCTAGGACATAAACACACCCGGTAACACTGGTTCTGGGCTGGGCACAAGACCTGAGCTGGTGTCACCAGGATGACATTTAACTTTTGCACATGCCACCTACACACATTTGGTCACTTTCTGTTGGATGGCACTTGAGGCTGGGGCAGCTGCTGCCCTTCTTGTCATCCCAAGGGAAAAACTTCCTATGAGGGGAAGCCATGGAGAGGCGGCTTTGCAGAGAGATGGTGGGGGTGGGGGGAAGAAGCTAGGCCCTGGTGAGGTGTTTGTGGACCTGCGTCTAGCCACGTCCGAGGCTGTCCCTCCTTCTCGACTATTAAATTACATGAGCCAACAAATTCACTTTGGGCTTAAGCCAGTTGAGTCAAGTTTTCTTCAACTTGTGGCAGAAAGAGCTTTGACTTATACAGTTTAATTTTAAAAAAAGAAAAGGAGAGGAAAAGAGCTTCCTGGAATGAGGCTGAGATTGCCTGCAAATAAGTGGAAGGAAGAGTTAGAAGAATGGCAGCTCCAGAAATCTTGGGAGCTGTGTTAGGCATGCCCCTGCTGTATTTTTCTCATCCGTTTTCTGGGGCTTCCTCTTGTGACAGCAACATGGCAGTGCGGAGACTTTTCATGCAGAAAAGATATAACATGACCAACGTGGCACCTACCAACTCTGGGATCACATCTTCAGAGTCCCGGGCGAAAACCCAGACAGTTAAAAAATGCCAGGGAAGCGTTTTGGTTGGCCCGCTCCAGATCACTGCAAAGGCCTGCAGCATGGCTCCTCTTTAAGTACAAACCTTGGGACTTGGATTAAAAGCTCCTTTCGCGTCATTTCTGGGTCTGATGTGCTATGATTCCTCTTGTGGGATACAATAGTTCTCTGGGCTCTTAAAAAATGTTCAGACAAAAGAGTTCTGTGGTCAAATAACTTTGGGAAAACTTGGATGAAGGAGTTAGGGAGGTTTCTGCAGGACTTCTCAGAGCCTTTAACATGCTGATGTAGGATGAGAAAGTCCAGGGCAGGGGGTAGGGTGTTATACTTATGAAACCTATCTGATGAGAAAACATCATTATCTCGGAGTATCTAAAGGACCAGTTTTCCGTATGACATAATTTGAGAAATACTATATCCCATAACAGTAAGGGCCGTGTTTTCTTCATTTTTGTGTCATCGTCTGTGTCTAGAGTAGTATATTGCCTATGCAAGGCATTCAGATGAATCCCAGAAGCTCAGTGTTGGAAGGGGCCCCCAAATTTACCTGGCCCCTCAATAGTCCATGAGGTACAGGGATGTGTTTGAGAGCTGCCCCCACGACTCTCCCTGATGTTACCACATCTGGCCCTGATTAGCCATTTCAGTGTCCATGTGGTGCCTCGGAGCCCCGTGATGACCCAGCCAAGCATGGTCTCTGATGCCTCAGAGCTTCTGCAAGGCCCCCTGATCTGCATGGATGGCTGGTGGCACCTGAAAACCCAGCGGAGGTCCCTTAACCTCACAGTCCCAGGGGAGCTTGTCTGCTACCGAGTTACAGGCTCTTCTCAGTCCCTGGGGATTCCGAGTGCTGTTAATGGCCACGTGATGCCAGCAAAACAGAAATGACTTTCAACATTTAAAAAGCATCCCAGTCAGTCTCAAAGCCACCCCTTGTGTCTTGTTGTGCTCAGGTCTTGTCAGCTGTGCTATCCTCAATCTCCAGCATTTCTCTAGCCCTTGGTACCAGCATGCAGACGTGCCAGGAAATACAGATGAGGCAACTGGAAAATGCCGACACCAGAGGGGACCCCAGTGACCATTTTGCTCAATGCCTACCTTGCTTTTATTTGTTTGTTTTTTACAGATGAAGACACTGAGGCCCAGAGAGGGAAAGTGACCCGCCTGAAGCTACACAGCAAACAGGCGTCAGTGTCAAGACTTGTCAGTGTTAGTATCCGGGAAGGAGTTAAATAAGAGTTTCCTAAAATGTGTTTCTAGAGAACACTGATCTTTCAGATATGTAACGGGAACACAGATATTGTATTCAGTATTATTTGTTTGGAGAGTACACTGAAATTCCAGAATAAAGAATCCTGTTGAACTTCTCTTTCACCCAGTGTTTTCCAAATTCGTCTGACCGGGGAACTTCACTTCCCCTTTTCCTAAAAGGCCATACTAAAGAATTAGTTCGTCAGAGCTTCTATTTTGAGGCTGGTCTTTGGGTTTGTCTGTGTCCTTAAGGCACTGGGCAGGGTGGTGGGACAGGCAGGCAGGGAGCAGGGAGTGGGTCCGAGACTTCAAGGGCCAGCGATGAGAACATCAGTGCCAGGGAAGACCGGGTGGGAGTATCTCCGGACTCAAGGCTTTCCCTGTTTGCCGGCTGACTGGAGAAAGTGGGGCCAGAGGAGGAGACCTGAGGGAGAAGACTGACACCAAAGACTGAGTCCCAGTGGGGGGCGGGTTTTGCCAGTCCAGGGAATTCCAGGCCTATTGTCAAGATCTAGGGGTGGGGGCAGAGGCATCCAGAAGGCATTGGCAAAATAGAGCTGTGAATCCAAGGGTCAGGGAGGTGACATCACGTGGACACAAAGACTCTATAAAAAGGGTGTGTTAGAATAGAGAAATAGCACCTAACATTTGAGAAATGGTGGGGTGGCAAGAATAAAGTAGAATGTCATCCTAGAAGGCACTGGGGACATTAGGCAGGTGTTTCTTCTCTGTCCTGAGGTCAGTGGGGGACACAGACATATCCCAGGCACCCCAGAGATCTGGGGAGGTATGTGGCAATTAGTATGTGCCCAACTTTTCTGTGGACCTCCTGGGTGCGCCGCATAGAAAACTGAAGGCCCAGGAGAGCTGTCTGCTAGTTTGGAGCAAAAGTGGTGTCCAAATTCCAGACAGAGGGCAAAGACAGTTCGCCAGTCCTTTAGCACTTCCGACTGAATGGCAGATTCTAGCCCACAGTTTCCTGAATATTCAGTGTCCGTGGCTGGAATGGACCAGTTTCCAGGCTCATGGAGCGGTAGGAACCCCAGTGACCCAAGTTACAATTCCAGCCATGCCATGAAACCATTCTGTGCCCCTTGGCATCAAGTCCTTTGAATCTGGGTCCTGCTGTTGATGCCTTTACAGTGAGTTGGCCTCAATTATGTCTTTATTTCCTTCTATGACTTTTTAATTCTCTGGCCACACAAGTAGAGGGCCTGTGGGTTGACCTGTCTGCTTGTGTTCTGGGTTCCACACATCATTCTCCCTCGTTTCTGCGTAGATTTAAGGGGAGTCATCCTAGAACTGTAAAAATGGGAAATTGCAGTTCTGTCATGAACTTATTTTATAACTCAGGGGAGGCACATTTAAGAAATACAGCTTTCCTGAGGAGGCAAAGCCATAATACTTTGTGATCAGCCGGACCAGAAGCCTCCCTGGGCATCGCTGTCCCCGTGGGCAATCTCACCAGGTAACTGGGAGCGTCAATCGGATAGGCGAGTCGCGTATCAAGCACACACTCTGTAGCGTGCTGTGCACTCAGGAGAAAATGGTGATGATCGTGACAGTAAAGTTGCTGGATTCTTGAGGTTAAAAGTTGTGATGAGGAAGCAAGTAGGGTCACTGGAGGCAGTTGTCTGCTTCCTCTATTGAATACTTGGGGCCACTGCTGCTGGAAATCAAAGGGGCAATACCCCTAAGGGAGGTGGGGAGGGGTCGGCTTCTGCACATCTCCGATGGGTCCTATCTCATTCTGCAGGCAGCAGTGAGGGGCTCGAGCAAGGTTTTTTCTAGGAACCGGTGCTCTGCAAGAAAATCCGCCGAGACATTGACTCACTTCGCTCCAGTAATAAAGGCAACACTGTTGATAAAAGACAAGAACCTTTGGGTCCAGTCTTCTCTTGATCTCTTGTGCTCTGTGGCTGGCCCCCAGAGCCTATACATCCTGCCTTTTTAAATTTTAAATTAAAACCCCTTGGAGGTCAATGAGTGGTTGGGGTCGGAGGAAAAGCACCAGCAGACAGTTTGGAAAGGGCCCTGGACAGAGCCCTGTTCTACTCCTAGTTCTGCTGCCAACGAGCGAACTCAGGGACCTTGAGGAAGTTACAGTTTCGTCATCTGTAAAACAGAGGTCAGCCCTAAGGACACAACCAGCTCCCTGTTCCAGGATGATATGAGAAATGAGGAGATAAACCATACCACATGCATCACACTGGCCCTGCAGCTCAGGGAGCTTGAGACAAGCGGGCTACACATCAGACACACCAGCAACAGCCTCCAGCCTCCAACCCCATCAGGAGAACGGGATAGGGGGCATTTAAGGAGACGCAGGTGGAGCTAGGAAGGAGCTGTTTGTGCTTCCCAAGGGGCAGACCCTCAGACTCAGAAAAATCCCCTAAGAACTGGGCAACTGGGGAAAGGGAAAATAACAATGACGGCAGTTAGCTTTAATTGAGCACCAGGTTCTGACAGCCATCTTTCCCACTCCTTCTCTCTCTGTTTCCAGAATTTGTTTCTAGATATTCACCACCTCACTTCTACTCTTCTTCTGGACATACTGATATAGCAGTTCCCAGAGTGGAACACTGTATTCTAGTTGGGGTCTAAGCGGTCTTGACTGTCAGACCAGACTGCTGCCTTTCCTAACCTGGACACTCTACTTCTATTGATTTAGCTTCAGACTGTGGTTGCACATGTTTTATGCAGCGGCTGCCTTGCACTCTTGGTGAGTGCTTTGCTTCTGGCCAGCTAATCGGCCCCTCCCCTGGATGTTTCCTTTATCATTACTGCAGATCAGCTCTTCCCAAGCTGTCCTTGTGACTGAATCCTGGGCTCAGTATTGTAGAACCTGACATTCATCTCTGCTAAATTTCATCTTGTTGGTTCCGGTCCATTGTTCCTAGCTGTCAAGAGAATTTGAATCTACCATATTAGCTTCCTTTCCCAGCTTTGTGTGGTGGTATGGGGGCCAGAGGGAGGAGTGGGCTGGGTCAGAGTTTGGAAGGCTGGTTGTTGCAGCAAGGCCTGGCTCAGCTCGGTGGAGAAGGTGGGGAAAGGTGGACCGGAAAGGTGGGGTTCAGGAAACAGGCCTGGTTCTGGGCTGGGATAGGATGTGGAGAGAAGTTCAATGGAAGACATCTTACCATGTGTGAGTAAATTTGGGTTTGGTGATTGCTTGGAAGGTGGTTCAATATGGTGGGTGGGGCACATCAGCCACAGTCCTAGGAAGGTGTAATTCCAGAGGTTGGGGGCACTAAGAGTGAGACCCAATCAGAAACTGGGAGAGGACAGGCAAGAGTCCAGGGCTCTGGAGGAGAAGGAGTGCTGCCAGGGACCAGGCACGGTGTTAACTTAGACTGTTCTCCCTCCTTCCTCTCACATCCAACAAGCCACAAAGACCTATTGATTCTACCATCCAACTCTCTGCAGTTGGTCTTCTTCCTATGCCTCTGCTTCTTCTCCAATTTAAACTTTCTATTTGCTGTTGCTAACTGATCTCATTGCATCCTCCATATGATGCTTTAGGATCTTTCAAGCTTACAAGTCAGGCCACATCATTTCCTAGTTAAACCCTTTAATGGCCCCCCATTGGCATTAGTACAAAGTACAAACTCCTTAGCACATTGCAAAGACCCTCTGTATCTGGCTTTTGTTACTTCCTCAGATTCAGCTTAAGCCCCATCCATCCCAAATGATTGTTAGATATCAAATCTTGCTAGCCTTCCAGACTTAGTGCATCCTGATCCGTCTGGCTGGATTGCCCACTAACCCTTCTTTCCCTCATCTGTGAACTCTTTCAACCTGGTGTACCCTACTCATGGAAGCCCTCTTAGAGCCAAAGGTCCAAAGTCTGGGCTACCCTAGCAACAGAGGTAGTAGCTCTCAGGCTCATGACATTTTATTAGACAGTTTATTTGTCTACCTCCTTCACTAGACCATAAGTTTCTTGAAAAAGGGATTGAATTTTGTTTATCTCTGCATATAAAATGTGACCAATAGGCTTCTGATGAAATTGAAATCAATATTAAGGTTTCCATACATGTACTTATTTGGGGGGATAAGACAGGGTTCCAGAATATTGGAGTCTAGGAATATAAGACGGTGTTGAGACAAAGAACAAAGACATTAATTAGTGTGTGTGTGAGAGAGAGAGAGAGAGAGAGATTATAAAGAGTATCATGTTTTGGAGGCAACAAACCAGGGGTTACTGTGACTGCTACTTTATAGCTATGCTTCTTTGGATAAGTTCACTGATCTCTCTGAGACTCAGTTTTCTCATATGTAACATGAGGATAGCGATGGCTGGCTCGATAACGTAAGTTAAAAATCACCGCACCCAGTCAGTGCCTGGTATGCTGCAGGTACTCAATAAATAGCATGCACTTGGTTATCCTGGTTGCTATGCTGAGCAAATGTAAGTCAACACACCAGCTGGACAGGACATCATCTTCTCTGTAGGAGTCCAATTGTCATCAAATGGCCCTTTAGTAGATTGGAGCAGAGGAGGAGACAGGATCTAAATAGCCAGACCCATTAAAGCCTCATTCTGAAGTCTTCACTGGGACAGCTAGTTAGGCAGCTTGGAACACTTGGGCAAGCCGCTCAGGACCTGCTCTTCCTCTGCAGCACTGGGGTCTCACTCCCCATACCGACTCTTCATTTCTGCTCTGCCTATAGTGCTGATGTCAGTCCCCAGAATCGGCTGTCTTTACAACATTGTCTCCTGACAGGCAAGTGGGGGCTTCTAAGATTTCCGTTACCTGCTTTTGAAATCTAGGGACACTATGCTGAAAGAGCAAGGGCCCCAGCCCATCTTTATCTGCAACACCCCAGCAAAACATCACTCTGATGGTCCGTATCCTGAGGAAGTGACTGATCTCATCTCATTGGTGTAAGTTTCAAAGATTGATATTTTCTGATTTCCTACCCCAATTCTGAAGTTCACTCTCTTGGAAGAATGAACATCCCCTTACATTCATTTTTCATTATGTTCATTATGGCATCCACTTACACCAGGGATCAGCAAACTTTTTCCATAAAAGGCCAGATAGTAAATATTTTAGACTTTAGGATGCCTATGGTCTGTTACATATTCTTTATCAATTTTTTTGCAACCCTTTAAAAATGTTAAAAAAAAAACAACCTATTCCTAGCTTCAGGTTATACAGAAACAGGCTCTGAATATGGCCCCAAAGTAGAGGGCCATAGTTTGCTGACCCCTGCCTCACACCATTCAGTAAATAAATGCTTTCATAAATGTATTTCGCCATTCCTCTTACCTTTGGTTCCTTCCCTCTCTCCTTTTCCCCTTTCCATCTCTTCCCTTCCTATCATACTCTCCCTCCCTCCTCTGTCCTTCCTCCATGTTCCTCCCGTTACTCCCTCCCACCCCCACCTTCTTCCTCCCACACAACATTTACAAAGCATTTAAGCAAAGAGGCGAAGGCAAGAAAGTAAGTGACTTGTTTGCAGAGAAGAATTCATAAGAAGTCAGGTTGAGTCAAGAACATTATTGGAGATGGGATGATGCAGTAGGTAAGACCACAATCTCTGGAGTCAGGATTGGTTCAAATCTCAATTCTCTCACTCACTTGCGGGGCCTCGGGGCCAGTTCTTGAAGCACCCTAAGCTTGCTCTTTTTGATTTGTGAAGTTAGAGACAACAGACAGTGCCTCTCTTAGAAGAACGCTGGGAGAAATATGTGAGTTGGTGAACGTCAAATGCCTGGCACAGAGTTCGTGATCAATAAATGTCAGCTGTTCTTACCAAGAGAAAGGAGGAAGGTGGTACTGAGGGATGACAGTAGAGGGTGCTGGTGCCAGATCACACTTGTCTTGAACTGACTTTGGACTTCAATACATAGGCAATGGGTATCCTTTAAAGATTTTAAGTCAGGGCATCAGATTTGGTCTGCCTTAGGCTCTAATCTCCTTTCTGACTATGGACATGGGCAACATCTAAGGGGCAGGTTTGAGGATTCCCAGTTCACAGAAACGACGTCTTCTTCAAGGTCAACTGGCTTGAGCGGCAGACCTGAGCCTGATCTCCTGCACTCGAAGTTCTGTTCTCTTGCCTTCCCACACCACTCGCTAACCAACTGACAGACGGCATCATGCCAGCCTTGCTCCGGATCCAATTAGTAGATAAATCAGAAGTGGCTGGCGAGGCTCCAGGCTTTGAGTCCGCTGCATTCATGTTTATCGTTCATCAGAGGAGAGAAGTGATGTGCCCGGCTGGTGAGTCAGACCCCCGCAGAGGGAAGATTTAAGGTGATGTGGCCTATAGGCTGGTCCCGGGTACTGTAATTTGGATTGTCGACTATGCTTAGGAACAGAATATTTCACCAATTCACTGAATATGGTCCTCGTCCAGGGAGAGCTTTAAGTTCTTGGTGAAAACAAGGCTAGCCCAGGAGCCTGAGGCGTGGGTTCTGCACCCAGCCTCGCCACCGCACTGGGGGAAAGCACATCTTGTTTTTATTTCTTGGTTTCAGTCTCCTTCTGTGTAAAACGAGGAGTTTGGGGAAATTCAGAATAGTAGTAGGCAGTGTTATAATGAGGTTATGGAAAAATTCAGATCTTTTCTCTTTAAACAGACCTCCAGCGGGAGGGGGTGCCTGGGGCATAGTAAAGACAGTAGTAGAGAGTCTGCGTTTGAGTCTGGGCTTTTCCCGTACCTGGCTGTGTGACCTGGGCTTCTCCAGTCCTGTCTCTGCACCTGAGTTTTTGCACCTGTGTTTCAGGTGGGTAGGACCAGAGCAGAGATCTCTAACTGATGAACCATGGGTTACATTTGACTTGCGGATGAGACTTCTTTGGTTTCTGGACAGAGCACTCTCTTTCTAATTCTCATCCATCTCTTTAATGAGCCAACATTTAAATACTGGGAGATTTCACATCCAGTCCTGGATTCTTAAGTTCTCCTGGAAAAGCAGAAGGCTTATCCACCCTGGGCCCCATTCCTACTGGAAGCACACACTGGAAGTGGGCAGCAATGGCCCCCACCCAGCGCACTACCTGCTAGACTCATTCATGTCACCTGCCTCTGGAAGCATCTGAGTGTGCAACCCTGGGCGGCTTGTTAACTCACATTTCCCTGACCACAGGGACAGACCTGCCATTCTGCTTTCTGAAGCTGATGCTCAGCCCTCTTGGGGGCCGTGCACCCTTCCCCCCATAAGGCCAGAGTTTTGTCTGCTTAGATGACCATATTCAAACACATAAGAATTATTTCAGTTTTTCACACATAAATTTGCATTAGCATGGTGAATATGCTTTTCCAAAAGGGTCACCCTCTGGGAGATGCTGCCCTAGGGGACATGAACCTTCCCATGACCGGTCCCCACCTTACCCATTCCCTTGCAGAGCCATCACCCTGAGACTGTGGTGGTCACCCTACTTCTTTGGTTTATCAGCTATATCCAGAGACTTGAATCTCCATGAAAAGTAGGGGGAGGAGAAGACATAATTGCAAGCTATGACTCTCCAAGACTGGGTATTTCCTTTACTGAAAGCTGTCTTTATTTCTATCCCCAGCTCGGTCTTCTTTCTATAGCTTCAGACACATATCCACATTCTTCTCCGACAGCTCCTTTGGATAAATAGCTGCCACCTCAAACTCAGCATGTCCCAACTAAACCCATACTCTTTTCTCTGCCTCTGTCCTTGCTCCTTTGCTGTCCCTATTTCAACAAACGGCACCTCCCAGTCGCCCAAGTCAGAAGACAGGGAGTTGTCTCAAGGTCTCTCTGTCCCTCACATTCCCTAGACCATGAAACCCAAGCCCTAGAGACCCCACCCCCCTGATTGTGTCACTTATTTTTAGTGTCATTGCCCATATCCAAGGTGAAGCCATGATTGTCTCTTGCCTAGACGCCTGCACAGCCTCCTAATTTGGTCTCCCCTGATCCACGCTACTACATTCCAGTCTAGTCCCATCTACACACGGAGTAGTCTTGGAAAAACCCAAATCTCAACACAGCCGGAACATTTTCAGGACTCTTGATAGATTTTGAAATAAAGCCCCAAGCCTCTAAGAATGTCTCTGCAGGATGTGGGCGCTCTCTGAATGCAATAGGCATGGAGGAGCCTCCCTTCTTGAAAGACTCACGCTCCCCAAGAGAAATGAACTGAAGCTCCCGGGCAACCGCTAGTGGAGCTGAAGCAGCCCAAACATAGTTTTCAGGAGGCCCCATTAGACAAGCTCATCTAGGGCCCTAGGAGCTCCGCCTGACCCAAATCAGTGTGAAAACTTACAGCTACTCTCTGTGCTGAAAGAGAAGGGCCCTTTGGTTATGGAAAGCTCCTTACAAGTCACCTCCAGAGGTAGAACCTCTAGAAATAGGCAAAATGTGAGTGTATCATTATTTTGACTTGACAGCAGAGATAGATGCCTCCCTGTGTACCAGATTCCAAGACAAGCTGGTCATCACTGTGGACAGCCGGACCCTTGACTGGTTGCCCCTGATCTGAGAGCCTTAAGACTGAGGATTAGAATACCTCTTCCCTGCCCCCAATGCTACTGGGCCTGGAGAATTAATCACTTTAAGATAGATGAGAATTTAGAAAAATACAAGAATAAAAGATAGAGTCCAGGAGGAAGTGAAGGGAATCCAGCAGATTCTAAAAGAGCCCAAGGTCCTGACACATTCTACTCTCCCTGTTCATCCCAGCCCAAGCCTATGTTCTAAGATGTTCCAGGCCATGTTCAGGGTCCGGGTTTATCCTTCCAACCTGACCCCCTCTCAGGCCAACCTTGTGTGATGCAGCCTACAGAGACAGCTACTATTACATAATCGCCATCACCATTCAGAAAAGATTCCATCAACATTTACCAATGGGAGGGCAACCTCTTTCTCCTGAAGAGTGTTAGCTGTGAGTGGGACTCAGTTGACAATTATCAGTGCCAACAGGTAGCCCCAGCCTCTACCTGTACAGGTGGGAAACCTGAGGACCAGAGAAGGGAAGTAACGTAGCCAAGGACACAATGGTGGACTTGGCTCCAGAACCCGGTATCTTGCATTCCTAACTTGGAAAAATGGGAAGTGTGGGGGAATGTGGTGGGAATTAGGGTCAGGCAGAGGGGTAGGGGATTGTAGAGGAAAAGCTGTTTTGGGACAGGAAGCTTATAAGAAGAGCTGACTCTTCCAAGCTGAGCATTTCCTGGCCACCCCCTTGGACCTTTGTACTGCCTGTATAGATCTTTCTAGGGCATTTACCCAATGGCCAAAAATCATGGATCTTTTTTTCAAATGGGATCCCATATCGTTACAATAGATCATTTAAGGACTTTTATGACCATGCTGCTGGGAACTGGGATTTTAAAGCCAAGAACAGTCATGTGGTCTTGGAGAGGCAGCCTTGACTTTTCCTTACCTTGTGGGCTGCTCCTTCCTCTTCCTTGACTTACTGCTTCACTCCTTCCCCTATTTGCTGACTCTCACCCACCTAGAGTTGTGACAGTGTGGCTGTGGGGAAGCCACTTACCCTCCTGGAGTCTTACTCTTTGCTCCACCTCAGAGCCAGTCCTTGATCCTTCTTCCCGGACTTCTTCCTCACTTCCTTAAACCTCTGCCCCCACCCCCAGCACCACCACCTAGGAGTCATGCTTTCTTTTCCACTGGGTTAGTGGATGTGTGTCCAGCATGCCATAAGTATTTACTGAATAAAGGTGCCGACAAACGAATGAGCAAAAGGATCAAGGGATTATAGCTGTTGAATTGACCCTTGGTGGAAGGGGGCAAGAAGGGAAGCAAATAGGGCAGAGAAATTGCTCTGGGGCTGTTCCTGTAGCTTGGGGAGGGTGGTCAGGGATGGGAGGGGAGAGCACATCATGTCCGAGACTCGTCCAGGTTCACAGGACCCATATGCCCCAGTCCTGTCTAGTCTCTTCCAGCTAGCCTTGGCTGGTTCTGGGCCTTTCTCTTGAGAGCTGCAGGTTGTCTCAGGCCTCAGCAGCAGACCCCAAGGCAGCCATGGATGCTTACAACCTGGTTTGTTGAACACAACTCTGGCAGCCACCTTACTCCATGACTCACAGACAATTTCAGGCCCTGTGGTTTAACCTCTTTCAACTCCCTTTCCTCATCCTTGAAATGGAAATAAGAATACACATGGGTTTCAGCAGGAATAACTCAAGACAAGGAATATAACGTGTTAGCAGTCTCCAGTGCCCATAAAGTTTTCTCTTCCGTTCCACCATCTCTTTGCAGAGAAAGGTCTCTGGTTTTAGGCTTCGCCTGACCCTCAGCTTCTGCTTCCTTCCGCCTACCCCTGGAGTTGCTAGGTCTTAGCCCTGCAGGCTTAGCTCTGCCCATGGCTCCCAGAACCAACCTGGAGGCTTACACAGGCTTGGACTCCCCACTCTGAGCCTGACTTGCTTATCTTGTTCTGAACTCTACCCTGTTCTGAACAATGCAGAGTGAGTTTTCAGCTGGGTCTGGCGATGCCTCCTGAGACCACCCCAGGCCCAGCCATGCCTGTCTTCTCTACACATGCCCAGCACTTGAAATTTATGTCACCCACATGTTAATCACGAAAGTTACTCATCATAGTGCAAGCGTGTGTGTGTGTGTGTGTGTGTGTGTGTGTGTGTGTGTGTGTGTTGCTGTGGTTGTGACTGTTGTTTTTTCGGCTAGACCAGGGGTTCTCAACCTGACTACTTATTCAAATCTCTTAGAAAGACTATTTAAAATGCTGGTATCAAGGCCCATCCCCAGAGACTCTGATTTATTTTGTCTGGAACAGACCCTGGGCATTGGGACTTTTAAACAATACCTCTAGGTCCAGCTGGTGTCAAGAAGGACTGATGTGGGCTTCCAGGAGTCAGGGACACAGTTTTATCCATTTCTGCCCCCTCTGAGATGCCTGGGTTAGTACTGAGTATACATCAATTGGTTAGGAGTCACCTCTCTGGGGCACTTTGCCTGACCAACCCCCTCCTTCCTGCCTGGATCAGGGTTGCATCTCTCTTATTACACTCTGTTTGATTTCCTGTTTACTCGCCTACTGCTCTCAAAAGATAATGGGTGGCCTGCCTTAGGGCAGGACCCAGATTTTCATCTTTGGATCCTCTGACAAAGCTTTCACATATCGGGATGTATCCAGTACCACATGGATCTAGGGACATCTTATCCCTTCTTGTCTTCCTGATTGTTAATGAAGGCCCTCCTTCCCTCTAAATGTTGTCTCTCTGCCTCTAGAAATGGCTCTCAAGCCTCATAGCCCCTGCATTAGTCATCTCTTGCTGTGTAACAGATTACCCCACCATTTCACAACTTAAAACAACAAATTATTATTGCACATGGTCTCGGCAGGTCAGGAATCGGGAGCCCCTTAGCTGGGTGGTTCTTGCTCAGAGTCTTCTGTGAAGCTGCCGCCAGGACATGAGCCGGGGCTGCGGTATGAGAAGACTTGACTGAGTGGGGCTGGAAACTCTACTCCAAGCTCCTCATGTGGCTGTTAGTAGGAAGCTACTGCCTCTCCATTAGACTGCTCATGACATGGCCTTCCCAAGAGCAATTGATCCATGGGACAAAGGATGCAAGCAGGTGGGAGACCAACCAGGCTAGAAGCCAGTCTTTTTAAATTCATAGCATTGCTTCCTCCCTAGGCTGCCCAGAATAACCCTGGTGCCATGTGGGTAGAAGCGTATAAGGAGGAGGGGATCCCAGCAGTCATTTTCAAGGATGACTACCACAGTTGTCATGCTTTTGGAAAGCTGGTCTGAGATTCCAAAGAGGGTACCCTGTGCCTGTCCCAGCCTTTTGAGATCATCCTCTTGAACTACAAACATATATTGATGCTTACGTGTAGGGATGGTGCAAGAGGCGAATGAGCACCCTGGCCTCTTTTGGATCTTTTTGGAGAAGAACTAACAAAATAATCCTCCCCTGGCTATCAATCCCGAGCTCCTTAATAACACCTGAACTTTCTGTAGTCATAAACTTGTAAATTGAGACCCGGGAGTAAACCAGAAGTTTCAAACATTTCTGGAGTGAGAACTTGTTTATGGCCACGCTATATGAAGACAATAGGCATGGGAGTAAAGGAGAGACAGAGGCTCTGAAAAAGAAGAGGGTGGGTTGGTGGAGGCCCCCCCCCCTGCCCTGGGCTGCCCCTAACACATGGTGGAACAGAAGTCAAGGCTGACTATGTGAGCAACCAGAGCCGATATCCCCTCCCCGCCCCCCACAGCCAGGAAGGCAGCAGGTGTGCTGGGGGAGGGGGAGGGAGGAATGAATGCCAAGCTCAGTCAGATCTGGATCTGTTCCATTTCTGCTTTTCACCTACATGTCCTCCAGTAGTTATTCTTTTCCTGGGGCCTTAGTTTCCCCATCTATAAAATGAGTAGTTTAAACTGATATATTATTTAGACTTTTTTTTAAAGTGGTACCTACATTTTCCAAACTAAATCTTATAACCAAAGAGGTGAATACAATATTGTTACCTAATTACAATATAAAACAGATAATACTGTAACAGCTACCATGCACTCATGCTTAGTATATTCTTAATGTGGTTCTTAAATGCTTTGTACACATTAACTCATTTAATCCCCACAGTGACCCTGTGAATTGGTAATTATTATTTTTTTATCATCATCCCTTTTCTTTAAAGATTTTATTTATTCCTTTGAGAGAGAGAGAGAGCATGAGCAACGCGGAGGGACAGAGGGAGAAGTGGACTCCTCACCGAGCAGGAAGCCCAATGCGGGGCTTGATCCCAGGACCCTGAGATCATGACCTGAGCTGAAGGCAGATGCCTAACCGACTGAGCTACCCAGGCAACCCCCCCGCATCATCATCCCTTTTCTACAGAGGGGAAAGCTGAAGTCCAGACAGGTGAAATAACCTGCCCAAGGTCACACAGCTTGTATGTGGCTTGGACTCATGTGGGGAGGCCCCAGGGCCTTGCTCTTGATTCTCTGCTGAACAAATAGAAGCATAATTACTCTGGGAGAAGTAAAGGAGGATATTGGAAGAGCCCCTTCCCTCTCGCTCTTCTGCCAGTGAACATCCCCCTAAGCGGAGTTGCAGACCCCTAGCACCTATGCAACTTTTCCTTCAGCTCTAACACTTGATGGGCTTTGACCGTATTTCTCCAAGTGAGCCCTGCAAACACCTGCATCCCAGCCATCTATGATGCTTATTAAAATACAGATTTCCAGGCCACTTTCTATGTCCACGGGATCCGAATCTCTGAGTGGAGTCCAGGAATTTCCACGTTAATGAGCACACCAGGGGGTCTCAGGCACACTGACGAGGAACTGCTGCATCATGAGCCAGGGTGGGCAGCTTGATCACAACTATTTGTCTTAGAAAGGCCTAGAGTTAGCACGTTCCTAAAGAAGCGGGGAGAACAGGATCTAATAGGTCGGCCAGGGGTCTTGCTTAATGCTTAATTGGGTCTCCATGCACAGGCACTCTTAGGCTGTCTGTCAAACCTGACCTCACCTCAGGCCCCTGAGCCGGCTCGTGGCAACCCAGGTGCAAGCAACTTCAGCTGCCCAAGAGCAAAGCCCGGGTCTTGGTCATTGTGACATTCCAGGCCACAATTAATCAGCACATCTGTGAGCACACCAGGTGACTTGAGAACATTTTTATGCTTCAGAGAGAAAACAATCTTCATTACTGTTCAGCGTGCCCAGAAATCAGAGAAACAAATGGTGTTCAACATTCATGTGTTAATTATTGTTATTCCTCGAGATTGTTACCACCCAAGTGCTGATTACAAGCTTGACTGCAGAGAGAATCTTTGCAATGGGAAATCTGGCTTCTTACGGCCTCTCCTGGGGGCTTTCTTGGTTGTTAGATCTTGGGGAAGGTCATTAATAAAGGCATTTTAGTCACAGAACCATCATGTCACACTTATGAGTATAGCTGTTCTACATAAAAGAAACACAGCCCAAGCAGAAAAGAATGGTCAAGGAAACTGGGCAGAATGACAGAGAGAGTGGGAGGCATTAAAATCAGTCCTGGGTTCGCCCCGGTGTGTGGACCAGGAGAATGTACTCTTCTCTGCTATTGTATCATAGATACATTACGCTCTAGCATTTCTCAGGAAGTGACACCTTCAGCGACTTGGGGGTTCCCCCAGGGCAGTTCTGTTAATGAGGGCACCCAACTGTGTTCAGCACACAATCCTCCTGGAAAGACAGTTTGGTCCTTGACCACTAGAGAGAAGCAAGGAGTCCACATTCTGGTTAATCCCCTCCTGCATGGATGGATGGCCCTGGGGGAGTGGGGGGCGGTGCGCCTCGCTGGGCCCCCATAAGGTATGGGAACAAGTGAGGGACCCCGAAGCTTGGGCTTATTTGTGTCACATAAATGTGCTTTGGGCCTCATTTACATTCCTATTTCTGAATTCTGAGACAGCAGAAAGTTCTGTTTTCAGGAAGCTGCCCCTTCTAAGCCCCTTTCCCAGGAAGAAATTACAGGGGTCTTTGAGAATTCATGTGCAGGCCCTGGGCATAAGCCTAAGGAACCAAGAGGGTGGAGGATTCTTGCTCCATACTTTTGGGTAGGTGGGTGCTGGAATGATGGCGGGCTTCTTTCAAAAAGCTGAAACTTCATCTGGAAGTAGCAGAGAGTCAGAGAGAAGATGCTGAGTTGTCATACTGGCTATGTCAGCCAGGAGTCTGAATAATAACAATAATAAATAATAATATCATAAAAGCAGATTACAGTGACATGCTCCCTGTGGGTCAGGTTCCACCCAACAGGCAGGCATTGCACAGATGAGAGACCTGTGGTTTAGTGAGGTCAACATGGTCTCTTGGCGAAGTGGCCCGTTGAGTCTGGGGACCCGGGCCTGGCTGAGTCCATATGACATTGTCTTCTGGGTAGGAAGTAGAGAATAAAGGCCTCTGGGGTTTGGGGAGGGCCCAGCCTCTCAGTCTGCTAAGGAATATTTTTTAAAGGATAAAAACTAGGGAGAATTGAATGACTCCTTGGGTCCTGCATGAGGAGGTGGGGGGTAAGGAAGGCCATTGGCTAATGAGCCCTGCCATTCCAAACCAGATCCATTGATGGTACTCATCCCTGAGTGTGGTCCCTGGGGACATAGGTGGAATAGTAGCCATGGTGACTGCAGGGGCAGGAAGGCCTAGTTCTACTGTGGCTAAGGGGACAATGGCCCCACTTGACCTCTGGCACCCTGGAGACCGAAGGGACCATGCACCCAGTGAGTCAGCCCCTCCAAGTGGAATACACGGGGATTCCCATGAGGAGAGGACTCCTGTGAGAGCCTGCTAAGAGAGGGGCGGAGATGGGTGAGGATGCTGGACCAGACTGTCAGAGATGGATGGGGTCTTCAAGAATATTCTAGCCTAATATCCTCACAACACAGGTGAGAAACTTGAGTCTGGGAGGGAAGGAAGCTCTCCTGTCACACAATTAATTGACGGCACCACTGAGATTGGACCCCAGCTTTCCTGCCCCCAGGGCCTTCACCTCCTTGCTACACCTCACAAAACCTGAGTCTCATTCCAGCTCCTCAGACCCCTGCTGTGCGGCCTCTGAAGATACCTGGCCAGAAAGTACCCAGGCCACTGCTCTGGGTGGGCCCAGGAGGCAGGTCCCTTCTCTGGTGAGCTGGCTCTTTGCCCAGAGTGATGCTTAGTGGTACCGCGGGCTATACTTTTAGGCCAGGGCTAGGGGGCCCTCTGCTGGGTGGCTGAGGCCTGGGCCCCGGGAAGGGGAAAGGAATGGACAGGTCCCTGAGTAAAGCCCACTGGTTGGGCTGGCGCCTGGTGACTAGTACAGGTGAGCGCTCTTTTAAGCAGGGTCAGTGATTGCAAAGCTGTGCCCTGAGCTGTCTGTCTCATAGTCCCTGTGGCTCCTTCCTGTCATTGTGGTCCCAGCCAGGCACCCTGCACTCTCTTGGGACCCCCACTCAGGGCCTCTCCTCCGGGCCCTGAAAGCTCCAGTCTGTTTCCTTTCTTCTCCCCCATTCTGGGTCCTGCTAATATGCCACTCACTCTTCAAGGGTAAATGGATTATTTCCCTCCTGTCCCAAAGGGCGACATTTACAGAAACTAGGTCTTACCCCAAAAGGAGTGACTTGAGGGGGGAAGCCCATCCGTTCTCCCTGTGGGGTGAGGCCCATCAGCAAAGAGACCCCGCAGTGTCTTTGAAGAGCCACCAGTTTGGCAGGAGTTTCAACCTTTACTAGTTCTTTGACTTTGAACAACATACTGACCCTCCCTAACCCCCGTTTCCTCATCTGGAAAATGGGAACAGTAATTCCCATCTCAGAATTGCCTTGGATATGAAGAGATGATACAGCGAGGCTTCCGCTGTAGGACTCAGGAACTATTCGTTTCTTTCACACAGATCCTCAGTTTTGGTTTTGTTTTTTTTTTTCATCTGTGAAATAGGAGTTCCCGTCTGCCCCCACGAAACTGCAGGCTGGAGTGTCGTGCTCTGGAAATCAGGGAGTGTTACACAAACCCAGGTGTTATTTTTCCTGGAGGTGCTATGAATCCCAGCAAGAGCGGACACACTAGAGGGCCAGCTTAAGACATCAAGGTCCCCAAACCGGGTCTCAGAGACAAGGAGGGATCCACACCGCAAGCGAGAGGACTGGAGGTGTCAGGACACCCCATCCTCTGAGCTAGGTCTTTCCCTCTCAAGGAAAAAATGGAGTTTGGAGGCTCGCTATGAGTCAAACTGCAGCTCTGGGCTTACAGCATCTGTGATTGGGGGCAAGTCCTAGGCCTCCCCGAGCTTTTGTTTCTTTACCTCTGAAGTGGGGAATGAAAAGTAGAACTTCCCGCGGAGGGTTGTTTAGAGGTGGAAAGTAGCAGGATGCATACACAACCCTGGCAACAGGGCATGGCTCCCGGAGGGTGCCCCTTCCCAACGGAGCACTGAATCGTGGAATTACACTTCTCCCTTGTTATAAATACTCCTGGAGTCATCCAGTGCCCTCTCCGTGGTAACTTTGTCAAGCAGTCCTCTGGTCGGTGCTGGCATGCCACCAGGGATGGGGAGCTCACTACCGTGCAGTCCTATGGGGACCAAGTTCCTACTGTGATGCTGTGAATTCTGTCTCTGTGGGAGATTCCGACCTACTGGGGCAGTCTTGGGGGTTTTACTTAATCCTTCTTTCCCTAAATCAACTGTTCAGTGATGCCTGAGCCTTTTCATCTCTGCCAACCAAATCCTCGCATGGATCAGCCTCAAACTTCATACCCCAGGGCCACTGCTGAGTTCTCCCGCAGCGCCTCAGTGGGCTCAGAGCCATCAGGCTGGGCTCAGGGGTTTCTCTTCCTGCCCTCAGCTCAGCCTCTGAGTTTCTGTCCAGCTCTGGCTAACTCCTTCCTCCAAGGGCTCTATCCTCAGGAATGCCCTGCAACAGATGGTTACTGGGCACCTTTCTACAGGCACTTCAGATAGGGTCCTCCTTCCTGCCCTCCCAGCACAACTTCCAGGTGAGGATTACCATTCCCATTGCAAGGATGACGAAATGGAGGCTCAGGGAGATGGAGTGATTTGCCCAAGGTCAGAAAGCCAACAGAGGGTGGAAGCAGGAGTGAAGATGCTCTGCTTGATTCAGGATGAGGGAACGCGTTCTTCCCGTGGGTGTGATGGGTTTGTGAATTTATGCAAAACGAGAGTAGCGATCCTTTTTACTGCCTCTTACTTTCCTCTGCCTCCATCCACTCAGCATCCTGTCCCATTTTTGCTTTGGCCAGAAGCGAGTCTGGCTGAGAGTGCAGATGGGTGCATGGAGAGTCCTGAATCTCCTTTGGAAACTTGGTTCCAAAGGAACCGAGGGAAGGCAGAAGGTCCCACAGGCCCCCTCCGAGCCAGCCTCACTGAGCTGACAGCAATGGCCCAGGCCTTTCCAGCTCTCCCCACATCCCCAAGGCTGTCTCGTTCCCACCTCCATGCCCTTCCTCTTGCCCTTCCCTCTGCTTGGGCATCTTCTCATCTCCAGTCATATGTATGTAGGGCTGTCCTCGGTTATGTGCAGATAAAGAGGACGTGTGGTGGCTAGGCTGAGCTGCACGCCCCAGTGCCCCCTCCCCTGCACGTTGCTGGTCCAGGTGGCCTTGAGAGTGATTCTTGGGGGACGTGGGGGGGGACAGAGATGAACGTGTAGCTCGCACCTTGTCACTTAGCTGCTAGCTCACTCGGTTGCTGGCCTGGCCCGCCGCCGTCCCCTCATCCCCTGCAAACTTCACCAGTCTCCCCTCTGCAGAGAGGTCTGTCCTTGCTGACCACCCCGGAGACATCTCCTTCTTCCAGCCGCTTTGTTCTCCTCACTCTGACTCACCCACCTTGGCGTCCCCCGGGGTGGACTCCAACACATTCGGGCTTCGGCGCTTCTTGTTTGGGGCTTTCTCTCCATTTGTTTCTCTGGTACATTCTAGACTGATCCTGTGCCAGATACACAGTAAGCACTCAATGGAAAATGGGGCCAGGCTGTCCTCTGCTCAGGGCCGGGTCTGTCCTGGTTGTGCAAGGGCCCCAGGGGAGCCGCAAATGGGTCAGTATCAGAGGTCTGGCCGAGAGGTCCTGTTTGCACAGTATCTCCGAGTGACCCAGGCATGTCCACGTCCCCGCCCCTCGCCATAAAGCCCCGCCTCCCTGCTGTGGTCCGTTCTGTGGCTGTGTCTGCTGGGAAGGTCAGTTCTGATGTCCATGCCGGAACGGAAGCTTCTGTGTGAATCCCTCATGGTGGACACATCTGTTCCCTAATCAAAACACAGGCAGGTTTCTCATGCTGGGTCCTAATTTGTTGACCTCGTGCATAATTGAGACAGATTATCTCCATTTTCCAGCTAGACACTTTGTCACTTACTCTTTCAGGCTGGCTCAGGGTGTTGTGGATAGAAGCCACCACCCACCTCTTGTGCAGGAGACCTGGGCAGCCTCCTTCCTGCCTCGCCCTGGGATTTGATCCATGGAGAATGCAGGTAGGCACCTTGCCTAAAAAGAAGAAAGGAGGAATCCTGTTTTTCAGCAGCTGTGCGTGCCAGGGAGGAGGTGATGGGCAGTGAGGTGGGCTGTCTGGTGGGCAGATCCAAGAAAAAGAGAGTTTCTCACCTGCATCTTTGAGAAAGGCCAGATTCAGGGCCCTGAACCCATCCAAGGGCCAAGAAACTGCTAGAGCCTTTAAGATCCAGATTGGACTCTCAGAAGTAGCCAGAACCAACGTGACTGGCTCTGGATCAGTTACGGAACCAGACACCCAATAAACTCTGGGCTGGGAGCCAGGGCCAGGGTGCATAGGTGTTCAAGTGGGTGAAAACAGACCAGGAGTGGGGTGTTGGGCCTCCCACTTTATGAAAATCTTATTTGCAACAACCAAACAAAAAGAACACCCTTGAGTAAGGGGGTCCTGAGAACGACAGCCTTCATCAGGAATACCTCTTCAGAGAACACCCCCTCCTACGTGCCTGATATCTATGGGTACTAGAGTTGGATTTGCACACTTACTTTAGGGACGGTGTGCAGAATGATGTGCACCTGTCAATCAGGGCAAAGGGAGGCTCTGTGGGGAGGGGGAAAGAACCAGGTGCAGAGTTAGGGAGCTGGTTCTGCCCCTCCTCCGCTGGTAAATCACTGTCCCTCCCCTTAGACCTCCCCTTGGGGTCTAAGACTCCCAAGGGCCAGAGGAAAGAACTGGACTAGGTGATCTCCGAGGGCACTTCCAGCTTTGACATTTTCTACAGGAACAGAAAGAAGGACGACAGACATTCCCGGAGGCCTACTGTGCACCAGGTGTGTATTTCACATCCTATCTTGGGACTCCAGGAGGAAAGTGGTTTTATACTCCATAGACCAAGGAGCCGACACTCAAACAGTGAAATAACGTGCCTAGTGTGAGAAAATGGCAAAGCAGTGAGCACCCTTATAGCTCTCCCAGATGGCGGGGGGAGCGCGCGCGGGGGGGGTGGGGTGGCGATCAGGACCCTGGCTGACCCCACATGGCTGTCATTTCCCAACATGATCCTCCAGGATCGGGGAGCTAGGGAGCAGCCCCTTGGGCTTGCTGTGTCATTTCCGTTTCAAATCCCAACAAAGCTCTGGGCCACCACCTGGGCTTCCCATGGGGAAAGGGAGGCCAATTTATTTAACTAACACCTCACGGGGCCACTGGAACCTTCCATCCAGCCACAGAGGTGCCCAAGAGGGAGCATCCGTGACCCTGATAACATCAGGGTTGCTCCAACACAAAGCTTTAAGGAATTCATTTTCAACACTTATAAATAAGTCAATAAAAAAGATGTTCGACATAATTTCCCTAGAGAATGGAAGGAAGAAAAAGCATGAATTGGAAACTCCCATTATCTTCTGTTGTCTTGTCTCTGATGACAGATAATGGTGAGTGGTAAGGAGGACTGGCCGAGGGGGTGGGGACAGTAATGTCTAGATAAAGATTGCCTTTCGAATGTGTCATCGTGCATCTGACTCAAAAAAAAAAAAAAAAAAGCAGAAAGGACAAGGCTGGCTGCCCTCCTCCAGGCCTCGCTCCCACCCACACTGGGCCAAGCCGCAACCTCTGACACCATGAGCAAGCACGGCTGAATCGCCCCTTTCATTTCTGCCTCCCTGCTTTGCTTTCAGAAAGCTGATTAATTTGGTCGCATACCAGTGGCTCGTCATGAAGGTCTTAATTAAGGAAGAAAGTGCTACCTTGTAGTTCCTTGGGGATCGATTGCCCTGGGGAAGTCTGGTGCTCCTTCTGCTGCTCCGGGGACAGGGAGAAAGGACAGAGGCAGGCTCCAAATCAATGGGATTAACATATTGGAGGGGGAGAGAGGAGAGCAGTGCCCACAACCTGGGAGACAGCCCGGGAAGAAAAGAGAATTGGGAGAGATTCTGGCCAGAAGATCCAGGTTGTACGGTTGGGTTGGTTGAGTCGAATTGGCCCTGGGGGCTCCCCAAGAGGGGAGGGAACATGGCGGGGGGCATCTGGGAATTGGGCTGAACTTTCAAGATTCAGTTTAAAGAAGATGGTAAAAAGTAGAAAGGTTGTTCTCAACCCTGACTGCCCAGGAGAACCATCTGGGGAGCTTTGGATACATAGTAATTTCTGAATCTCACCCAAGTACAGTCAGATCACTCTGATCTCAGACCCAAACACTGATGCATTTTAAAAAGCTTCCTGGGCAGTTCCGTGGTGCAGGGAGGGCTGAGACACTGGTCCCAAAGGTGCTATGGATCCCTTTTCTTCTCCAAGTGTGCTACGCAGACCAGCAAGAGCCATCACTATCCCCTGGGGGCTTGTCAGACTCTCAGACGCCACCCCAGGCCTACAGAAGTGGAATCCGAAATGACAACAATGGTACTCTGTGGCAGGGCTGTGCGGAGGACATGGGGTCATTCTGCAAAGCACTAACACAGTGCCCAGCACACAGCCACTGCTCGGTAGATGCAGGTTCCCTCCCCTTCTCAGTGAGGATTAAATGAAATCAGTCATGCAAGGTATTTGGAAGGCTGCCTGCATACAGCAGGTGCTTAATAAATGGGAGCTATTACTATTTCCTCAAAGATTCCCTAGGCAGATAAATAGAGGGAGCCTTTCCATTCCTCTGGTTCTCTACTCATCTGTCTCTTCAGCCTCTCAGAGTGTTGTATTTTAATCAGCTATTTTTATAAGTCTCTTTACCCCACTGGATTGTATATATCTACTGGGTCTTATTCAGCTCATCTTCCCGGGCCTACTACAAAGCAGATCCAGGAAATATGTATTCAATAAATGTGAAGGCCACAGAGGGTTCTTTGGCTGGTGAGTAAAAGGGCCAGGTGGTCAGTGTGCTTGGGGTTTCTGATTTCCCTAGACATACAATTTTTTGGCCCTTGGAAAGAACCCAACTCTGAAGAAAGAGGAAGGGGATCGATCCTTTTGGTGTCCATGAGTGAGAGGCAACTAACAATCATGTCATATGCCATGGGATATTCTGTGTGTTGGATCAATTTCAATGCACAAAACTAAGTGCTTTGCAGACTTAATTAGCCTGGGAGCTTCTAGAAAAATAAAACCAAATTTGGAATCATTTTTGGACTTCCTTCATTCCCAGCATGCTCTGGATGTAAAAAAAAAAAAAATGAGGGTCAGTCCAATTCCCTTCTGCTGTCAGACCCCATGGCCAGTGAGGAAGAGGCTTGGCAGACGGCAGTGATGCCCTCCTAATGTGGTCACTCTGGAGCTATATACAGACAGTGCCAGGCCTTTTAATGATACCACTTAATTGGCGTGAACAGAGACGAGTGTATGGGTCACATTTGCTCAGGGCAGAGGCACAGGCAGGAGCCTGAGGCCTCTGGGCTCCCACCAAGTGCTTTTTTCTGGAAGACTGTGTTGCTATCAGAGCCAGGGGAGAGAGGATTATAGCTGAAAACTTGAGAGAAAGCTCACAGTCCTCCCTAGGAAGCCAGAAATGGGCCAGCTTCCAGGACACCAGGACCAACCTAGGAGGTAGCAAGGTGTTTTAGAAGGCAGTCTCTTAGATGTCTCTGAAAGCCACTCATTTTTGTTAAAATTATTCATTCACTCATTCAATAAAGCTTTTCTGAGTCCCAATTCTGTGTTAAGTACACCAAGTGCTTTTCTGTCCAGAGTTCCATTTGATTTTATTTAATTAGAAAAGAAGTCTCAGAGTCAAGGTCTACCTTCCCATTTTTACCTGTGGGTGAACAGAGGCTTAAAGAGGTGAAGTCATAGCCCCCAATCACACAGCAAGACAGGGTCTGAAACACCTACTGTCGGCATCATGCCTTGACCTTTAGAAGGAGTTTGTAGCAGTGGTCTCCTGGCCCTTTAGGACAAACATTCCAGAACAGCCTAGGACACGATGAGAGGACATCCCAACAGGACCAGGTGCCACTGAGAAGGAGGAGGCTTTGTTTTGGGTAGCGCTGGGCTCTATAAAGCCGGCCAGGGGACAGCAGGTGGTGGCACAGCAGATCCAAGCTGCCTTCTCTGTGCCAACCCCATATCTTGAGCAGACAGGGACTCTGGCAGAAAGAGAGCCCAGACATCAAACACGTGGGTCCCAGACTTCTCCTTGCCTCTAGAGCGATGTTTGACCTTGTAGAGGTCGGCTCTCGCCATCTGGGGTTAGGGCCAGATGGCTGCCAGGTCTCTGAGAATCAGGTTGACCTGATTCTTTGAGCTCTGGTGCTGGTGTGTCCCTGGAGTTGCTGCTCAAAACTCTGCAAATTGCAGGGAAGCCGACATAAAAAACTTCCCCTTTGCACCTTTGGGAGCACATACATATGTGTACCGCCCCCCCCCCCCCCCCACGGCACCCTCCCCGGGGTCTGGCCACATGGCCGTGGGCTTGTCCTGCAGCCATTGAAGGGGGTCCTTCTTTCCTCCAACCTCTGCTTCGCCCCCAAGCTCAGCTTCTTTTTCTGTGGCCTGGGGGTGCTTGCTGGTAGCCTTTCTCAAGTTGCTAAGAGTAGGGTGCTAGACATGGTGAGGCATTTCCCTGCCTGTCCCACAAATGGGCCCAGTCGCACGGGATGACCAGCCCTTTACCCTCTCCTCAGCCCCAATCTCTGTGTCAGTGGGCTACCTGGAGGGGACAAGGGTTTCACTGTGAAAGGGATGCCCAAGAGGGGTGTATAGAGAAGGGTTGAGGCATCATACAGGGCTCTGTTGAGTCCTATCTTGTCTGTCCGCCATTTCACCGCTGCTCCCTTCTTGCTGAAATGACTTGAGGGAGGCCAGAGCCACACCCAGCTTATCCTTCTGTTCAGTGTGCGGTGGAGAGGTCAAGTTCACCAAGATGGGGCATCCATACTTCCCTAGCAAGTATGTGATGCCCAACAAGGCTAATCCATGAGTCAAGGGACACTCAGTCATTCATTCAGCACATTTTAAAAATTAAAAAAAAACAAAAACAAAAATGCAGTAGTGTGTTAGGTACTGTGCTGGGCCCTGGGAATGCAGCAAAGAAAATGATCCACATCGTCCCTGCTCACAGAACTCAGAATCTTGTGCCAGAAAATGGTAGTAAAGGAATAACAGCACAAATCATTATAAAATCCAAATCACAGGAAGGGCTGTGACTGCCTTCATGTGCCGGCTCCTGACCTTCCCTGTCCCTCCAGGACCAAGTCTGAACAACAGTGAGGTAGCCAGGCATGGGTCAGGGAAGGATGTAGGAGGTGAGATCCAGCCCTGGGTCTCCCTTCACCTCTGGCTCTTGGGGCAGCAGAGGGAACCGGAGAAGATGCTATGAAAAAGTGGCTTGTAGCCTGAAGGTGCTGGTGCAGGGGAGGAGGAAACCATATTCTCTCAATTCCATCTCTTGCACACCACTGATGTCGGTCCCCTCCACCCTGTCTCAGCTGAGATCCTCATCACCTTTTCTCTGGATGGCTGCAGCAGCCCCCTGCTCCCCCGGACCCCACAATGCAGCCTCTATAGTGGTCAGCAGAGAGCCTGTCTGCCTACGGCAGAGCTTCTCAGCATGGGAGCTAGTGACGTTTGGGGCTGGACAACTCTTTGTTTTGGGGAGATGTCCTGCACATTGTGGATATTTAGCAGCATCTCTGTCAGCAGCGACAACCAAAGCTGTGAGCAAAGATTGCCAAATGTCCCCTGGGAGGCAAGATCACTCCTGGTTGAGAAACACTGGCTATGTCCTTGAACTTGACCTTCAAGGTTCTCTATGATCTGATTCTAAACCGCCTTTTGGTGCTCTCTTTCTTTGTCTTTTTCCTCATATCCTAAAACATAGCCACAATCAAGGATACACGCTTTCCTGACAGTTTCCCTGCCCTTTTCTCTTTGCTTTTTGGCCACGCTGTTCTCTCTGCTTGGGGTGTCCTTCTCCCTTCTCTGTCTATTAAGGAAAATCTACAAGATTCAGATCAAAATCCACTTCTGAGAAGCTTCTCTAGGTACCCAGATTCCAGTTTTCTCTTCTGCCAAATCAGAATAAAAAGCCTGTCCCATGAGTTGCACAGAATCACCGTGTGGGGCTGTAGGATCCTGGGCAATCGTCAATGTCCCCCTGCAGAGGGGCGGCCAGAGTTGCAGTGAAAGAGAGTGTCTTGCCTTAAGTCACACAGCCAGTTGGAGACTGAGCTGGGTCTAAAACCCGGGGTGTAAACTCCTGGGTCACTGTTCTGACCCCGTGTACAAGATGAAGGCACTGTCTGATCAACAGGAAAGTTAGCTTTGTGGCTCTGAGTACACAAAATGCTCCTCTCTATAAAAGGTGAGGCTAAATCCGATGCTCTCCATAGGTCATTCTATGCGCTCCGTGCCATTATAAGTCTTTTTATTTTTTATTTTTTTTAACGATTTTATTTATTTTTTGACAGAGAGAGACAGAGAGAGGGGAAACACAAGCAGGGGGAGCGGGAGAGGGAGAAGCAGGCCTCCCGCTGAGCAAGGAGCCCGATGTGGGGCTCGATTCCAGGACCCTGGGATCATGACCCGAGCCGAAGGCAGACGCTTAACGACTGAGCCACCCAGGCGCCCCAAGTCTTTTTTTTTTAAAGAAAAGATTGTCACCCAAACGCAAGGTATTTACATTATTAATACTTTCCCAATCCATCCCACTGTGTTTAAACCCCAGAGCTAATTCTTGAGGAGGTGAGCATAACGGTTTTGCCACTCATCATAATGAAGCTTTGCATCCCGCCTTCACATCCCTCCCCAGCATCATTCTTCAAATTCAAACACGAACCAGAAATGACAAATGATTCTTGTAATACGCTCTTTGACACAAATCATTTTTGATTGCTTGGGACCCCGGACAACCTTGAGTGTGCACAATCAAAAGGAGAGGGAGATGTCTTAGAAAATGAACAGCTTTGACTTCTTGCCGATGAGAACCCTCTGCTCACTAGGCAGCAGTGGTATGTCCTGTTTCCAAATGGATCATTTTTAAAATTAGGCAAATCTGGGGGCGGAGCAAGATGGCGGAGGAGTAGGAGACCTGGATTTCATCTGGTCTCAGGAATTCAGCTGAATAGGGATCAAACCATTCTGAACACCTACGAACTCAACAGGAGATCGAAGAGGAGAGTAGCAACAACTCTCTGAACAGAAAAGCGACCACTTTCTGGAAGGTAGGACGTGCGGAGAAGTGAATCCGAGGCGATATTCGAGAAGATAGACGGCGGGGGAGGGGGCCTCCGTCGGCCGCTTCTGGCAAGTGATAGAGCCGCGGAGCACAAAATCGGAACTTTTAGAAGCCGGCTCCGCGGAGGGACGTCGCTCCAGTGGCTAAGCGGGAGGTGGAACCCTCACGGGACAGTGTGGTCTCAGGACCCTCGGGGTCACAGAAAGACCGGGGGTACCTGAGTGCGGCAGAGCTCCCAGGTATCGGAGCGGGGAAGCCGGCTGCAGAGACGGAGCCGAGGTGCGGGCTCTCAGCTCGGGGTTGCCATAAACCGTGATCCGCGGCCCAGTTGGGCCACTGCTCCTCCAGCAGGGACTCAACAAGCAGCAGATCCGGGGAGACTCCCCTTCCTCCCCCGGGAGGAGCGGCGCAGAAGCGCACCGCAGGGATCTGCTGGGTTTGGAGACTCCACACGGGGTCGGGTGCCAGACATAGAAACGATCGGTCACAGGCCGGGTGAGCACGGAGTGCGGCCGGAGACCGGGGACATGGGAGTGACTGACTGCTTTTCTCTGGGGGCGCACTGAGGAGTGGAGCCCCAAGTTCTTGCCTCCTCTGGGGCGGAGATTGGGAGGCTGCCATTTTCACTGTCCTCCTCCAAAGCTGTACGGAAAGCTTGCAGGGAACAAAAGCTCCTGAGAGCAAACCCGAGCAGCTTGCTTAGCTGGGACCGGCAAGGGCGGGGCAATACGCCTCCGGCAAGGATATTCGGGAACCACGGCAACAGGCCCCTCCCCCAGAAGATCAGCACGAACAGCCAGCAAGCCAAGACAAAGTTTACCGATCCAGGAGAACGGGAGAACTCCAGCGCTAGGGGAATACTGCACATAGAATTCATGGCTTTTTTTTACCATGATTCATTAGTTTTTCAAAGTTAATTTTTTAACCGTTTTTTTTAATTTCTCTTTTTCCCTTTTTCAACCAATATCTTATCAATCCCTTTTCTTTAAAAAGACATTATTTTTCATTTTTAGAGTCATATTTTATCCCTTCATAGTAGTTACCCTTATTTTTGGCATATATATATAAGTTGTTCTCTCTTTAAAATTTTGAGATACGGTTTCTTCTAACAGATCAAAATATACGCTAAATCACTAGTGTATGGCTTTGTTCTAGTCTCCTTCCTGATCACATTCTCTCCCCCCCTTTTTTTTTAAATCTTCCTCTTTCTTTTTTCAAACTTCTTATCGTATCAATTCCTTTTATAAAATCTTTTATAATTTTCATCTTTACAGTCATCTTCCAACCCTTCATTGTAACAACCCTTATTTTGTACATATATAAGTCTTTCTTCCTTTAAAATTTTAGGAGTCACGTTTTTCTGACAGACCAAAATATGCCCAAAATCTAGTCTGTGGCACTGATCTATGCACTAGCCTGATCACATTTGATCATATTCGGGTTTTTTTGTATTGTTCTGTTTTTGTTTTTAATCTTTTCTTTTTGGTTTTTTTTTTTTCTTTCTTTTCTCTTTTTTCTTTCTTTCCCTTTCTTTTCCCCTGGTTTCAGGTCTTTTCTGATTTGTATAGAGTATATTTGCTGGGGACATTCTTAACATGTTGGCATTTTGTTCTCTCATTCATCTATTCTCCTCTGGACAAAATGACAAGATGAAAAAAATCACCTCAGCAAAAAGAAAAAGAGATAGTACCGTCAGCCAGGGACCTACTCAATACGGACATTAGTACGATGTCGGACCTAGAGTTCAGAATCATGACTTTAAAGATACTAGCTGGGCTTGAAAAAAGTGTGGAAGTTATTAGAGAAACGCTTTCTGGAGAAATAAAAGAACTAAAATCTAACCAAGTCGAAATCAAAAAGGCCATTAATGAGGTGCAATCAAAAATGGGGACACTAACTACTAGGATAAATGAGGCAGAAGAGAGAATCAGCGATATAGAAGACCAAATGATGGAAAATAAAGAGGCTGAGAAAAAGAGAGAGAAACAACTACAGGATCACGAGGGCAGAATTCGAGAGATAAGCGATATGATAAGACGAAACAACATTAGAATAATGGAGATCCCAGAGAAGAAGAAAGAGAGAGAGGGGCAGAAGGTATATTGAGCAAATTATAGCAGAGAACTTCCCTGATGTGGGGAAGGAAACAGGCATCAAAATCCAGGAGGCACAGAGAACCCCTCTCAAAATCAAAAAAATAGGTCAACACCCCGACATCTAATAGTAAAACTTACGAGTCTCAGAGACAAAGAGAAAATCCTGAAAGCAGCTCGGGAGAAGAGATATGTAACCTACAATGGTAGAAACATTAGATTGGCAACACACCTATCCACAGAGACCTGGCAGGCCAGAAAGGACTGGCATGATATGTTCAGAGCACTAAATGAGAAAAATATGCAGCCAAGAATACTATATCCAGCTAGGCTGTCATTGAAAATTGAAGGAGAGATAAAAAGCTTCCAGGACAAACAAAAACTAAAGGAATTTGCACACACGAAACCAGTCCTCCAAGAAATATTGAAAGGGGTTCTCTAAGCAAAGAAAGAGACTAAAAACAGCACAGATCAGAAAGGAACAGAGACAATATACAGTCACAGTCACCTTACAGGCAATACAATGGCACTAAATTCATACCTTTCAATAGTTACCCTGAATGTAAATGGGCTAAATGCCCCAATCAAAAGACACAGGCTATCAGATTGGATTAAAAAACAAGACCCATCAATATGCTGTCTGCAAGAGACTCATTTTACACCCAAAGACACCCCCACATTGAAAGTGAGGGGGTGGAAAACCATTTACCATGCTAATGGACACCAAAAGAAAGCTGGGGTGGCAATCCTTATATCAGACAAATTAGATTTTAAAACAAAGACTGTAATAAGAGATGAGGAAGGACATTATATCCTACTTAAAGGGTCTATCCAACAAGAAGATCTAACAATTGTAAGTATCTATGCCCCGAACATGGGAGCAGCCAATTATATAAGGCAATTAATAACAAAAGCAAAGAAACACATTGACAGCAATACAATAATAGTGGGGGACTTTAACAGCCCCCTAACTGAAATGGACAGATCATCTAAGCAAAAGATCAACAAGGAAATAAAGACTTTAAACGACACACTGGACCAAATGGATTTCACAGACATATTCACAATATTCCATCCCAAAGCAATGGAATACACATTCTTCTCTAGTTCCCATGGAACATTCTCCAGAACTGATCACATCCTAGGTCACAAATCAGGTCTCAACCAGTACCAAAAGATTGGGGTTATTCCCTGCATATTTTCAGACCACAATGCTTTGAAACTAGAACTCAATCACAAGAAGAAAGTTGGAAGGAACTGAAATGCATGGAGGCTAAAGAGCATCCTACTAAAGAATGAATGGGTCAACCAGGAAATTAAATAAGAATTTAAAAAATTCATGGAAACCAATGAAAATGAAAACACAACTGTTCAAAATCTTTGGGATACAGCAAAGGCAGTCCTGAGAGGAAAGTATATAGCAATACAAGCCTTGCTCAAGAAACAAGAAAGGTCTCAAATACACAACCTAACCCTACACCTAAAGGAGCTGGAGAAAGAACAGCAAATAAAGCCTAAACCCAGCAGGAGAAGAGAAATCATAAAGATCAGAGCAGATTTCAATGAAATAGAACCAAAAGAACAGTAGAACAGATTGATGAAACTAGGAGCTGGTTCTTTGAAAGAATTAACAAGATTGATAAACTCCTGGCCAGACTTATCAGAAAGAAAAGAGAAATGACCCAAATCAACAAAAATCATGAATGAAAGAGGAGAGATCACAACCAACACCAAAGAAATACAAACAATTATAAGAACATATTATGAGCAACTCTATGCCAGCAAATTAGATAACCTGGATGAAATGGGTGCATTCCTGGGGATGTATCAACTACCAAAACTGAACCAGGAAGAAATAGAAAACCTGAACAGACCTATAACCACGAAGGAAATTGAAGCAGTCATCAAAAATCTCCCAAAAAACAAAAGCCTGGGGCCAGATGGCTTCCCAGGGGAATTCTATCAGACATTTAAAGAAGAATTAATACCTATTCTCCTGAAAATGTTCCAAAAAATAGAAATAGAAGGAAAACTTCCTAACTCATTTTATGAGGCCAGCATTACCTTGATTCCAAAACCAGACAAAGACCCCATCAAAAAGGAGAACTACAAACCAATATCCTTGATGAACAGGGATGCAAAAATTCTCATCAAAATACTAGCCAATAGGATCCAACAGTACATAAAAAGGATTATTCACCATGACCAAGTGGGATTTATCCCTGGGCTGCAAGGCTGGTTCAACATCTGCAAATCAATCAATGTGATACAATACATTAACAAAAGAAAGAACAAGAATCATAGGATCCTCTCAATAGATGCAGAAAAAGCATTTCACAAAGTCCAGCATCCTTTCTTGATTAAAACTCTTCAGAGTATAGGGATAGAGGGTACATACCTCAGTATCATAAAAGCCATCTATGAAAAACCTACAGCGAATATCATTCTCAATGGGGAAAAGCTGAGAGCTTTTCCCCTAAGGTCAGGAACGCGGCAGGGATGTCCACTCTCACCACTGCTATTCAACATAGTATTAGAAGTCCTAGCCACAGCAATCAGACAACAAAAAGAAATCCAAGGCATCCAAATCGGCAAAGAGGAAGTCAAACTCTCACTCTTTGCAGATGATATGATACTGTATGTGGAAAACCCAAAAGGCTCCACCCCAAAACTGCTAGAACTCATACAGGAATTCAGTAAACTGGCAGGATATAAAATCAATGCACAGAAATCAGTGGCATTCCTATACACCAACAACAAGACAGAAGAGAGACAAATCAAGGTGTCGATCCCATTTACAATCGCACCCAAAACCATAAGATACCTAGGAATAAATCTAAACAAAGAGGCAAAGGATCTGTACTCAGAAAACTATAAAGTACTCAGGAAAGAAATTGAAGAAGACACAAAGAAATGGAAAAATGTTCCATGCTCATGGACTGGAAGAACAAACATTGTGAAGATGTCAATGCTACCTAGAGCAATCTACACATTCAATGCAATCCCCATCAAAATACCATCCACCTTTTTCAAAGAAATGGAACAAAGAATCCTAAAATTTGTATGGAACCAGAAGAGACCCCGAATAGACAGAGGAATCTTGAAAAAGAAAAGCAAAGCTGGCGGCATCCCAATTCCAGACTTCCAGCTCTATTACAAAGCTCTCATCATCAAGACAGTATGGTACTGGCACAAAAACAGACACATAGATCAATGGAACAGAATCGAGAGCCCAGAAATGGACCCTCAACTCTACGGTCAACTCATCTTTGACAAAGCAGGAAAGAATGTCCAATGGAAAAAGACAGTCTTTTCAACAAATGGTGTTGGGAAAATTGGACAGCCACATGCAGAAGAATGAAACTGGACCATTTCCTTACAGCACACACAAAAATAGACTCCAAATGGTTGAAAGACCTAAACGTGAGACAGGAGTCCGTCAAAATCCTGAAGGAGAACACAGGCAGCAACCTCTTCGACCCCAGCCGCAGCAACTTCTTCCTAGAAACATCGCCAAAAGCAAGGGAAGCCAGGGCAAAAATGAACTATTGGGATTTCATCAAGATAAAAAGCTTTTGCACAGCAAAAGAAACAGTCCACAAAACCAAAAGATATCCGAAAGAATGGGAGGAAATAGTTGCAAATGACATATCAGATAAAGGGCTAGTATCCAAAATCTATAAAGAACTTATCAAACTCAATACCCAAAGAACAAATAATCCAATCAAGAAATGGGCAGAAGACATGAACAGACATTTTTCCAAAGAAGACATCCAAATGGCCAACAGACACATGAAAAAGTGTTCAACATCGCTCGGCATCAGGGAAATCCAAATCAAAACCTCCATGAGATACTACCTCACACCAGTCAGAACGGCTAAAAGTAACAAGTCAGGAAACGACAAATGCTGGCAGGGATGTGGAGAAAGGGGAACCCTCCTACACTGTTGGTGGGAATGCAAGCTGGTGCAGCCCCTCTGGAAAACAGTATGGAGGTTCCTGAAACAGTTGAAAATAGAGCTACCATCCGATCCAGCAATTGCACTACTGGGTATTTACCCCAAAGATACAAATGTAGGGATCCGAAGGGGTACGTGCACTCCGATGTTTATAGCAGCAATGTCCACAATAGCCAAAGTGTGGAAAGAGCCAAGATGTCCATCGACAGATGAATGGATAAAGAAGATGTGGTATATAAACACAATGGAATATTATGCAGCCATCAAAAGGAATGAGATCTTGCCATTTGCAACGAGATGGATGGAACTGTAGGGTGTTATGCTGAGTGAAATAAGTCAATCAGAGAAATACATGTATCATATGACCTCACTGATATGAGGAATTCTTAATCTCAGGAAACAAACTGAGTGTTGCTGAGTGGTGGGGGGTGGGAGGGATGGGGTGGCTGGGTGATAGACATTGGGGAGGCTATGTGCTACGGTGAGCACTGTGAATTGTGCAAGACTGTTGAATCACAGATCTGTACTTCTGAAACAAATAATGCAAGATATGTTAGGAAAAAAGAAAAAGAAGAAGATAGCAGGAGGGGAAGAATGAAGGGGAGTAAGTCGGAGGGGGAGACGAAGCATGAGAGACGATGGATGGTGAAAAACAAACTGAGGGTTCTAGAGGGGAGTGGGGTGGGGGGATGGGTTAGCCTGGTGAAGCGTATTAAGGAGGGCACGTTCTGCGTGGAGCACTGGGTGTTATGCACAAACAACGAATCATGGAACACTACATCAAGAACTAATGATGTAATGTATTGTGATTAACAACAATAAAAAAAGAAAAAAGAAAATTAGGCAAACTCTGTCGGGGAGGGGTCTGTGCAATGACATGTCTCATCTCCTTACCTCCAAAGCAACCTTCGAAGTGTCTTCTGATGCTGGTAAGAAGACAAACATTCACAGGTAAGGGCTCACTGTGTGTGAAGCTCTTGTGTATATATATATGATGTCTTACTCATCCTCCCAGTGAGCCTGGATGTTTATTGTTCTCCTCCCTCTACAAAGGAGGGAAGAGAGGCTTAGGGGATTCCAATAACTTCGCCAAAGGACCCAACGTGTTATGTTAGATCTGGTCTATGGCTCCCTGTGCACCACGTAGCACCTCCAAGGGGCAAAATTCTCTCACAGTGCTTTTGTTATTTGTCCTCATTTTCTGTGGATTGCAGATGAAAGCTTGGGGTTGGGGGGGGCATACATTGATGTGATATAGGGCTTGTCTGGAGAATACTAAGGGTGGACAGGTGAGCATAAATATTCCTCTTATTGAGAGTGGCAGAGGGTAGGCCATGTGCCTTGTAAGCATTTCTTTTCAGCTGTACAGGAGCCCTAGGAGATAAACACCAGGATCGAGGAAACAGAGACTTAGAGTAGTAGTTAAGTAACTTGCCCAAGGTCAACCAAGGGATGGAGGACCAAGACAGAGCTGAATGGTTGTCCACCAAGGTTTTGTGCCCCCCTTCCAAACTGTGAAGCTGTTGCTAAGACATGGTTACCCAGCCAAGAATGGCACCTCTCCTACAATAGATGAGGCCATGCTGATCAGTTCTTAGCTATGAGTATGTGGACATAAAGATGCCACCTCTTGGTAGAAGTGGTTACAAAGCAGGCGTGCCTTCTCTTTCTCTTTTTCCTTCTGCCAGTGGAATTCATTCCTAGACGAACTTCAGAAGCTATATGTTGGAGATGGGAGAGCCTCTACCAGCCTGGATCCCTGACTGACCATGTGAACAGAGTTCCCACCTCCATTCCGGCCTCGCACATACTGCTGGCTGCACTTTACATAAGAGAAGCCTGAACTTCGGTTGGATTTAGTCATTGAGATCGAGAGTTATTTGTTATAGCAGCTAGCATTATCCTGACTAACACAGAGGCAAAAAAAAAAAAAAAAAAAGAGAGTCTCATTTCAAGGGTGCATGTTCTTAACTGCTACATCATAGAGTGGCCCCAGGATCGAGTAGTTTAGGCAGAGTGTAGAAATGTTCCCCTTATTCCCAAATGAAAGAGCAAAGACATGGTGGTATTACTTCCCCCTGTGAAACCTGGAGAATCAAATGGAGTGACATTCATGACGACTTGACAGTTTTCTCAGTCTTTTCATCTCAGTCAATGGCACCACCACTGGACAGATTATCATTCATCCTGGATTTGTCTTTCCCCTGCCTCCTATCCTTTAATTATGAAAAAGTCTTGTAAGCTGTACCTTAAAAATATCAGCAATGCTATGCTGAAGCTGGCTCATAGCTGGTTCAAACTATCAGGGATATTGCAAGCCGGTTGACACTGTGTTTGCAGCATGAGGCAAATCATTGTGTTCATGGTGGGATTATTTGCACCATAGGAATTGGCAAATGCTATGAATCAGGGTTTTCCTCCTTCTGGAGAGCAGATTATGAAGCAGAAGTCAGAGTCTGGCAGGAGAGCTGAATGGGCTGACTATGACCAAAGATCAAGGGGCAATGGGGGAACCAACAGAAGAATCCAAATAAAACAGAAAATTCTAAAAAGTACCTGGAAGAAGAGTGAAAACTGGGTTTCAGGTCAACATCCCTCAATGAAGGACCAGAGCCAGCGGGTCAAGGAGGGGCAGTTGGAAGAGAATCTGGATAGATTTATCTAAGGCCCCTTTGTTAGGGCATCAGACAGAACCAGTTCCTGTCTATAACTTTCTATCTGTGTGACTTTGGGGAAGTTACTTAACCTCTCTAAACCTTGGTTTCTCCTGTAGAAAAGGATCTGTGATATCCTCCATGGCTGGTATGATCACTAAAGGAACAGATGTATGAAAGCCTCCAGCACAATCTGTGGCATGCAGTAAATTTTCAATTAAAGCTCAGTAACTGCTAATTTCCATACTTTTCCCTCACCTTGCTACTTGTGAATGATGCTCCTTTTATATCCTGTATTCTTTAGTTGGAACTTAGAACCAGGAACTGTAGGGTATCAGAGCTCAAAGGGACTTAGTGATGAAAACTCTGGGTGTCTGAGGCTCCTTGCCTCACCCAATAGGCAGAGTGGGGATGGGCAATGAGGTCAGGAGGCATCAAAATCTCCACCTGGATATGGCCAAAGGGAGGGCCTGGGGAGGCTCGGGTGGGTACATAAACTACAGCTGTGAAACTCGTCTTGAAACAGAGATGACAGTCCCTTATACCTACAAAGTACTTTTCAGTTTTCAGAGCCTGCTCAGACCCAGGTTTTCATTCATCTCCCCAACAAACCAGCCTGTGGGGTGAGCACAGCAGAGTACTCTCCTCATTTGCAGAGAGAAGACTGAGGGGAAATGACCACCCCTGATGAGCCATGTGGCCTTAAGCTGGAGTCTGAAGGGAGGTGACTATTAGTTATTGTGGTACCCACTCCTCCCACCTGAAGATGGAGCCCACAATCACCCCCAAAGCAGCTCATTTCTGCCTAGCAGATTCCTTCTCAGATACCCAGCAGGTGCCTTGCATTTTAATGGGCCCTGGCTGCTTATTACTTGCAAAGAGGTCAGGTTTCTAAATGGACAGCCAGATGGAGAGGCCTTCTGGACTTTCCCTGGGGCCAGGCAAGGCTGCTCCTCCTTGCTGGCTCCTGCCTTCCTCGCCCTAGAATGGTTTCAGCGCCTTCCATGCTAACAGCTTACTCCTCCTGAGCCCCCTTCAGGGCTCTCCGGCTGGATTCCAAAGTAGAGGGGAGAAAAGCTGGAAACACAAGGAGCACAGCTCCAAATATAAACATCTGAGGGCCCAAATGCAAATTCTTTTTTCTGTCTGCCAAGAAAACACACAGACAACTTTAATATGCAGTGTCTTGCAGAAGTGCAGCAGTGAGAACTGTTGCTTACCTAATCCAGCCTTGGTTAGGACACAAATAACCAAACCCAGTCTGTGTGCCCAGAGCTTTCTGGCTTGCAAAGCACATTCACAGTCAGCCTCTTACTTGATTCCCGTAGGAAGCCCAGCTTAACACACTGGATGGGAGCAGGTGTTTACTGAGCGCTGTGTCCTTAAGGACCTCACCATCCGGATGGCGAGACAGGATGTACCCGGGAATTACATGAGGGAGTGTATGGCACAACATGAGACCCGTGTGGTGTGTGACAGGGGACTTCACTTGAGGAGGTGACATCCAGGCTGGGGAGGAGTTAGCCAGGTGAAGGGGTGGGCAAAGAAGGAAGGAATAGCCATGTGAGATCTTTGCCTTATATTAGTGTCCTGGGGCTGGCGTACCAAAGAACCACCAACTGGGTGCCCTCAACAACAGAAACGTACTGTCTCATAGTTCTGGAGGCTAGAAGTCCAAAATCAAAGTGTTAGCAGGGCTGGTTCCTTCTGAGGGCTCTGTGGGAGCAACTATTTCAGACCTCCCTTTTAGTCTCTGGTCACGTCAGGCATGCCTTGACTTGTAGATGGCGTTCTCCCTGTGCCTTTATATCATCTTCCCTGGGTGTGTGTCTGTCTCTGTGTCTATATGTCCCCCTTTTAATAAGGACATAATCATACTGGATTGGGACCCGCCTTCATGACCTCATCTTCATTTGATCCTCGGCAAAGACCCTATTTCCATTAGGTCATATTCAGGTACTGGGGGTTAGGACTTCAACATCTTTTGGGGGGACATAAATGAACTCATAACAGCACTGCTCAAAGGACAGAAAGGGGTGTAGAGATTGAAGAGGGGATGGAAACGGGAGATGAGGTTAAATGTGTCTACAGGGGCCTCTCAGGGAGGGCTCTTAAAGCATGGTGGAGACTTTGCCTTGTACCACAGGGGCGAAGAGGAATCCATCTTTGTTGGCCTCACAAAGAGTTAGCTGCTCTTTTGGGTTGGTGGGGCCTGATACAGCTCCCCAAGAGCACTTTCTAGGTTGGTGGGTGGGTGTAAGTTTCCCCACTCGATGGTGAATTCTTTGAAGGCAGGACCCAAGTCTTATTATTCACTAGGACCCCCAGCACAGTGATCAGCCCAGGGGACATGCCTAAAAAATGCTCATCAATTGAGCGAATTTAGTTTGGTTCTCGTATCAGCTGAGTGCAGGGTCACCTCTTGATTTATATGTGCTCTTGATACATTTTACATCATTGTTGCTATAGAGCCACTGAATGGCTGACAAATCCAATGACATGCAAAAAGGAAATGCAACTTGCTACATTACAGCATCCAACTGGAAAGGAGCCCAAAGAACAATTAGATCTGCCCACCCATTTTACAGACAGGGTGAGAGAGACTCAGGGAGGAATGGGGACTCCCTAGACAAGAGCCAGCAGGTAACAGGCCAGGAAGATATTCAGTGGAAGCTCAGGCCTTTGCTGCAAAAGGCGTTGTTACCTGCACTCAGGTGAGGACGGTATTGCCAAGGCTTCATCTTTCTCAGGATTTCGGGGCTTGCTGGTCCCCTGAGCAGCATTGTGGTTTGAAAGAGTGAGGAGCCTCCAAAGATTGCCCAGGGCTGCTCTTAGTGAGGGAGAAAGGAATACAAAGGTAGCTAGGTCCCAAAGCATAGCACACCCTTGGCCCGACATCCACAGGCATTAACCTACCCTCAGGGACTCTAGTGCAAATGCTCTTTCCTGAGGCGGCCCTTTCTCCAGCTCACCATGCTGCAGGCACTCCATGTCCAGGCACGGGTCCCCAGGTGCTCTGCTCCCAAACATTCTGCCCTTGCACTGGGTTCCCAGGTCCTTCACTTGGGCTAATGTATGATTAAGACCCACTGGACCAGGATTTTAGGGGGTGAATCTGGGTCCCAACTAGCTGTGGCTTTGGACAAGTCCCTTTATCTCTCTGAGTCTGTTTCCTCATCAGTTTCGTGGAAATGATCGTAGTTTCTACCTCACCGGGTCCCTGTAAGAGCACCAAGTGCAACATGCTTAACATAACCCCTGTTACATACAGAATACTTGATTCATTTTGCTGTGTGTGGATGACTCAAATATTAGCGGGAAGCAAAAGCCAATTCAAGTCAACCTTTGCTGTGTGTGCCAGGGCCTGTGCTCAGCCTCCCAGGTGTCTTTGGGACCCCTGCTCAAAATAACTTTCACCCAATACTCTCTCCCTTTCTGTAAAGTTTCCCAGAGTGAGATGGATAGCATGAGCAGGGGCAGTGAAGTCTTGAATGCACATACCGCAAATAGCTCAGGCTGGGTCTCCCTGGAGCCCCGATTTCAACACCGTTTTGATCAGAATGATGGTTTCAACCACAAGCAATTGATTGGCCTGTACAAGTCTGTCATCCCAACAACTGATTAATCCCCCAGTAGTGAAACTGCCTGGGGTCCCAGCTAGCATGCAAGCTACATTATTGACCATTTAGTCCTTGTCAAGTTCTCCAAGTACTTTACATATATCATCCCACTTAGTTCTCACAGCAAAGCCCTACTGAGCGGGCCTTTTATCTCCACCCTGTGCCTGGGGAACCTGGGGTCAGTTCAGAGAGGTTAAATTAGCTGCCCAGGGCACACAGCAAGTAAGAAGAGGAGCTGGGGTTTGAGCTCGGGTCTTTTTCAATCTTTCAGCCACATTTAACAAAAACCCCAGGCTTCCCAAGGTGTGATTTACATAAAACAAAGTTTATACTTTTCGAGCAGACAGTTCAGTGAGTTTTGACAAATGCATACAGTTGTATAACCACCATATAATCAAGCTATAGACAGCTCTCCAACCCCAGAAGTTCCCTCTTGGCCCTTTGCCGGCAACCTGCTCCTACCAGTCCTAACCCCAACCCCAGGATTTATTTTCTGTGCCTATTGGTTTACCTTTTCTGGAATGACATTAGAAATGGAATCATGCAGTCTGGAGTCTTTTGTACTGACTTCTTTCATTTATCACAACGCTTCTGAGATTCATCCCTGTCATCACGTGCTTTGGTTTGTTCCTTTTTATTGCTGAATAGCAGTCCATGGTGTGAATGCACCACCCTTGGTTGATTGGTGCACTAGTTGATGGACACTTGGATTATTTCCAGTTTGTGGCTATTACGAATCAAGCTGCGATAAACATTTGTGCACAAGTGTCTGCGTGACCGTATGTTCACTCATTTCTCTTACACCACTTCTCAAATACCCGTGAGTGGGAGTTCCTGAGTCTCAGGGTAAGTGTGTGTTCAACTTCATAAGAACCTGCCACACTACTTTCCACACTTTCTGTACCTTTTTGAATTCTCACCAGCATGGCGTGGAAAATATTTTCAGCTACGCTGAAACATCCCAAGCTCAACATCTACCTCATTCCGAGTTGCTCTGAGTTGAGAATGATGAATGTCACATTTCATTGAATCTAGGGGGCCATCCATTTTAAGATGTACCATTATTTTACATACTAATAAGAAAAAAAAGATCGGACAAACTGTGACACAATTTCTTATCATTCTTATCATTCTTATCATTCAGAAAAATACTTTACATTTATTACAACGGCCTATATACCTATCACTCTTCCATAAAATGGAAAACAAATGGTTAGCATATTCCTAGAACATATCCACTTTTAGAATTCCCTGAATCTTGGGGCACCTGGGGGGCTCAGTCGGTTGAGCGTCTGCCTTTGGCTCAGGTCATGATTCCAGGGTCCTGGGATTGAGCCCCACATGGGGCTTCCTGCTCAGCGGGGAGTCTGCTTCTCCATCTCCCTCTGCCCTCCCCCCTGCTCATGCTTGTTCTCCCTTGCTCTCTCTCAAGTAAGTAAATAAAATCTTAAAAAAAAAATAAAAGAATGTTAGAATTTCCTAAATCTTTTTTTGACTGTTCAGTGTCCGTGTTTTTCCCTACAGGATTCCAACTCTGCACCGTACACCTCTTGATGACGTACTCTTTTTGAAAAAGAGTGCTCTGTTATTGTCCCCAGGATTTTCTTTTGAGCAAATCTCAACACTGTGAACTCTCTTATTTGACTACGTTCACGTTTGAGCCCCACCCCCCCAGTTGTGTCACAAAGTTACACATTTTCCTTTCAAACACAGTAAAAAGAATTTTGGCCAATGGATATTTGATGCTTTTTTTTTTTTTTTTTAAGCAATGCGACAATTTCTCCTGCCCTTTAGTAGTTGTTGGGTTGATATGTGGAGGAATGCGTAGAACCCAACTGGGGTTTTGACACTATTAGGGACCATGGCATCGAGTCCGCACATGTGTGGGCTATGATGATTTTCTCATGATTTCCTGCCTGCCAGTGACTGAAAAATGCCTTCATGTGTGGGAGACAGCCGGATTTTAAGGATGTTAACGTCTAAAAATTGATAAAGTACAGCATATTTTACCCAACACTTGGATGTCTGCCACGCTCTGTTTTTTATGTCCCCCCAAATCCTTGTCACAGACAACAGAAACAGCTACTTCATCTTCAACACCTCCTTCCTCCCCAGCCACTTCCAATCACAATGATTCTCCCCTTCTTACCCACTTCTGTCACTTTCATTCAACACTCTGTTTTCTCTCCCTCAAGCTATTGTAAAAACCTTGCATTTATCTACTTGCCTTCTAGCAATTTCTTCTCCTTTAGTCAATTCCATTCATTACCCCCCCTAGTGATCTTCCTACTACACAAGTCTGAACATGTCATTCTCCTTCTCAAAACTCTTCCCTGGATCCTCATTATTTGAAGAATAAAGCATGAACCCCTTAGCCTGGCATTCAATTTCAACTACATTCTGGGTAGTATTATTCTTACCACATCCCACTCCAGGCACATCTGATTATTTGGTGTTCTCCAAAGATGCCTTGAACTTTTCCCCTTTGGGATCTTGCATATGCTTTGTCTAGAAAATCCTTCTCTTCCTTACTCTTATTGAAGACTATTCATACAAGTGAAGCACAATGCTTACTTGGTCATATCAGCGTGGCGTATTTATGCGTAAAGTTTTCTCTTTTTGAGTTGCCCTTAATGGAGGATTAATATCATGTATGTATATGTACATAATGTATATATACATATACACAAATAAATAGACATAGATATACAAATATATACATATACATGCATTCAACCTATTCATTCTTTATTATTATGCCCTGTACTCTCTACTCTTTGATCAAAATCTTCTGTGTTTTCTCAACACCTCCTTGTACCTCCAATTGTACTGTCTTTTGCTGTGAAATAGATACAGAAGGGCTACCTGGGTGTAGTTTAAGAATAGTCTGAGAGTTCTAGTATTCTGGAGGCATCTGAGTGTAACAAAACAGACCTAGAACTTGGCATCCGGCTGTTCTGGGTCAGGCTGCAGCTCACTCACTTACTCTCTCTGTAATCTTGGGCACACAGTGGAGCCTCTCTGACTTCAGTTTTCTGATGGTCCTGAGCCAATGTGAGCCTCCAGGTACCTTATAGAAGCCCCTTTTCCAGCAGAGAAGAATGCTGGGAAACCTGCCATGAGCTTTTCTAAGTGTCATGGGTATGACAACTCTGGCCACCTTCTTTTACCCTCAGACCCCTGTTTCATGTTCTGTGGCAGAAAAAAGGCTTTTCTCCTCTTCCATATCATGTACTTACATTTGGGAAGCCGCAGGCCAGCATGGGAGCTCATTCTCAGCCCTTCTGGCAGCTAAACATGGCCATATGGCTAGCTCTTACCTAAGCTATGGGAATGCTGTTGAGATCAAGGCTTTCCATCTACAGGTGCCTCCTCCATGCTTTTTTTTCCGCTTTGGCTGGCTGGATGCAGATGGCAACATGGCCCTAGACCAGGGGTTCTCAAACTTGAGAGTGCATCAGAACCGCCTGGAAGGTTTGTTAAAACATAGATTGCTGGTCCCACTCTTAGTGTTTCTGATCCAATAGGCCCGGAGAGGGGCCTGAGCAGGGGCATTTCCAACAAGGTCCCAAATGAGGTGCTGATGCTGTTCGTATGGGGACCACGCTTTGAGAAGTACTGGTAGAGGAGAGAGCATGCAACAGGCAAAGAGTCTGGGTACGTAAGTGGCCTTGGAAGTCAGGCAGAGCAGCTCTGTCAGTCAGGGACAACCACCTGTGACTATTAAATGAACAAGAGATAAACTTTTATTGTGTTTGAGAGTTTATAGATTTTGGTGAGTCATGTACTACTCTGTAGTAGGTTAATCTATCCTTAAAAGCACCATTCCAATTCCTCAAGGGGCCAGGTCCCAGACTCACTGCTTGGCTGCTGGCTGCCTTTTCCAATTCTCTGGATCCACCTTTGGCATCCCTCACACCTTTCCAAGTATCTTATCTGATCGCAACCGCCATCACTCCGAGTCTGAGAGTCCCCATCCCCTGCAAGTCCTCCTGCTCCCTGCTGCCTAATATATGGACAGTCACTCCATCCTGTAGAGGCCTAGAGTTGCCTCTAACACCCTGGACTTGGTAAGGAGGGCTTCTGGCCTCTCCCTGCCTGGAACAACTCATCCCCTCTGTCCTAACTAATTACCCCTGATTGCTGCTCTGGACAGCTACCTATCCTCCCGCCTGTATCTGGGAACCCCCAGCTTCCTTGCAACAGGGGACAGAATGTGAGAATAGGCCTCATCCACTCTGTACCCAATTCCTCAGTACCCAGCACAACTCCTTCCACAGAGTAGGTACTTAATGCCTAAAATCAAAGCCATAGTGACCAATCTTTCTGAGGGAGAGATTAGGACATGTTGCAGACTGAAAGAAGGCAGATGGCAGGGTATGCAGTCTAACTGGTCAGTGATCAAAGCTAGAACAAGATACAGTCAAATATTTCTCTAGCCAAGTTCCCGAAGCCCTGTCTTGTCAGAACGTAGTCTCTCAGACATAACAGCACAATTGTGTGATAATTTTATAAAAAGAAGTCTAGCAAGTATTAAGAGATCTCTAGTTCAATAGGCATATGAAAGCTCAAAGCAGGATTCATGCTATTAACTCAAATTACATGAGCCGTAAGTCTGCCATCGCCTTCCTTTTAACCAGCACATCAAGGAGAAGAGGTACTTTCACTGGATTATTAAAAGAATTTAATTAACATGGAATATTTCACAGGCAGACAACCTATGACAGAAATTAAAATATAGTTTGTTGAAATGCACATTAATTGGTTACTAATTATCATGTTTCATTCCCCTTTAAGGGATAAAGATATGCTCAGGAGTAGACACTGCTCTATGTAGAAGCATATTGCTCTGCTCATTTGGCTCAGCATTTAACTAGAAGGAAGGGAAAATTTCATCACTCTGCAATTCTAGGAAACTGGAGCAGAAGTCAGAGGGAGTGAGGGAGAGGTGTCACTGTGTATTGGGCGTGCAGTGTGGTGGTAGACTGGGAGTCTACAGACCTGGGTGCTCTCAATTCACTATGTATCTCCCCTGCTTAAAACTCTTCATGGTTCCTCTTACCATTACATGAATTCCAAATCCCTGCTGTCTGATAGGTTATGGTCAGGCATTTGACTCTCTTCCCAGGATTCTCTGCCTTGCCCATTCTACTCATGCCGACCTACTTGGTATACCTCAAGCAAATCAAGTTTGTAATCACCACAGGACCTTTGCACTTGCCATTCCCTCAGCCTGGAATCTCTATCCCTGAATCTTCATATGGAGTTTCTCCCCATCATTCACATCTCAGTTCAAACAACTCCTCAGAGGCCTTCCCTGATCACCCAGTCTAGTGTTGCCCCCTTGATTCTCTATCACATCACACCATTATCTTTTATTCACAGATGTAGCACTATGGAAATATCTTAGGTATTTATTTGTTCACTTCTTTATTGTTTGTTTTTATTGACTATAAAAGCTATGAAAGTTGAACCAATCTGTCTCCTTGGTGCATTGCATTTCCAGCACCTAGGACAGTGCCTGAAAATTAGTAGGCCTTTGACAAATATTTGCTGATTGAATGAATGGAAAGCCGAGTACAAAGCTTAAAGGGAGTTGAGTACAAAGATCTTTGAGGGCCCATTCAGTTGCAACATTTTAGGATGCTTCGAACTTATGCAGAACCAGGAGAGACACAAAGGCTGTGAAAGACAGAGTATGCCTTAACTCCTTTTTGAACCTCCCTACCAGCCCTCAGCAAAGCCTTGTCCATGATGGTCTTTGAGGAAATGCTTGTGGATTTGGGGTCCATCCAGATCTGCAATTTTAGAGCAAAGCCTCTAAGATTGGCGCTGTGACTCCTGTCCACTTCCCATCTTCAAAGTTAAAATCATGAGGGCACTACTTTAAAAAATTGATCTTCTCCCTTAATCGCTCATTACCTGCTTCATCAACCTGCTTCATTGGATGCTAGCAAGACAGAGACTCTCCGTTTGGGACTCACTCTGCACGTTAGCCTGGATCATGGCTGACGCATGCTGCCTGTGGCTAACAGGTAGGCACTCTTGTTTGTAAGATGAAGAGTCCAGATCTTGGCACTAGGATAGTACTTTCCTGGGTTATGCCTCTAGAGTTCTGTCCTCCCCTCCTACAGGAGAGTCTGTGAAATGCAGTGGATGTTAAAGCAGGTTTTAAATCTTCTTCCCAAAGGAGGCAGTAGTCCTCCCTACTAGCGCTTCAGCCTCTCCCCTCCCATGGTGTGGGATCACATCTTCTTCCTCCACCTCAGCGACTAATGAGATCCACCACCTCCCTGCCCTATGTGGACCTCCTCCACACGGGGTGCCATCGGTGGGGCAGGACTGATCATGCTGGACAACTGCAGTGATGTGAAGGGCACCTCATGGTTAACCACATTTGGAGACAGTTCTTATTTATGCTTTGGGACAGGGAGCATCTGTCTTGAAACTCTATTGTTTAGTGGTTACATGGCGAAGAATATAGAACCAGGCAGCCTGGATTTGGTCCTGGCTATAACACCCACCAGCTCCTATTGAGCATTGGTTTCCTCATCTGGAGATGGGGTGAGTTGCATCTCTCATAACCTAGTGGAGGTGAGGTAAGAGGGAAGTATTAACAAGCACCGTAAGCTCCAAGTGGAGGAAACAATCTCTTCTGAGTGAGGGGATTAGGGTTTCTAGAAGAGGTACATTTGAAGTGGACCCCAAAGGATGACTAGGAGTTCGGTAGGAACACAAAGCTATGATGAGGATGGGTGTGGGTAGGAGAGGAAATGATGGCAGGAGGAAGGGGAAGGGGCTACATTTGGGGCAGGGAACAACATGTCTGAAGCCTCTGTGTTGCTGGCCTGGGAGCAGGAATACAACAGGGGTATTAAAGGGCCAGTCTAATCTCTGGATGAGCTTAATGCAAGGCTCAAGAATCCGGGCTTTATTCTGTGCAGAAGGATTTTTCTTTTTTATTTTCCAGGTGATGTTTTTATGCCAAGAAAAATAAACAATATTTATCTTAGGCTCCATGCAGAAAACTTGAATACCAAGAGTGCAAAGGAAAAGCAATCACATGTAAACCCACTGCACAAAAAAAATTGCTGTTCACATCTGGTCGTATGTCTTTTGGGGACTTTTTTGGTGAGGAGGTATGTTAGTGTAGCTTTGCAAAAATGTCATCTGAGGCACATTTTTGAGCAGGCGAGAATCACAATCAGGCTCACGTTCCTAAAAATCCTGGTGACCAGTGTGGGCAAGAGGCTTGGCAGAGACTGTGTCCCAAGGTCAGATGCTCTGGTCTCGCTCTGGTCCAGGGGTGAAAGGAAGAGGGCCTGGGTCAGGACAGGACCAGTGGGACCAGGGAAAAAGGGACAGGTGCCCTCTTGGGCGGAAACACTCCAGGAGAGAAAACTGCTACTTTTGTGAGGTCAAAGCCAAGTCAATGACTATAAGATCTCTTCTCCGGGCCCCTGGTCCCCTTCCTAATCAGACACACACAGACTGGTCTTCCACCCTGGGCGATGCTCTTCATCTTGAGATCTCCTCTCCTGGCACCCCCAGGTCTCCCCCAAAGCTCAATTCTGCCTCTTGCATAATCCCATGAAGATGTGCAGACTGTCAGGCTGAGACGTCCCAGCCGTCAGGACCTCTTTGACATAAAAGTCAGATACTGTCCTCACAAGGAAGCTTCACAGTGGCCTCCCTGACTTGGCAGGCATCATGCCACTAGTCTCTCTGACCTCAGCTGCCGGGCAGACAGCCGCCACTTTCCCGGTCACAGTCCCTCCACCATCAGTTGCGTCTGCCGCTTCCAAGCTCCATGCAGAAAATGAAGGTTATGGCGAAGGCGCCTGAGGCTGGTCTGAGATAGGAAATGTGCTGAGGGTGTTGGAGGAAGATGGAGAGACCGGATAATTAAGGGTTTGAGCACAAAGCTCCGCAGACAGCCAGGATGAGATCACAGCGTGGACCACATTAAAATCCCATCACCTGGGGCACCTGGGTGGCTCAGTCAGTTAAGCGTCTGCCTTCGGCTCAGGTCATGATCCCAGGGTCCTGGGATGGAGCCCCCGCATTGGGCTCCCGGCTCAGCGCGGGGCCTGCTTCTCCCTCTGCCCCTCCCCTCCACTCGTGTGCACGCTCTCTCTCTCTCTGAAATAAGTAAATAAAATCTTTTTTTTTTAAAATCCCATCAGCCACCACTTCCCAGGGCCTCAACTGCCTTGTTGCAAGTGCTATTTTATAAGCAGTGTTTTCAGAGAGTTAACAAATCTGGAGGGGCCCTGAAAGAGAAAGGCCTCTATCGAATAGCTTTTCTTTTACCAGAGGAAAAAAGAGATGATTTTCCTTGTAACCCAATTTCCAAAGCCTATTATTACAGAGCATTGGGAAGATTTGTCTCCTGCTAGGCTGAGTGGGGCGGCCCAGCTGTGAAGGGGAGCTTAGAGATCAGCCAGACAGCTGCTGGGGGAAGGGAAGGTGGTCAAGGGAAGGGGGTCAGCACCATCTCCCCTCGATGCCACAAGGGCTTTTCACCAACTCGCATGGTTTGCCCTGATTTTCTTTTCTGAACACGAACTGGGAGGTAGCATTGTGGGAGAGCAACGGCAACGGGCTTACTGTTCCACAGCCCTGGGCCTGGTCCCAGCTCCTATTCTCTCTTAACAGCCACCTGACCTGCGCTTTCCCTATCTGGACGAGGAAGGACTGCACCTGTCTCGAAGGTTGCTGTAAGCGGAAGTGAGGCAATATGTGCAGAGTGTCTGGTGCATGTAGGCTTCAGCAGACTGGGTTCTAGTCCTCTCTTGTCCATCAGGGATCCCTAGAACATTATTTAGCCAAAGATCAGCCAGTGTGATCTGCTCCTTTTTTTTTTTTTTTTTGGTTAGGTAATGATTGTAGAGCAGTCACGTGGCAAGCCTCACCCAGGAAGTCCTTGACAACGTCGGAAGCTAGGTGATCAGTGGAATGCTGCATCAGGTGTCCCGGTGGTAAGACGGGCATGGTTGTTGACTTTAGAAATGCTTCCCCAAGGAGGTGCTGACGGGCCCCCTGGGACTGCCCAAGAGTTGGGTGGGGACATGTACTTGTGGCGTGTCTCAGATGTCTCCGTGACCCATGTCCTGGGCCCACTGGACAGTGTCTCCAAGGGACAGGCTCTGAGCAGCCAGGGACATTCAAGTCACTTGTTCTGTGGGGCTTGGGGCTGTCAGGAGAAAGGGTCTCCTAGAGCTTTGGCAACCCCACCCCTACCTTGGACTGGCAGGGGTCATGGTGGAAATGGGATTCTCTCAGGGGTAGACGAAATCGATCACTGCAGCAGAGTGGTGCGTATGACCCACAGGGCAAGGGTTTCTCGGGAGGCCATGGAGGGGCTGCTAAAAGGATGAACAGAGTAAGTGCATAAGGGCAGGTGGTAACTGACTATGTGGTTATTTGGGGCTCTAGCATAATAAATGATCAGAAAAAATAACCAAGGAGACTCTCCCTCAGAGCCCTCCGAGGCCCCAAGACAACCATGTCGCAACTTAAAGTGAGGCGTAAGCCTGCCATGTGAGACTCACAAAGGGAGTGGGAAAAATTGCTTCGTGGCACTTAATCTCTTCCCCCTGAGAAAGGAGATTTTTGGGGAGAAAGATCCTTTATTTTTTTTTCAAAGATTGTATTTATTTATTTGAGAGAGAAAAGAATCTGAAGCAGACTCCATGCTGAGTGCAGAGCCTAATGCAGTGCTTGATCCCACGGCGGCGAGATCATGACCTGAGCCGAAGCCCAGAGTTAGATGCTTACCCGACTGAGCCACCAGGCACCCCTTGGGAAGAAAGATCCTTTAGTATCAGCTAACCTTTACTGAGTTCTTTCCATGTACCAAGAATGGTTCTATGAGTTTTATATCTTTAACCCAATTAACTGTCACAACAACATCATAAAGTAGTAGGTATTATTATTTTGATATAGACAAGTAACCTTACACTGAGAGAGATAAAATAACTCATACTCCTGTCTCAAATATACTTGTGAGGCTTAAATGAGTATAGGACACACCTTACAGAGGAAAAGAACCCAGTAAAGGCTTCTTGTCATTGTTCTGCATGAAGCCGGTGGGAATGAACCCCAGTCCCCCTTTCTTTTTTTCCTGCAGCTGAATTTGCTTTGCAAGCACAGTGCAAGCATCCAGAAGCACAGGAGCTACCCAACAACAGGTAAATTGGGTGGCAATGCTGACAGGCAGTAGGGGTGGGGTGGTGGGAATTATAAATTCTTTAGGGTGGCCACGAAGGCCCAGTTGAGACAGTGCCTGAGGAAACGCTTCACAAATTGAAGGCTGATGCTTTAAACTGCCTTGGAGAGTTGCCTGTGGGTGAGGTAGTCCTGTTTGGAAAATCACTTTAGCTGGAGGCAGTGTTCCTCGGTTGGGTTTGATTCTACACAAAGATGACACAGAGTCTCCATCGTAAGTGAGTTTGTGGTTTAAGCGGGGGGGGGGGGGGGAGGGGACAGTCATGAAATTCATTTTAGCATAACTGTGTGTGTGTGTGTGTGTGTGTGTGTGTGTGTGTGTGTGTGTTGTGGGGACTGATTGAAGGCATAACTATGGAAGCCTGGGCTAAACTAAAATAAATAGATGTCACCTTGCAGAAAAGAGGCTAAGGGGAGAGACAACATTTCAAGGAGGAAGAGCATATGGAAAGGTGTGAAATGGCCAGGGGTGGCCAATTCAAGACTATCAACCCAATGACACTGAATCCTTCTAGTGTGTATAGCTGGGATCACTGTTCATGGGTCCTCTAAATTCTATGCTTCATGTGGAAGGGGCTGATGGGCAATGGAGGTGGGGTCTGAGAAGAAGTTCAACCAAACTGTTGAACACAGGAAGGGCCACCAAGAGGGTACATATATTCCCCTTACCAGGGAGGACTGCATGTGTGAGGCTGGCCAGGGATGGAGCGGGCGGGAAGTAAGGCTGAGTGACACGTCAGGCCTTGCCTTGCTGAGATGTATCTACTGATGGGACTTCTGAGCCTGAAGCACATCTGAGATGTACTAGCAGCTGCTGTGGGCCATGAATGAAAGGGAGAGAGTCTACTACATGTCAAGTAGGAACTGGGTGTTTCACGTATGTTCTTATCCTAATCCTCTCAATGGCTCTGTGCACTATCTATTATTATCTCCATTTCTCGGGTTACCAGGAGGAGGCAGATCTGAAGATCAAATGCAGGTCTGTCTGGCCCCAGTGTCTATGCCTCAAATACTGATCCTCTTCCCTTCTTTCCAAACATTCCATACTGAGTCCGGTTGTGTCTAAAGTGGGTGTGGGGTAAAAGAATGAGGTTATCCAATCCACAATGCTCCAAGTTACCCTTGGAGCTCTCTCCAAGCTACATCTGCATATGCTTTAGGTCTGCCACTGATTACGTGGATGGCGCTTGGAAGACACCCATTTTCCAATCTGAAGACAGTAGTCCAAATCCTGATAAGGAAAATATATGTCATTATATTCACAGCTGACACCAAAATCTCTTTTAGGAATGGAACTCTTAGTTTGGAATATACCAGGACATATTCGCAGGACTGGAAAAAAGAAAAAAAACAAAAAACTAGCCAGGGACATGTGTATAAAGGGAACTGTTCTTTGAGAGGCAAGGAGAAAATGTGCTTGTTACTCTATATAAGGAGTATATTAGTCAGAGTTTTCCAGAGAAACAGAAACTATAGGGGAAAGATAGATAGATAGATAGATAGATAGATAAGAGATTTATTATAGGAATCGGTGGCTTACATGGTTATGGAGACTGAGAAGTCCCTCAATCTGCCATCAGCAAGCTAGAGAACCGGGAGAGCTGGTGGTAGAATTCGGTTGAGTCTGAAGGCCTGACAACCAGGAGAGCAAATGCTGTAACTACCAGTCTGAGGTCAAAGGCCTGAGAATTTGGCGGGATGGGGGTGGGGGGTGTTGGTGTAAGTCCTGGGGTCCAAAGGCCTAAGAACCAGGAGTACTGATGCCCAAGAGCAGGGGAAATGGATGTCCCAGCTCCAGAAGAAAGAGGGAAAATCTGCTTTCCTTTGTTTGTTTGTTTATTTGTTTTTGCCCTATTTGGGTCTTCAAAAGATTGGATGATGCCCACCCACACTGGTAAGGGTGATCTTCTGTACTCAGTCTACCCTCAGTCTACCGGTTCAAATACTAATCTCTTCTGAAAACACAGACACACCCAGAAATATTGCTTTACCAGCCATCTGGGCATCCCTTAGCCCAGGCAAGTTGACACATAAAGTTAACCATCATAGGGAAGGAATGAAAAGAGGAAAAAAGAGAGGTCATAGGGGAAAAGAGATGGTAAAAAGCTGAGGGGTACATGACATGACAGCTTAAACCTTCAGCAGACTAACTCCACACATTTTTTAGCCCAAATGGCTCTGTTGTAAGCCTACGAAAAGGACTGAGCTTATGCTCCATTCCCCTGGGGCAGAAATCAGACCTCAGGTGTGACTATCAGGAACAAAGATAAGGAAGTCAACAAGAGTATCAGTAGTCAGGGATTCACAGAGATCAGGGAAGAACTCTGGACTCCCAGAGATCTTGGTTTGATCTGGAGGTGGGGAGGGGGTGAGCAGGCTCACCTACATCTCCAAGGGATAGAGAAATCAGACAGGCACTTGAGTTCTACCAAACTGAGCTTCTAGCATTCTCCAGAGCAGAGCGAGATTCAGCTCACATAAAAGCATTGTGTTTTCAGGGCCCTAGAGTCCAGGCCTGTTGTGAAGGCTAAGAGGAGGCCTCTGTTGGTCACAGATCAAGACACCTCATGGAAAAGACACCCGTTTGGATATTTTGAGGTAGAGAGCTGCCCATTCCTACAATGAGATGCTTCAGCCCTAGGAAACACTGGTTTCCCAGGCATTTCATCATGAGGTAGATATGCTTAGTAACTGAGGGTAAAAGGCCACAGCCAGAGGTTAAGGTCAGAGGGTGAGTCATGGTGTCACTTCTTCTAGGCTGTCAATCAGCCTTGCACTTGCACCAGAAACCTGGGGAGAGGGGGCAGCATTAAAGAGAAAGTTGCACAATGAGCTAAATAGCTGAAGTTCCTGGAGGGGCAAAGGGTATGAAGCAGGAAGGCTCTGGAGCTCAAGGTCACCAACAGAGTGCAGACACCGCTGCCTCTCCATCCACCTCAGCTGGAAGCCGAGAGCCAGCGGGAAGACTTGGGAACTGGAACAATGTGAAAGCCAGTGTCTTTCCAGTCTCTATGGCCTTGCAAAACATAGAGGCCATTGGATGTATAATTATTTATCTTAAGCATAAATACATTTACATTCAGAAAATTAAGCAGAATTCAGCAAAATTCCAAACATTTGCAAAGCACGACTGAATATCCTCTGCAAACCCAAAGTTTTATGGCCGCACCAGACTTCTGCCCAAATCTGGGAGGAAGTGAGGCCTGTGGAGCCAGGAAGCTGTCACAGTCATCTTTGAGGGAAGGCCTGTCCTGAATTTGTAGGTCCATGTATTAGTATTTACACATCAGCTGACTCCCATTTTCCTTTTTATCCTCCCGTTAGTGACCTACACAGAAAAGCACCATTGGTCCCCTAAGCATATGCCCAGTTCCCACATTACACTAAGCTGTTCCCATAAGCACAACTTAGCAAGGTCTGTTGGACAATCGCACATGTCCTGGGCTGTGAGGGACGTGAGTGCAGGTGGAGAGGGTGGTGGGAGACTTTCCTTCTTGAAACCTTCCTGAAAGCCTTCCTGTTCTGTGCAAATGCTTCTGGGGCAGCACCAGTCTGTTCCTCGACATCATCACATCAGCTAACATAGACTGAGCGTCTTCAATGGGACAGGCACCAGAAAGTGGTCTTTTGGGGGGGAGGGGCAGGCTCCATTTTATAAACATTAAGTCATTTATCTAAATTCTTGGCAAGTAAGTAGAAAGCGAAGCTTTTTAAAATGCTTTTTTTGGTGGGGGGTGGAGGGGCATTCTGTCCAAGGTCAAGGTGTTGTTTCAACTCCTCTAACTTCATAGGACTCAGATTGCAAAATCCCCTGTGGATCTTGTTGAGGTTTGTGTTTAGGCTTTAGTAGAACAGATCTAGAGAAGTCCTTACTCTAGGATTGAGGTCAGAAAACTTTCTTAAGGGCCAGGTGGTAAACATTTTAGGTGTGTGAGCCATATGATCTCTGAAGCAAATGACCAGCTGTGTCACTGTGGCTTGAATATAAACAAATGGGCTTGGGTGTATTCCAATAAAACTTTATTTACACACGTAGGTGAGTATGTTTATAAATTATATAATTATATATTATAGGAGCCATAACTTGCTGATCCCTGCTATAGGGCATGGTCCTTACTCCTAAGGCGTGGTCTTTCCGGTGTCTTAACTAGATCCCCTGGTGTTAAAAAGGTCTCTACACTCTGGCTGGGCCAGAGCTTCACCACCACCTAGAACTTCTCAATCTCAAGTATTTCCATTCCATTCACAACCTTGTAGCAGCCGCTCCTGGTAAACTTTGTGTAGACTTTTCCCATGCATGTGCAGCCTGCCCTCCTACCACATCGAGTTCTGGGGACATACCCTCTTGCACAGCTTTCTTCCTCTTTGATGGTACGCCCCACAGATTCTGGTCCCTTCTGTAATCCCCTGTATCCTCTGACCCCTTTATCCTCAGGCCAATGGCAATACCATGCTCTATTTGGGTTCCACTTCCCTACATCACTTTAGAAAATTGTCCCTAGACAGAGAACTGAAGAAAATGAGAACTTACTTCATGATTTTCTCTTTTTTTCATAGGTCATGGTCTTGTGTTACCCACTGACAAAAATGCCAGAAAGCATGTTGCTTATATATGCCATCCATTTATACAATGGTTTATGGCCTGGGGTTAGTCCAGTGCCAGTTTTCCTATCATGGGCAAATGCAGAAATCCCCACGTTCACACCTGTCCCCTTCACCTATTCTCTACTCTGTAGCCGAAATGATCTTTTCCATTTAAACATCTAATCATCCCCAGGGCTTTCCCTAAAATGGTTCAACGATTCCCTATTGCTCTTAAGATAACATCTAAGGAACAAGATCTGTTTTTGCCCAGCAGTGAATCCAAACACACAGCATGGAGCCTACCCTATGCTAGATATGTAATAAATATTTTTTAGTAAATGAATGAATGAATGAGAAATGACATTTTTGGCAGAGAGAACACATAAGCAAAGACAGGGAAGCAAAAGACAGCATGGGGATTATTGAATTATTCAGTAAAATCCCAACACAAGATGCTGACTACAAATGACTCAATGGCTTCATGTATAGAAAATATGATAATTGAAGATCAAGGCATTAAATTGCCATTTTTCAATTATGCAAGACCTTAAACCTTGTCCTCAGCATGAGGTTCTTTGGTTGGATAGGGCTGTCTAAGCAAGGCAAGGAAAGTTTTCCTTGGACCTGGGATGGCTGTGCTCACAGACAGGCAGACAGACAGATGGACATGTGAGCAGGCCAAAGGAATCATCAGTTTGCTAAAAATAATACCCCAAACAGTTTTTCATGGAAACCTGAAAAGAAGAGAAAACAGATCGATAGCGAGCACACCATTTGTGAAATGTTGACGTCCTGCCCACATCAGAGCAAGTGAATCACCTTGGAGACCAAGTTCTTTCCTAGACAGGAGAGGAAGTGACTAAGGGAACTGGTACTCTGGAAGCCAGTAAGGCCCCAGAGTACTCATGAGTTGATGAAATACATCTGATAGCAAATTTTAGATACAGAAAATTGTCATTTGTGATATTCAGGAAAGGGAAACACAAGATTTGGGCAGAAATGTCCCAAGACATTTTAGGAGGTGAAGTTCAGAGAAGTTCGGAGGAAAGAAAGACATAAGCCTGTGGCTTGAGGCTGTAAGGAAGAACTCAAGGGCATCGGAAGTCCTCTAAGATGTTGTTTTAACTGTGCACTAGCAAATACTCCCAAGTGAGAAAGCCAATGACCATGACGAAGGAAAGGGGGAGGCTGCTTGGGTACTCTCTTAGGAGGTCTGAAGAAGAGAACAGAAATCCACATTCATTGCGTGCCCTTGGGGTGAGAGCACACTGCGTAGGGCCTTCATAAGTTAGCTTGTGGTACCTTCATAATAACCCTGTAGGTTAGGTCCTATTATTTCCATTTTAAAAGCGAAGAAACTGAGGCTTAGGTAAGTGAAAATGTCTGAAGTCACAGACCTAATATACAGCAGAGCTGTGATTTGGACAAGTTAGATTTGTCTAATTCCAAAGCTCATGGTCCTTTCCAAACACCTGATTGTCTCCCTGGTGTGCTGTGTCTCTATGGGGTAGGCAGTATGTTGGTGGGCAGTCTATGTTTTCAGGACTCAGGTCTTTCTGGTTCCTGGGTCATAGGGCATTGAATGCAGTGTCACCGACAAAAAGGAGGTTCACAATGATTGCGTGTGTGTCATTTCAGAAATGAGAATGTTAGTCCTATTCCTTTACTGGTAAGAATCTTTTCCATTCCCTTACTCTTCAGTATCAACTTTAGAATTTATGTATGAATGTATACATGTCATAGTCAAAGACCAAAGTCTGGCTGTATCCATGGGTCCTGAAGGAACAATTACAACTCCATGGATGTGTATGTGTGCTCGGCGGTCGCACTGGGTTTTAAAACCAATTAAAAAGAAGCTTTGGTCTAACATAGGACTGATAGCACTTGAAGGTGCCCACTAAGCTTAGTTCCTTACGGTGCAATGCAACCTTTATAAGATTCTTTCCACCTGTAGCAAGGCCAGCCCACTCTTCATTTGCTAGGAGTCCTCAGCAAGGAAGTTTGCATTAATGATCAGCCATGGAAACAGAAACAAAATGTAGAAACCCATGGACTCTTCCACCATCTGCATCATCTGGAGTGCCGTAATTTGTAGATCATCCATTGTCTTGTACGCTCTGATGGGTTTTTTGTTGTTGTTTGTTTTTTTAAAGACTTTATTCATGAGAGACAGAGAAGGGGGGGCGCAGAGGTAGATAGAGAAGCAGGCTCCCTTCAGAGCAGGGAGCCCGATGAGGGACTCGATCACAGGACCCTGGGATCATGACCTGAGCCAAAGGCAGACGCTTAACCGACTGAGCCACCCAGATGCCCCCACACTCTGGTGTTTTTATTCAGGAAGGCATAGGGGACATATGCTGGTAAGTTTGGGTGTGTGTGCTGAGAGGAGAGCAGGCAGGAACCTAGAAAAAAATGTGTGCAAATGTGGCAGGGGGCAGAAAGCCCAGCAGGGATTGCTGGTTTCCTAGCAATCGATGACCAATTTCCCTCTGGGACTATTCCCAGAAGTGTAGATCATTTTAAAAATAGATGCAGGTCCTGGTTCAGTTACTGACACCGCTTTACTCGAGGCTGTGTGCAAGAGATCTCTCCCAGAAGATCTTAACATCTTGGATTAGGTTTGGGGGTTCACATTCCTGGGTCTCCTTTTAGAAGTTTGTTCCTCGTTTGCCAGACTCCTTGGATTTTATCTCAGGGAAGCAGCTCCAATCCACAGTGATTCAAAATATTTTTTCCCCACAGAATCAAATAGGGGCAATTGTTACTCTCAGGAGAATCAGACCATTCTCCAAGACTCAGCTCACACACCACTTGCTTTGTGAAATCCTCTCCAACTGGTCTAGGCCAAATGCCCTTCCTATCTTCCTCTGCACTCCCAAATTTGACCTGCGCTTATGGCACATATTTTTCTAGACAGCCATTTTTGTGCTATCCTTCCCAATGGACTGGGCACTTCTCCATTGCATCTTATTTGTCACTTTCCAGTGCCCAGCAGAGACCTTATATATAATAGGGGCTCCGGAATGCATAGTAAATGACTGATCAAGTAGACAGAGTCCTAAAGATTTCCCATCTTCCCTCAGACTGCCCTCCCCATCCCTAATCATCAGCTCTATCTTCCACAACCTGGGTAAGAGGAGATAGCAAGACCACACTGTCCAGGACTGCAGATGTCATTGCTGTGCTGGTACAGAAACTGGGATGATCCAGTCCTGGAGGGCCACATCCTGTGTGTCAAGAGTGAGTCTTGCCTGAAAGAGGACATCATTCTTGGCACCAAGTACCTGGGGATGAGCTGCTTCTCAGACCAGAGCTGGCATCTGTGAGCCACTGGGCTGCCTGTAGGAATGGGGTTCTCTAAGCTTAACCTTGACAGTACTGAAATATCATGAGGCACCTCCTGGGTGAGCTGGTGCCATCTATTTGGAGTCAACCCAGAAGCTAGGAAGTGAGATATCAGGGAAGGGGCTGGGATGGATGGCTGCCTCCAATGGCGTGCGGATCCCTTACTGAAAGGAGAGGAGAAACTGAGTCTGAGTGTCTCCCTCTTTGTTCATTCTCTGCCTTCCCTTAAGATTTAGTCAACTTCCCTGCATACCTTATCTCCTCCCAGTAGTTTCATTGGGGAGCCACAGGGTTGATCTGAGACCAGGCTTGGGCTAGTAGGCTTTAGGAAAAGCTAGTACAGGGAGCGAGCTCAAAGGAATAGCTGGAGCCAAAGGAAACCACAATTGCAAGGCCAGCTGCCTCTCACAACCAGAAGCTTCCCTTCCAAAGTTTAAACCCTCTGGGTTTATGCCACTTAAAATAAGCTTTCTCTGCTTCTCAGAACTCAGCTAGCACAGGATGAAAGGAAATACCACTTATTCAGTATTTGCCCGTATCAGGCATTTTAGATACTCATCTAGTCTAATATACCCATCAGCCCTGTAATGTAGAGAGTCTTCTGTTCATCTTATAGCAGATGAAGCAGGTTTAGAAGGAAGTGACCCCTCACAGGACAACTGTGCAGCAGAACTAGGCATTGGATCCAGGCTTCCACATTCCTAATCTTGGCCCCTTTGGCTTCCTACATTTGAGACATCTACAAACATGCATTATATAGCTCTCCCCGGAGCCCATCCCAAGGGCATTTTTCACTAAGTGCTGGAGGCACATTTGACCTTTCCCCATTTTTTATCTTTGTGGGCTCCATGACCCCAGGTCTGCTCCTGAGTGACTCAACCAGACCCAACCAGTGCTGCATGCAGGCTGAAGGAGAAAGAGCCCTCCACCCTATCCCATCCTGCAGCTGCTGCTCCCAATCAAAGAACTAGCAGGGGAGCTGAGCTGGAAAGGATCTCAGAGCCCAACTAGTGGAACCCCATTATTTTCAATACGGGGGCCCAAGTCTATGGAGAAAAGTGACTCGTTCAAGGCCACACGTGGTAAATGGGATGGGTGGGGCACTGGATCCAGGCTCCCCAGTCCTAGTCATCTGCCTTAACTTAGATAGCTAAGGTCCAAATTAGGGATATTAGGGCTGCCACTGGAGTCACCTGCTCCCTGCAGAAGGTCAGGCCTGACTTTGGGGGGGTTGCTGTGCCAGCTCCCCGACAGGGCAATGCTGGACCCGTGCAGGCATGGAAATACTGCATCGTCATGTGAAGCTAAGATTAACTGGATAAAGGCACATTACTCCAAGACACGGAGATAACTGCCCTGTCTCTGTCTGCCTTTTTCTCTCATTTTAAAGCCTGTGTCCCTATTGTCAAGTCAGCAATCCAATTAACTGAGATTTTTGAGGGAAGCCACAACAATGAAAAATGAAAATCTTGACTAGGGAGGCCTGCCCTGCCTCATTAATCCACTGGTCGGTTTGCAGTGGATGGGGTTGAAGTTGGCTTCCCCACCATCTCCAAGACAGTTCTAGAATGCTGATTAAAGGAGCTCAAGCCCTCTATTCTAGAGATAAAGATCTTTGCCAGCGGCATCAGCACAATCCCTGGGTGGGTGGAAAGTCACAAAAGGTACACCACTCTGCTCGGGTCTCCTGAATTATCTTTTTCATTTGGTGTCTTTCCGCCAATAGGAGTATCCAGGGGTTGAGAAAGGCGTTTATGTCCCCGAGGAGCAGTGTGAAGAGGCACTGCCTGCCATTCACACCGAGAGGTGCCAGCAAGCCACTCCTAGCCTTCGTCCCTGGCCTGCCCTTGACTCTGACTTTGCAGGCTCTCTCTCATTAATAATAACCGACTTCCTCACATGAGCTGTCACACTCCCCAGGCCAGGAACCTCTCTGCCTCCATTGTCTTGCTTGGGTTTTGAGACAATTATAGGAGATCCAAAAGCCCATTTTACAGGTAAGTATAGTGAGATTCAGTGAAGACGTAACAGTGGGTGGCAGAGCTGGGGCTTGAAAACAGTTTCTGCCTCCACATCGATCCCCTTCTTTGGATAGGATACCACCTCTTTACTTCCTGTGCCATATCTTTTCCCCTTTGTTGTTCTCTGGAATGGTCTTTAGAGGTGGAGTGGACACTTTTAGTCTGCCTTTCCAGCATCCATGTATGTCCACCTTCCTTCCCAAGAGAACCCGGCATCTGTTCAGACATCCCCCAGCAGAGGAAGAGGGAAGATGAACCCCACCCCTACACTGGTCTAAGGGTCATCTCATTTCTCTTGGCAATAGGAAGGGTCAATTGCCCCAATTCTGGCCAACAAGAAGGGAGGCAGAGTCTTTGGAGAAGCTTCTGGTAAAATCTCTCTTTTTTAAGAGGGAAGGAGAGGTTCCCCTTTTTCCTCTGGACATCGTCCTGTTCATGTGTGGTACCCAGGACTGCTGTAGACATCCTGCTACCAGCCTGAGGGTGAAACCAGTCCTTGAGCGGAGAGAGGACTAGAGTCTGGGTCCCTGGGGGAATAGTGAGTGCTGACTGTCACAACTCTGGGGCCCAGCTGAACTCTGGACTTTCTGGTATGGGCACTCTGAAGGGCCGTACTGTTCATGTGGGTGCTGGAGGGACTTTGGCTCTTGGCACTGGCAGCATCCTTACTGACTTGGGTCATCCTGCCTCCTGACTGATAATCTTCCTCACTCAGTGCTCACCTCCCTTCTGCCTCCCTCTGCCACTGCCAGGAGCCTTACCATTACACAAAAAGAGCAACTTGAAGTAGAGAGTATCTGGGCACTCTCCTATCTCAGGACAAAGACTTGGAAGAATTGAGACAATTATGATTTTGCTTTTAATTTTACTATCACTTGTGTTTTCTGGCCATATATATGGTACTCAACAGCCTTGGGAGTGGTGAATACTCCTCCTCCTATTCAAGGAATGACCCTGTCCATGGTCCCTGCTGGGGACAGGGAGGGCCAAGGAGTCATGTTCATGTCCCATGACCTTCTTTCAAACCAGGCCACAACTGACTGAATAAGGCAGAAATATTGGACTTAAGAGAGAAGCATTCCAGCTACCAGCTGGCCAATAAAACATGGCCTCTCTTAACAGACAAAACAGGAGTCAATCAAATTTCTTTTTGTCTGAGTAACCTGAACTAAAGACACAGAACAAAGTCACCAGCCAGTAGAGGAATGGACAGAAACACACCTGGGAGGGGTGTGGTCAGCCAGGTTTTGTTACATGACAGCAATGCAGGAACTGAAAGGTTTGCAAACTCTTGGGAGGCACCTGGAGCCCTGAAGCTCTTTCAGCTCTAGGTTCAGTAACCTCTATCTCCAGGATCCCGTTTTCCACTCCTTGTGATAATCTCCCATTATCTGAGATGTCTTCTTGCAGCTAGAGCTCCCTTCCTTGGCAAAACTCACAGGGCCCTCAGTGATCTGCCTCGCTTTGCACACCACTATGCTCTCCCAGGTACCTGTGTCCTCCTAACTGAGTTGCCTCCACTCCAGCAGATATGCTGGGTTCTTCTACGTCTTTGGTTCATGCTATTCTCTCTGCTTGGAATGTCTTTATTCTTTGTCCACCTGTTGAGATCATAATCATCTTCTAGAACCCAAAGCCAGCAGCCCCTTGGTTCTTTCAAACATATATGTTCACTCCTTCTCTGGTGTCCTCTTGCATGCATTCGTTCAAACATTACTTGTTTAGTACCTGTTATATGCTCTATGTCATTACTATGAAAGAATGTTGGATAAGGAGATTGTAGTGGGTTGAGGGTGGTGCTATTTCAGTGAGGGCATCATGGACTGCATCTCTGGGCAGAGTCTGCATGTAGTGAGGCAGTGACCTTGTAAAGATCTGGGCGGGGTTGGGGGAGCAGTTCTGGCAGAGCGAACTGGCAGGCAAAACCCTAGGGGTGAGAATATGTCTGGTGGGGGAGAAAGCAAGTGTGTATGGAGTGCAGTGAATGAGGGCCAGAGCAATGGTTAAACAACAGGGCAGGGGGATATGATGTAGCCTCTGTGGGTCACTGCAAAGAATCTGTATTTTGGTCTAAGCATAAAGGGAAGCTTTGGTGTTAGGGGAATGAGAGAGGAGTGGGTACCACTGTTTGATCTGCATCTTGAAAAGGTTGGTCTGGTTGCTTGGTTGTGGGGAGGTGAGCAAGGAAGTGGTGTTCCTGGCAGAGATGATGGTGGTGGCTGTGAGGGTAAGGAGCTGCAGAACTGGGATCTCCTCTGGAGGAAGAGCCAACAAGACTTGTTGGTGGACTGGATATGGGAGGAGAGGGTGAGGGAAAGGGCAGAACTGACTTTCAGATTGGGGCCTAGGGAATTTTGGTGAATGGAGGCACCAGTCATGAGAGGGAAACAACAAGCAGAGGAATGAGTTTGGAAGTGGAAATCAAGAGTTGGGTTTGGGTGTGGCACTTATCAACCATATTGTAAGACTTGGTTACAAATCTTGGACTCCTTGAGGGGAGGGGCTGTGCATTTTTTAACCTCTGTCTCCTCCACTCTACTAAGCCCAGGTCCTCACAAACAGTAGACACTTGACCCATTATTGATGAATGCTTTGATTGCCACAATGTCCTTATTCCTAAAAATTTGCAAATATATCAGATTTCATTGCTTTCATTGGCTTACTTGATGACCAGATATCATTGCTTTCATTGGCTTACTTGATGACCACCACACCATTTCATTCTAAATTTTGATGACTCTTCAAATGGCGGTGACCATCACTCTTTAGTTCCAAGTCTGTCTGATCTCCCCATGTACCTGTCCCCTCCATCAGCCCTTTCATGGTCAAACAAAATCAAAATAGGTTCCAGGGGAGCCCTCAGGTTAAAGACACACTTTGTTAAGTTCTCTATTAGCATACCTTGGTTCAGGGAGGTGTTATGGTCTGTTCCTTCTGGGCTGTGCCAAATTGGCCAATCAATCACCACTCAGATACTGAACACCTATAATAAGCCCTTGCATCTGCCTAGCACTTTGTAGCTTACAAAGCATTTTTATATATCCTCTCACTGGACTTGCGCAACCAACCTCTGAGTTGACAGGGCAGATCTCTGGATATTAAATTCCCTATTTCATTTCAGCTTCCGTAACTTGTGTCAAGGATTTTAACTAAGACTGTTCCTTCTGCCAGAAGTGTCCTTGTTTCCTTGTTTCTCTTTTGGCCTGGGAAACTTCCACTTAACCTTCCCGAATCATCTTAACTATGAAATAACACCTTCCCTGGCCCTCAGGCAGAGTTAATCACTCATCCTTTCCTCTTCTGTATTACTTGGGCCATGTGCATGTGCCTATCTATTTAGTTATTGTGCTGTACTGGGTAGCTATAGATAGGCATAAAATGTATAGTACATATCTAAGTATCTGTCTCCTCAAGAGGTAATACATAATATTTTCCTTGAAGGGAGGGGAGGTATCTCATTCTTCTCAGGGTCCCAATGTCTGATATATTCTCTTACACATAGTTAGCAATCAATAAATGAATGACAATATGGTTATTTTAAAAACTTGAGGTCATATTGTGGGGGACTTCTGCATATTTTGCTAAGGAATATGGATCTCAGCCTGTAGGCAAAAAAGAGCCAGTGGAAGCTTGATTTATATCACAAAAGGCAGATGGCAGGCTCATTTCATAGGATTTATTTCCCTGAAAGCTGATGAGGTCTGATTTATATCTTCTCTTGAAGGTCAGGTGATGGACTGTTCAACTCACTCTGTCATTCTCTCTAACAATGGCTTTCATGAAGTTGTGATGGTGGGAATGGTGTCAGTGATACACAACCTGTTTGTCCTATTCAGGGAACTTCATGAAATTTCATTTCAATTCATCAAACTTTTGTTGAGCATCTACTATGTGCCTGGCAGTGTGCTCAATGCTGTGACAATAAAGCAACATGGTTGGGAACTCCCTTTGCCAAAACTCTGGAGGAGGGGCCTGTGAAGCATGTAGAAGTGTGACAAGTCTGGGTCTCAGTTCCCTGTCTTGCAGCTTTCATCCCACGCTGCTATGATTTGCTCCCAGAGGAGTTGAAGCCTGGCTGTGATTGATGAGCTCCCGTCACCCTCATGACACACTCTCCTGAACCATTTCACCAACACTCAGGTGAACCTGCAGTACCAGGCTGATGGGATGGGCCCCAGGGAGTGGGGCAGTGGAGGGCCGCAGCAATGATGAATTTAAGTGTCAAAGCTGCTCACCAGAAAACTTAATTGACTTCCTCAGGCTCTTCCTTCTGCCACATAATCATCCATTCACCCATCTCTCCATGCATGCATCCATTCATTTATTCATATACCCATTCATATCTTTATGTTTAAAGTGCATATCTGTGTGTCTTCATTATTATATACTCATCCATCCATCCATGCATCCATCCATTTCTTCTTTCATCCATTCATTAATATCTTTGTGCTTAAAATCACATCTACCTGTCCTTGTTGGTGCAAGTTCATGTGTTCATCCATCCATCCACCCATCCATTCACTTAAATCTTTATCGTTACAACATGTATCTTTCTTTGCTGAAAAACCATGAGTGACTTTCATGAGCCACAATCTAGAAGTAAAGTCCCTTATCTAAGCATTCACAATTCGCCTTGGTTTCCTGATCATACGTACATGAGCACTCCCTTAGCCAGATGGGTCTGCCCATCCTCCCCTGGCAGGCAGGATCTTGCCTCCTCTCCTTTTCCCCCATCACCCTCCCTTGCTAAGTGCCTTCCCAGTCACTCCTATCTACTTCTTGTTTGTTGCTGTCCAACTCTTTATCTGCTCAAATCTTCACCCCCTCATGAGACTATCCACTCTAATCCTACACCAACTGTTTGTCTCCTGGCTGGTCCATCCCTTCTCCAAACTCCTAAATCTCTTAGCATCTGACCTACCCTTTGGGCACTTGGCCCCTATATCCTTATATTTATCTTTTTATAAATGAAGACTTTCTCCCCTGAGGGGTCTGCCTTTTCTCAGTACAGCTGACCCTTGAACAAAGCAGGGGTTGTGGCACTGACAACCTGCACAGTCAAAGCTCCACTTACAACATTTGATTCCCCAAAACTTAACTACTAATAGCCTACTGTTAACAGGAAGCCCTATGGATAACATAAACATTTGTTTAACACGTATTTTGTGTATGTGTTATATACTGAATTCTTACAATAAAGTAAGCTAGAGAAAAGAGGATGTTATTAAGAAAACTATAAGGAAGAGGAAATACATTTACAATACTGCACTGTATTTATATAAAAAAAAATCCATGTATAAGTGGATCTGCACAGTTTAAACCCACGTTGCTCAAGGGTCAATTTCAGTACTAAAGGCCAATTCCTTTGACCCTGTCCCACCTAGCCCTGAACCCATCAGGGCTCAGAAGAGTTGGGAATGAGTCTTGTTACTCCAAGCCTTGTGCGCATTATTGCAGGCCTGAATCCTGGGCACCTGTGGGACTCTGGTCTGAAGCCTCCATTCTCAGACCATCAGGACATATAAGGACAGTGCAGGGTGGGTCTCACATAGAAGCCAGCTTGGCCTTGACATCTGTGTCACTCTTCTGGGACCTAGCGCTGGATGGAGCCTGCTTCCCTTACTCCAAATCTGATGAGTACTTTCTGTCACTCACTGGTCCCAGGGAGCCATGCCATTGCTGTGTGTGTGTCCTTGAGTGTTACCTTCTGTTAGTTACCTATCACTGCACAGGCACTTTAAAACTTATTGTTTCTCGTGCTCTTGTTGACTGGCTGACCGGTTCTTCTTCTGGTCTTGCTTAGCTACATTCAGGTAACTACAGTCAGTGTCGGGGTTTCCTGGATGACTCGGCCCATATGTCCTGGGCCTCAGCAGGGGTGACTGGAACAGCTTCTCATACTCCACATGGGCTTTCTCCATATGGTATCTCCATCCTCAAGGAGGTCAGGGTAGGTTTCTTCAGAATGTGGCAGTCTCAAGATTCCAGGAGTGTGAAAACAAAAGCTGCATGACCTCTTGGGACCTTGACTCTAGAATTAACTCAGTATCTCCTCCACCACATTCTACTGGCCAAAGCAAGCCCAGATTCAATGGTGGGGAGAGATGTCACTTCCCGATGGGAGGAGCTCTAAAATATTGGGGCTGGGTTTTTCAATCTATCCACATCATCTCCCCTGGCTCATCTACCAGACTGACCTCCCTCAGGTGGTACATTGTTCCAGATTAAGCCTGAGTTCATGATTTTTGGAAACAGTATACAATATCATGGACTACTACCTCTGGGTCCATCCCTCTAGCTGGGTCACCTAAAGCATCTTCCTGTTATGATATTCCCAACTCGAGTATATGGTCTAGGAGCGAAGGGACTTTGTCTGGGTCCCAGTCAGTCTCTACAAACTATCTTACTGCATATTTTTTACAGTAGTTACCACTATCTAAAGTCTAGCTTTTGTTATTGCATGTTGCTTTGTTTTATTTTGTTTACTTGCACATTGTTTTTCTGTTCCACCAAAACGAGAACTTCATGTAGGAACTTTGTTTTTTCACTGACAAATTATCAGCACCTAGAGGCATTACTTAGCCCATGGTAAGTGTTCAGTAAATATTTGTTGAATGGATTCAAGCCCCTCGAAGATTGTGATCAACACTTACACCCCCCATTCATAGCCCCTCTCCTAGCTCCTGTCAATAGAAGATGCCCATAAACACCTGTTATTTGAGGATAATTCATTCATTGATTATGCATAGTATGAAATGTCATGAAGATTCCAGAGACCCTCTTTATGTCAATTTTACAAATGTTTCTAAGAGTCTTACATTTGTCCTGAGAGGGTTCTGGTCATTGGAAGGGTATAATTTCTTTGGTGAGACAAAATTTGAACATCTGGAAAGACAAGAGGATGTTGTCCATTTCATGCAAATTCCTTCAAATAAATTCATCTCAACCATTCAGATGTATGTTGGGTGGACATTCAGATGTATGCTTGGTAGACATGAAAAATAAAACATGAAAACCCCACCACCACTATCCCTCAAGATTTCCTAGGCTTTCATTCAGATGGGGCTGTTCATTGAGGTGAAGTTCCAGGTTATAGGAGACATTATGTGGAAGAGATTTTTGTCTTTTCTCTGGCAGGAGTTGGAGATTGTGTTCTATTCCCCCCTGAAGCTAGAGAATTCAGTGCTCAGAGTCTGTACTAGCCAACTGACCACATTGAGCAATGTGTTCCATTTACACCAGCCAAAAGATGGATGGATGGATTTGCTATCACATGTACTAGAAGGGTTTTGTTGGAGGCCACTTACCACCCCTATTGAATGTGGTTTCTTCACCCAGGAGCTTGTATGGAACCACTATTGGTTTAGTGCCCAGAAGGCCTCAGAGAGATCCTACATGGCATGGCAAAGAATGGGGAGCATAGTGAGCCCCCTGCCCTTATCACATCTTCACCCCTAGCCATAAGTAGAGGAGTTCTAAAACTGAGGGTAGGAAGCTCCTGACTCCAAATCCAAGTGATGATAGGACCAGATTTTCAGGCTGATCTATAAATCAAATCTTATTACACGAGGCCCAACTGCTCACCTGAATTAAGGCTGAGTCAGTGTGAGGGAGCAGTACCAATAAACATTTCTATGTATGACAGGAGACCACACTTATGGAGATCCCCAAAGGAGTGACTGGTGCGGTGCAGTGTACCTGCTCCATGCTTTCCAGGAACGGGCATAGTTGCAAGCTATTGTCTCCAGGAACAATCCCATTCTCTGCCCTCCACCTGCTTTCAGCCATCTGCATTGCCTGTGCTCCATGACGGGCCCACTCCACCTATCACTGCCATCCCCATGGAATGTTACAAGCATCTGCATATTAGATCTTGAAGGTGACTATGAAATGACCTGGGATCCCGAGTCTTAATTCTTCCAGAGAAATAAATTTGCTCTCAGAGTCTGAAACTAAGGCCTTCCCCAAACACACAGATGCCAATCTTCAGAAGGGCCGTAAGACTTATCACAGAGGTGAAATATGGGCTTCATGTCATGCGTTTGCATGGATAAGCCATGGTCACATAAGGGATTCAGAGTAAGAAAGATGGCAGATTTTCCCCTTAGGAGCCCTCTCTTGAATACCTGCACCAACCTGAGTTAAATGGGTCCACTAGACCATTTAGAAGACACTGCCATTTTCTGTGGCATTTTGTTTTATTTATATTACAAATATACAAAAATATAGAGAATAATAAAATACCCACCACCCTCCTTAGGTAATGAAACTTCATATATACAACAGGAAGCCTCTGACTCTCCTGGATGTGATTCCCTCCCATTTTTCCTTCCCCAGAGATATCCATCATCTTGAAATGGATAGTCCCATGCTAGAATTTATGCTTCTAGTGTAAGTGTGATAATAAACATCAGCTTTGTTAACAGTTTTGTTTGCCGGCATTAGATCTTTGTATGCACAAATACTCTTTCAGGATTCATTGTAACTTTTTCTTTCCTTAAGCTCTTGCTATTTATTCATTTAATCATCTATTTTCCTTTTGATGGAATGGTAGTTTGTCTCTAATTTTTCACTACTAGACTGTTGCCATTAACTTTCTTGCTCACATTTCTCTCTGCACCGGGAGGTGGAGTTCTCTTGGGTAGACTTGCTCCATTTAGTTATGTGAAGCTTCAATTTAGGTATTGCCAAATTGCTCCCTAAAGTGGTTGTACCTGCATTAGCTTGGGTTCTCATTACTCTACAACCCAGCCAGCACTTGGTACTCTTGCACTTTTGAAATGCCTGCCCATCTGATGGTGGGAAATGGCGCCTTATTCTTGCTTTAATTTGCATTTCCCTGATGACCAGTGAGTCATGCTTATTGACCATTTCTGTTTCCACTTCTTTATCTTACCTCTCCATATCCTTTTTCATTGTTCTATTGAATTGTTGATCTTTTTCCATGTTGATTTATAGCAGGGTATCTTAAGAGCAGCCCTACTGACATTTTGGACTGGATGATTACTTCTTCCAGGGGACTGCTCTGTGATTGCAGGAACTTTAGCAGTGTCCCTGGCCCCTTCTGGGTGGATGCCAGTAGAAAGCTCTCCCCTCTCATCTCAGCTGTGACGAGCATGTCTCCAAGCATCGCCAAGTCATCCTCAGTTGAGAATATTATAGGGATACTTTATCTTTCATGGATATTAATCCATTGTCAGATATACAGATTGAATATATCTTCAAAAAGATATTCTGGGATAGTCAATAGATCTGCTGCTTCTTTTTTCTCAGAAGCTTTGCTTTGGAGAAAGGAAGAAAGAACAGCCTATGCTGTGTCCAAAGTGCTAGTGTGGATCTCTGTCTTTCCATCCTTGCTTCAAATCTACTAAGTATGTGTTGATATCCCTACTTCACAGATAAGGAACTGAGTCTAGTAATTTGTCCAAGGGCACTGAGCCCTTCTAGTAGCAACAGTATGAATTCAGGTCTGTCTAGCTGCTTCAGGAGAACGGAAAGAATGTGTCACTAGGAAGGGGGAGGTCTCAGGTTTTGTCTCAGCTCTGTCACTAGGTGACTGTATGATGAGGACCTGTCCTCCATGCCTATCTGTTTCCTCAAACAGGGGCCCCCTTCACAGAGGGAGGCGAGGGGCTCTTTAAACACGCATGCTCAGAGAGCAGGGGCTGCCCCACCTAATGGCTCTGCAGACTCTGAGTGGGGCTGCCGTCAGCTGCACCAGTGATTAGTTAACACATGAAAATAAAAGCCTGTTTAGAAACAGAGCCCATCATTCATTTATAGTAATCCAGTGCAAGTTTTTTTTTTTTTAATAAAAACACTGGACACGGTTCCTAGTCAAAACCAAACCATCCAAATAACTCCAAACACACCTCCTCACTCACTCACTTTCTCTCTTACCTCCTCCTAGAAGTCCACCTAGACTGACCTGGCTAAGCCCTGCACCCTTCAGGTTTTAGGCTTTCATTGTCCCTCAACTTCTGTGCACATGGAGCCACCCCTGGATAATGTTCTTTGATTCCTCTGTACGTGTTTTCTGATGTCTCTGTGCCTCTGTATGTCTTTGGTAAATGAAAAGGGCATAGGTTTAGAGAGAACCCAGTTCACATCTTACTTCCAGCACTTTCCAGCTGTGTGACTTCAGGCAATGGACACTCTTGGCCTAAGCTTGTGGCAAATAGAGATATTACTTATGATTAGATGGATGGAGCCCACAGTCTGGTGCTTAGCATAGAGCAGGTACCCTTTTCCCTCCTGGGCAAGCCTGGCATCTTTTTTTTTTTCCATTCCTTCTTAATTCCACATCCCAGACCTGCAGTGGCTTAACCTGCACAGGAAAAACAGGATGGCCTATAAAGGGTAGGTGTTGGAACCAGACCGCCTTGCCTCAAGCCCTGCGATACTTCTAACCAGCTGTGTGATTTCAGCTCACGTTGCTTCAGTGTCAACTGGAAAATGGAATGACAATGGGTCACAGGGTACTTGTGAGTGTAACTGAACACTCAGTAAAAACGCAGAGCATCCCGGTGTTCTTGGTACCAGCAGGGATGACATGGGGGCTGGGGGTGACTATTTACTGCCCACAAGCACCATCCTGGCACCTGCTAAGAAAGGAGAGGGCACCTGCTTTTCGAGTTTAACACACCTGAACTGGAATCACATCAGTTCTACCAATGTGGTCCCAGGGAAGGTACAGAACATCTCTGGGCTTCAATTTCCTTGTCTGGAAAATAGGGGTAATAATAACACCTAATCCCGACAACCTGAGTGATCTGGGAAGCAGATTCTACCCCCTCCCGCTCCGCCCCCCCACTCTCCAGAGTCTCCAAAAGAACCCAGACCAGCTGATACCCTGATTGCGGTCTTTTTTTTTTTTTAACCCTGATTGCAGTCTTGTGAGACCCTACAGCAAGGCCACTTGGATTCCTGACCTATAGAACTGTGAACTGATACATGGGTATAGTTTTAAGTCACTGAGTTTCTAGCAATTTGTTAAAACAGAAAACGAACACTCTCTACAAGATCGAAGATGCCACTTACGGGAGGGGTATTGAGGAATTGTGAGCTCCTGAAGGGTAGAAACGGGTGTCCCTTATTTGGAGCCTCTAGCACCTGGTGTACAGTAAATACTCAATGAGCATTTATAGATGAATCAAGGAATATATTTTTTTAAATGAGCAAAAAAAAAAAAAAATCCAGACTCAGTCTATAAATAAGTAACTTTCCAAAAAGCTGCAGATGCCAGAATGTGCTCAACCAAGAGGCAGGATAAGTGAGAAATGAGTGCTTAAAGAGCATGCACGATGTCTGGGGCTTGAGGTCTAATCTCAGTTCTGTCTGCTAGCTGTGTGATGTTGCACAAGTTACTTAACCTCTCTGTGCCCTGGTTGTCCCATCTGCAAAATGAAGATAGAATAGTAACTACCTCACAGGGTTCTCAGAGGATTAAGTGAATGCATAACAAGCTCTTAGAATGGTGGCTTGCCTGTTGTAAGCATTCAATAAATATTTGGTATTATTTCACAAAAAGAGCCAGAATCCTTCAAATTTAAGCTTCGTTTTTCCAACAACGTGCGTGATTCATCTCCACGCCCCATCCCTTCATACACACTCCAAGCCTTGTTTTTCTTCTCTATAAAATAAAGAGGTAACCTTAAAAACATTCTCCAGTCTTAAAACTTCTATCACTTTAGAAAGCATTGGACACTTATTTTAATTTAGGAAAATTCCCTTACTTCTCCCTACTACTAGCATTCAAAGTGCAATTCATCAGCAGACAATAAATATCACAACGAGAGGGGTGGACTGAGGGTTGTCTGGCTGTAACCCCATTTCCCAGATGTGACTTCCACAAAGCTAAAGGCCCAGACCAGCAGTGGCTTAACCTGCACCAGGCAAAGCTTCCTTCTTGATGGCCTTATTGATTAGCTGAGCTGGGAGGAGAGGAGGCTATTAGTTTTGTTGCGGTTGTGTTTCTTTATTGGACCCACAGTGCCTCGAATTCCATAAACCCATAAACCAGAACTGGACACAATCTATTCTTAATTATACAGGGACAGCTGATCTGGGTTGCAAATTGTCCACAGCAAACCTTGCTCCCAAATTATTGACAAGACTGTCACTTACCCTAAGTCTATTTTGGCATTAATGGCCCTATTTCTGACTGTGCACATAGCCCTATATTAGAACTATTTTGTGTGTGGCTATTTCTCTACCTGTCTCCCCACCTAGAAGACTTCAGAGGGGCCACCTGGCTATCCGTCTGTCAAACTGAGTTTGATTTTATGCTCCGACCATGACCTTCCTTCCAGTATGGAAGAAGGGGCTGGCTCATCAATAGCTATGTCCATATTCTAGTCAAAGCATCAGGACTCAAACTCCAGCACCGTGCCTGCTCTGCTTAGGCTGGTGCTTTGCATCAGGGTCCGGAGACAATCTCAATTTCCACATCCTCCTGAGCCGCATCTTCAGCATGTTGCTTCCAGAACCTGCCCAGGCTGTTATGAAGCCCAGAGCAAGGAACGCACCAATGTTCAAGGGTAAGCACTCAAGCAGCTTGTAAAGCCTCGTGCAAATCACATAAATAATAATTGGCTGCCACTTGCCAGTTTTATTCAAGCACAGCATGGACAATTAAGAACAAACTGTGTTTGCTTGCTCTGTGGATGAGAAAGGACATTGATGAGCGCACAGCTGAGTTGCAGGTGTAAGGCAGGCATGTTCTGGGCTCCTGGAGCAGAGTGGGCTCGGGTAAGCCTCTGCTTGGGATTAGCTCAGCCAGAGCTATGAGCCCTTCATATTCTTTCCTTTCCCTTGCCTCAGCCCTGAACCCTTGGCAGGGTGTGGGACTCTGTTTCCATAAAACCAATTTATTTTTCCATTTATTTGATTAATTGAAATTGCTAATACTCTGGCCTCAAGGTCGTAAACACTGGGTAATAAAACCCCCTTTACATCTGTCCAGTGCTTTAGTGTTCGTTAAGCACTTTCACATCTATTATCTGATGTGACCCTTAGAACAGCCCTGCAAAGTAGGCAGGGAAGAGATTATAATGGCCAGTTCATAGAGAGGGAGATGTTTGTTGTCAATGGTTACACAGGTGTGATGGAACAGAGGTGAGACCGAGGCTGGCTCTTCTAGTCTATGTCCGGTTCTCTTGTCGGGTGACTGACCATCCCAATCTACCCAAGACTGAGGGGGTTCCCAGGGCCTGGGACTTTTTTAAAAACTGGAAAAGTCTAGGGCAAACTAGGAGGAGATGGTCACCCTACTTCAGGGCCCCAGGCTATCTCTCATGATGGCGTCCTGTTACCCTCACCGGGTTCAGCTGATGGAGGTGTCCTGTGGCCTGGCCCAGCCAAGGCAGATGTTGTACCTGGATGAGTCATCTGGGGGTGCAAGTTGAGAACAGTCAACCATGAATGACTGATGACCCATCTGAACCAGATCTTGGGCTAGGGATGTGTAGGTTGTGGAGGGACATGAGGCAAGGTCTGGACATATGAGTGACCCTTTCTGCCTGGGCTGCTCATGGAGATAGGTCACCAGAGAAGGATCCTGTGAGCCTAAGGGTGCTTGGCCAGAAAGGGGACACTAACAGGAACTGGATGGTCAGAAGGACCTAGATAGAAACACCAAAGACCTAAACAGAGATGCGGCTGAGGCAAAATGGGTTGATGGGACAATGGAGGGGGAGGGAAGGGATCAGAGGAGGAGTGGGCAGAGGGAGGGGTACATATGAGGTAGTCTTAGCCAGAGATGAATCTTGTGGCCACCAGCTGACATCCACAGTATATCTCACCTTTGTGGGCTGTAGCTCCCTCCTAGCCTAGAAGTCAGGCCCTTCCTGATAAATTAGCCAATCCCATTTGGCTGGGAAGGGAGGAAAGGGGAAGTGATTTGCCCAAAGTGGCCTGAGCCTCAGCTGGGTACTGAGTACTCTGGTACTCAAGGCATCTAGCCTTGAACCAGACCAGGAGCCAGGCTGACCACCCCTGGCTTGTTTTCATCAATATGCCCCCTTGTTCACTTTGTTCTGGCCTTGACCCTCTCCCAGGTCCTCTGTTCCCAGGAACTTGGCCATGTTCCCTTAGGGCTTCAGGATGAGAATCTCAATCTTGGTTCCATTTGCCTTGCTTATTAGCATTTTGACTTAAGTAACGTGAGTGAATTCAAATTTGATTGGGAAATCATTGACCTAAACCAAGCCCAGGATAAAGCAATTGAGTCGAAAATTGTGAATACCAGTGGCAATTTTCCATCCCTGCCCAGAGAAGGAAAAACACCCCAGCTGGCGTCACTTCAGAGTCAGGCAGGGAGAGAGGGGCCCTCATCGTGAGCACCTGCACTAGCTGTGTGTCGATCACCACGTGGCTGACAAGAAAGGCCCAAAGGATGGAGTAAATATGGGGAACCATCCAGTGCTGGTGGAAATATTGTAAATAATACAATAGGAACTAGCAAACAGATGGGGTTTCCCGGCTTTAGTGCCGCAACCACGTAGGATGTTATAACCCAAATTTTGGCTTTCTCATCTGCCCGCTTGATCTTTCATCTGATTTGTATTTTCCTTAGGCTTGATATATTGAATATATATCTTTCTATTTTATTACCTGTCTTTCTTGAGGACTGCTTCAAATCCTCAGTGGAACAAAGTGAGGAATAAATACACAATCCAAACAACCCCTCCACAGATTTCTTGGGATTACAGCACTGTGGTGTAAGCCTAGGGAACAGGGGAAGCAGGAGGGTGGAGTGGTGACTGCATGCCTCACTGATCCCCTATACTGGCCAGGCTGCAGCTGGGAGCAGTTGGCTACCTCTGGGTTGTGTCCCCCACTTTCTTGTCTCAGAAGGACCCAGCAAGTGTTCAAACCACTCTGTGAGCTGCCAACAGGTAGAGAGGTCAATGGCAGCTCTTGGATCATGGAACCAGGTAACCCTGTCCCAGGGCCTTATTGGATCATGGTGTCCTGAATATCTTCATAAGGAAGCCAGTCTATCTTTCTGGAACTTTCTTTTCTGGTCCTTCCCAAGTTTCCCCCCTTCAGCCTATCTCTACCATCTCTACAAATCCACAACTTGAGTGAATTGAGACAGCCATTGAAAATTCTTGGGCCGTTGAGATACCTTACCTTCCCAGCTGGCTCTCTGCTCCACTCTTGCCTCCCTGCAGTCCATGCAACAGTCAGCCTGCTGGTTTTAAAGCCTAAATCCTTACTCTACACTCTGCATTGCTCTGGATGTAAAATTCCTGTTTCCTCCCAGGCCTTCCAGGCCCTGCATGCTCTGACCCCTGCCTACTTCTCTCTCCCTTGTTTATGCTTCCCCAGCCTCCCTGTGGCTTTCTGGATGCGCCAAACTGAGCCCTGCCCTCAAGCATCCAGTTGCCTGTTGCAGGATCTTCCTCTTTCTTCACATAGCAAGTCCCTTCTCATTCTTGAGGTCTCAGATGCCACGTTTCTGGAAATGCTTTCTCTCACCAGCACATTTCAACTGGGTCCATCCCCATCGCTCTGTCCAACCTCAAAACTCAATCACATCATTCAACTTGCACCACAGCCCTTTTCACAATCTGCAGTAATCTTCCTTATTTATTCATTTGATTTGTACATGTCTCCCTGAGCAGTGCATAAGCTTCACAGGGCAGAGACCTGATATGTTTTCATCCTTGTTATATTCCTGGCAGGCACCTACAACCTTGACTGCAACATAAGAGGTTCTTAACACATATTTGTGAGACAAATGTATCCACAACTGAAACCAGGAGTTGGCAAACTATGGCCTATGGGCCAAATCTGGCCTACCGCCTGTTTGTGTAAATAAAGTTTTATTGGAATGCAGCTTAATCATTTGCATATTGTCTATGGCAGACACTGAATACTTGCAACAGAGATGGTTTAGCTTACAAAGCTGAAAATATTTACTATCTGACCCTTTAGAGAAAAAGATGGTTGACCCCTGGCTTCTACCATAATAATAGCTTAATCCGTATAGACATTCAGAATTTAACTTACCCAGAAACCAGAGACAGAAGGATTCAGGATTGGCTTAGTGGCTCAGTGAGGTCATCAAGGACTCACAGTCAGTCCTGCTTTCTGCCCTCTGCTTAACAGTGATAACTTCCCTCAAGGTTCCAAGATGGCTACCACAGCTATGACCATCACATCCTTGCACATCCAAACTCCAAAGGAGTGTGATGAGAGCAAAAATTGGCTTTCTCCTTTCCCAGGGAGAAAATCCCCCCAAAAGATGCCAAGTGGACTTCTCCTTGTGTTTTATTGGCTAGAACTGGGTCACAAGCTCATTGATGGACCAATCACTGTAAAGGGGAAGAGGACCCCTATGACTGGCTCAGGCCAATGATGTTTCATGCCTTGAGGTTGGGTACATTGTCTCCAGGAATCAGAGAAAAGGGGGGAATGTCTATAACATATATGAAAGAAGCATGCCCCATTTCTTCACACTGGAGATGGTTGTGGTGAAAGACTCAAGTTTGTCCATTCTCTCCCCTCAATAGAACTAAAAACAGATGTGCACATTACTACTCTTTTTCCTTTTCTAGCTTTCAGGTAGTTCTTGACTCTCGTCTTTTACCTTTTCCACCATTTTTTCTCCCACCAGCCACCAGCCTTGGTCATAACTTCAGGAAAGCAGGTTTCAGCCTACTTTATGACAATCCCACTTGATTCAGATTTTCCTAAAAAAGCCAGTCTAGTCTGATGATAAGGATTTGAGGGACACCCAGAGGGAACGTAAAATGCCCCCCATTTTATTCTCCACCAGCCAAGTCCAATGTTGTAAACCCAGTTATATAAAAGACATCTTGGTTTAATGCTTTGTTCTCTAGAATGCCTCTGTTAAAATGGATGTTACTTTCAAAAGGCCATGCATGGTGAGTTTATGACTTAATCCCAAAGGTATGAGGTCATACATCATCTTGGACAGCAGAAATACTGACCTTGAGGGGAGCAGGGAGCAGTGTTATAATGGAAATAGAACCACGAGCCAGTATACCCGGATTCTAGTTCCCTTTGTCTATTTATTGTCTATGCACCTAGGAAAACTCACTTTCTCTTTGGACCTCACCTTCCTCATCTGGTGGGTGGATTTAGTGATCTGTAGGAACACTTCCAGCTGGTTAAAAGGGATCAGCTATGCACCCTATACAGTTTGATACCCACATTACTGCATTCATTCACTCATCATTCCTTTAGCCAATCTTTCAATATATATTTGTTTTATATTTATTGAGTACCTCCATATACTAGGAATTTTGCTAGATGCAGTCCCTGCCTTTATGGAGCTTACTGTCTGGTGGGGAAGACAGAAGGAGTACACACGTACATATAACATCCTTGTGACAAGCACAATGAAAGGAAAGATGCTGGCTCGTGGCAAGCTCATGGCAGTTCAGGGCGGGGACAGTAGATGCTACCTGGGATAAGAGATCAAGGGGGCTTCCCAGAGATGGTGATGTCTATATTAAGACCTAAAGGAGGAGTCTAAGTTAACCAAGCTTGAGTGAAGAAGAAAGGGAAGAATTTCTCTGGTAAGGGTATTAGCACATGCTGAAAACTGTTAATAAACTGTTTATCATTTATTCCACATCTGAAGTTCAGTCTTTTTCCCAATAAATCCACTAGTTATGTTACCTTCTTAAAATTATGGTGGAAAGAACAATCAGGTATGTTTAGAAAGAATTTGAGTCAAGTTTATACAACCAACCATTATTGTGATAGTAGTTGGGGTCTGTTTTATTTATTTGAAATGTATGATGTTCATTTCAAATATGCCGTATATATGTCAGAGCCATTGATTTAAAACAGAATTACCAAGTTTTCACAATGTGCTAGGCACTTGGCTTGAGCCAGAGATATAAAGTTAGAGGATGACACAGTCCATATTCTCTAGGAGCTCACACCTTAGTGTGGAGATAGTCAAGTACATTAATGATCAGAGTACAATGTGTCCTAGGTGCATGGAGGATGGTGTTCCAATCAGGCTGGATCCAGGAAAGCTTTCATAAGGCCGTGAGCTCTGAACTGAATTTGTTTTCTTATTTATTCATTCACTCATTTTTTGCTGTAAAATACACACACATAAAATTCACCATTTTAAGTGCACAATTCAGAGACATTAAATTTACCCACAATGCTATGCAAAGACCACCACTGTCCATCTCCAGAAACCTTTCATCATTCCAAATAGAAACCCCAAGGGAGGGCACACTTCTCTACCCATCACACAGTCTCTCACTTGTCCTCGTCTCAAGAACCATGCTGTGTGTCCACCGTGATGATCACCACCTAGGTCAATCCCAGTTTCCCTAGAAGTGCGACTCTGTTATTCCCTGGATGATACCCGCTGTCTTCCTGCCTCCTTTCCCAGTTCCATCTGGCCCAGAACACCTTAGGTCTTTCCACGTGTTGGTAACAACCCCCTGCCTATGTCGCTGAGTTGTTTTGAAGAGCAAGGAATAAAACCCGCAAAGCAGTGGTATAGACGTTTGTGATCATGGATGTTGCTATTGTCCTCACTGTCATCTTTGTTAGAACACTTTGCTGTGGTGAAGAACAGATTCCCTCATTGACAACCAAGTCATCCAGGCCCATGGAAAAAAAAACAAACCCAAGTATGACATCTTAAATTGCTGTATCTCTGCATTACACCCCAATTCCTCCTGACACAAAAATCTGTGATAATAACAGGAGTAGAAATTCATGTGCCACATCCTGAGAGATACAAAGGAAGCCAGGATGCTTTTCTCACTTAGAGGCTTGACAGATGTGTCTGGGAGAATATGTTAGAAATTCTGGAGCAGAAGCCTCCTACCTCAAAGAGTTAATTCTTAAGGGTTGGTTTATTTGTTTTCAAACATCTAACACATATTTACTGGGAAACAACCAAGTGCTCAGCACATTGCAAGGTTCTGTGTGCGTATAGAAGCCTCATACATGGGGTCCTGGCTTTTAGCCTCCTGGTGCATTTATCCTAAGGTCCTCAAATGCTCTGTGTCTATTTCTGACATCTCAATTCCAGTTCTATCTGCTTGTCTGGGCTCTAAGGGTGACTGTCCTCCCTGCCAAAAGGCTGTCCATTTAAGCAATTCCTTCACTTTCGTTTGGAGAAGCTGACTTTTAGTTACTAGCTGCCTGTCTGGTTTCTACCTGTAGTCAGTGAAACCACTGGAACTTATCTGCCACAGCATATGATGACATTCTAGTTTGTGTGACTCATAAAATTACCCCAGAGTCTCTGAACTGAAAACAAAACAAAACACAGCTCCAGTTTCCCCTTAGGCTCAGAATAGCAACGAGGTACCACAGAAGCTGCCACTCCTTAGCCCCCAGCAAGCATGAATAATCAATCCATCGTGGTGCTTTGTGGCTGGCTGAGCCAGGGCATGGTTTCTTACTCTTCCTCAAATGCCATGCTCCTGGAGTCCACCTTCTATTGATCTGAGGTGGCACTCACACTATGTCATTGACACTGTTGGTGTCCCACCCAGATCCTTCTGGGTCGCACACTCAGCCCCCAGATGCTGGAAGTATTGTTTATAATAGCCCACAACTGCACCTTCTTCCTGGGCATTGTCCTCTGCTGGGCCAGAGAGGAGCCATCTCTCTAGGTAATGTCTCCAATGTCACACCTTGACTGATACAAGTCTACAAAAGCCTGGTCTCCTTGTCATTCATGCATATTCATATCCCTGGCATCAGGCTTTGCCTGGCTTCTCCTCTTGCTCTATCCTGCTGCCCTCACACCCTTACAGATGGTGTCTGGGAGCACACCTCCAATAAATCCTCACCCCAGATTCCTGGTTTCAGTTTCTCTTTCTAGGGAACCTGACCTAAGCTAGTCATTTGCCATACCTGCCTCTGACCTTATAGTCAGGAAGGAAAAGTCAAGGACAAGGAAAACTTGAGTGAATGTGCACAGCTTCTACTCTCTGTCCAATGGAACAAATAAATGATCCCTACACATGTGTACTGAGCCCTGTGTTGGGCACTGTGCTGGATACTGGGGACACAGTAGCATATAAGACCAAGGTGGTCTGTATCCTTGGGGAACTCCCATGCAAGTGGGATGGTGTATAGACGACAACACTGGGAGCAAGGACTCTTTACTTGGACCAAAGGGAAGGAAGATGGTACAATGAAAAGAATAGAATAGATTCTGAAGAATCTCTCAAGAGACAGATTTGGAAGCATATATTTTGTTCTGGTTTTCTCATTACCAAGAGCAGGAGTTTTATCATTTGTGGCTCAGAGACTCCAGAGATTCATGACAGAGCTTCACAGGCTTCAGAATCTCCTCCCCCAAATTGAAATGCACATCTCTTTTTTCCTTGCAAAATGATCCATACCTTCCACCAGCTTCCTGAAGGCATCTGTGAGCCAAAAAAGTCAGGGCTCAGTGCTTAGATTTCGTGGCCAGCATATCCAAAGGTCTTGAGACATAGATGGAGAGAGGTTTTTGATGATATCAAAACATCCCCTGAGGAGGTAACAATTATGTGTGCAGACCCAGCTGTGATGTCAGTGGAACATCTGGCTGATAAATGAATTATTCTCTTTCCAAAGGTTTTGAATCATGTAGTGACTGCATTTTAGAGCTGTGGGCCTGCCCACTGCTGGGCACTTGATTGTCTCTCTGGGTCTCCTCCTTGGTAAAATGAGCAGATGATGCTAAATGATATTCAAGGTCCATCACTGACTTTGTATTACTTTATAGAGAACCTTGGAAACCATCTATTTTAGGATCTATTTTAAAGGTCACAGGGGATAGTGGCGAAGTGAGGGGCTCCAAAGCTAGAAAGTTGAAGCTAAATCTCAGCTTTGCCACTCAGGCAAGTTTCCTCTCGGGCCCTCTAGGAAACGGTGACAATAATGAATAGTAGGGGCACCCCCCACAGGGTTGCTTTGAAGAATAAGAGTCGATCATGTACAGTGCTTAGACCACAGCCAGGTGCATGGTAGGTACTCAGTAAGTGTAGGGTTTTCTGTTATTTGTACATAGAAGAGAGAACTGAAGGCACAGGGGGTTGCTTTCAGGTCAATACAGTGACCTTGTGCCAGTCTGGACCCTCTCCACGGCACCCCTGCCTGCCACACTTGCTGGCCGTCTTCACTTCCCTTAAGACAGTATGTTTCTCAGTATCCTCAGCAGGACTCCAACAACCACAGCCTCAGAAAAGCCCATGCCTGGCGCCTGCTTATGCCCCAACAATAGGGGAGGTTTGAAGATGCCTCTAAGTACTAGAAAGCCCCAGGAGCTGTTATCCCATCCCCAACCCCACCAATTCCCAACACCACATCTCTGGGCTCTGTCCCATCAGGAAGGTCCTGCTTTGCCTCTGATGCAGGACATCTTGCTGGATCTTAGATTACTCTTCCCACAAGATGGACATTGTCTGCTCCATGTGTCTCTGGATCCCATGCTACTATTGGCCATCTGCTGTGTGTTCACAGTGCTGGCATTCTGCCATATTCTGACATAGGTCATCTCCCAGTCAGATAGTTGAATCAGTCTTAACCCTGGTGGTCACCAGCTGCCTGCTTCCAGGACCTTCTCTGGGTCAGCTCTAATTTCAGGCTGCCCGCATCTTACGCCAGGGCATGCGTGATTTGGGAATGTATGTTTCAGGTGACATCTGAAGTGAGAGGAACCCAGAGATGGTCGGCACTATCTGTAATGAATTAGAATACAATTTATGTCACCTTTACGAATAGCATCGTCCTCTTGCATTCAGCACTTGGCAATTTACAAGGCACTTTTTTGTTGTCACGCAGCTCCTACAACCACCTTGGAAGGTAGACTTGATGATCACTGTGTAAGCAATTAGTAAGCTCAGGCCTGCAGAAATTAACTACCGTGCCCAAGGTCAGACAATATTCTTAAAAAGCTGCAATTGAAAACCAGGTCCATCTGACCTGCAGTCCAGTGCTCTTCCTGCTCTACCACAGGCTAGGAGACCCTGAGCAAGTGGACAGAGGTCAGCAAGACAGGGAGGAGGGACAGGGTCCTCAGGACATAAGGGGCCAGAGGACAGGAGCCCAGGTTGATCTAAGACAGAGCACACTTCAATGAGTACCATCTTTTGCCTTCCCACCCAGGGAGCCTTCAGCCAGATGAGGAGCGCGGGGAGCCTCAACAACAGCTCTGTGTCAGAAAAATGAGCCTGAGCTTGGAAACCAATCCAATCTGAGTTTAGATCTTTATTTTACTCCTGGAGAGACCTCAGGCAAGTTACGCAGCATCCCCGAGCTTCTGTTTCTTAATCTGCAAAAGGGAATAGATGCATCCGCCTTGCAAGGCCGGTGCGAAGATTAGACTAAATAATGAATGCATTGTTGTAGGCAATAGTTGGGGAGTAATGGCCCGAGAAGAGGATTAGCCACATGGCCAGAGACACCCAAGAGGCCTCTCTGTGGGGGTGCCAGTCCAGGCTGAGCTGCATCCTGCCTGCTCTGGGCTCCCTTTCCTCTTGGACTTCCCCTCTGTGACAAGGTAACCAGTCCCCCCACCCTGGCTTGTGTTGACTCAGCCTCCTCTGGCTACACACTGGCTAATGCTTAGCAGTTCTTAGCCAAGCTGGGCCAGTTAAGCTGCATTCCTCTAATTGTTTTGGTGGCTTTTCTCTGAACTCCCTCCAACTTGTCTACAAATCGGTTCTAAATTTAGACTCAAGCGCTAAATCTTGGAGCTCTGAGCTTCTCTCTGCTCTAGCCAACCGTGAGGCTTGTGTGCCTTCCGGGGTAGGGGGTAGGGTTGGTGTTTCTCCTCTCAATCTCTCTCTCTCTCTCTCCCCCCAACCCCCATCCCTTTCCCCTAATCATCAACACAAAGGCAAGGAGTGACTGTGACATGATTAATTTTGTTTGCAGAGTGCAGGTTCATAATCAGAAAACAGTTTTTCTTATTTAAACTTACAGGAAAGTGATGGTAGAGAATTAAAGGGGGATTAATTGAATGCACAAATTCTTTCTATGCTCTGGAAACTGCACAGAGGAAACAGAACAACTTTGAAATTGCAAGGGGGCGGCAAGAGTAGAGTGGCTTCTCTTCTGTCTTCATGCGTCACGCCTCCACCTGCCGGATTTGCACTCCCTAAAGCATCAGCCTCAAGTGTTGAGCCTGCAGTGACTTCCATAGGCCAGCAGGACCTGCCCCATCCCAGGGGGCAGATTGAAAAACACCCTCTTCTCCTTCTTTCTTCCCCTCCCCTCCCCCTTTCTTCTCCTCATCTTAGATTTCATTCTTCTCCCCTCCTTCTTCGGTTGCCACCTGCTCCTCCATTTCATCTCCCTCTCTCCTCCGTCTTGCCCTCCTCTCCTTCCCTCTTTCCACCTTTCTCTCACCTCCCTCTCCCCTCTCCCCCTGTCCTCCTCCACGGCAACATCAGATTCCTTGCCGCCAGGCATCTTTCACACCAGCTTACACTCTGGAAAGCCATCTCCTACCCCCAGTCTCAGGGGAGTTGGACAACAGCCCTGCAGACATGAGCAGGTGCCTGGGAAAGAATGATCTCACTGCTGGTTAGAGGAGCAGATCAACACCACCGAGGCCTCATGACAAGGCTGGTGGAGGAGCCAGACTCTTCTGTTATTTCAGAGCCTCATTCCCATCAACCCAGAGGACACCTGTTGACTGTCCCCAGCAAATCACAGTGGTAACATGCTTCTTCGTTGTCACCAAAGTCCCCAAGGACCTCTCGTAAATTGTGGAGGATGCCCAGAGGGTCCTGCAGGCAAGGTGACGTGCTGGAGGGCTGGTAGAAATGCCTGGACAGCCAGACAGAGAGTTTTTTCACTTTCTTCAGATCAAGCCTCCTTCTCCTCGCATCTCAAAGGGTATGTCAGCTCATAAATTTAAATCTGTCAACAAGTGTTGGGTCTAACAATATTCCAGGTGCATGCAGAGATGGCAATCCTAGTTTCTGCACAGGTGACACATCCCTGCGCTATAAAAGTGACTTGTCGCTTGTACATATGTGACTTAAGTTTTGCTTCTGTACAAATCAGTGGGATAATGAGTGTGAAGAAATTTCACAAACTACAAAGTTCTACAGAAATACAAGTAACTCTTTTGTTGCTGGGATTGCAAGAGTCAAGGGGATGAAGTGGGTCTTAACAGGATGGAGCCAGCACTGGAAATAGCTTTTGAGGGCATGTTTCCCGACCCTCATTTCATGGGTGAGGAAAGTGAGACCCAGAAAGAAGTAATACTCTACTCCGACAGGCCACTCTACAGGTGACAAGACTGGATGGTTTCAGGACCCAGTCTCCAGGCTTGCCTCTTGCTGGATGCTGCTTATAATCTCTGTTTTGTCTTTCTTGAATTTTCCCTCTTTCCTTTTCTTCCTCAAAATGTAATACATGCCAAATACCTTCGAAATACTCTTTACCCACAGCTTTTCCTCTCTCTAAATATTATCTATCCTATATCCCATTATATCAAGATCCTGTGAGATGGCTTTAAAAAATTATTGGCAAACCCATGCTGACGGGTCCAGAAAGAAGCCGTGGGGTCTAACTGTGCCACTCCACCTGGCCACCACTTCCATTTCAACAGAGGCCTTCACAGACCTCCGAGAAGGAGAAATGACTACCAGGGAATTTTAAGTTCCATGTCAGGCCATTGGAGATTTTATCCAGGTAGGCTGTTGGTCCAGCTTGTTCTTCTCTGGTGGGAGCACAGTGCACTCACTCTTACCCCATGACAAACCCTCTGGTTTCTTGTCCCCTCTTGGCTCATTTCTCCACCCTTCTGAGCTCTGTGACTCTGACCAATGGTACTGACCATTTCCACGGGCTTGACCAAAAAGCCCACCATCATGTGGGTTGGTTTCTGACACAGAGTAGGTACAAGTTACTCCCCATTCTCTGGATCAAGGATCCAGCTTGAGTTTCTTTCTGTATCTTCAGGAGTTACACCCTGTAGGTGCTCAAAGGGTGTGAATGCAGGGCAAGAGCTGAGTTTTTGAGGGGTGTGTCCATTATGTGTGAAGGTGTGAGGGTGGGTATCAAAAGGGGATTTAAAAGAAAACTGCCCAGGCAGAAGTGAACAGATAAGGCCCTACTGGGTGTCAGTTGTCTGTTCTCTTTCTCTTCTCTTGCTGGCTTGTGGACTTTGTGTCTTTTATTTTTTCTTACATGCTTAGAGCCTATCACAGATGCTGAAATTTCAGCATTTGATGAAAGCTGGTGCTAGACTAAGAGGCCTTGGTGACTCCAGGACAAGCAATGATGAAATGTCAGAATTTGGAGAACCTAATGTCAGCAATTTTAGAAATTATTTAGTTCAGTTCCCCTTGAGTGCTTTGTCAGGGAGGTGGAGACTGTCCATAGGGTATCCATGAATGCATTTTGCTGGAAAGAATCAGCGCCTGTGTGCACACGTGTGCCTACCTGCTCTGGTGTGTGCGGCGGCGGCGGGGGGGGGGGTGCGGTCTCTCCTATATGTGTATGTATCTTACAGCTGTAGGACATCAGAACTGAAGGGGCAAGAGAGATCACCTAAGTGAATCCTCTGGTTGCAGAGAAAAAGAAACTGAAGCTGAGGAATAGCATCCTTATCTGTAAAATGGGAACCTTGATATCAGCCCTATTTGCCTGGTGAGAGTATGGAGAGGGTCAACAAGATCATGACTATAAACTTGCAAAAAACAAACAAACAAAAAGCACTGAAAATGGGAGTGAAAACCCAGTGTGCAAGGGATTAGGTTCAGAACTAGAAGACGCTGCTCTCATGAAGGACGGAGCTGCTTTGGGGGTATGGGGAACCAAAGGCAAGGAGAGGTGGAGGGGAAGGCCATTCTCCAGACTCACTGAGATCCCCACCTCCATGCACACATAGCTGAAGGTTGAACCACAAGCCAGCCAAGTAGGAAATAAAGGGGAAACAGTGAGGTCATCGGACCAGGAGGAGGCTGGAGTGGACGAGAGGTGGCCCTAGGTCACAGCATGTGTGAGGCTCCTGCGTTTTGAAGATTCTCCAGATAATAAGGCATCACTGCTGGCCATCAGGTCTGGGGCTCAGAGCTTCTGAGGCTTGGTTGTTAATGTTCCCGGATGATTGCTGGCTGGTGTGCAGGAACACGTGTGTGAGGAAACAGGTAAAGGGAGTGAGAGACACTTGGCCAAAGCCCCATGGTGGGATGTCTCAGAGGAAGGGATTAGACATAGGCTCCCAAAGCAGGATTGCCCCTCCCAGCATCATAAGCAGGACAGGCAAAGGGAAGGGGGGCATTCTGTGCAGAACAGGCATGGAGCCCAAGGCATGGGCCTTGCTGGCTCTCTGTGTGGGGGAGGGTCTGCACCACTGATGGCTTCCACTGACCGCTGAAGGCACTGAGCCTCCCCCAGGGAGGCTTGGTGAGCTCCACCACTCCTCCACCACTCCTCCAGAGACAGCTCAGACTCTCCCTTCTCTACTCTACTACCCGGTTGCTCGAGCCAAAAATCCTGGTTCCAGCCTTTCATCTTCTTTCTCTCCTAGCAGGCTCCTCTTTGAAGTGTGTCCAGAATCTGGCAGTTCCCAACCCCATCCCACCATCTTGCCTTGGTCTCTTGCTTCTCCCCTCCTCCACCCTTGCAGCCCTATGCTCTGATTTCTGCACAGTGGCCAGGGAGACCTGCTCACACATCACTCAGATCCTGTCTCTCTTCTGAGGGAACCCTCCCCGCCGAGGCTTCCCACTCACTCAGATACACAGTCCAGGATCTTCATCTGTTGCCAAAAGACCACTCTGATGTCCTCTTGCCACTCCTGCCTGCTCTTCCTCACTGTGCTTCAGCCACATGGGCCTCTCCTGTCTCAGGACCTTTGCACAGGCTGGTCCCTCTGCCTGAGCTCTGCCTGAGCTGCTCTCCCCTGGCATGGCCACACAGCTCATGCTCTTGCTCCCTGCAGGTCCCTGGCCAAATGTCACCTCTTCCTAAATACCTTCCCTGTTCTCCTCATAGGAGATAGCTAATTGACCCTCTGCTCAGGCACTTTTTACCTCCCTGAGCCTGCTTTATTTTTCTCTTCCTTTAGCTTATCCCCACCTGACATATGCTGCTGCAATGCACACAGCCAGGGGGCAGCAGGGTAGGAACCCTGTGCGTGTTGCCTCCCAGCTGGAGCTCCAGCAACACAACCGGACCAGTGGTCAGAAAATACCATGGAATGAAGACTACACCTTCTCCTCACTGTGCCTTCTACTCCGTTTCTTTCTCTTTGGGGTTTTTTCCTCTTGGGTGCACCCTAGAATCCTCCCAGGGCTCTGTGAGGAAGGCCTGAGCCCTCCTAGTGTTGCAGAAAAGGAGCCTGCAGGCCCTGAGCCCAAACACCATTTTCAAAATGCCCATGCGAGCCCTTCCGCTGGCTCCATGTTTTCCCACCACCTCCGGCAGCCCCATCCTCCTTCCTGTGCCAGGCTGTTCTCTGCCCTCCCAGCAGGAATGAAGTTACCCTTGTCATCATTCACTGTGACTGGTTGCTATGGTGACAGGGACAACAGCCATCCTCAGAGCTCTGGGTCAATGTGCAAGGTGCTGGTGCGGGGAAGTGCGGGTGGGGGTGTCAGGGTGCTGTGAGGGCGCGCCCTTGAAGCTGGTATCCGAGAAGGGGGCAGCTGCCCTCGCCTCCCTTTCCTCCCTCCTCTGGCTTATGAGCCCAGTGAGGACCCCAGGAGAGTGGCACCTGTGACTACACGTTGCTTGGAAGGAGCACGGCCCTAACACCAAGGCACAATTAACTGCAGGAGAGCCTGCATGGGGCCAGTTGCCGCCCCTGGGAAAGGTACTCTGTGTGGCATGATCCGACTGGCTCCCTTCCTCTGTCAGGACTTGGCTCACCTGGCCCAGCCCTCAGAAGAGTAGATAGGAGGAGAAATGGACAAGAGAGAAATGGAATGCATAGAAAAGGGAAGAGATGGGACCACTCACATGGCTAAACCCAGACATGGCCCTGTTTAACATTACGCCGGGGCAAGTCCAGTAAGAAGGCAGACTGGATTCTACATCATTCCCCTGGCATCAGTGGGGTACACTGAGCTGGGTACATGGGTTATATGTTGATTTAAGTAATGCTAGCTGCTAGAATAGGCAAACTCCTGAATCTCAGGGATTTAGGTCAACAGTTTGCTCTGCACTCCATATAAAGTGCAATGAGCATCTTTGAAGGTAGGGGAACAGAGGAGTGCTCCCCAGGAGGATAAAGGGTCTGCCAAACTTAGGTGGCTTCCAAAGTTGTCCTGGACCTTGACACTCAGCAGACAGGCTGTGAGGAAGAGTGGAGGGGCACACAGGCAGTTTTTAGGGCCACATGAGGAAGTGGGTGCTATCATTCTGCCCACAGTCCATGGGTCACGACTTTATCACACAGCTCCATCTGATTGCAAGGATGTCTGGACATGTGTCGTTTAGCTGTGTGTCCAGGAAGAAGAGGACACGCATTTGCTGAATGGTCTCCACCACAGGCTGGAAGGGAGCCTGGCCCTGTAGGTGGTAGGTGGTGTCTGAAGGGAATGGACATGGATGGGAGGTGGGTAGTTGCCCAAAGCAAAATAGGAGGGCGCCCCCAGGGGTGCAAACAGGGGAGGTACAAAATGAAATCACAGCAGAACCCAGGAACCCTCAGGCCAAAAGCACAGGGCATCCTACCCGAAGGGTCCTCAGAGAAAAAGAACCCTCTGAGAACCTGAGGGGGTGGTAGAGCAAGTCTAGGCTAAAGTGTCAGGAGGGTGGGCATGGAGACGCTGCTCTGTTCAGTGATGGGCTGGAGAGCCAGAGGGTCCAAGGGAGGCCACATTAGACTCACCTGGGACCTTTATAGAAAGAACCAAGCCCCCCACCCCAGGCCTTTGGAGTCAGACTTTTCAGAGGTGGGGCTCCAATATGAAAAAGATCTCCCCAAAACCCTTTCATTCTCTGGATGGGGAAATGGGCTCAGAGAAGAGAATAATGATTTTCCCAAATCCAACAAACAAATTGGAAGCAGAGCCTGGCCTAGAACTCTCTTCTCTTGCTTGTTAGGCACTATCTTCTCCACTGTTGTAACACACACACACACACACACACACACACACACACACACACACACACACTGCTAAGCCCTCAGGAACCCGGTGGACTCATAATCTCCTGCAGAAACTCTGACACTCAGACAGTTGGAGGCTGATTTAGCTGCATGTTCCCATAATTGATCCTGCAGCTTACGTGGATCTAATCCATATTTATCATTTCACATCGGGCAACCAGTACCTTCTGTGCCTGCTGGGGCAGCAAGAGCCCAAGCTGGAGTTTGCATATAGAGAAATGGGTCTCCACCCCAGGAGTAGCCCCAGAGAGAAGATCCATCTCATCTCTGAGAATGCCAGCCTTTTTCCTTGAGTGGCCCCTGCACGAACGGGGTCCATTTAGAAACACTCCGTAATATGCAAAAATGGGCTGGGAGGGAAATCCCTGGTCTGAAGTATACCAAGTCTGAATTACAGAGAACTTTTAAATACAGCAGTTTTTAATTGCTTTCAAGACATTCAGGAACAAAAGGGACAGATAGGGAGCGAAATGAGCTCAATTAGAAGCACTTTGGGGATCACTTTAATGAATAGTAGAGAAAGTCCTGTGTAATTAGCATGCTTTTTGCTGCTAACTTAGTATTTCATGTATTGAAAACCAGCTTTGTTTTCAACTGAATATAATAGCTTGGAGGTGAAGGGACAACATATACTATTCCCTCGTATGGGGAACAATTAATTTACCTATAATAATGAAGCAGTTACAGAGACTAGATTATCAATCACATTAGCTAAGGACATCCTAGACCCCATGCAAACCTAGGACACAGCATTCCTTGGCTCATGCCTCCAAACCCCAGGCCCAGACAGCTTCCCGGCAGCCTAGAGATCATCACGCTCACCTACTCCTATCTTAGGCACAGCGCCCCTTGCCCAGAGTGCTCCTCTCTCTCTCTCTCTCCCTGCACCCCTGTCTTCCCTGGGTGAGCAGCACAGGTGCAGAAGTATTATAATAACGCAGCTGCGAGCCCGCCATTGATTTCCCACTCCCAGTCTCTGCTTCAATCCATATTTTTATTAAACTTTTTTTGTGTGCAGGAAGGAATATTTAGGGAAAACCATGAAGGGCTGTCAGGCTCTGTTATTAGTCTTCTCAGCTCCTGCCAATGAACTATTCCAGGGCAGAAATATTTGCCATTGGGCAGTGGACCCAGGGGCCAGATTGGAAGCAGGAGCTCATTTGGCCAACAGAAGGGAGGATAAAAGACCGCTCTCCAGATGCCAGGAGGACAATGGGAGCAACAGTTTCCAATTTATTTCACTTCTATTGAATGCTTTTTAGAACCCAGCTCCCACATCTGGCAAGCTGGCGCCATCCTTCTCTCAGAATCACTGAGGCTTAGAGCTGGAGGTGGGGGGGGGGGCGGCGGTCACAGAGCATCCAAGTCTCTCCGCTCGGCTCTGTTCAGGTCCTTCCAGGTGCGAGGTTCTGGCTGGGTGCGGCCATACACAAAGGAGCCCAGCAGCGGCTGTGCAAACCCCCACTCCCCAACTTGAGTTCAAGGCCAAGTCCTTAAAGAGGCCCCCACTGAGTCTGGAGTCGCTTCCCTTGACCTACTGATTACAGTATTAACAAGGTGCTGCTTCTCCCCAGATGAGACTGGGAAATGCTTGGAGACTAGGATACTCTCTTAGCCACATTTTATCTCCAGTAGTCATATAGCTCTTGGCACTGTATTAGGCACTTAGCACATACTACAGGTGAATGAGTGAATGAGCAAATGGCTGAGTTCACCACATAGCAACTGATAAATCCTGCGGTACTTGTAGAGAGGGAGGAGGAGATACACCCAGGAAAGGCAAGTTGCCTCTAAAGGAGGCACAGTGCTCCACGGTAGGGTCTGAGGATCTGAGGACCACCTTTCCTTACTTCACACTCGAATCCAATGCCATCCTTAGACGGTGGTGCCTCTTAGCTTCACCCCCAGTTCCTACAACCTGTTTCCTCCCCACCAGCTCCAGTGGTGCAGAGCAGGGAAGGTACTGGATATGAGAACAGCAAACCTCTTCCTCGGACCAGCGGCTTAACCAGTGTGGGCTGGACCCACATGGAGTCCCCAGCACTGGTCTGTCCCAGTGGGGATGACTGAGCAATAAGTGCTGAAAATCAAGGTGCTTCTGACCAAGAGGAGCACTAATTAGGATCACAAGACACAGTGACTAGAACGACCCCAGAAAATTTAGGCAGCAGACCAACAAGGGCCACATGACAGAGTGGGAACAAAGACCCAGCAGGTGGAGGAGAGCTTCTAAGGCTCTGTGAGTGTTCTCTGCCCAGGCATGGCCCTGCTGGGGGACCGTGCAGGGATGCAAACATCAGGAAGATACATCTTCTTGTGCAGGGGAAGGAGGACACTCACCCGAGAGACCACCTGCTAGGATCAGAGCCCAGGCTCCCCTAACCCTGGCCTCCCCTCCCTCACTCCCCACTCTGATTTCCAGGCCAGAGCCTCTTCTCACCACACCCTCTACAGCTGAATCTAGTGCTCCCTGGAAGACTCCGAGAGACAGCCTTTGGACAGTGTTTGCTCTTTCCCTTGGGAGGTGGCCATGGTTATATTTTTCTCTTTCATTTTCTGTGTGGCGGTGGTTAGCAGCGACCACAATGCCAATAGCTCCCAGAAGGGGGAAGCAATGGAGACATCCACCCATCACTGGTCCCTGCCTTGCGACTCTCCATCCGCCCCTGTCATGGGTGATTTTCATTCACAGAGTCCATCCTGGACTCCAGCTAGAAGCTTTGGACCACTGGCTACAGAAATATCAGCAAAACTGTGGCCCAAATGAGCTGACCTGTGGTCCCCCAGACATCACATTCTTAGGACATTAGCAAAGAGGAACATGTCCCCAGGAAAGGGGGGGTCATATGCAGGGCCCTAAGAGGAACTGCTAGAGGGACTGAGCTGGTTCAACCTGGAGACAAGTCTCTGGAGGGTTCTACAATGTGGGCTGTTGGGGCAAGAGGGATGGGGCTTACTCTGTGGCACCCACAGGGCAAAAGCAGAACCAATAGGCAGAATTATAGGAAATAGAATCAGATCAAGGAAAGGAAGCTGCTAGAACTCTCAGAAGATGGAATTAATGAGGTCAGCATGATGGAAGCTTTTGTCCCTCTGAACAGAATACCTCCTTGAGTGTGGAATTATATGGTTTTCCCATGTGTTTACTTCTTAATTCTCCACCATCCCCATGAAGAGGTCAGACTCATGGCCCCCATATTTAGAGGGTAAGACTGAATTTCAGGGAGGTTGAGTGGTTTTCTGGAATCACCTCTCCAGCGTGGGGCAAAGCTGGGTTTAAAATTGAATCTCCTATTCCCAGTCCGATCCTCCTTCCAATGGGCCCCAAGTCCTGGGATTCAAACACAAGTCTCAGGGACATTGGAAGGGATTCAAGCATTTGGTGATCCTGATGTCCCGAGTGGGTTGGAAGTGCCTTCCTCCTGGTATTGGTAGTACCTGGGAGACCCTGGGACCCAGCAGTGCTGGGGACTCTAGGACTCTGCTTTCATGGGCCTCACCGGGGAACTAAGACAGATCTCCTTTGCTCTAAGATTCCCCTCAAACTGGGGAGAAACTTTGGTGTTCCCCTCATCTAGGCGAGCTACAGAGACCCCCACCGGTATTATCAACTTTCTTACTTCCTCTGTGTCTGTCCGTCCCCTGACCTGGTCCAGCCGAATCTCGTTTCCTTCCCAGTCTTTCTGTTGCTTACCTGAGTCTTGGCTCTTTGACCCAAACACCAAGGATATGGTGTCCTTCTCTAGCTGCCCGCCGGGGTGATGGGAGTGCGGGGCTGGGGGCATCTGCAACCCTTCATAAAAGTCCTGCTGCCTAACCACCAGCACCCCTCACCTTCCACCCGAACTGCCAGGACGGAATTCTAAACCTTTCCCTCTGGTTTCCCTCCCACCCACCCCCCCCTTAGCTGCCTAACTGATCTCTTTACAGCATAAAACTGGATCGTGGCAATCCCATGCTTAAAAGACACCAGCAGCCTCCCATTGCTCTGTCTGCCCCTCTCGTCTGTGCACAGCCCTCCCCTTGTTCTCGGAGCCATGGTCACTCCATGGTCACTGTGGCCTCTGCCCAGCTCCCGAGCACACCAAGGGCATTCCTTCACACACACTGGAAGCTCTCCCCAGCCTTTTTTTCATCCGGATCCCTCCCTGTTCCCCCACTTGGTTCTTCTGTGGCTTATCCTTCAAGCATGGGGTTGAATGCTCCCCACCCCAGAAGCCTTCTTGTGCCCCCAGTCTAAACCAGGTTCTCCTGGAATCCCCTCCCATTGTATCACTCTCTTCTCCATTGACTTTATCATAGCTTGGGTTTATAGATTCATTTTCGCATTTAGTTATCACCCATCATCCCTTCTGGAAGTTAAGCTCCACAAAGCAGGGACTGCTGTCTGTTGAGTGCTGCATCCCTAGGGGAGCTCACCTCTTACCTGTGGAGCCAATGAAGGAGAAAGGAGAGGGAGAGGGAAGGAAAGATAAAATGTAAGTGGGGGAGCAGAAGGCAGGGAAGACGGAGAAGGGAGGAAGGAGAGGGAGGCTGAGGAAGAGGGGACTGGATGGGAGGAGGGTTAATAAGGACCAGAGTCCTAGCTGACCACAGCCTTCCTCCTCCTCCCTGTGAACAACCTGGGATTTGGCTTTGCTGGACTGTGGCGCCTTCACCTGACGGGGAGTCATAGGGGCACGTGTGTATATGCATAAGGATTCACACTGTCATTTGGATGCCTGCCTTGGAATCAGAAAAGCAGCAGGCACTTGGGCTCCCTCCTCACTTTGCCTCTTACCCAAGGCTCTTTCCCTTAATGGTCTGAGGGTTTTTTTGTTTTGTTTTGGTTTGGTTTGGTTTGGTTTTTGACATAACAACAGGCAACAAAAGCCAGACAGCAGGAGCAATTGGAGGGCACACCATACAAATGGGGCCTGGAAAATCTGGAGCTTGCAGGCCTCCAGGAGTCTGACTTACCATCAGAATGATTTCTGGGAATTGGTGTGGTAGCTGAGCACGAAAACCACAGACTGCAAGACCCCGGACTTTAGCTAATCAGGGAGGTGAGAGAAAGCCGCTCAGTCCCCTTGCCCACTGCTGGTAGCCCCTGCTTTCCCAACTAGCTCTTCTAGGCTCTGCCTGGGCCCCTTCTCTTAACCTTCCCCACTGCCCAAATCAAAATGTCAGCATCTCCGGGCCTCAGAGCCCTGCTCTGTGCTGGCCGGTAGATGTCTGGGTATGAAAAGCCTGCAAACCTGGGCTGTGGTCTGGGCTCTGTGACCTCAGGTACATCTCTTCCCTCTCTGGGCTCCATAGTGCTCAGCCACAACGTGGCCTTCAGTAGTCCCAGGACTCTGACTATGTGTGTTATGCTTCCTCATTTTACGGGGCTCCTTGGCAGTCAGTTTCTGCTGCATAACAAAAACCTTAAAAATCTCAATGGCTTGCAACAACAAACTTTTCACATTCCCTGGCCTATAGGTTCATTGAGGTTCAACTGATCCAGGCTGGCCAGGCTGGGCCGAGCCAGAGTCCAGGCCAGGTCAGATTCAAGTTTGTTCTCCATCTCCTTCTTCTGGGGCCCAGACTAAATGGCTGTCTGGAGCAGGATCTCATGGCAGGTCACAGGAGTACGAGAAGCCAAATGAAAATGCATAAGCCCATGTAACACCTCTGCTTATATAGTGTCCACTAACAGTGCATTGCCTGAAGAAAGTCACGGCCATGGCCGACTCAGTGAAGTGTAGGAATGTTCTCTGGCTACTCCAATGGGGCAATACAGAGCCACAAGGAGCGTGGGTGTGTAATTCTGCTACAGAGAGGGAATGAAGAACTCGGAGCAGTGAGTCATGTTCTGTAGGGCCTTTGAGAGGGCATTTGGGTCTCCTGGCCAAGCACTGAGGAAGACAGCTAAGGGTAAGGTTTCTCTTCATGCCCCCTACATCTTCCTGCTTGAAACAGCGAGTAGCAGTGGTCAGCAATGTCCCTGTGCGGCTCTACGGTTCCCAGCTTCCCTTGCGGTGAGGTTGGCCACGGGGCATTAAATGACGGGTGCCATTTTCACACTGAGGTGGGCACGTGTGCAGCAGGCTTCTCCCGATGCCCCCTGAGACAAGAGCAGGGCAATCTCGAAGTCACGGGTGGGTGTGGCCTCGGTCCCCGAGGCACCGTGCAGAGAGGAGCGTAGCCTGCATCAGAGTGGGTCATGAGCAACACATAAACTGTTGTATTGTCTAGCCGCTAAGATTTGGGATCTATTTGTAATTGCAGCCGAGCACAGCCTATCTTGGTGAACACACTGCTCGTGTACTGGCTCCCCGACTAAGGGCATCATCTCTTCTTCTGTTCCTAATTTGGGCTCATTCATTGACCCCCAGGCAGATACCAGAAGCAGAACCTGTGGGAGGAGCTGGTGCAGAAAAGTACCGTGCTTGGTCCTGAGAAGCCTCGCCCCTGGACAGGGAGAGGAGCTAAGAGCGAACCTTGGGGGAATATGCTCAGTTATTTCTAAAAGTAAAATGACAGTTACTAGGTGTGTGTGTGTGTGTGTGTGCACGCGCGCATGCACGCGTGTGTGTTTTGTTTTAGTGTAGAGACGTAGAAAACCAATGAACAAAATGGTCTACAATTTCCCAGAGAACCACTGCTTTATGCAGTTTATGTGAACAGTTCTTTGTATTTTCTTTTGGGGGAAAACTGTGTATCGTCTTCTTTACTTAGGACTCTATTCTGTATTTTGCTTTTCATTATCTAATAAGACAGCACCAAGATCTCCCCCCCAAACACCATTTGCAGGTGTCTCTCATGCTATTTAATGCTTCCAGAGTATTCCATCATATGGCAGTACTATAATTTGTTTAATATGGCCCTGACTAAGGGACACTGTTCCCACTTTTATTTTTTCTACTACTGTCAGTGCTGTAATGACCGTAGCGAATATCCCTGTCCTTATATTTATCAGGCAGCTTCCTAGCAGTGGAATTTTTAGGTTAAACGGACTGTATGCTTTAGGTTTTGATACATATTGCCAAGTTGTCCTCCCTGAAATTGTCCCAGTTTACATTCCCACCTGCGGTACTGGAGCATGCCACACATCCTTGCCAGCACTGGGTTTTCATTTTTGTCGATTTCATAGTTGTCAAATGGTATATTCTTCTTCTCGGGGTGAATTTTTTAGGGGAGGTTTTCCTCCTTATGGTCCGCTAGAAACCAGTTTCGTGAATGAACAATTTAACTAATAGGCTGCAAAATAAATGAGACAGAATGAGACAGGATGTTCTGGGGGCTTCGCATCTTTCAGCCGGCACTGTTCCCTATCAAGCTCCCCAAGGATGTTCTAGCATCCCTGGACTTCTGCCCCGAACCCCTTAACGGGTTCCCTGCCCTGTGAGCTGGGCTGCACCACATAAATATAACCCCAAGGTCACCTTCCTCTTCTTCCTTAGACAGAGCCACCCCTGAACAGCCAGAACTGTGAGCTCTTTGTCAACGGAGCCGTTCAAATAAAGGCGAATGACTGCTTGTTGGAATGGGACAGAAAGAAATGTCTGCATGAGGTGAGGGACTATCTGACATCACATCTTGGATTTTCTTTCTTTTTAAAAAGTTTATCCACTGTACTCTTTTCGGATTAAACAAACAAACAAACCATAGTGCCCTTGAAATGAATTTGAAAGATGCAGAAAAACATGAAGGAAAAAGTATACATTGTTGGTAGTCCTACCATGCAGAGTTCACGTGTTGTTGTATAGATTTCTAGTCCTTTTATACACATACCTACACGCATTTACCGAAGCCGTTAGACATTCTCCAGAGGCAGTAATTAACTGTACGGACTTTTGAATGGGACTGTCTGGGCTTATAGCTTGACTTCATCACTTACTGGCTGTGGGACTATGGACAAGTCACTTTTATTCTCAGGGCCTCAATTCTGTCATTTGTAAAATAGCCATAATCATAGTATCCCCCTCATACATAGGATTATTGTGTGTGTTACATGCTTTAATTACAAGTTGAGCTGACAAATAGTAAGAGCTATGTATTATTATTATTATCAAAGATTTTATTTACTTGAGAGAGAGAGAGAGAGCATGTGTGTACATGCATGGGGGGGCAGAGGGAGAGGGAGAAGCAGGCCCCCACTGAGCAGGGAGCCCAATGCGGAACTCGATCCCAGGACCCTGGGATCATGACTTGAGCTGAAGGCAGACACTTGACCGACTGAGCCACGCTTATTAAACATTGCTTTCCCTCGTACGGATGTACCATAAATTTATTTATCTGAATCTGCTTCTGTTGAACATTTGGATTCCCACTCCCCCAGCTTGCCCATCATAAATAATACTGCAATAATCCACCTTGTATATGGAACTCCATGGCCATTTCTAGCTATGGGAATTGTCCACTTAATAACACAGTTAATTTCAAAGTTTTTGATCTGCATTGCCAGATTTTCCTGTAAAGGTTGTGACAGCGCACATTTGTTTCAGCGGTCTGGGAGAACACTTCCTTGTTCTTTCACCCAAGCTGGGCATTATTATTTTTAATATTTCTTTTTTTTAAGATTTTATTTATTTATTTGAGACAGTGAGAATGAGAGAGAGAGAGAGAGAGCACATGAGAAGGGGAAGGGTCAGAGGGAGAAGCAGACTCCCCGCTGAGCAGGGAGCCCGATGCGGGACTCGATCCAGGGACTCCAGGATCATGACCTGAGCCGAAGGCAGCCGCTCAACCAACTGAGCCACCCAGGCGCCCCAAGGGCATTATTATTTTTAAAGATCTAAGCTTCTCCCCTGCCCCCAGAATGTATGATTCAACAGACTTTCTTAAGAGGGAAAACGATTTCAGAAGAAAAACAGCAAACTGCAGACAAAAGGTGAAGCTAAAACCAGGATATTTGCGGGATAAACGTTTGAAAACGGAGGCCTCTGAGCGTACCTCAAGGGACTTCCACTGCTAAGAACGCTGTTGTCTTGGTTCCAGCATCATCACAAACACAAACTGCCCTAATTTCCTTGGGTTTCTGAGAGTCTTGGTTTCCGGGGGAGATGGGATGGCTGGGAAGATGTCTGTACTCATCAGCACACACGTTATCTCCACTTCTGAAAATCAACAGGAAGATCTACGAGAGCCTTCATCTTTTAGATTTCCGGGGACTAAGGAGAAGGCCTTGAAAATAATAATGAAACCAAGCGGCAAATACTTTCCCCTGGGAAACTGGTAAGTCCTAGAATGCTGTCACTCCCCAGGGGCATTAGCTTGGCTAAGTCGTGTCCCCCAGCCTGCATTTGGGATTCCAGCGGGTGAAGGGGGTACATGGTCACAGACTGCGCTCTCAGGGACCCCTTCCAGCTTTGGCATTTCACTAGCCTGTACTACCTGAGTTTACAAGACAGATTAGTTGTGTACACCACAACATGTTTTAAACCATGGCCCTTGACCAGTACATGTAATTGGGGGCACTCTTCAAAGTGACAAAATGCATTAGCGGGTCTCAGCCCCACGGGACCTCTGTTAGCACGAGCTGTCAGCAGCGACTGCAGCAGAACTCACTTCAGCACTGGAGTCCATACTGTGTTGGCATGATGGTCGCCCCAGCTTCTCATCTCTGCCTCGTCTTCTCTGGGTGCAAGAGATCCAGCCTCCACCTTCTCCTTCAGATGAGAAAGGACTTGGGGGAGAGGGAGCAGGGTCCAGCCAGCTGAACCCAAGACGGGGAATGGTGGGGGGAGCTGATGCAGAGAACAGAAGGGGAGGCTGACGCTAAGAGCCTCGCATTTGCCCACTTGGACTTTGGAGCCAGATGCCCGAGATGGTCATACTGACTGCACTTCCTAGTGAGCCCTGAGCCAGTCATTTTACTTTCTGTGCCTTAATGTGCTCATCTGTAGATGAGAATGGGGATAACCACAGTATAGGACCTGCCTCATCAGGTCATGGGCATTAAATGAGTTAATATCTGTAAAATACCCACAAGACTACCTGACACGTATTAAGCATTATGTAAGCATTTGTTGAATAAGTAAATAAACAACTCTGAGGGCGTTGGTGTGGTCCAGGAGAAAGACCAAAGGTGTTGGCGTCCACTCCGGCTCTGCCACTCCTTAGCTGTGTTGCCTTCGGGCAAGATGCGCCACCTCTCTGAGCAGTGGGATCCTCACCTGTATCAGATTTCACAACCTAACTTCCCTGTAGGTCTTATGGATGTGAAGGAGTTGGTGGAGGTCCTGGCCCACAGCAATGCTCAATCACCGTGGTTGTTAAATGTATTTAGAAGTGTATCTGGAGATTCCACATGGTTGATTTTATTAGCATCTTTATTTTACAGATGGGGAAACTGAGGGCCACAAAACCCAAGGGCTGTGTCCAAGGCCACACAGCTAGATAGTAATAGTCAGAGCTAAGATGGCAACTCTGGCCAGCTGGCTCCAAAACTTATGGTCTCTAGGATAAGAACTCAAATTAAATGAATGGGGCACCCTGAGAGCAGGGAAGAGGAGGTGGGTATGCAAGCGGATGGGAGAGGATCGCAGAGCCTTGCTGGGTCATAGGTCAGAAGCACCTCCTTCTGCCACAAGGAGCAGCCTTGTGTCTTGGGCCTTGTGTCCCCAGCTTAAACAAGACACCGGGTCAATACCCTAACATTTCAATAAGTGTAAGATGCAATTAGGACTTTGCATCCTGCGTTTCCACTTGAAAAGGTCAAGGCTAAATTAGTGGTCAGATGCCTCCAGAATATCTCCATTTTATCTTCGTTCTTTTCAGGGGCATCAATGTTGAAGGATCTTGAGGGCAGCAGCTTAGAGGTGAAGGGCAGTGTTGAAACTGCCAGGGACAGAGACAGAGTGAAGAAGGAGCCCAGGGAAGCATCTAGAGTGGGAAGGGGTGGGAAAGGTCCTCTCTGTGCTCACTACGTGCCAGGCACCCAGCCAGATGCTCCCATACAGTCACATATTCCTAATTCTTCTTACGTGAATCATACCAGTCAATTCAAAGGTGGGGGGAAACCCAGGCTCAGAGAGGTTGAGGAGTATGTCCCTGGTCACACAGAGATCAACACCATTCTTCCAGAAGCAGAATACAAAATAAAGTTTCCTTTATTCTTTGACCAGGGATAACCGGACAGAGGTGGCTCAAAATATCATAAAGTCCACCATGATATGTTCCAAAGTGAGTTTTGTCAGGAACTTCAAGACTAGAAGAACGGTGGAGGAAAAGGGGAATGGCGCAGGGGGTGGTATCTGGGGACAGAACTGCAAGTCAAGGACACCAATGAATAATCTTGCTGTGACAGGCAGTGGGGGGCTTACTGCAGATCCGTGGAGACGCATTGTATATAAAATAGCACTCTAACTGTCTGTGGCCAATCTGGAGCTGCTATTCAGGGCTCAAGACCAGCTCCTCATTTCGCTTCCCCTCATCTGCATGATCCAGAGTCCCGGCACTGCCTTACGCTACGGGGTTGTTGTAAAATTATAAATAATAATAATAATTGAAAGGAAAGCACCTGTGACTATAATGTGCTCTTTCACAATAAAATAGTAAGAGTAAGGAAAATAATAGCAGCAACAACAATGAGGGTTAAGCACTCTCTTAAAACCCCCGTGCCCCCCCATTGCTGGGGACTTGGAGGCTTAAACCTCCAACACCATGGACAGCGAGTTCTGCTGCTCTATGAGGAACACCTTGGTGGCCAATCCAACTCTCTGAACTCATTCTAGTAACACCTCATGTTTACTGAGCATATACTATGTGCCAGGTAGATGCTGTGCTAGGTGATCCTAAGAACCCGATAAGGTACATACCATGGTACCATTACTCCTTTTACAATGAAAGAAACTCGTCCACAGAAGGGAAGGTCCCAAGCCAGGATTGAATGGAGCAGAAATGAAAACTGTGGTCAACCTGATTGGGAGTTGATGCTTCTACCACCAACCCTGCCTCTTACTGGAGCTGGCTCAGCCCCTCCTCAGTCGTCTGCCCCCCCGCTCACCCGCTCATCTACCTTCGTATGGAATGCCCCCTTCTTACCCAGCCATTTCCCCTTTTGCGGGGCACTGAATTCTTCCTGGCTTTCATGAGGGAAAGATCATTGATTCACAGCAGAGTATGTGGGAGGAGACAAAAGAGAAAAATCCATATTTAGGGTTAACAACCCAGTGGACTGATTTTTATTCTCTGCATTTCAGCTGTGATTCTGGCTAATAACCGGACATGCTGAACATTATTATCTGTTAATAGCATCATCCCTGCTTTTCCAAGTGATCCTTTGACCTTCAGGGGCTGGAAGCCTGAAAACTACATTTCCCAGACTCCCTTGCTAGGAGGGATCCCACAGACTCTGCCAAGGAGAGGCCCTCCTGCGGGAGATTTCTGAGCTGGAAGAGAAGATCCAATTCTCAAGCAGCAGCTTGTGGGGCTAAGTGTGACCTTCAGCAGACAATGGATGGAATTTTCACTCTGACCTTTTGGACATCCTCCTGAAGGCATTGATACCTGTAGTGGCTTTCTTGTGATTTCCGCATTTCCACTTTTTCTGAAACACGGCAATACCCCCCTTGACCTCTATTTCCCAGCCAGCAAGGGTTGTGTAAGCCTCCAAGTCCCTCTATTAAATACATTCCTATTTAAAACACCTAAGGTGGCTCCTGTTCCCCAACCTAACATGTGCAAATACATGAGATTTTCCCTACAAAGTAGTAGGTGGAAATCACCCAGCACTTAGAATTTAAATCTCTCTGTTTAAATTCCAGCTCTGCTGCTGACAATCCATATGACTCTGGGAAAGCCATTTACTTTTCTCATCGGCAGAACAAGACAGACATTATTTGTCCTGCTTTCTTCACAAGATTATCAGGAGAGTTACAGGGACTAATAGATGAAAGGGTGTTCTAAATATACAGATTTCTACACAGAAGAGAATTACTGTTTTTGTCTTCCTTACAGAGTTTCTTTTTTTCTTTTTTTTAAAAGATTTTATTTATTTATTCATGAGAGACAGAGAGAGAGAGAGAGACAGAGGGAGAAGCAGGCTTCCCGCAGAGCAGGGAGCCCGATGTGGGACTCGATCCCAGGACCCCGGGATCATGACCTGAGCCCAAGGCAGACGCTTAACCATCTGAGCCACCCAGGTTCCCCAGAGTTTCTTTTTGAGAAAATGTATTTTCAAGTTGCCCAAAAGAGAGACCAGCCTGCTCCTGGCCAGCCACACAATGGACTGTACCGAAATCATAGGCAGTTATACTTACCCCTAGACATTTAGGCCATTGCTCTACCCAGATTCAGGATTGTACCATAAGGAACTGTGATTCACAGGTGGCCTTTCACTTCTCCTTACTTTCAGGCAACTCTGAAACCCTCTTGGTGGAGCCAAGTGTATGTTCCCATGGCTCATTCTAGGATGCTCTATTGTAGAGAATATGTCTAATGATTTGTGTTTAATGGGGACAGAATTTCATTTGCGGAAGATGAGAAAGTTCTGGAGATGGACGGTGGTGATAGTTACACAACAATGTGAATGTACATAGTGCCACCAAATTGTCCACTTAAACATGGCTAAAATGGTAAATTTTATATTATGTGTATTTTAACCACCATAAGAAAGAAGTCCTCCAACGTGGATGGATGTAAAGGGTATGATGTTAACTGAAATAAGTCAGACACAGAAAAGCAAATGAAAAGGGGGTCCTCCAGTTCTTAATCTCAGGAAACAAACTGAGGGTTGCTGGAGTGGTGGGGGGTGGGAAGGATGGGGTGGCTGGGTGATAGACATTGGGGAGGGTATGTGCTATGGTGAGCGCTGTGAATTGTGCAAGACTGTTGAATCAGAGACCTGTACCTCTGAAACAAATAATGCAATATATGTTAAGGAAAAAAAAGAAGAAGATAGCAGAAGAGGAAGAATGAAGGGGGGGACATCAAAGGGGGAGACGAACCATGAGAGACGATGGACTCTGAAAAACAAACTGAGGGTTCTAGAGGGGAGGGGGGTGGGGGCATGGGTTAGCCTGGTGATGGGTATTAAAGAGGGCATGTTCTGCGTAGAGCACTGGGTGTTATGCACAAACAATGAATCATGGAACACTACATCAAAAACTAATGATGTAGCATTTCTTTTTTTGTGTGTGTGGTGTAAGGAAATGGTCCAGTTTCATTCTTCTGCATGTGGCTGTCCAATTTTCCCAACACCATTTGTTGAAGAGACTACATTTAGGAATATATAGAAAATAAAATTTTGTAATGTATCCTTTCCATGTATGCTGTAAACTTACATAAAGAATTCTCAATAAATTTTAAAAATTAAAAAATTTTAAATCCTTAAAAAAAAAACTAATGATGTAATGTATGGTGATTAACATAACAATAAAAAATTTAAAGAAAAAAAAGAAAAGGGGGTCCTCCAGGACATACTGATGCCCACTAATGTTTGAAAAGGTTTGTTATGCTTCTGTTATGCCATGTTATGCATATGTTGTGTTATGATTTTATGGCTCTTAAGATTTCTAAACCCTAATTCTTTTCCTATTAATGCCTGAAACGGCAATAAATTTATTTAGTTTTTTTAAGAAAGAGATCAGTCAAGACCAGCTGAACTGATCATCTGTAACAGGAAAATATGTATGCAGGGTGGGAGATGTACCATATACTCGAATGATAGTACAGATGAATCTAACTTGTCTGTAACTTGATCTGTGGGTTAAATTAAGTTTCAATAATAATTTCAATAATAACTGTGAGTTGCCTTAATAATTTCAATAACAATTTTTTTATTTGTACTCTAATAATTTCAATACTCATTAATTTCAACATACGAAGAGCTACTTTTTTTAGGTCCTAAAAATTATGTACCAGAAAGGTTAAAGGCTTCATAATAAATTACTTCTTCAATAAAATGCAATATTTTAGGAGAAAAAACTGTGGAAGCATAACCTTTTATGTAGTTGCTGCTGTGATTGCAATAAAAAAGAATTCAGGGATAAAGGTAGAGAGTGGACACCCCTGGGAAACTCATCCATTGGTTCATTTATAAGCAAATGATTGCACTAAGAAATGGAAGCAGGAATAAACAAAAGGCCACAGATCCACAAATGTAGTTACATTCATTAAAAACAAGGGCTTAAGAACACACTCATTAGGATGCTTTGTAAGGAGAAGGGAGGTGACCATAACATCCCTTGTCGCTCAGAGCTTTCTCTGATTATGTCCTAGTGAGTGCTTAGAACAGGCGAGAAACTTAGAGCAGAGCTGTGTGCATTTCTTTTTGAAAAAAAACAAGCATTCCAAATTTGATGACCTTTTCTGTAATGACAAGTGGCTGTCAGGAGTGTACTTCTTAGCAGATATTTTCTGAAAAAAAAAAAAAAAGCACACTTAATCTGTCCTTCAAGGTAGAGGTGATACTTTAACAACACATTCGAGAACAATTGCCTCTCAAAAAAGAGTCATGCTATAGAAAGAGCATTTGGAAAAATGGATGTTTGGAAATGTTGCCATTGTTATGTGATTTTATTGCCAAAGATGATGTACTTCCCTATGAAGGTTTTCATATCTGTATGTTCAAAAAAAAAAAAAAAACATGGAAAGAGAATGTTTTTCCAATCTGCTTTAAAATCCCCCAAAGGGAAAGTTTCAGTGGAATTGTGAAACCATTTGTTAAAACTGCAAAAGTGCAATACCTTTAATTTTTCAGAAAAACGGAACAATTTGTGGGATATTGGACAATGTCTAAGTAGGGTTGGATCTGAGCAGAGGTGAAGGGAAAAAATATCACCTCCTGTGTTCGCCATACTAAACCTCTATTAATGCAGCCAAAGAGCGCATCAGCTAATTAGGCTGCCATAGCACACAGTTGATGGCAAAGTTCCTCTGGGTCTTTATTTCCTTTCATCAACTTTTTTTTTTAACGAAGCAATTTGTGATGGGCTCCTCTGTATTGTGTCAAAACCTCCTGTCAAGAAGTTCCATTTGTCTGCATTAGCCATAGGGATTTGGTATTGTTTTATGCAGTATTTTTTGAAGCTGGTGAAAGTCTCAAATGGAATCTAGTGACAGCCTGTGAGAAATGAAATCATCCTTATTTTAGAGCTTTCCCATAAAATTAGCAACTTTGCTATTTTTCTGTGGAGAGATTGATTTTTATACTTCTCAGAAAATAATTCAGAAAACATTTTAAAGGCTAGAGTTGCATCTGCAGCCTTCTTGTTTCTCACGAAGTAGGTAAGATGACTTTTAATGGACAACATCTATTTGCAAAGAGACTATAAAGCTGAGTCCAATTGCTCCTTCAATGAATTCTTACCTTTTACCTATCCTGAATCAAATCCAGGACTTCTAGGGGCTCCAAGACCCTGCATGATGGGCATCCCAACTCCCCAGCATCCCCGAGCCCCTCTCTTTTCACCACAATCGAGCTCCCCTGGATGGCTGTCTATACTTGGAGCACACACGCTTATCCTGCCTCAGGGTCTCTATCCTTGCTCTTCCCCCAGATCTTACCAAGGTTAGCCCCTTTCTCATTCAGGGCAGTTAAAATGCCATCTGTCCCAGGCGCTTCCTCAGCCCCTCTCCCTAAAGCAGCATCACCTCGCCCCAGCTGTTCCCATTACATTGTCTTGTTTTACCGTCTTTGGTCATAGCTTATTCGTGTGTTTCTTTGCTATCATAGTAATCGAAGCTACACTACAAGTAATAAAACAATGTAAGTAATAAAACCAGAGCGTGGACTTGGTCTATCTGGTTTACCACTGTCCCCCCAGCATGACAATAGTGCCTGGTGCATAGCAGCTGATCAATATATATTAGAAGAATAAGTGAGTGGATGTCTAGGCCACATTCCTCTTCCCGAAGTAGATGAGGAGACGACGCAAGGCACAGCAGGGGTGGGAGGCCCACTGCAGAGAGACCAGAAACCAGTGTTTATTGACCGTCCAGCATGTGACATCCTCTCTGCAATGTTTCAGAGTGGGGTGGGGTTGGCTCCCTCCCCCAGACGAGGAAGCAGAAGCTTAGCAAGTTAACACAGCTAACACTCGACCACAGAGCTGACCCCTGGCAAACCTGCACCTTGCACTCAGTATGTCAGACTCAGGGTCTGTGTTTCTCTCCGCCTGTGGTCCTCTGAAGAGCACGGAGATGCAGTTCCTGGGGGGAGGGAGGAAACTGCCACCAAACTGCTAGGGTCCAAACTTCTAATTATCTTCTACTAATTAGATTGTTTCCTCTAAATCTTTTAAACTGACCTTCCTAAATCTTCTACTGAAAATCTACTTATCAGCTGTGTGACTGTAAACAAGGAATGTAACCTGTTACATCTGGACAATGATAATGCTTCCCTTGGGGGTTGGTTCTCATGAGCATTAAATGAGATAATACACATTAAGCGCCTAGAACAGAGCTGGGATTATTGATAAATTATCAAGTGTCTCCATAGATACCAGCTGTTGGCATTATGATCACTATCATCATTGCCATAAATCCTATTGTTTTGGAAGCATTTCTTTCCCTACTTCCCTTCAGTAAATACTCTTTTAGCCCCTACCATGTGCCTGACGTTGTGCAAGGTGTCTGAGATAACAGGATAAATAGAAGGCAATTTTCACTGAAGGTGGGATCTGCAAAGCACCGTGGAATGTGGAGGAGGGCGTGTGTCTCCTGGCTTAAGGGATCACTGAAAGCTTTGTGGAGCTGTGGATACTTGAGTCAAGCCTGAAGGGCGGAATGGAATTCTTCCAAATGGAGTAGTGGATGTAAAGGAAGGCATAATGAAACTTCTATTGGGACTGGGCTTTAGAAGTGGTTTAAGATTTTCTATGGAATAAAGAAACTAACTACAGTTAAGGAAAAGCAGCAAACACACACACACCACACGCGCATGCGTGTGCATGTGTGCACATGCTTGCGCACGCACACGCACACACACACACAAAGATGCAGTTTGAAGGCTGAGGGCAAAATGGGGCTAAATTCAATCTTTCTATCACATTCCAACTGCAGTTTTATACAGGCAACATTTTTCAGGAGAAAGAACCCAGGTTTTGCTGTCAAACAGTCTGGAGCCATAATAACAATTAAACTGCGTGACTTTGGGCAAAATTATTTACCTTGCTGGTGTTTAAGGCCCCTTGCTTGTTTAAAAAAAATGGAAAGGAGGTAAGAGTTCTGACTTCATGGCGTTATTTTAAGAAATAAAGTGACATATGTAAAAACACTTAAGACAGGGACTGGCAAATAGAAGATATTCAGTAAATGTTTATTTCCTTCCTTCCAAATCTGGTTCCACGCACACTGACCACACTGTCAAAGCGAACTGAAAACTGCCAAGTGATCTCACTGTTTTCACATTAACAAACCCACAGAGAACACAACCACTTAACTCAGTTACCAGCTCAAATGAAAGGCAGGTTTTTCCTTCCCCAGAATGAAAGCCAAGAGAAGTTGGGGCCCCTGGTACACCATTTTATTGCTGGAATTTTTCATTTAGGCATTTACGTAGTGCCCACCAAGTGACAGATACTTCAGTGAGCACTTGGTTTCTTTGTTCATTGAGTCCTCGCCACATGCCTGAGGGTAGGAACTCTCCCCATTTTCCAGATGAGAGCAATTTAAGCTTCAAGAAATAACCTGCTCAGAATTACACTCTGGCAAATAATGACCCCAGGGCTGGCTCCCAGAGTGCTCTGACTCCAACCTTATGTGTTCATCCCAGGGTGCCTCTTGTAATATCTTCGGGTGGGAAAGTAACTTGTCCAACCTTCGCTGCTCAGCTATGAAACGGAGCTAGGGCAAACCAGAACTGTCCATGGTCCTTATATTTTCCTTAATTGAATAGGAGCCTTGTTTTTGTACATTTCTCTCTGTCTGATGTGTCTACTTTTCTGTGTCTCTCCCTCACCCTCTGTGCATGGAGGCATATGTATATCATTCCCTAACCACATTCCCTGCACCCCCCATCTCTTTCTCTACTCTGGGTGGAGAAACTGAGCATCGAAATCTTAGAGGGAATTTCCAAGTTTTACAGAGCATTCTGTTGGGGCTGGGATCTGAGGCTCCAACCCCCTACCTTCCCATCTGTTGCCCTCCTCTGCCTTCTCCCTCTAGCATTAGACACAGACCTTCCACCAGTCTGATGCATGCTTCAGGCCCAGAACCACTTAGAAATAATTATTTTAAAAACAAATAAACTCTCCTCCCTGTGATCTTTACTCTCCTCACATCCTCACCAAGCAGTGGCTATTTTTACTCACCCTAGCTCCTGGCAGGTCTCTTTGGAAAGTCACCATGACATTTCATGCGGCCTGGCCTGGCATTCATCTAAAATATTTTTTCAAAAACATCCTGCTCTGGAGAAATGTCAGCGTTTATGGTGCATCCACAGGGATGTATCAGCAGAGGAAAAGATCCACTTAAGAAGGTCCCAGCTTGACAAGGAGTGGGTTTGGAGGCAGACTTACCCAGAAGTAGCAACGCACATGGGGGCATGCTGGGAAGGAGTGATGGTGAATACCAATGTCTGTGATGAGGTCATCCAGTGAGTTTGGAGTCTGGAGAGAGAATGGACACACAGACTAACCACAAGTAGGTGGGTGTTCAGGACAAAGCAGGGAAGGTGTCTGGGTCAGTGAAGTCTAGCTGGTCTTGGTTTTGAACAAGTCATGTTTTCTCCCTATCTCCATATGAGGCCTCCTCTGATATTTGGCATGGGTAGGAATTCAGGGACAAGTAGACACAGTCCCTTTCATGTTGGTGATGGAGAGGAAACATGGCAGGAGGAGCCTCAGGTTCTCGTCCTGGCTTTGCTACTAAGTTATTGTTGATCTTTAGCAACTCACACTGTCTCTCTTGGTCTCTGATTTTGTATCTGGAGAATGAAGTGGGGCCTTAGATGGTCCTTTCTGGACCTTACATTCTTTGAGTCAAAGACCAAACCATGAAGATCACTGCATCACAGTGCCAAACATTTGGGATTTAAGTAGTCAAATGTCGTCATTTTCATCAATCAATTGATTCATCCATCCACCCAACTATCCACCCATTTACCCTTGCTAAGAACTTTCTATATGCCAAGAACTAAGCTTAGCACTATGACACTGACTCAACCCAAGACCTATCATCAAAGAACATATGTGAGGAGGTATGGCAGCCAGCCTCCAACATACCTCCCAATAACCCCTGCATTCTGGTATTTATACCCTTGTGTAGACCCCTCTCACATTGTATCACAGTCAGTCTGTGCGACCCATGGAATATCACAGAAGTCAGGTATGTCACTTCTGAGTTTGTTATAAAAGACACTGTCTTCTCCCCCTTCCCTCCCTTGTCCTGGGGGAAGCTAGCTGCATATTGCAGAGAAACTCACTCAGCCTATGGAAGAGCCCCTGTGGTGAGGAACTGAGCTCTCCATATAACAACCAGTGAAGAACTAAGGCCTTCCAGCAACCACATGTTTGAGCTTAGACATATATCCTCCCCCATTTGAGCCTTCAGTTGCCTGCAGCCCCAGCCTATAGTCTGTCTATGACTTCATGAGAAACCCTGAGCCAGAACCACCCACCTATGCTGCTCCCTGATTCCTGACCCACAGATACTATGGCTAATAATTATTTGTTGTTTTAACATCTAAATTATGAATAATTTGTAACACAGCAATAGATAACTAATACAGAAAGAAAAATGAAAACAGGGACCCATAGAATCATTACACAAACATTTTGAACATTCCTAAACATCAAAGATATAAATAAGGACTAGTGTCCACTTTCAGAGAATACACAATTGAAATAAAAAAATGCTATAAAGAGATAAATCGACAAATCTGCCATGGGAGTTTTAAGGAGGACAAGCTCACGGCCAGTTGGAGAGAGATGGGGTGGGGGGAGTCTACGTCTCTTAGCTTGGGAATGTTTCACGAGTAAATGCCTTTAAACTGGATTCTGAAAGATTGGTAAGATGATGGAGCATAAATGGAAAGGCATACCAATTGCTAAGGTCATTATAAGCAAAAGTCAACCAATGGATAAATTCGGATATATTAGGAATTGAATGACTGGTAGTTTAATATGGTTGGTAAGTCTGGGAAGAAAAGGCCTTGAGTGTCATGCACAGACATGCGCCTTTCTCCTTTGAGCCACCTTCCTCAAGATTTCATTTATCTCATTACCACCTTTATTGCATTTTATCTAAGTATCCCATATATTATCACCTGTTTATTTTTAATTTAAATGGACTAGCTTTGTAAAATTAAAATTTTACATTTTTTAGTTAAAATTTAAAAATTTCCCCCAAGCAATAATGTCCATGAAGCCATGGGTTTGATGGGCTATTTATATTTGTTCTAATAAACATAAAAGTGAATAATCGCTGTTAAAAAAATATGTTTTTCTGTGTACCCCCTAAAATCCTGTAGTAGCCCAGCATCAGTACACCACACTTTGGGAAATGCCTCAGAAAATGGTGTTGGGGGGAGGCGGATGCCCCGATTGGAGGTGTGCTTAGGTGGGGTCAGCAAGTCTTCCAGTGTCACCATCTCTGGTGTCCATCACTCTCGAGGCTCCCCTCTCCCTCAGCACTTCTGACATCCAATCAACTACCAAGTCCACTGACTTGTCTCCTGAATAACTCTTTATCCCCCCCACCCGCATTCCCTCCACCACTTCCCTGGCTCAGGTTCTCATCATTTGTCACATGCACCATTACAGTGGCTTCCTGACCTCCCAGACTCAAGCCTTCACCCTCCTCTACCTTATGAATACAACTCTGACCACATGATTCCCTTGCTCAAATTCTTCCCCACCACCTTCAGAATAAAAGCCCAAGCTCCTTAGCCTTTACCCTGGGTACTTCATGCCTAAGACCCTTCACACCTGTCCAGCCTCATTTCTGGCCCTCATTCACCCAGAAACAACATATACACAGACATACTTCGGGCTCTAGGAATAGAGAAGGATTTGTGCTTCCCTGAACAAAACTGTTCTCACATTGCACACTCTGTGTCTTTGAACACATCTTTTCCTGGAATGTTCCTCCCTCACCAGTTTACTGGAACAAGTCTGCTTACCCTCTGGGAGTCAGCTAAAGCTTTCCTGATTCTCTCATTGATACACAGGTATCCTTCCCCAGACCTACAGTTTCCTGGGGGTAAAAATCTCCGTGACATCACACTGTTATAAATGTCTCTTGATTCCCCACTTCCAATACTAGACTGTGAAGACAAGAGTTGAGGGGGTTTTCTCTATTCTTCCATCTTCAATCCACAGCACACAGCAGCCACTAAATAATGCTTCTCAAATGAATGCCTGGCTTACAGAGGCACAGGGGCAGGTCTGTGGTTTAGCTAGAGGAGACCCTTCCTTCCAGCTCCCTCCTGCAGCTGCTTCGCACTGGTGCAATGTTTCTTCCCGACAGAAAGGATGAATGGTGGCAGGTGGGGGGAGCAGGGTTGATGAAGCAGGGGTAGATCCCCTCCCCCCTCAATGTCGGAAGGTGAGGCTCTCTGGTCAGTGCTTCCTGATTCCTATCAAGTTCAATGTTTTTGACAGACACAAGCCAATTAGCTGTCTGCTGCCCATGGCTGGTTTGTTCAACATGGTTTGCCTTTTTGATTTGAAAACCTAATATTTTTCATGGATTTGATTTGGTTCCACTGGGGAGCTGAGATAAGCCATTCAGTCTCAGCCACTGAGCCGGCTCTAATGGCCCTCATCTGCTTCGCACCCAGCATTAAGCGAGTTCTCAGGCTCCGTCTCCAGCTTGGATGTAGGCAGAAACCTCCTGGGCCGTGGCTACACCTGCGCAGCTGGCTAGGACAACCCTGTTAGGGCCCCAAAGAAAGCAAAAGATGTCAATCTTCCCCACCAATTGCCAAAGGTGGTCCTGGATGCCTGGGGTGGGGGAGGGGGGGTCTGCTCAGCTCCTTTTATGAAAATCCAGCCTGATTCAACTTCGATTTCCCCCCAATGCCCTCTGATTTGCTGTTAGAGGGAGATCCCAATCCATCTGGCTTTGCAAGGACAGAGTACTCTCTTCCATTCACGTTTGCCTCCCTGGAGGGAGCTTATAATAATAACCGCTTTTAACAATGTTTCAGTCCGTGTCCAGGCCTGGTACAGTGTTAAGCACTGTCAACATCCCTTATTACACTTAATGCCCATAACAGCCCTCTGAGGTTGATACAGTTATTATCTCCCTTTAATAGAAACAGAAAAAAAGGCAAAAGAGATTAGGAATTTATCATCGCCAACCTTCACATTCTAGCAAGAGACCAAGCCGGGTCTGAACTCGAGTCGGCCTGATACCACGTCCCGGGCTCCTGCCTCGCATGGCAGTCTTCTGGGCATGGGCGAAGAAGGGGTAGATGTGGGCATTCTCTCTATCCCCAAGGCCCTCTTGGCTGCTGGGTTGGGGCCACTGTGGGCCAGCTGACTTCCCAGAAATCCCAGCTGCCTTCGCCGCGATCCTCCTAAAGATCCTGCCCGCTGGAATGGGTGCCTTGTTGCCAACATCTCTCTGAGCCTCACTTATGTCTGCTATTCCGGTTTGACTCGGCACATGAACCCTCCTCGCCCACCTGGCTCGCATCCCAGAAACCAGCTCCTGCAGCTGCAGAAGGATCCCCAGCCCTCGCCTGGTCTTCCTTTCTGCTCTCTGCCTGCTTTTCTTCCACTTCTTAGTCTGGTTAAGATCTGAAGTCGTCTTGGATCCACTATTAGAGGAGAATGATTTGGCTTAAAACTAGGCGGCACTGAGCCATCTCTGAAGGGGAGACATTTGACTCTGATGGGGAGTTTCTAATCAATGCCCAGATCAATATGCAGCTCTGTTAATTGGAGGAATCGGATAGAAATTAGAAGGCTACTCTGTTTTGATAAATTACCTTTAAAAATCAGTAGGTTAGGAAGCTGATGCTGACCAAGTGGCCAGTTTGGGGTTGTGTTAACGCAGGCATTGTCTATAGAAGGAGGCAGATGATTGGCCCTTGACTTACCAGCTCCCAAGGGGTTATGTGGGGAAGACAGACAAGATTTCCCAAGAAGGAAGAGAATTAAAGAATGCCAGGGGACGGTCCATAATCAGGATCCTCTGGTGCTACCTTCTTGAACTTCAGACCTGAAAAGAAGTGGGTCGTCACTCAGTGTCACTTGGCAAACTGCTGGGTTAGCAGAGCCAACCCCACCAGCAAGCCCTGGCCTTTGGTAGTACCCCAGCGAAAGGAACCATGACCTCACAGCAAGGCTGGAGAGCTCACAATGATCCCGCTGCTCCAAATCCCTGAACATACTTTGTGTGTCTCAATTGCAGAGTCAAGGGGCTTAGCAAAATGAGGAAGTGGCTGGTTCAAGATTTGGGAACTGCTCCTAATATTTATTTACTGAAACTCAAACTCAGGTTAGAGATGATTAGGGTACGGCTGCCCCGTTGAGCCTTTTATGGGACCAGGTCTCCAGAGGTCCACCAGACCCAGCCCTCCTTGCCCCCTCCACCCTTCCTGCAGGTGCCTGAATGATCTTTCTACGGTTTGTGTCTGATTGTTGTTCTCCCCTGCTCTCCATCCTCAGAGGCTACCCGTTATCTCTAGGGCTTTGGGATCTAGCTCCTGACAATATCTCTAGCCTCTTCACTCAACAATTTCTCCTTAGCCCCACTGAAGTCAGCCACATGCTGAAAGCTCCCCCAAAAGCCAGGTTGTGCCAGCCCTCCAGGTCTTTGCTCACAATGCTCCCTCTGCCTGGAGTGCCCCTCTGCTCCGGTCTCTGCATGACCCCCTATGCAGCTTTTAGTAAGCGCCCTGCATCTACCTGACTCCATAAAGCTTTTCCTGACTCTTTCTCTGCCCCTCCTCCACTTGTATACACTCCATAGAGATGGCTGGCATGCACCTGTTAGTGCAATACTGTCCCCTTCAGGATCGTGCTGTTCAGCTCTCTATGACATGCTACATAGCATAGCAGTCAAGGGCTTGGGCTCCGGGCTCCAAGTCGTGGCTGTGATCCTTCTTGCTGTGTGATCTTAGCAATCTATTTACCCTTCCTATTTCCTCATCTGTCCAGTGTGGATGATGATCATACCCTCCTCACTGGATTATTGAAAGAATCAAATGTGAAAATTTAAGCCAAGTGTTTTTGCTGCACTATCTGGCCCATGATGGACACTCAGTAAAACTTAGCTATGACTAGTTTTTGTTGTCATCACTATTATTATAATTGGCATCCCCAAACTGGTATGGCACTTAGCAGGTGCTACAGGGATAGTAAATATAAAATCAAAGACTGATGTGGAAAGTACAATATCACTGAGAGGGTGAGACCATTCATTAAATTCTTATCTGTGAATAAATATTTGTTGAAGGAATGAGTGAGCAAGAGTGGATGTAGTTTGACTCCAGACTGGAATGAAGTTGCAGAGTGAGCCCAGGGTGGATAGAGGGCAAATGGGAGGTTGCCCACTTTCTGTAGCTAAGACCCAAGATGGCACTGCCACCCGATGGCAGGAATGAGGGGGCCAGGAAGTTATGAAGCTGGGCAGCACGCAGGTGAGGTGGTGCCAGCCCCTTGGGTCAAGAAAGTAATTACTGGAGAATCAGAAATCTGTACTTTGAGAACCTTTATGTGGCTCATGTTTTTTGTAATTATTTCCTTTGTGCCCTCTTTCAATCTTTAGCAAGGTATGCTGTTTTTAGGGTTTTTGGGGGGAGGGGGGTTGTTTTTGATGCCAGCCTGCCTCAGCTGCTCTAAGAAGAAACTGGGAAAATGACTGAACTGGAATGTAAATAAGAGAATGCCATTGAGTGATGACAATATAGCGTTTTGGAGTGAGACCTGCCAGAACATGATGCCAGCTGAATCTGTGACTGTTTTGTGTCTTGATTTCCTGATCGGGAAGATGGGGATAAGAATAAGATCCCTGGGCGCCTGGGTGGCTCAGTTGGTTAAGCGACTGCCTTCAGCTCAGGTCATGATCCTGGAGTCCCGGGATCGAGTCCCGCATCGGGCTCCCTGCTGAGCAGGGAGTCTGCTTCTCCCTCTGACCCTCCCCCCTCTCATGCTCTCTCTATCTCATTCTCTCTCTCAAATAAATAAATAATTTTTTTAAAAAAGAACAAGATCCCTGCAGAGGGCTGCTGGGAATCTAGAATGAGATCATGTCTGTAGAGTGCCACATGTGGACAGACAGGGTTAGCGGAAGTTAAAGGCATGGGGACAGTGTAGCATCCATAAGTGAGGGGTAAAAAGGGGGCAGAAGGGGGCAGAGTCTGAGAGCCTCAAGAGGCAAGTGAACTCTGGAGCATTGAGAATCTGGAGCACCTGAGACTCTCCTTCCACAATGTAATCTATTCACCTAGAGTGCTCTTTGTTCTATTCAAATAAGGAAGGCTGTTATCTTGTGGGGACTTGATAACCACTTTCAAACATCTGATGAGCAGGATGAGGGGGCATGGTAGAGGAGCAAGTGATCTTGTCCTTTCCAAGCCTAAGTATCTCTCATCTAAGAATGGAGAAGAGCCTAGAAGGGTTCAAAGCAGGGCTGATCACACAGGTGTTGGGAAGAAGAGGCAGCAAAGACAGAGGTTATGAGTGTGGGCTTGGGAGACAGACTGGTTTTGATTTCTGGCTCTGCCACTTATTAGCTGTGCAGCCTTGGGAAAATTACTTAACCTCTCTGAGTCTCAATGTTCTCATCTGAAAAGATGATAATGATTCCACAGAGGGGTCTTGGGGGATAAAATGGTAGAATGCACAAAAAGCCTTTAACTTTACCTGGTGCATGGAACATGGTTAAGAGATTGATTAATTATATTTAGGTACAGTAATACTTATAACAGTAAGTAATTATAAAAATAAGATAACTTCACTTGTAAGAATAACACAATACATCAAATGACATAATAATAATGTTTATGACTGTCATTGCTGTTGGTGAAGTAATGCACAATTCTCTGTCATGGTTCAAATTAAACTTGGAATTGGGGGATGGGGACACTGCCCCTCTAGCCTTCAAGCTGCATGGTGTTGGAACAGCATTCTGAGCCTCATATCTGGAGACCAATTAGAAGAATATCGTGCCCACACCCTGTCCCAACCCTTGACCGTGAGCCCTAAGAACCTGGAAGCTTCTTTCCCGGGTGAACAGTGGAGAGTATCAGTACACACTTCGGAGTTCCTTCTCCCCTTTGCTGACTCTCCTCCTTGACCAGGCTTGTCTCTGACCTCACAGCAACAACAACACAGATGATAATAGTAACAGCTGACATTTATCTTGCATTTGCTTTCCACTTGGCGACATTAGGTGAAGCAGTCTCCACATATCACCTAATTTCGTCTTCAAACAACTTGTAAAATGTCTCCACTTTACAGATGGGGCTCCAGGAGGTCAAATAACTTGCCAGGGCCATAAGGAATGAGCTAAAGGGCTCATGCATTATGGGAGTATCAGGAGCCCTTTCACTTACACTAAGAAGAAGAGTAACAGGAGTGACCAGGCACACTGCTCCCTGTTGCTTCTCCCAGAGGCACCAGCACCACGGCCACTTAGAAACATCAGGCCTCAACCATGCTGCTCTTCTGGAAGGACTGGTCAGGGTGAAGTCTGTGGGAAGTCATCTGAGCAAGCATCATCCCTTTCCTCACTAGGGTTCAGCCAGACAAGAGCCCATGAAGCTCGGGGGCTTGCTTTGCCTCTCTTTGCCACTGTGAAGGTGTTTCCCCAGGAAAGAGAAGGTTTTTGGGTGAGCAGTTCCCCACCTGGGAGGGGCCGCCTGCTTCTCTAGGCAGCCCTGACATCTGGACATGACATGGAGGCAGCCCTGGAGTGGACACCAGGCATAGAACGGTCAAGGACAGCAAAGGAATGGTTGGAAAAGAAACAGCACATCATCGTCCCACTCCTAATCCCTGCCTATGGCTTGGGCATCCCAAACTCTGGGTCACAGAAAACCCATTTCTGTTGGGTAGAAGGATTTCTGGAATTGGCTTCACCAATGCCTCACGTGTTCAGACCTTGCATTTATGATCACCTCGCCATGCCTGCTGATTGATGAGGCCAGCAAAACCATTGAAAAGGAGGGCATGCATTTCCTCCTTCCTGTGCACAGGGATTGCACCCAGATGTCGCTATCTGTAGCAGCCTTCCCACCACCATTTACCAGCTTCTCAAGCTTCTCAGCCAATTCTCGTCTAAGGTAGAAAAGGGTTAGGGGCAGTTCTACCCTGTCTTCGGGGTCTGACCCTGAGGGTCACTAACCTCCACACTTGGTCACGAACCTGGTGTCCCTGAGATCCCATCTTGAGGGCCCAAGCCTACCTTCCATGTGAGGCCCCAAGAGCTAGGGGCTTCCAGAGGTACTTCTGCCTTATTGCTTTTTCCTTAATCTGTCTCAGGATTCAGCCCTTGCCCCAGGCTCTCTGGGCTCCTTCCAGTTATTCCCAGACCTGGTGGTCACAGTTGGATTGCAGCTTGTACATCTGGACTCTTTTGACAAGCCCACAGGAGTCTGACTTCCAGTCCACTTGGGTCTCAGAACAAAGCCTGCCCCCGGATTGCCCCTTGCTGGGCCCTGCATGCCCACCACTGCCTCCAGTTACCTGGATGGGCTGTCCACATGCCAACAGTGCCATGGGACTGCCTGCTATGGTCAGTCCTCCAAATTTCAGGGTAATTTGTTCTATCTGCTAGATCATCCCCGCTCCTTTGGAGCTGACTAGTTCCTGATCCCATCCCCTCCTGGCCTCCCCTGTCTGGTTACAATGAACATGGCCATATCTGTCCTATCCCAAGGCTTACCACAACCTTCACCTAAGGTATTAAAGAACATGACACTCTTTTTTTTTTTAATTTTTTATTGTTATGTTAATCACCATACATTACATCATTAGTTCTTGATGTAGTGTTCCATGATTCATTGTTTGTGCATAACACCCAGTGCTCCACGCAGAACGTGCCCTCTTTAATACCCATCACCAGGCTGACCCGTCCCCCCACCCCTCTCCCCTCTAGAACCCTCAGTTTGTTTTTCAAAGTCCATCGTCTCTCATGGTTCGTCTCTCCCTCCGATTTCCCCCCCTTCATTCTTCCCCTCCTGCTGTCTTCTTTCTTTTTTTTTTTTCTTAACATATATTGCATTATTTGTTTCAGAGGTACAGATCTGTGATTCAACAGTCTTGCACACTTCACAGCACTCACCATAGCACATACCCTCCCCAATGTCCATCACCTAGCCACCCCATCCCTCCCACTCCACCCCCACTCCAGCAACCCTCAGTTTGTTTCCTGAGATTAAGAATTCCTCATATCAGTGAGGTCATATGATATGTGTCTTTCTCTGATTGACTTATTTCATTCAGCATAACACCCTCCGGTTCCATCCACGTTGTTGCAAATGACAAGATCTCATTCCTTTTGATGGCTGCATAATATTCCATTGTATATTTTTACCACATCTTCTTTATCCATTTGTCTGTCGATGGATATTTTGGCTCTTTCCACAGTTTGGCTATTGTGGACATTGCTGCTATAAACATCGGGGTGCACGTACCCCTTTGGATCCCTGCGTTTGTGTCTTTATGGTAAATACCCAGTAGTGCAATTGCTGGATCGTATGGTAGCTCTATTTTCAACTTTTTGAGGAACCTCCATACTGTTTTCCAGAGTGGTTACACCAGCTTGCATTCCCACCAATAATGTAGGAGGGTTCCCCTTTCTCCGCATCCCCGCCAACATCTGTCGTTTCCTGACTTGTTAATTTTAGCCATTCTGACTGGTGTGAGGGGTATCTCATTGAGGTTTTGATTTGGATTTCCCTGATGCCAAGCGATGTTGAGCACTTTTTCAAGAACATGACATTCTTAAAAAGCAACATTTTCAATATGCTTTTACTACATTCTAGCAACATGCCACTTTATGATGCACGATGCTGAATATCCAGAGAGAGGAATGCTTTTATCACCCTTGTGATATTGGAGTTTGGGTTTAGTGGAGGAGGGAGTCAGTCAATAAACTGGCAAGCAAGGAAATAGAGAAATATATTTTGGCAAACAGTGATTATCTTGGACAGAGAATTATGTGAAATTTCACACATTCCAAGTCACACATTTCTATAATATTAGAAATTTTACAAGCACGCAGTAAGCAGTGAAAGAAGTAAACATAAACAAACAAAAGAATATTTGTCATCCAACTCTAAGACTATCCCCAAATCACTGTTTCTAAATCAAACAACTAAGTATATGGCGATCGCGCCTTTAGGAAGAAAAGGAAGGCCAGAGTGGAGTTAGGTTGAATTATATACAATTACTGTACTTATAGGGCAGTATTGATAATAAGGTAGCTAAGATTTAGTGAGCACTTGCTACATCTCTGATGCTGGGCTAATTTCTTTAGATACATTGTTTCAATGAACACTCCAGGCATTATTATCCTCATTTCCAGGAACTGCAGGTTAGGTTGGAACAAGTCACTTGACCACTATCTCCCAGCTGGAAGGCTGAGGAGCTGGGACTCTAATCAGGTCATTCTTCTCTCAGGCTGGCAGGTCTATTTCCTTAAGAAATACTGTCTGCATTAGGGGGTGTTAGCACATCCCAGCAGCACTGCCGAAAGCCTAAAGTGGGAGGCAGCATTTAATCTTCTTCTCTGCAAGTGAATTGTTGAAGTATGTATTTTTAAACCTCCGTGGATATGCTGAGAATCTTTAAGGAAGGCAGTTTAATAAACAGAGTGACGAAGAGGCAGGTGTATTTATTTTTAGTATCTCTCCGTACAGAGAAGACACCAGAGGCAGAGACCGAGAAATTGTCCTGCACATTAAGGGGGAAGCTAAGAACTGAGAACAGGGAACTAGAAGCTCCCCGTTCTCCAACCCTCCCTTCCTGGCAGGTCCCCATTAGAACAGAACCTCCTCTCCACGATCTCACTGAGAGTACCACACAAAAGCACCCATAAGGAGGCTCACTGCAATCACAGAACTTAGAAAAACCACACATATGTTCGTTGTGGAGGCACTGGATAAACAGATGGAGCCCATCCACACAAAGGAATAGTATAGAGCCATTCCAACGACTGATAAAATTTCCCTTGAATTGGCATGGACTGATGATGTCCACAAGGTGTTATTTAGAAAAGCAAGCAAGTTGCAGAACAACATTGTATTATTTTGTTTGTATAAAAATAATGAGATGTATATGTGTGAATGTATGCAAATACATTGTATGCATATATGCATATTAATATAGATCCAAAATGCTAGTATATGCAAAGAAACATGTGAAGAGAAAGACATGGAAATGCTAACAGGAGCATGGGAAAATTTCATGGTTTAAGTTGTGCATTTCTGAAATGCTATACTGTTTCTATGGATAGCCTTGATTTGAAAAAGAAATAACCATTAAAAAGAAACAGAATAATCTTAGACTAACTCTTGCTATCCCCCCACCCCGCCCCTGGCCAGCATGAGGAACCTTGGAGGGAAAGAGGGCTGCCTCCACCCCTCTCATGACCCTACCATGTGTCAGGCCATCTGGCCCCAGACCTCAGTACTAGGCCACCCCCTTGTCCTAGAAAGCTAACAGGACCCACCCTGGCTGGTTCAGGAGCTAGCGACAAGCTTGGGAAAACAAGCTCAGGAAGATGCTTGCCTCTCCTGTTTCCACCTCCATAAGGCTGCCCTGAATTCCTTCAGCGAGCCCAGATTTGCCAGGAACATCTCTGCAGCTGAGATGTTAACTGAAGATTTCTCACTTATCCACTCTTCTCCTTTTGAGGGAGCAAATAGGTCTCAACGTTTATGCCTAGCTAGACACACACACTCACAACATACAGACACACACCCATACAAATGCACACAGGTACACACCAACACACTAAATGACCAAGACAAATGGTCCACAACTGCTCAAGCCCCATGCTCCCAAAGCTACAGACACATGGCAATAACATACAGGCACATGCATGTGCGTGCACACACACACACACACACACACACACACACACACACCCCACAGCACAATTGTCCAATTATCTCCAGCTTTGAAAGAAAGAAGAGAGACAGGTGTAGTTTCAGTGCCTCCAGCAGGATGACCATAGACCCTTCTGAACTTACAAACCTGTTTTCTCTTCTCCTCTCCCCACTTCTCTCCTCCCCTCCTCCCCCTCTTCTCTCTCCAGTTCTGCTGCTGTCCTTACTCAAGCTTTTTTTTTTTTTTTTTTAAACTTCTTCTTCTTAGTGTTAGAGGTTAAATGATGCACAGACAGAAGCAGGAGCTGGGCCAACAATTAAAAGCTGCCTGGAGCAGCAAGGAACAGATTTTTCCTTGATTGTTTGTTTCTACCCTGGGTCTGTCTGTTCCCCACTGCCCCTCCCACAGCAACAAGCTGGCACCTGGAGAGCCCTTTCTTAGCAAGCAGCTCAGACTGGGTCTCTATCTCTTGGCTCTGCTACATTCCTTTTTCTTCCCTGCAGCTGGTCCCCTCCAGCCTCTGTGGCCATCTCCATAGCTCCCCCACCCCACCTGACTTCCACACGTGGAGGTTGGGTTTGGAGAGAGGAGGAAGAAGGGCTGGAAAGGAGCTCTTTGTGGTCAGGGAGGGATTACGGACATTTTTTCCGGGGTGGGTGGGGAGATATTTTTTCATATCTTTGTTCACAAGTTCCCATGAAAGGGGTTTGGGCTGATAAGGGATATGTCCACTTCCAACCTGGTGGCTATGAAGAGCCTTGCCTTTGTCAGCATCACTAAGAAGCTTTGATTGATGAGCTTTTCTGCCACAGAGCCAAGAATGTTAGATGGAGGAGTAGAACTACATACATGCACTATTTGCACGCATTCACACCTAGTTTGCATGCACACGTCCACATTGATTGTCCTTTACTGAGACTACTACATGCTGGACACAGTGTTGGGACCTACCACTTGTGCTCTAAGCACCATAGTGAATAAGGAGATGTGTGTACCACATCCTGCCAGTGTACCCACCCTCATGAGGCTGTAAATACCTGGGGGGCCCCCTGCCCCCCACCAGCTGTGCAAGCATATTTCATCCCTTCAGAGGATGAGCTAAAAGTACCAAAGGATTAATAGCCCTGGAAATGCCATCAACCAAGGATGGATGGGAAGAGAGTGAGCATATCCCAACTCCCCCGTCCCCCAGTTGCTGCAAGCCTGAGGCGTGTTTCCCAGAGCCCCACGGCAGGACTGAGCTAGGGATGTCCCAGTGGCAACGGGCTTGATGCCACGACATTTACATCCTCCTCTCCTTCTCTGCCTTCTTTCCTCAAGCAAGAGAATGAAAGGAGGCCATAATCAGATTCTAATGAGTGACAGGAAGGTGAGGAGAAGGTGTTCAGGGAGGACACAGTGAGGAGACCCAACCCAGACTTTACAGGGTGTTGAGGAAGAGCACCGGAAGGAAGGGACATGTGGCTGAGCCAGTGATGGGCAGGGGAGAGGATGAAGGACTTGCAGCTGGACTCACTGCTCCCAGGGGTGCCTTCAGCAGGGTCCATCTGCTTCAGACACGCAAAGTGAGGCAGCACGTGGGGAAGCACTTGGTAAACTGGCAAGCCTCATGTCATGTGAAAAATCATTAAAGTGTGACCAGCCAAGCTCTGATTTCAACCCCTCTCCAGGGTCGACACTCAGTAAAATTGTGAAATCGGGCAGTATATCTTCAAAGCCACAGGTCTTTCTGGGCCCTTTTCCAGAACTTTGTGGTCATGTCACCTTGTGACACTTTTGCTCTCTTACCTCTTTGAAAACCTGATCTAACAAAAGTCTCTGATGTTCTACCTATACCCATCAGGGTGATTTTAAGTGAAAAGTTTCCCTGTCTGGTATCCCTGACTGATGGTGATACTACCAGAGAATTGCCCTGTTCAGCCCCCTCTGGGACTGGAGCGAGGACTGCCTAATGCAGACACACAGCAAGTGCCGGGGCATCCATATTTCTTCCCAATCAGAGACCCATTTCAGTTCCAATCCCCGTCTGCAAGTGACTCTCCTCACCAAAAGGGGTGGCAGAAAATCTCCCCTTCACCCCATGCTGAGGGAGGATAGAGAACACCAGTTAAGAGAAAAGCCAAACAGAACAAAGCTTGCCCTTGTTTAACAAATGGAACCAGCAGCCAGCATTTGGCAGAGCTTATTGGAAGGAATAAAGCCTCCAAAAAAAAAAAAAAATCGATGGATAATGATTATACTTAAAGTGCCCTTTGAGCAATTGCATTAGCAGAGATGGAGAATGCCTGCAAATAGTAACAAGAACCCCGACAGAAGGAAATGACTATAATGGGACAAGGATTACCCAGGTCTGAATCTGAGTACTCCCAAACTCCCCTCCCCACACCCCCCAGGAGGATTTGGCTTGTTGTGTCAGATCCAGGCCTTTTTTTTTTTTTCCTTGCAGAAAATTTCAAATACCAGCTGCAGTAAAGAGAATGCTAAGGAATGCAGAGAGGTTTTTGATCTGCATAATAAAGATGTAAAGGGAAAAAAGAAGGGGCAGGGAAAAAAGATGCCAGCCAGCAGGACTGAGGATTGAGGGAGGAGTTTGGGGGTAAATAATATCTAGGAAGAGATGATTTAGAAGAGCAATAAAGAATGAGGAGGTTTTTAAAGAGATTTCCGTCGAATTAAGAATGTACACCCAAGGGGGTGGAGCAAGATGGCGGAGGAGTAGGAGACCTGGATTTCCTCTGGTCTCAGGAATTCAGCTGAATAGGGATCAAACCATTCTGAACACCTACGAACTCAACAGGAGATCGAAGATAAGAATAGTAACAACACTCTGAACAGAAAAGCGACCACTTTCTGGAAGGTAGGACGTGCGGAGAAGTGAATCCGAGGTGATATTCGGGAGGATAGACGGCGGGGGAGGGGGCCTCCGTCGGCCGCTTCTGGCAAGTGATAGAGCCGCGGAGCACAAAATCGGAACTTTCAGAAGTTGGCTCCGCTGAGGGATGTCACTCCAGTGGCTAAGCGGGGGGTGGAACGCTCGCTGGACAGTGTGGTCTCAGGACCCTTGGGGTCACAGAAAGACCGGGGGAGCCTGAGTGCGGCAGAGCTCCCAGGTATCAGAGCGGGGAAGCCCGCTGCAGAGACGGAGCCGAGGCGCAGGCTCTCAGCTCGGGGTGTCCATAAACCGTGATCCGTGGCCCAGTCGGGCCACTGCTCCTCCAGCAGGGACCCAACAAGCGGCAGAGCCAGGGCGACTCCCCTTCCTCCCCTGGGAGGAACAGCACGGAAGCACACCACAGGGATCTGCTGGGTTTGGAGACTCCACACGGGGTCGGGTGCCAGACATAGAAACGCTCGGTCACAGGCCGGGTGAGCACGGAGTGCGGCCGGAGACCGGGGAGACGGGAGTGACTGCTTTTCTTTGGGGGCGCACTGAGGAGCGGGGCCCCGAGTTCTCGGCTCCTCCGGGTGGAGATTGGGAGGCCACCATTTTCACCCTGGTCCTCCAAAGCTGTACTGAGAGCTTGCAGGGAACAAAAGCTCCTGAGAGCAAACCCGAGCAGCTTGCTTAGCCTGGACCAGCAAGGGCGGGGCAATTCCGCCTCTGGCAAAGACATTGGGGAACCACGGCAACAGGCCCCTCCCCCAGAAAATCAGCACTAACAGACAGCAAGCCAAGACCAAGTTTACTGATCAAGGAAAATGGGAGAACTCCAGCGCTAGGGGAATACTGCACATAGAATTCATGGCTTTTTTACCATGATTCATTAGTTTTTGAAAGTTAATTTTTTTAACTGTTTTTTTTTTTGATTTTTTCTTTTTCCCTTTTTCAACCAACATCTTATCAATCCCTTTTTTAAAAAAAACATTTTTTATTTTTCAATTTTAGAGTCATATTTTTATCCCTTCATAGTAGTTCCCCTTATTTTTGGCATATATATATAAGTTGTTCTCTCTTTAATATTTTGAGATACAATTTCTTCTAACAGATCAAAATATACCCTAAATCACTAGTATATGGCTTTGTTCAAGTCTCCTGCCTGATCACATTCTCTCCCTTTTTTTTTCTTTTTTCTTTTTCTTTTTAAATCTACTTTCTTTTTAAAAACAACTTCTTATCTTATTAAGTCCTTTTATTAAATCTTTTATAATTTTCATTTTTACAGTCATCTGCCATCCCTTCATTGTATCAACCCTTATTTTGTACATATATAAGTCTTTCTTCCTTTAAAATTTTAGCAGGCACTCTCTTCTAACAGACGAAAATATGCCTAAAAGCTAGTGTGTGGCACTGTGTGGCACTAAAAACTAGTGTGTGCACTAGCCTGATCATATTTGATCATATTCTGTTTTTTTTGTTTTGTTCTGTTTTTTTTTGTTTTTATCTTTTTCTTTTTCCTTTTTTTTTTTCTCTTCTTTCTTTCCCTTTCTTGTCCCCTGGTTTCAGGTCTTTTCTGATTTGTATAGAGTATATTTGCTGGAGACGTTGTTAACCTGTTAGCATTCTGTTCTCTCATTCATCTGTTCTCCTCTGGAAAAAATGACAAAACGAAAAAAATCACCTCAGCAAAAAGAACAGGAGGTAGTACCATCTGTCAGGGACCTACTCAATACGGACATTAGTACGATGTCGGACCTAGAGTTCAGAATCATGACTTTAAAGATACTAGCTGGGCTTGAAAAAGCATGGAAGTTATTAGAGAAACCCATTCTGGAGAAATAAAAGAACTAAAATCTAACCAAGTGGAAATCAAAAAGGCTATTAATGAGGTGCAATCAAAAATGGGGGCACTAACTGCTAGCATAAATGAGGCAGAAGAGAGAATCAACGATATAGAAGACCAAATGATAGAAAATAAAGAGGCTGAGAAAAAGAGAGAGAAACAAGTACAGGATCACGAGGGCAGAATTCGAGGATTAAGCGATACGATAAGACAAAACAACATTAGACTAATTGGGATCCCAGAAGAAGAAGAAAGAGAGAGAGGGGCAGAAGGTATATTGGAGCAAATAATAGCAGAGAACTTCCCTGATGTGGGGAAGGAAACAGGCATCAAAATCCAGGAGGCACAGAGAACCCCTCTCAAAATCAATAAAAATAGGTCAACACCCCGACATCTAATAGTAAAACTGACGAGTCTCAGAGACAAAGAGAAAATCCTGAAAGCAGCTCGGGAGAAGAGATGTGTAACCTACAATGGTAGAAACATTAGATTGCCACACACCTATCCACAGAGACCTGGCAGGCCAGAAAGCACTGGCATGATATCTTCAGAGCACTGAACGAGAAAAATATGCAGCCAAGAATACTATATCCAGCTAGGCTGTCATTGAAAATAGAAGGAGAAATAAAAAGCTTCCAGGACAAACAAAAACTAAAAAAATATGCAAACACGAACCAGCCCTCCAAGAAATATTGAAAGAGGTCCTCTAAGCAAAAAGAGCGCCTAAAAGCAGCATAGATCAGAAAGGAACACAGACAATATACAGTCACAATCACCTTACAGGCAATACAATGGCACTAAATTCCTATCTTTCAATAGTTACTCTGAATGTAAATGGGCTAAATGCCCCAATCAAAAGACACAGGCTATCAGATTGGATTAAACAACAAGACCCATCAATATGCTGTCTGCAAGAGACTCATTTTAAACTCAAAGACACGCCCACATTGAAAGTGAGGGGGTGGAAAACCATTTACCATGCTAATGGACACCAAGAGAAAGCTGGGGTGGCAATCCTTATATCAGACAAATTAGATTTTAAACCAAAGACTGTAATAAGAGATGAAGAAGGACACTATATCCTACCTAAAGGATCTAGCCAACAAGAAGATCTAACAATTGTAAATATCTATGCCCCTAACGTGGGAGCAGCCAATTATATAAGGCAATTAATAACAAAAGCAAAGAAACACAATGACCACAATACAATAATAGTGGGGGAATTTAACACTTCCGTAATTGAAATGGACAGATCATCTAAGCAAAGATCAACAAGGAAATAAAGACTTTAAATGAAACACTGGACCAAATGGACTTTACAGACATATTCAAAACATTCCATCCCAAGCAACAGAATACACATTCTTCGCTACTGCCCATGGAACATTCTCCAGAATTGATCACATCCTAGGTCACAAATCAGGTCTCAACCGGTACCAAAAGATTGGGATTATTCCCTGCATATTTTCAGACCACAATGCTTTGAAACTAGAACTCAATCACAAGAGGAAAGTTGGAAAGAACTCAAATACATGGAGGCTAAAGAGCATCCTACTAAGGAATGAATGGGTCAACCAGGAAATTAAAGAAGAATTAAAAAAATTCATGGAAACCAATGAAAATGAAAACACAACTGTTCAAAATCTTTGGGATACAGCAAAGGCAGTCCTGAGAGGAAAGTATATAGCAATACAAGCCTTTCTCAAGAAACAAGAAAGGTCTCAAATACACAACTTAACCCTACACCTAAAGGAGCTGGAGAAAAAACAGCAAATAAAGCCTAAACCCAGCAGGAGAAGAGAAATCATAAAGATCAGAGCAGAAATCAATGAAATAGAAACCAAAAGAACAGTAGAACAGATCGATGAAACTAGGAGCTGGTTCTTTGAAAGAATTAACAAGATTGATAAACCCCTGGCCAGACTTATCAAAGATTAAAGAGAAATGACCCACATCAATAAAATCATGAATGAAAGAGGAGAGATCACAACCAACACCAAAGAAATGCAAACAATTATAAGAACATATTATGAGCAACTCTATGCCAGCAAATTAGATAACCTGGAAGAAATCGATGAATTCCTAGAGATGTATCAACTACCAAAATTGAACCAGGAAGAAATATAAAACCTGAACAGACCTATAACCACTAAGGAAATTGAAGCAGTCATCAAAAAATCTCCCAACAAACAAAAGCCCAGGGCCAGATGGCTTCCCAGGGGAATTCTACCAAACATTAAAAGAAGAATTAATACCTATTCTCCTGAAACTGTTCCAAAAAATAGAAATGGAAGGAAAATTCCAAACTCATTTTATGAGGCCACCATTACCTTGATCCCAAAACCAGACAAAGACCCCATCAAAAAGAAGAATTATAGACCAATATCCTTGATGAACATGGATGCAAAAATTCTCACCAAAATACTAGCCAATAGGGTCCAACAGTACATTAAAAGGATTATTCACCATGACCAAGTGGGATTTATCCCTGGGCTGCAAGGCTTGTTCAACATCTGCAAATCAATCAACGTGGTACAATACATTAACAAAAGAAAGAACAAGAATCATAGGATTCTCTCAATAGATGCAGAAAAAGCATTTGACAAAGTCCAGCATCCTTTCTTGATCAAAACTCTTCAGAGTATAGGGATAGAGGGTACATACCTCCATATCATAAAAGCCATCTATGAAAAACCTACAGCGAATATCATTCTCAATGGGGAAAAGCTGAGAGCTTTTCCCCTAAGGTCAGGAACGCGGCAGGGATGTCCACTCTGACCACTGCTATTCAACATAGTATTAGAAGTCCTAGCCACAGCAATCAGACAACAAAAAGAAATCCAAGGCATCCAAATGGGCAAAGAGGAAGTCAAACTCTCACTCTTTGCAGGTGATATGATACTGTATGTGGAAAACCCAAAAGACTCCACCCCAAAACTGCTAGAACTCATACAGGAATTCAGTCAAGTAGCAGGATATAAAATCAGTGCACAGAAATCAGTGGCATTCCTATATACCAACAACAAGAGAGAAGAGAGACAAATCAAGGGGTTGATCCCATTTACAATTGCACCCAAAACCATAAGATACCTAGGAATAAATTTAACCGAAGAGGCAAAGGATCTGTACTCAGAAAACTATAAAATACTCATGAAAGAAATTGAAGAAGACACAAAGAAATGGAAAAACGTTCCATGCTCATGGATTGGGAGAACAAACATTGTGAAGATGTCAGTGCTACCTAGAGCAATCTACACATTCAATGCAATCCCCATCAAAATACCATCCACCTTTTTCAAAGAAATGGAACAAAGAATCCTAAAATTTATATGGAACCAGAAGAGACCCAGAATAGCCAGAGGAATATTGAAAAAGAAAAGCAAAGCTGGCGGCATCACAATTCCGGACTTCCAGCTCTATTACAAAGCTGTCATCATCAAGACAGTATGGTACTGGCACAAAAACAGACACATAGATCAATGGAACAGAATCAAGAGCCCAGAAATGGACCCTCAACTCTATGGTCAGCTCATCTTTGTCAAAGCAGGAAAGAATGTCCAATGGCAAAAAGACAGTCTCTTCAACAAATGGTGTTGGGAAAATTGGACAGCCACATGCAGGAGAATGAAACTGGACCATTTCCTTACACTGCACACAAAATAGACTCCAAACGGTTGAAAGACCTAGAATTGAGACAGGAGTTCATCAAAATCCTAACGGAGAACCCAGGCAGCAACCTCTTCGACCTCAGCCGCAGCAACTTCTTCCTAGAAACATCGCCAAAGGCCAGGGAAGCAAGGGCAAAAATGAACTATTGGGATTCATCAAGATAAAAAGCTTTTGCACAGCAAAAGAAACAGTCCACAAAACCAAAAGACAACCGACAGAATGGGAGAAAATATTTGCAAATGACATATCCGATAAAGGGCTAGTATCCAAAATGTATAAAGAACTTATCAAACTCAACACCCAAAGAACAAATAATCCAATCAAGAAATGGGCAGAAGACATGAACAGACATTTTCCCAAAGAAGACGTCCAAATGGCCAACAGACACATGAAAAAGTGCTCCACATCGCTCGGCATCAGGGAAATCCAAATCAAAACCTCCATGAGATACCACCTCACACCAGTCAGAATGGCTAGAATTAGCAAGTTAGGAAACGACAGATGCTGGCGGGGATGTGGAGAAAGGGGAACCCTCCTACACTGTTGGTGGGAATGCAAGCTGGTGCAACCCCTCTGGAAAACAGTATGGAGGTTCCTCAAACAGTTGAAAATAGAGCTACCATCCGATCCAGCAATTGCACTACTGGGTATTTACCCCAAAGATACAAATGTAGGGACCCGAAGGGGTACGTGCACCCCAATGTTTATAGCAGAAATGTCCACAATAGCCAAACTGTGGAAAGAGCCAAGATGTCCATCGGCAGATGAATGGATAAAGAAGAGGTGGTATATATACACAATGGAATATTATGCAGCCATCAAAAGAATGAGATCTTGCCATTTGCAACAACGTGGATGGAACTGGGGGGTGTTACGCTGAGTGAAATAAGTCAATCAGAGAAAGACATGTATCATATGACCTCACTGATATGAGGAATTCTTAATGTCAGGAAACAAACTGAGGGTTGCTGGAGTGGTCGGGGGTGGGAGGCATGGGGTGGCTGGGTTATAGACATTGGGGAGGGTATGTGCTATGGTGAGCACTGTGAATTGTACAAGACTGATAAATCACGGATCTGTACTTCTGAAACAAATAATGCAATATATTTTAAGAAAAAAAAGAAGAAGATAGCAGGAAGGGAAGAACGAAGGGAAGTAAGTCGGAGGGGAAGATGAACCATTAGAGACGATGAACTCAAAAAAACGAACTGAGGGTTCTAGAGGGGAGGGGGGTGGGGGGATGGGTTAGCCTGGTGATGGGTATTAAAGAGGGCACGTTCTGTGTGGAGCACTGGGTGTTATGCACAAACAGTGAATCATGGAACACTACATCAAAAACTAATGATGTAATGTATGGTGATTAACAAAACAATAAAAAATTATTTAAAAGAAAAAAAGAATGCACACCCACCTTTTGCATTTTCATGAAAAGACAAGTCAAGAATGAAAACATGGATCGAGTCCCGCATCGGGCTCCCTGCTCAGCGGGGAGTCTGCTTCTCCCTCTGACCCTACCCCCTCTCATGCTCTCTCTCTCATTCTCTCTCTCAAATAAATAAATAAATAAAATCTTTAAAAAAAGAAAAGATTGAAAACATTGTTTCATCACTGGTTGCCAGACTCTCTTTGAAACTGAAACCGCGGAACACTGCATGATCTACCTGGATTACACAACCCATCCGACCCAGAGAGGGGGTCCTGAGATAGCATGGGAAGCACATAAGGATCAACAGAACCCAGAAATCTTAAGTCAGACCATGTGGGCACGAAGACTTTTCCAGCAGCTGCACTTTCAAGAGGGTTTTTTTTTTTTTTTTTTTTTTTTTTTTTTTTTTTTTTTTTACCAAGTTTGCAGTGACAAGAAACTGCAAGAACAGCTCTGGCCCCCTGCATAGTGTTTGGAGTTCTCAGTATCTATGCATGTCGATGGTAAACTGCATGCACTTTCCATCCCCAGTTTTGAGTCAGCCATGCTCCCTGGGTGCCCTGGTTATCTACAGAGCCCTCTGGGTACTGTCGAATGAAGAGACTGGTGCCCTCAGCTGCCTGGAAGAGTCAGGTTTCCACTGCTGAGAGCAGGCAGCTCCATGAAGGCAAACCCCTTACGGAATGGGGGAGGCGTGTTTTATTTGGGGCTTGCTACATATTACACTTGAATCCCTCCTTCAGAAAAATAAAAACTCTATCTTTGGCTAAAGGAATAGTAGGTGATCTCATGGGAGAGGAGGCCCTCTTTAGGCTATGGAGTCACTTTGATGCTGAAATTATGCCCCCATAGGGTTGGGTGGCCTATTTCACTATGGGAAGGATGATTCTGTCCCCTTTCCTCTCTCCATAAGGGTCCCTTGGGCCAAAAGAGTGATTTGTTGGATTCTTCATAGGATCTCCCTGCATCTAGCTCTGTTTTTAGCCCAACACGTAGAGATTTCTCTTCCCCTGCCCTGTCTAGGGCTCAGAGAGGAATTCTGAGCAGGTTGAAAAAGTGGGGAAAACAAAAGAAAAACAAACCCCTCCCGCAGTGCGATGCCCCGTACATAACACCCAGCATGTAATACAAGCTCTTGTATGCATACCCCTCAACAATAATGCCCTCTGCCTACATGGACTCCTGACTGTCAGTGCCGGAAGGGCCTTCAGGATCTGACAGATGAGGAAACTGAATCTAGAGGAAGTCAAGGACTTGCTCAAGGCTACACAACAAGCTATAGCTGACCCAGGACTTGAGCTAGTATACCAGCCTCTTTGTCCGCTGCTCGTCTTAGTCAGATCAGTGCACACACAGTAGTGCAGGGCATGCCCCACTTCATCATCCTAGAAGCTCCTCATTCGGCAGCTGAATGGAATCACTCCAGAATATAGGAAGACTGAGGGCCGCCCCTGAAGTGGCAAAAAGCTAGCCCTTTCCTGCTTGGGCCCGCGGAGCAGGACGGTGAGGGATTCCTGGTGACAGGAAGGTTAAAGGCCAGGCCAGAATGCCATTAGCACCAGCTAAGTGGTACCTGCAAAAGGGACTGGCAAGAGCTAGAGTAAGCCTCTGTCTCCTTATCTGTAGTATGGGTATATAACAGGCCCCTATCACACAGGGCTGAGGAAAGGATTACGTGAGCCTTAAGAAGAGCCTACATACCTGAGTATAGTGCCAATAAATGTAGCCATGGTTATTAGAGGGCACTGTGACCTTGGATAGGGCAACAGGACCTACTGTGACTGCAGCTGGACCTAGGGCTTGAAAACTATTTCAGCAGGAAGGTGACAGTGCTATAACTCAGTCCTTGGGGCAACAGAAAGAACCCTACCAGCTCCAGCTGCCCAGCCGGTCTCCACCCAGTGAGACCTGGGACTTGAGGTCAAGCACTGCCAGGCGGGGAGCAAAGGACACTGGGATCCCCCAGCCTCCATCAGGAGTGGCTCGGGAGCTGTGACTGGTCTGTGCGTGCAGCCAGGGGCCCCCAAGGAAGCTGTGCAGCTCTGGAAAAGGAAGAGGTGGGAAATCCAGGTACCGGTCAGCCACCAGGGAGACTCTGAAGTCAGTTCCAACACAGTGTGCTATTTATGATCTCCAACAGTCTTATTAGCACAATGCCTGACCTTCTTGGGTGCTCCATAAATATTGGCTGAACGAATGAATCAGTCAATAGCACAGACCGAGGTTAAATTTGACCCCAAAATTCTAAAGCCTTTATCCCCTCACTTTCCATCTATCAAGCCTGCCTGTCAGAAGTCAGAATTTCCTTTGTCAGACCCTGGGCTGGCCTTTCGGTTATCTTCCACAGCCTCCAGCTCTGAGCTTTGTGAGTATGGCCTGGGAAACACTGATTCCCATTTTGATTTTCTCCCAAATACCTCAATTAATTACATGATGCTGTCTGGTCAGGACCTTATCTCTGTATAATATGAACTGGAGAAAAGAACACCTCTGGGTCGCATCCTTGAAATGCCACACACCTTCATTAAGGCTTGGCCTTGGTTCAGGGTGGGACACCTTTGAGCCTTGTTGGAACGTGGCTGTCCAAGGGCTGGCTCACAGGGCACCCTGCAGCCGGATCTCAGCTCAGACTGCCTGTGGCTGGGCACACCAACTGGTTGGCCATACCAGGTACTCTTGGCAGCTCCAGCCACTATGTGGATGCCTCAGTCACCTTCCCCACCATTAAGGACAGAGGTTTTCAAACTCTCCTGGCCATGACCCACAGTAGGAAATGCATTTGACCAAGTGACCCAGTGAGTCTATGAATGCATTGTACACTCCATCAATCTCAGACAGACTTTTTCACATTTTAACCTCTCAGAAATTTGGATGAGTCTTAAAAACTATAATACCTTGCCATTAATTGGCAGCATTTTACTTTCTTTCTGAGTGGTACATAAAATTTTGTGTCTTCTGATAGATTATGACTTTGGTTCACTGAAATATGGCACATGGGTAACTGAAAAAAATACTTTTATCTTTACTACTTGGTGTCCTATGGTATTTTCTATGTGCTATTCTATTTTTTTTTTTTCATTTCTTTTTAATGCTGGTCCATACTACTCTTTTAGTCAACTTCAGCACCCTCTGAAGGGTCTTAGTCTTCTGTTTTCAACACACTGCCATGGAGGCTGTTGTGCATCGTATGTTTGTGTCTCCCCAAATTCATATGTTGATATCCCAATCCAATGGGATAATATTAGGAGGTGGGCCTTTTGGGGGGGGTGGATGGTGGAGTCTTCATGAATGAGATTAGTGTCCTTATAAAGGCGACCCCAGAGAGCTCCCTTCCCCTCTTCACCATGTGAGGACACAATGGAAAGTTGGTTGTCTATGAACGAGGAAGTGAGTCTCAGTGGATGCCAAATCTGTGGGCACCATGATCTTCCCAGCCCCCAAAACTGTGAGAAATAAATGTTTAAGCCACTCAGCCTGTGGTATTCTGTTAGAGCCACCTAACTGGGCGAAGATAGTGACAGAGGAAGATGCTTGGGGTCTCTGTGACTAAAGAGGGTCTTCAATAAAAAGACTGACCTGAGATTTACAAGAGTTGAGCTATTGGGCCAGGTGAAGAAATCATGATTAGGAAGAAAGATGACAAAGGACCTTGAATCTGACAAACCTGAGTTTCTAGGCCAGCTCCCTTCCTTATTAACCATGACACTATGGATGCATTATTTAAATTATCAGTGTCTCAGTTTCCTCAGCTGCAAAGCACTGATCAGAGCTCATCTCATTCAGAATTGTTGTAAATATGAGAAATAAAGAGTTCAAGGCTTTGACCCAAGGCCTGCAGGTAGTAGGGGCTCAATATATGGTGGCAATCAGGTCATTGGTAACGATGGTGATGTGAATAACATGAAAAGATGTAGATCAATAAATATCAATTTTTATTATTAAAAGTAGTAAAAAGAGTGGTATCCAATGTGACATCAGCTGATGTAAATATTTTGACAATTATCAATAAAATTGTAATGTATTTTATTCATTGAATTATACCCATCCTTGTAACTACAATTAAAACCCTGATCCTTGTCTAATTCAATACTCAGTGAGTCCATGGAAGGCACCCACGTAAGAACCATATATGGGTCTCCACATGGGAGTGCCACTGCTGAGTTATCTTCTTAGGCTTTCTATTTGCATCTCTCATCACAGTATAGATGTCCCAAACTTTGGGCTCAGTCAAACCTTTCCAACATGATCATATGAATCTTATATTTGACATGTTAACATGTGCCTCCAATAAATTGCTTTGCTAGCTCACTGTGGTGATGCATTTTTTCTGACATGTCCTTCCTCATTGGTTAGTTACTACAGCCATTGATTATCTGAACCTGGTGCTTTTACTTGATCAATCCTACATGGTTTCACTCCTTTTTATTCCCAACTGTTCTCCTCTTTCATCAGTGTTCTCTGTCGGTCTTTGTCAGCCTAGATGTTCATTTTGGTTTCATCTCTATTTGATCTGCCCTCTGATGTTTCATTAGCATTTCTTCTCTCATGTCTTAGGATTATTTCCCATGATTCAGCCATTATAATCTTCTTAAAACTTGTAGACCTTTGAAAAACTGAATGGATGCTCATGGAAGCATAACTTTTTTTGATTACATAAATTAACCCTTGGAAATGCATTCAATGATCAAGAATACTTTAATGCACCGTATTAAGTTCAAAATGGGTGAGGTATGTTTAATATTACATGCTGAAGAAGTTCTAAGCCTAATTTCAAAAATACTAAGTAAAGGCTCAGAGATGCATACAATTCTAACAAACAGATACTTCCTGTCTGTCACCTACCGCCATCAACATTAGTAAATTAATAAGCATGGTTTTATAGAGTACTGGGTGCTTGTGTGTTCACTGGCTCAGTCAATATGTGAAATGTACGTGGACATTTTTAGCTAGATATATAGGAAGTTAGGTAGGTAGGTAGGAAGAAAAACTGGTACATAGGCACACAGGCAGATATGAAAGTAGGTAGGTAGAAAGGTAAGTATGTATGTCATTGCTAAGTAGGAAGCTAGATATATGGGAAGGCGAGTATGTAGATAAGTAGGAAGATAGGAAATTAGAAAGGTGAGTAGGTATGTAAGAAGGTCTGGAGGTAGGAAGGTAAGTAGGTAGGAAGGAGGGTAGGAAGACAGAGAGACAGAGAGGGAGATAGATAGATATAAAAATTCAAAGATTGACAATAAGGATCATCATTATTATTTTGCTTTGCTTTTCAGAATTAGCTATGTGGCATATTATTATAATCCACTAAATGTGTTACAGGTGTTTTAGTTTGCAAAGAACATTATTAAAGGAACCAAATGCGGAGGCTGTTAGACTGAGGTGGTTCTAACACCCACAGTCTACGTAAGCAAACCAAAACCTAAGCTAGAGCCAATGTACTTGAATACAAGAAAACGGAGCTTCAAGACAATCAATCACAAACGGCCACCTGGGCTTTCCCAAATAAGGCAACCACTTAAGCTACAGCTAATCAAATCATTTCCCTGCTTTGCTTCCCATCTTCTCTGTAAAAACCTTTCTCCTAGCTCCTGTCTAGGTGGAATGCTCCTAACTAATTTCAGTCTGGTGCTGCTCTATTCAAATCCATGTATGCTCAAAATAAACCCTTGACAATTTTAGGATGCCTCAGTTTATCTTTAAGCATCCATCCTCATCACCTCCTGAGTACTCAGTACCAGAGGCAGAGTGAATATTCCCATTTGACAGAGTGAGAAATAGAATCTCAGAGAGCCGAAGTGACTGCATCTGATGTAACACCACAAATAAAGGGCAAATCTGGAACTCAACCCCGGGGTTCCTAATTCAGTGCTCCTTCTACCATACCAGGTAGGCAGAGGTGACAAGAGGGACGGCTGGAATCAGCAAAAGGCAGTTCTGCTCTCCCCATTCCTTCTGTGCAGGACTTTGGTTCCATCTAGAACATAGAACAGTCTAGAAGGAGTCACAGCCCTGGGCCCAAGCCTCTTTGGCCATCTCAGAAAGCAACATTAAAACAAAACAGCCCAAGTCACCACCTGTTCAGTAGTCATCCTTGTAAATCAGAAAAAGTTTATTTCCAATTTTCTTGACCAGCTCTTCTGAAGCCCTGAGCCCTATCTTTTTTGTGAGTAGAGACATTGAGCTAAGAGTTGGGATGTCCTGATGCTTAAATAGGATGTGTACTCCTTACCCAGGTATCTGACACCTGACACTTGAACTAAATATGCAACAGGCTAGTTCCTGGAGAGTTCTGATACAGTTAATCCACAAGTGCTATTTGCTGGTCATCCCCTTTGTGACCACCCTCCCCTGGGCATTGGGACCACCTTATTCTAATCCCTGATTGTCAAGGTGCAACTCAGTCCTTGCAGGAATAGGGCAGCCTTGCTCAATAGATTGAGTAGTGTTGTGTGTCTGGTGTATGCCACGACTTCCTATTACGTAATTTAATTCTCACAACACACCTGTGAGGATATTATTATTCCCACTTTAAAGACAAGAAAACTGAAGCTTGAGAAGGCTATGCAAACTCATCAGCAGTGAACAGCTAGTACACGGTAGACCTGGGATGTGAACCCACACCTGCCTGATGCCAAAGTCCACTCTATTTGCACTCTATCAGATTACTGGCTCCTGAGTGTTTTGTCTTCATACCTCCAGCTCCCCAGGGACTCGGACCCCAAATTTTAAAGAAACTCTATCTTCCAAGTCAGTTATTTCACCGTGAACAAAGATCCCAAGCTGCATGAGAAATTTTAGCACCCATGGTGCAGAGTTCCCTGAAGCCTGATACAGGTCGGGATCAGAGAGAAGATAAGAGGTGTGTTTATTACAGATTATGGGTGGAAGACTTGGATAAGGAAAAGATTGCACTGTACTGAGCAATGACCTTATGCAAGGTAAGGAGGAAACATGCTATCCACTGAACAGATCCCCAGATGCTGACATGGCAGCAAAGGTACACTTGGGATGGGCAAAGGAGGGAAGGAGGAGAAGGACATGAGAATACATCACCCCTAGCTTCCTCCTGCACCTGGATGATGTGAGAGAGTTGGAGGAATGGGGGCTTGGTCTTCCTGGGGCAATAGGAGCAGAGACACCATCAGAGGGAGAGAACCTTGGACAGAGCCCCGTTCTGCTTCCGTGTCTTGCATGGGGCAGGGTTTGTCTAGACCTTGGTTTCCTTAAATTCCAGGTATTGGAAACAGAAATAACAACAACATGTCTCTTCCACAATTTCAGGTCTACTGAAAATCAGATTCCTTGGCAAGCTGAGATGGGACTATTGGTGAGGCAACAGCCCCTGGGATAGCAACTTCTGAGTGTGGAGCAGGCACACTGAGGGACAGGGGCTCAGAGAAAGAGGCTGTGTGTTTCCTGTATCAGTAACCAGCAAGAAAACAGCAGAGTGACAGAGCAAAGTAGGAAGGAAAGTGAACAAAGCCAGCAGGAGCTCTGCTGGGAGGGCTGATGGTGAGTGGAACAGTGGACAGAGGCAGGAGACGGGCAGCCTTCTTGCCAAGGACCTTGCTTGAAAATGGCCCTGAGGACTGAGCCCACAGCCCCTGAGCCAGTGCTTTGGCCAGGTTGAACGGCATGGGAAGATAAGGTAGAAAAGTACCATGAAAAGTACCTGCCTCAGGTGGCCACAAGCCCTTGCTACCTCTGTTTCCTCATCTGCAATTTGGGGAGAGTAGTCTCTGCTTTATAGTGATGTTGGGGCTATTAAAAGAGACTGTGTATGTCAAGGGCCAAGACCACTGCTTGGCCTTAGAATAGTTGCTTTATGATTGATCGCTTCCTACATGCTCATTCAAATGGGAAGAAAATGGTTCGTTGAGCCTCCTCTTTGTATGCATTATGTGGTCATTAAAAGGGACACTGGAGACCCTCTTGGGTACAGTATAATGCCTCCACCCCACCCCCAGAGTCAGGCACAGGGCCCCCAGACATCCAGTTTCTTTTCTTTGCAGTGGAAAGAGGCCTGGGACCTGAAGATGAGGGGGCAGACCAGCAGGGGTTGGGACCCCGGGCCACTGGCAATGATGGGCTCTGCCCCATTGCGTGTTTGTGTGTGTGATGCACACTCAATGGGCCACGTATGAATGTGTGTGTTTATGCTCACGTGTATTCTTCTCAGTACTCTAGAGCCTGGAGAATTACAGACAGAGGAGAAGTGAAGTTAAAACCAAAGATAATTGTTACTGATCGATTTATTTAATGGCCTGAAAATGCCCAATTAGAGCTGGGTGCATGGTTGGCTGCTGAGCTAGAGGCCTGAGTGATGCTCTGCTTTTATCAAGGTGCCCTGTGGATGGCCAAGGTTTGGTGCCCTAGACTCCTTCCCCCCTCTTGACTCCCACTGGTCACCTCCTGCCTCCCTGGCGGGAGGGTTCTGGATTCCAGGCACTGGGGGAGAAGGTACCCCCCCAACCCCCGCCCCCCCCCACACTTTGTGGCCAGGTAGCCAGTGGTGGCATCAAGGTTTCATCTCTGGGCTTAGCATATGTGTACACTCACCACTGTGAATCATGAGGTCCTGTACTTCCTAACTGTCCCCCCTTCCTTTTTGCCAAAGGTGAACATAGTGTTATCAGGAGAAAAGTCCAGAGGAGCCCAGAGAGGGAGGCTCCATCTAGTGGCAGTCACGTGCAGTTCCGAGGGACCTGACTTGAGAACCAGACCCACCATGGCTTGTTTCCCACATCTGCCGGCTGTGCAACACTTTGCCCCTTACTCAATCTCTGAGCAAAGGCAACATTATGACAAGATCCAACCATTCTGGGTTTAGTCCATCCACTGCCTCATTCTGGCCAGAGCCACCAACATCCTCTGCCTGGGTTATTAAAACATGACGACTTGGTTGTTCAAAGCAGTATCCCCATCGCCTCCCAACAGTACCTGCTATATATAGGAGGCACTCAGTAACTATATATTGAATAAATAAGTGAAGGGCAAATCAGGTGACTGCCTAGGGCCTTGAATCTGCAAAACCCTATGGGAATGAGGGATATTCTCAGCCAGGGTTGCCTAGCGAACCAAAGTGAACATCCTCCCATATGGGGCAGCCTGCACTGCACAACTCCAGGGGTCCTATTTACGTAGATATATACAGTGGGAAACGTGCTTCTGAGATTACTGTGTGGGGCCCCAGCCACACCTATGTGGAATGAAGAACTTCCAATTTTTGCATATAAGCATGTTGTTGATTCATTTACATTGTCTCTCTAGACTATTCAATACATATGTGCACTTTTAGGGGAAGGCGTGTTTTAAAATATATCAACTTTAGACAAGATGAAACTGTACTGTTAATATTCCGAGACCCCATTCATAAGCCAGCGCTAGGGGAATACTGCATATAGAATTCATGGCTTTTTTACCATGATTCATTAGTTTTTCAAAGTTAATTTTTTTAACTGTTTTTTTTGAATTTTTCGTTTTCCCTTTTTCAACCAACATCTTATCAATCCCTTTTTTTTAAAAAACATTTTTTTAATTTTTCTTTTTTAGAGTCATATTTTATCCCTCCATAGTAGTTACCCTTACTTTGGCATATATATATAAGTTGTTCTCTCTTTAAAATTTTGAGATACAGTTTCTTCTAACAGATCAAAATATACCCTAAATCACTGGTGTATGGCTTTGTTCTAGTCTCCTGCCTGATCACATTCTCTCCTTTTTTTTTTAATCTTTCTTTTTTCAAACAACTTCTTATCTTATCAATTCCTTTTATAAAATATTTTATAATTTTCATCTTCACATTCATCTTCCATCCCTTCATTGTATCAACCCTTATTTTGTACATATATAAGTCTTTCTTCCTTTAAAATTTTAGGAGGCACTTTCTTCTAACAGACCAAAATACGCCCCAAATCCAGTGTGTGGCACTGATCTATGCACTAGCCTGATCATATTTGATCATATTCTGTTTTTTTTGTTTTGCTCTGTTTTTGTTTGTTTTTATCTTTTTTTTCTTCTTTCTTTTTTCTTTCTTTCCCTTTCTTTTCCCCTGGTTTCAGGTCTTTTCTGATTTGTATAGGGTATATTTGATGGGGACATTGTTAACCTGTTGGCATTTTGTTCTCTCATTCATCTATTCCCCTCTGGACAAAATGACAACAAGAAAAAATCAACTCAGCAAAAAGAACAAGAGGTAGTACCGTCTACCAGGGACCTACTCAATATGGACATTAGTACGATGTTGGACCTAGAGTTCAGAATGATGACTTTAAAGATACTAGCTGGGCTTGAAAAAAGCATGGAAGTTATTAGAAAAACCCATTCTGGAGAAATAAAAGAACTAAAATCTAACCAAGTCAAAATCAAAAGAGCTATTAATGAGGTGCAATCAAAAATGGGGGCACTAACCGCTAGGATAAATGAGGCAGAAGAGAGAATCAATGATATAGAAGACCAAATGATGGAAAATAAAGAGGCTGAGAAAAGGAGAGATAAACAACTACAGGATATCACCAGGGCAGAATTCGAGAGATAAGCGATACGATAAGACGAAACAACATTAGAATAATTGGGATCCCAGAAGAAGAAAGAGAGAGAGGGGCAGAAGGTATATTGGAGCAAATAATAGCAGAGAACTTTCCTGATGTGGGGAAGGAAACAGGCATCAAAATCCGGGAGGCACAGAGAACCCGTCTCAAAATCAATAAAAATAGGTCAACACCCCAACATCTAATAGTAAAACTGACGAGTCTCAGAGACAAAGAGAAAATCCTGAAAGCAGCTCAGGAGAAGAGATGTGTAACCTACAATGGTAGAAACATTAGATTGGCAACACACCTATCCACAGAGACCTGGCAGGCCAGAAAGGACTGGCATGAGATCTTCAGAGCACTAAACGAGAAAAATATGCAGCCAAGAATACTATGTCCAGCTAGGCTGTCATTGAAAATAAAAGGAGAGGTAAAAAGCTTCCAGGACAAACAAAAACTAAAGGAATTTGCAAACACGAAACCAGCCCTCCAAGAAATATTGAAAGGGGTCCTCTAAGCAAAAAGAGCGCCTAAAAGCAGCACAGATCAGAAAGGAACACAGACAATATACAGTAACAGTCACCTTACAGGCAATACAATGGCACTAAATTCCTATCTTTCAATAGTTACTCTGAATGTAAATGGGCTAAATGCCCCAATCAAAAGACACAGGCTATCAGATTGGATTAGAAAACAAGACCCATCAATATGCTGTCTTCAAGAGACTCATTTTAGACCCAAAGACACCCCCACATTGAAAGTGAGGGGGTGGAAAACCATTTACCATGCTAATGGACACCAAGAGAAAGCTGGGGTGGCAATCCTTATATCAGACAAATTAGATTTTAAACCAAAGACTGTAATAAGAGATGAAGAAGGACGCTATATCTTACTTAAAGGGTCTATCCAACAAGAAGATCTAACAATTGTAAATATCTAGGCCCCTAACATGGGAGCAGCCAATTTTATAAGGCAATTAATAAAAAAATCAAAGAAACACATTGACAACAATACAATAATAGTGGGGGACTTTAACACCCCCCTGACTGAAATGGACAGATCATCTAAGCAAAAGATCAACAAGGAAATAAAGACTTTAAATGACACACTGGACCAAATGGACTTCACAGACATATTCAGAACATTCCATCCCAAAGCAACGGAAAACACATTCTTCTCTAGTGCCCATGGAACATTCTCCAGAATTGATCACATCCTAGGTCACGAATCAGGTCTCAACCGGTACCAAAAGATTGGGATTATTCCTGCATATTTTCAGACCACAATGCTTTGAAACTAGAACTCAATCACAAGAGGAAAGTTGGAAAGAACTCAAATACATGGAGGCTAAAGAGCATCCTACTAAAGAATGAATGGGTCAACCACGAAATTAAAGAAGAATTAAAAAAATTCATGGAAACCAATGAAAATGAAAACACAACTGTTCAAACTCTTCGAGATACAGCAAAGGCAGTCCTGAGAGGAAAGTATATAGCAATACAAGCCTTTCTCAAGAAACAAGAAAGGTCTCAAATACACAACCTAACCCTACACCTAAAGGAGTTAGAGAAAAAAAGAGCAAATAAAGCCTAAACCCAGCAGGAGAAGAGAAATCATAAAGATCAGAGCAGAAAACAAGGAAATAGAAGCCAAAAGAACAGTAGAACAGATCAATGAACCTAGGAGCTGGTTCTCTTAAAGAATTAACAAGATTGATAAACCGCTGGCCAGACTGATCACAAAGAAAAGAGAAATGACCCAAATCAACAAAATCATGAATGAAAGAGGAGAGATCACAACCAACACCAAAGAAATACAAACAATTATAAGAACATATTATGAGCAACTCTATGCCAGCAAATTAGATAACCTGGAAGAAATGGGTGCATTCCTAGAGATGTATCAACTACCAAATTGAACCAGGAAGAAATAGAAAACCTGAACAGACCTATAACCACTAAGGAAATTGAAGCAGTCATCAAAAATCTCCCAACAAACAAAAGCCTGGGGCCAGATGGCTTCCCAGGGGAATTCTACCAAACATTAAAAGAAGAATTAATACCTATTCTCCTGAAACTGTTCCAAAAAATAGAAATGGAAGGAAAACTTCCAAACTCATTTTATGAGGCCAGCATTACCTTGATCCCAAAACCAAAGACCCCATCAAAAAGGAGAACTACAGACCAATATCCTTGATGAACATGGATGCAAAAATTCTCACCAAAATACTAGCCAATAGGATCCAACAGTACATTAAAAGGATTATTCACCATGACCAAGTGGGATTTATCCCTGGGCTTCAAGGCTTGTTCAACATCTGCAAATCAATCAACGTGATACAATACATTAACAAAAGAAAGAACAAGAATCATAGGATTCTCTCAATAGATGCAGAAAAAGCATTTGACAAAGTCCAGCATCCGTTCTTAATCAAAACTCTTCAGAGTATAGGGATAGAGGGTACATACCTCCATATCATAAAAGCCATCTATGAAAAACCTACAGCGAATATCATTCTCAATGGGGAAAAGCTGAGAGCTTTTCCCCTAAGGTCAGGAACGCGGCAGGGATGTCCACTCTGACCACTGCTATTCAACATAGTATTAGAAGTCCTAGCCACAGCAATCAGACAACAAAAAGAAATCCAAGGCATCCAAATGGGCAAAGAGGAAGTCAAACTCTCACTCTTTGCAGGTGATATGATACTGTATGTGGAAAACCCAAAAGACTCCACCCCAAAACTGCTAGAACTCATACAGGAATTCAGTCAAGTAGCAGGATATAAAATCAGTGCACAGAAATCAGTGGCATTCCTATATACCAACAACAAGACAGAAGAGAGACAAATCAAGGAGTCGATCCCATTTACAATTGCACCCAAAACCATAAGATACCTAGGAATAAATTTTACCAAGGATGCAAAGGATCTGTACTCAGAAAACTATAAAATACTCATGAAAGAAATTGAAGAAGACACAAAGAAATGGAAAAACGTTCCATGCTCATGGATTGGAAGAACAAATATTGTAAAGATGTCAATGCTACCTAGAGCAATCTACACATTCAATGCAAATCCCATCAAAATACCATTCACTTTTTTCAAAGAAATGGAACAAATAATCCTAAAATTTATGGAACCAGAAGAGACCCCGAATAGCCAGAGGAATCTTGAAAAAGAAAAGCAAAGCTGGCGGCATCACAATTCCGGACTTCCAGCTCTATTACAAAGCTGTCATCATCAAGACAGTATGGTACTGGCACAAAAACAGACACATAGATCAATGGAACAGAATCGAGCGCCCAGAAATGGACCCTCAACTCTACGGTCAACTCATCTTTGACAAAGCAGGAAAGAATGTCCAATGGTAAAAAGACAGTCTCTTCAACAAATGGTGTTGGGAAAATTGGACAGCCACATGCAGGAGAATGAAACTGGACCATTTCCTTACACCACACACAAAAATAGACTCCAAATGGTTGAAAGTCCTAAACGTGAGACAGCAGTCCATCAAAATCCTAAAGGAGAACACAGGCAGCAACCTCTTCGACCTCAGTCGCAGCAAGTTCTTCCTAGAAACATCGCCAAAGGCAAGGGAAGCCAGGGCAAAAATGAACTATTGGGATTTCATCAAGATAAAAAGCTTTTGCACAGCCAAAGAAACAGTCCACAAAACCAAAAGACAACCGACAGAATGGAGAAAATATTTGCAAATGACATATCAGATAAAGGGCTAGTATCCAAATTCTATAAAGAACTTATCAAACTCAATACCCAAAGAACAAATAATCCAATCAAGAAATGGGCAGAAAATGTCCACAATAGCCAAACTGTGGAAAGAGCCAAGATGCCCATCGACAGATGAATGGATAAAGAAGATGTGGTATATATACACAATGGAATATTATGCAGCCATCAAAAGGAATGAGATCTTGCCATTTGCAACGACATGGATGGAACTGGAGGGTGTTATGCTGAGTGAAATAAGTCAATCAGAGAAAGACATGTATCACATGACCTCACTGATATGAGGAATTCTTAATCTCAGGAAACAAACTGAGTGTTACTGGAGTGGTTGGGGGTGGGAGGGATGGGGTGGCTGGGTGATAGACATTGGGGAGGGTATGTGCTATGGTGAGCACTGTGAATTGTGCAAGACTGTTGAATCACAGATCTGTACTTCTGAAACAAATAACGCAACATATTTTAAGAAAAAAGAAAAAGAAGATAACAGGAGAGGAAGAAAAGGGGAGTATGTCAGAGGGGGAGACGAACCATGAGAGATGATGGACTCTGAAAAACAAACTGAGGGTTCTAGAGGGGAGGGGGGTAGGGGGATGGTTTAGCCTGGTGATGGGTATTGAGGAGGGCACGTTCTGCATGGAGCACTGGGTGTTATGAACAAACAATGAATCATGGAACACTGCACCAAAAACTAATGATGTAATATATGGTGATTAACATAACAATAAAAAAATTAAAAAAAAAAAAAGAAATGGGCAGAAGACATGAACAGACATTTTCCCAAAGAAGACATCCAAATGGCCAACAGACACATGAAAAAGTGCTCCACATCGCTCGGCATCAGGGAAATCCAAATCAAAACCTCCATGAGATACCACCTCACACCAGTCAGAATGGCGAAAATTAACAAGTCAGGAAACGACAGATGTTGACGGGGATGCGGTGAAAGGGGAACCCTCCTACACTGTTGGTGGTAATGCAAGCTGGTGCAACCACTCTGGAAAACAGTATGGAGGTTCCTGAAACAGTTGAAAATAGAGCTACCATACGATCCAGCAATTGCACTACTGGGCATTTACCCCAAAATACAAATGTAGGGATCCCAAGGGGTACATGCACCCCAATGTTTATAGCAGCAATGTCCACAATAGCCAAGCTGTGGAAAGAGCCAAGATGTCCATCGACAGATGAATGGATAAAGAAGAGGTGGTATATATACACAATGGAATATTATGCAGCCATCAAAAGGAATGAGATCTTGCCATTTGCAACAACGTGGATGGAACTGGAGGGTGTTATGCTGAGTGAAATAAGTCAATCAGAGAAAGACATGTATCATATGATACATGATATGTATCACTGATATGAGGAATTTTAATCTCAGGAAACAAACTGAGGGTTGCTGGAGTGGTGGGGGGTGGGAGGGAGGGCGTGGCTGGGTGATAGACATTGGGGAGGGTATGTGCTATGGTGAGCGCTGTGAATTGTGCAAGACTGTTAAATCACAGATCTGTACTTCTGAAACAAATAATGCAATATATGTTAAGAAAAAAAAAAGAAGAAAAAGACTGCAGCAGGGGAAGAATGAAGGGGATTAAGTTGGTGGGGGACAGGAACCATGAGAGACAATGGACTCTGAGAAACAAACTGAGGGTTCTAGAGGGGAGGGGGGTGGGGGGATGGGTTAGCCTGGTGATGGGTATTAAAGAGGGCACATTCTGCGTGGAGCACTGGGTGTTATGCACAAACAATGAATCATGGAACACTACATCAAAAGCTAATGATGTAATGTATGGTGATTAACTTAAGAATAAAAAAATTAAAAAAGAAAGACCCAAATATGTGGAGAAGCATAACATGTTCATGGATTGGAATATCCAACATATCAATTCTCTCCAAACTGATATACAGAATAATGTAATTCCTATCAAAATCCCAACAAGATGTTTTTTCTGTAGGTATAGATGAGATTATCCTGAAATGTATATGAAAAGGCAAAGGAACTAGAATCGCTAAAGCAGTTTTGAAAAGAATAAAGAGGCAGGCATATGTCTATTCAATTTCAAGACTTACTATATAGCCATATCAAACAAGACTGTGTGTTATGGGTGGAGGGATAGACACATAGATCAGCAGAACTGAATAGAGAACCAAGAAACAGACCCACATAAGAAAGCCCAATGTATTTTTAACCAAGTTGCCAAAGCAATTGCATGGAGGACACATAGATGGTTCAACAAACAGTGCTGGAGCAAATGGATATCTGTAGGCATGAGTTCAGGTGAACATGAAACTTAACCTCACACCTGATAGAAACTTAAACTCAAAATAGGTCACAGGCTGAAATCTAAAAAAGGTAAAAGTATGAAAATTTTAGAAAAAAAGTCGGAGACATTCTTGGGATTCAAGATTAGACAAAGAGTTCCTAGCCTTGACATTAAAAGCAGGACCCATAGAAGGAAAAATTCATAAACTGGACTTCATCAAAATGGATAACTTTTGTTCTTTGAAAGACTCTGTTAAGAGTGAAAATACAAGCTACTGAATGGGAAAAATATTTTCAAATTACATACAGGACAAAGGAGTAGTTTTTGGACTATGTAAAAAACTCTCAAAACTCAATAATGTGGAGGCGGAGCAAGATGGCGGAGGAGTAGGAGACCTAGATTTCGTCTGGTCTCAGGAATTCAGCTGAATAGGGATCAAACCATTCTGAACACCTACGAACTCAACAGGAGATCGAACAGGAGAGTAGCAACAACTCTCTGAACAGAGAAGCGACCACTTACTGGAAGGTAGGGCGTGCGGAGAAGTGAATCCGAGGCGATATTCGGGAGGATAGACGGCGGGGGAGGGGCCTCCGCCGGCCGCTTCTGGCAAGTGATAGAGCCACGGAGCACAAAATCGGACCTTTTAGAAGTTGGCTTGGCGGAGGGACGTCGCTGCAGTGGCTAAGCGGGGGGTGGAATCCTCCCGGGACAGTGTGGTCTCAGGACCCTTGGGGTCACAGAGAGACCGGGGGTGCCTGAGTGCGCCAGAGCTCCCAGGTATCAGAGCAGGGAAGCCAGCTGCAGATACGGAGCAGAGTCGCGGGCTCTCAGCTCGGGGTTGCCATAAACTGTGATCTGCGGCCCAGTCGGGGCACGGCTCCCCCAGCAGGGACCCAACAAGCAGCAGATCCGGGGAGACTCCTCTTCCTTCCCGGGGAGGAGTGGTGCGGAACGCACTGCAGGGATCTGCTGGGTTTGGAGACTCTGCGCGGGGTCGGGTGCCAGAGATAGCAACGCTCGATCACAGGCCGGGTGAGCACGGAGTGCGGCCAGAGACCGGGGACACGGAAGTGACTGCTTTTCTCTGGGGGCACACTGAGGAGCGGGGCCCCGAGTTCTCAGCTCCTCCGAGTGGAGATTGGGAGGCCACCATTTCTGCCCTGGTCCTCCAAAGCTGTACCAAGAGCTTGCAGGGAACAAAAGCTCCTGAGAGCAAACCGGAGCAGCTTCCTTAGCCCGGACCGACAAGGGCGGGGCAATTCCACCTCCGGCAAAGACATTTGGAAACCACAGCAACAGGCCCCTCCCCCAGAAGATCAACACAAACAGCCAGCAAGCCAAGACCAAGTTGATCGATCAAGGAGAATAGGAGAACTCCAGCGCTAGGGGAATACTGCACATAGATTCATGGCTTTTTTTTTTTTTTTTACCATGATTCATTATTTCATCAAAGTTAATTTTTGTTGACTTTTTTTTTTATTTTTCTTTTTCCCTTTTTCAACCAACATCTTATAAATCCCTTTTTAAAAAAAAAAATTTTTTTATTTTTCATTTTTAGAGTCATATTTTATCCCTTCATAGTAGTTACCCTTATTTTTGGCATATATATATAAGTTGTTCTCTCTTTAAAATTTTGAGGTACAGTTTCTTCTAACAGATCAAAATATACCCTAAATCCCTAGTGTATGGCTTTGTTCTAGTCTCCTGCCTGATCACATTCTCTCCCTTTTTCCTTTTTTTTTTTTCTTAAATCTTCTTTCTTTTTTCAAACAACTTATCTTACCAAGTCCTTTTATAAAATCTTTTATAATTTTCATCTTTACAGTCATCTTCCATCCCTTCATTGTATCAACCCTTATTTTGTACATATATGTCTTTCTTCCTTTAAAATTTTAGGAGGCACTTTTTTCTAACAGACCAAAATACGCCCAAAATCTAGTGTGTGGCACTGATCTATGCACTAGCCTGATCATATTTGATCATATTCTGCCTTTTTTGTATTGTTTTGTTTTTGTTTTTATCTTTTTTTTTTCTTTTTCTCTTTCTTTTTTCTTTCTTTCCCTTTCTTTTCCCCTGGTTTCAGGTCTTTTCTGATTTGTATACAGTATATTTGCTGGGGACGTTGTAAACCTGTTAGCATTTTGTTCTCTCATTCATCTATTCTCCTCTGGACAAAATGACAAGACGAAAGAAATCACCTCAGGAAAAAGAACAAGAGGTAGTACCGTCAGCCAGGGACCTACTCAGTACGGACATTAGTACAATGTCGGACCTAGAGTTCAGAGTCATGACTTTAAAGATACTAGCTGGGCTTGAAAAAAGCGTGGAAGTTATTAGAGAAACCCATTCTGGAGAAATAAAAGAACTAAAATCTAACCAAATCGAAATCAAAAAGGCTATTGATGAGGTGCAATCAAAAATGGGGGCACTAAATGCTAGGATAAATGAGGCAGAAGAGAGAATCAGCGATATAGAAGACCAAATGATGGAAAATAAAGAGGCTGAGAAAAAGAGAGAGAAACAACTACAGGATCACGAGGGCAGAATTCGAGAGATAAGTGATATGATAAGACGAAACAACATTAGAATAATTGGGATCCCAGAAGAAGAAGAGAGAGAGAGAGGGGCAGAAGGTATATTAGAGCAAATTATAGCAGAGAACTTCCCTAACGTGAGGAAGGAAACAGGCATTAAAATCCAGGAGGCACAGAGAACCCCTCTCAAAATCAATAATAATAGGTCAAGACCCCGACATCTAATAGTAAAACTTACGAGTCTCAGAGACAAAGAGAAAATCCTGAAAGCAGCTCGGGAGAAGAGATATGTAACCTACAATGGTAGAAACATTAGATTGGCAACAGACCTATCCACAGAGACCTGGTAGGCCAGAAAGGACTGGCAAGATATCTTCAGAGCACTAAACGAGAAAAATATGCAGCCAAGAATACTATATCCAGCTAGGCTATCATTGAAAATAGAAGGAGAGATAAAAAGCTTCCAGAACAAACAAAAACTAAAGGAATTTGCAAACACGAAACCAGCCCTCCAAGAAATATTGAGAGGGGTCCTCTAAGCAAAGAGAGAACCTAAAAGCAGCAAAGAGCAGAAACGAACACAGACAACAGACAGTTACCAGTCACCTTACAGGTAATACAATGGCACTAAATTCATACCTTTCAATAGTTACCCTGAATGTAAATGGGCTAAATGCCCCAATCAAAAGACACAGGCTATCAGATTGGATTAAAAAACAAGACCCATCAATATGCTGTCTGCAAGAGACTCATTTTAGACCCAAAGACACCCCCAGATTGAAAGTGAGGGGGTGGAAACCATTTACCATGCTAATGGACACCAAAAGAAAGCTGGGGTGGCAATCCTTATATCAGACAAACTAGATTTTAAAACAAAGACTGTAATAAGAGATGAGGAAGGACACTATATCCTACTTAAAGGGTCTATCCAACAAGAAGATCTAACAATTGTAAATATCTATGCCCCGAACATGGGAGCAGCCAATTATATAAGGCAATTAATAACAAAAGCAAAGAAACACATTGACAACAATACAATAATAGTCGGGGACTTTAACACCCCCCTGACTGAAATGGACAGATCATCTAAGCAAAAGATCAACAAGGAAATAAAGACTTTAAATGAAACACTGGACCAAATGGACTTCACAGACATATTCAGAACATTCCATCCCAAAGCAAAGGAATACACATTCTTCTCTAGTGCCCATGGAACATTCTCCAGAATTGATCACATCCTAGGTCACAAATCAGGTCTCAATCGGTACCAAAAGATTGGGATCATTCCCTGCATATTTTCAGACCACAATGCTTTGAAACTAGAACTCAACCACAAGAGGGAAGTCGGAAAGAACTCAAATACATGGAGGCTAAAGAGCATCCTACTAAAGAATGAATGGGTCAACCAGGAAATTAAAGAAGAATTAAAAAAATTCATGGAAACCAATGAAAATGAAAACACAACTGTTCAAAATCTTTGGGATACAGCAAAGGCAGTCCTGAGAGGAAAGTATATAGCAATACAAGCCTTTCTCAAGAAACAAGAAAGGTCTCAAATACACAACCTAACCCTACACCTAAAGGAGCTGGAGAAAGAACAGCAAATAAAGCCTAAACCCAGCAGGAGAAGAGAAATCATAAAGATCAGAGCAGAAATCAATGAAATAGAAACCAAAAGAACAGTAGAACAGATCAACGAAACTAGGAGCTGGTTCTTTGAAAGAATTAACAAGATTGATAAACCCCTGGCCAGACTGATCAAAAAGAAAAGAGAAATGACCCAAATCAACAAAATCATGAATGAAAGAGGAGAGATCACAACCAACACCAAAGAAATACAAACAATTATAAGAACATATTATGAGCAACTCTATGCCAGCAAATTAGATAACCTGGAAGAAATGGGTGCATTCCTAGAGATGTATCAACTACCAAAATTGAACCAGGAAGAAATAGAAAACCTGAACAGACCTATAACCGCTAAGGAAATTGAAACAGTCATCAAAAATCTCCCAAGAAACAAAGGCCCAGGGCCAGATGGCTTCCCAGGGGAATTCTATCAGACATTTCAAGAAGAATTAATACCTATTCTCCTGAAACTGTTCCAAAAAATAGAAATGGAAGGGAAACTTCCAAACTCATTTTATGAGGCCAGCATTACCTTGATCCCCAAACCAGACAAAGACCCCATCAAAAAGGAGAATTACAGACCAATATCCTTGATGAACATGGATGCAAAAATTCTCACCAAAATACTAGCCAATAGGATCCAACAGTACATTAAAAGGATTATTCACCACGACCAAGTGGGATTTATCCCTGGGCTGCAAGGCTGGTTCAACATCCGCAAATCAATCAACGTGATACAATACATTAACAAAAGAAAGAACAAGAATCATATGATCCTCTGAATAGATGCAGAAAAAGCATTTGACAAAGTCCAGCATCCTTTCTTGATCAAAACTCTTCAGAGTATAGGGATAGAGGGTACATACCTCCATATCATAAAAGCCATCTATGAAAAACCTACAGCGAATATCATTCTCAATGGGGAAAGGCTGAGAGCTTTTCCCCTAAGGTCAAGAACGCGGCAGGGATGTCCACTATCACCACTGCTATTCAACATAGTATTAGAAGTCCTAGCCACAGCAATCAGACAACAAAAAGAAATCAAAGGCATCCAAATCGGCAAAGAGGAAGTCAAACTCTCACTCTTTGCAGATGATATGATACTGTATGTGGAAAACCCAAAAGACTCCACCCCAAAACTGCTAGAACTCATACAGGAATTCAGTCAAGTAGCAGGATATAAAATCAGTGCACAGAAATCAGTGGCATTCCTATACACCAACAACAAGACAGAAGAGAGACAAATCAAGGAGTCGATCCCATTTACAATTGCACCCAAAACCATTAGATACCTAGGAATAAATCTAACCAAAGAGGCAAAGGATCTGTACTCAGAAAACTATAAAATACTCATGAAAGAAATTGAAGAAGACACAAAGAAATGGAAAAACGTTCCATGCTCATGGATTGGGAGAATCAACATTGTGAAGATGTCAATGCTACCTAGAGCAATCTACACATTCAATGCAATCCCCATCAAAATACCATCCACTTTTTTCAAAGAAATGGAACAAATAATCCTAAAATTTGTATGGAACCAGAAGAGACCCAGAATAGCCAGAGGAATACTGAAAAAGAAAAGCAAAGCTGGCGGCATCACAATTCCGGACTTCCAGCTCTATTACAAAGCTGTCATCCTCAAGACAGTATGGTACTGGCACAAAAACAGACACATCGATCAATGGAACAGAATCGAGCGCCCAGAAATGGACCCTCAACTCTATGGTCAACTTATCTTTGACAAAGCAGGAAAGAATGTCCAATGGAAAAGAGACAGTCTCTTCAACAAATGGTGTTGGGAAAATTGGACAGCCACATGCAGAAGAATGAAACTGGACCAATTCCTTACACCACACACAAAAATAGACTCCAAATGGTTGAAAGACCTAAACGTGAGACAGGAGTCCATCAAAATCCTAAAGGAGAACACAGGTAGCAACCTTTTCAACCTTAGCCGCAGCAACTTCTTCCTAGAAACATCGCCAAAGGCACGGGAAGCCAGGGCAAAAATGAACTATTGGGATTTCATCAAGATAAAAAGCTTTTGCACAGCAAAAGACACAGTCCACAAAACCAAAAGACAACCGACAGAATGGGAGAAGATATTTGCAAATGACATATCAGATAAAGGGCTAGTATCCAAAATGTATAAAGAACTTATCAAACTCAACACCCAAAGAACAAATAATCCAATCAAGAAATGGGCAGAAGACATGAACAGACATTTCTCCAAAGAAGACATCCAAATGGCCAACAGGCACATGAAAAAGTGCTCAACATCGCTCGGCATCAGGGAAATCCAAATCAAAACCTCCATGAGATACCACCTCACACCCGTCAGAATGGCTAAAATTAACAAGTCAGGGAACGACAGATGTTGGCGGGGATGTGGAGAAAGGGGAACCCTCCTACACTGTTGGTGGGAATGCAACCTGGTGCAACCCCTCTGGAAAACAGTATGGAGGTTCCTCAAACAGTTGAAAGTAGAGCTACCATTCGATCCAGCAATTGCACTACTGGGTATTTACCACAAAGATACAAATGTAGGGACCCGAAGGGGTACGTGTACCCCAATGTTTATAGCAGCAATGTCCACCATAGCCAAACTGTGGAAAGAGCCAAGATGCCCATCGACAGATGAATGGATAAAGAAGAAGTGGTATATATACACAATGGAATATTATGCAGCCATCAAAAGGAATGAGATCTTGCCATTTGCAACGACGTGGATGGAACTGGAGGGTGTTATGCTGAGTGAAATAAGTCAATCAGAGAAAGACATGTATCACATGACCTCACTGATATGAGGAATTCTTAATCTCAGGAAACAAACTGAGTGTTACTGGAGTGGTTGGGGGTGGGAGGGATGGGGTGGCTGGGTGATAGACATTGGGGACGGTATGTCCTACGGTGAGCGCTGTGAATTGTGCAAGACTGTTGAATCACAGTTCTGTACTTCTGAAACAAATAACGCAACATATTTTAAGAAAAAAGAAAAAGAAGAAGATAACAGGAGAGGAAGAAAAGGGGAGTAAGTCAGAGGGGGAGACGAACCATGAGAGATGATGGACTCTGAAAAACAAACTGAGGGTTCTAGAGGGGAGGGGGGTAGGGGGATGGGTTGGCCTGGTGATGGGTATTGAGGAGGGCACGTTCTGCATGGAGCACTGGGTGTTATGAACAAACAATGAATCATGGAACACTGCACCAAAAACTAATGATGTAATATATGGTGATTAACATAACAATAAAAAAATTAAAAAAAAACTCAATAATGTGATGGGCATTAAGGAAGGCACTTGATGTGATGAGCACTGTGTTATATGCAACTAATGAATCAATGAACACTATATAAAAAACTGATGATGTACTATATGTTGGTTAATTGAATTTAAATGAAAAAAAACCTCAATAGTAAAAAACAATCCGGTTAGAAAATGGACAAAGGCATAAAGAGACATCACTGAAGAAGATATACAAATTGCAAATAAGCACATGAAAAGATGTCGAACATAATTAGCCATTAGAAAAATACAAATTAAAACCACAGTAAGATATCACTATATACCTGTTAGAATGAATAAAATAAAAGAGAGTGAGAACACCAAATGCTGGTGAGGAGGGGGGAAACTGAATCATTCACACATCGCTGGTGGGAATGTAAAATGGCACAGTCACTCTGAGAAATGGGCAGTTTCTTTAAAAAACTAACCATTCAATTACCATATGACCCAACAATTGTACTTCTGGGCGTTTATCCCAGAGAAATGAAGATTTCTTTCTATAAACAAATGTTTATAGAAGCTTTACTCATAATAGCAAAAACTATTTTTTGGTTGCTACAAAAGTCTTTGGATACGTCTTTGAATTGGCAAATGGCAAAACTAACCATGGTCCCTACCTATCATGAAATACTACTTGGCAATAATAAAGAACAAACTGTTTGTATACAGACAACCTGGATGAACTGCCAGAGAATTACACTGAGTGGAAAAAGCCAGTCCCAAAAGGCTCATGCAGTATGATTCCATCTATACAACACTCTTGAAATGACAAAGTTACAGAAATGGAGAACAGATTAGTGATTCCTGAGGGTTCAGGAGGGTTGAGGACTGAAGAGAAGTAGGTGTGGCCATAAAAGGGCAAACTGATGATCTTTGTGGGGATGAAAATGCTCTGTATCTTGACTGTATGAATATCAGTATCTTGCTTGTGATATAGTATTATAGTTTTGCAAGATGTTCTCATTGGACAAAAATGGGTAAGGGTACCTGGGATCTTTCTGTATTATTTCTTAGGATTGTAAAAAGTATCTAAAAGTATCTTGAAATGAAAAGTTTAATTAAAAAAGTCAAAACTATAGATGTGATAAAGTTTCATAGAACACACACATACACACACACACCCACAAACCAACACACCCACACACCACTGAGTGTAAAATTGGTAAAGTCTGAATAAAGCCTATTATCTTGTTAAATGTATTGGTCTAGTTAAATATATTGTGCCAATGTCAATTTCCTGGTTTTGATAATGCATGTGTTATGTAAAATGTTGGGGGAAGCTGGGTGAGTGATAGATATATGGTTCCTCTCTTGTATTAATTTTGTAACGTCTTGTGAGGCTATAATTATTTCAAAATAAAAAAAACTTTTTTAAAAAGCACTGAGCACAAAAAAAGAAAAGTTGTTTTTTTTTTTTTTTTGTAAGTACTGAGAATAAAATAAAATTCAAACACTTACAGTTTTGTTAGAGCAGTTACCATTCTTTTGGATGTGCATCCATAAGCGGTCCTGCTGGGGCTAGCAACTTCAAGTTCAACCAATCAGGACTCACCAGGGGTGTGCTGGAATGACACTTCCTCTCTGCCGCCTCAGAGGGCTTACATCACTCATCTCAGATTACATACCAGGAGAGGTAGGGTTTGAATATGCCTCCTCTGGAGTCCACGCTCACTCTTCTAGACCATATGGCAAGACTGAGTCAGGCAAAGCCCTGTCTTCAAGGAGCCCTTGGTCCTCTGTCGAGGGTGGGAGGCAAAAAAAAACACATGCTCTCATTGTAGCCATGTTCCTGCATGGACCAACCAACCTGACATAGTTCCTAGTTGCAGACAGCTTTTTCATACGAGTCAGACATCAGAGAAATCATAAGGATGTGACAACAGGGATCAAAATAGAGAATAGTCTCCCTCCTCCTAGACAAACTGCTCTGGAAAGAAAGGTTTGCACTCTGAGGCTGACACATCATCTGGGTGTGGTGTGGCAGGCATCCCAGAATGGTGTGTGTGTGTGTGTGTGTGTAAGGGAGTGCTGTTGTAACAGAGGGTCTCATCTGCTTGCCCATCTGTGAAATGGGGAGGCTGCCAGGATTACTGTTTCCTTGGGTCTTAATAGCATCCCAGAAAGAATTGGAAAATAGGACATTGGGGCTGATATTTCAGCCCTGAGAAAAGGATCAGGACTCAGGGATGTGTGGCGGAACAGGGGCTGCTCCCAGCCTTTCTGAAAATGCCCCGTGTGGGCAGGAGCTTATTCTATAACCAGAGACTAGGGTGCTAGACTCTGTCTGGGGATTCTGGCTGAATGACAGCAGGACACCTGAATGTCCTCTGACCTTCCTCAAACTCTTAAGCAGGGAACATTAGCAATAGCCCACATGTGTGGAGCAGTAGTGATGTTCCAGATGTTTCCAAGCATTTCATGTACATGGTCTTATGTATCCTCATAACAAACCTATGTGGTAGGTCCTATCATTACCTCCAGTTTACAGATAAGGAGACTGAGGTGCGAGGAAGCCCAGTGTCTTGTGTAAAGTCACACGTTAGTGGTGGAGATGGCCTTGGAATCTCCAGCTCCAGAGCTCCAGTTTTAACCACAATTTTAGGCCCACTCCTTCCACTATTTGCTTTCCTGCTGACATATCCTGAGAAAGCCAGGGCCAGTCTCCCTCCAAGCCCATTGCTGACCCGAGTTCAGGGACCTTCTCCCATCTCAGGGAAGCAGCCACATTGGCAGCGAGAGGAGTACACATTCATGAAGCTCCCCAAGTTCCCTCATGCTCGTCAACAGCAATGCCAGGGACTAATTAGAATGCTGGTCTCAGCCACCAGAGACCGGAAGGACCAAAACCAGCCTGATAAAGTTGAAAGGGGACAGAAGTTGGTATCAATTGACTAGGATTCCATTTCCAATTCTTCCTCTTCCTGGCCATGTGAGCTTGGCAGGCTTTTGCCTCTTTGTGCTTTGACTGCATCTCCTGCAAAGGGAATGATATCTCTGTCTCATCATCAAGGGTGCTGTGAGGATAAAGCCATGGATGCTCAAACCCTAGGCTTTATTCCAATGGATGGAACCACGGCTATTATTCCCAGGGTAGGGGAAGCGAGAAGTTCAACTGGCACAGGAGAGTTAGCTGGCCTTCTTCTCTGTTCTGTCTTCATTAGCAGTGGGGCTGCCTGTAGAGCTCTCCTCCAATCAGTGAGGCTTCCCCAACCGTGGTATTTAACATAGCATCACCGGCCCTGGCACCTCTCCCCATCTCCCTTCTTCCCTTCACAGCACTGACCACCATTTGACTTAGGGGTTCTTTGAAAGGGTTACAGAAAATAACGTATCATGCACCTAAAATATTAGAAGTTCAGCACACATTTCCTGGGGTTGAGGGAACCCTTTCTGCATGTAATTATAAAAATGTTCAGGTGGTACAGTCTTCTGGAATGAGTATTCTGATCGCAGCTTTATCAAACAGAAGCTAGGTCAATTACAGCTTGCATGCCTGGCTCCAGGCCTGCAACAATCTCCCTGTTTCAGGTATTTGGTATCACTCTTTTGTTTTTGGTATTACTCTTTTTATTATTATTTATTCTAGAATTCAAGTTTCCCAGAAGTTTAAGGAGGCCATGGATTGCTTTGGCCACTTTCCCAGTCTTCTAAATAGAAGCAATATGTTAAATTTCAGAACATGTGGCATAGAAGAAAAAACATTGGTTCTGGAACAGTCCAGAGCTAAGGTCAGGACCACCTCTAACTCTTACTACCTATAACCATTATTATTATTAACAAGAGTAACAACAGTGGGCTGTGGAGTTCTTTATACATGCAGGCATGGTACAGGACAATCTGTGTGCATAATTTCATTTGTTCCTTGAAACAACCCAGAAGAACAAACATTAAGCAGATGAGGATATTGAAGCTCAGAGACTGAAAGAGCTGGGAATTGGATTTCAGGTCCACCCAAATCCATACACTCTGTTCTTTCTACGCAAGACTCTTTGAGCCTCATTTTTCACATTCAAAATGGACCTGCTAATGTCTGTCTTGCAGAGTTATTATTAGGGTGGGATAAGATACTGTCCGGGAAGGATAGGGGACTTAGCAGGGGTTTGACTCATGCGATCTCTTTCCCTTCCCCACATGCCCAAAAGCTCATCAGCAGCAGGGGAGAGCTTGTTATGGCTTCTGGTTGAGGGTATGAAGGTCAAGAGGAGACTAAGCATTTACATAAACAGATGTGAAGCCAGCTTTATTTCTTCTTCAGTGAAAAATCTGAGCAGCCATTTCTCCCCAAAACTTGTTTGGTCTGGTAAAAGGAATGGCCAGCGACGTTTGTAGCTCTGTCCTTGGGTTCCTGGCTCTGAGCCTCAATCAATAACCTGCTCCTGACCTGGAAGAAATAAAACTGTGAGGAATGACACACTCTCCCTCTCTGTGGTAATCAACATGGTCCAGCAATCCAGGATATCAGAACTGGCAGGTACAGGAAGAAATTATTTATAGAAGCCATGGTTTATAGTGTCTCCGTATCTTTTGGAATTCTAAAGCCAATATGCTTGGTATAATCACCTGGCGTCTGCTTGAGGTCCAGAGCTCTCAGACTAAAATTGATCCCAAGTTAACTGTAGATAAGCCTACACCAAATGAAGCAGCCTTTAGAAAAATTAGGGAAAGTGGTAAAACAGGCAACTGAAATGTCTTCAGGATACTAAGCCATCCATAGGATGAGATTCTCTTGGTCAAAAAAAAGAGGGGGCGCGGAGCAAGATGGGGGAGGAGTAGGAGACCTGGATTTCCTCTGGTCTCAGGAATTCAGCTGAATAGGAATCAAACCATTCTGAACACCTACGAACTCAACAGGAGATCGAAGAAAAGAATAGCAACAACTCTCTGAACAGAAAAACGACCACTTACTGGAAGGTAGGACGTGCGGAGAAGTGAATCCGAGGCGATATTCGGGAGGATAGACAGTGGGGAGGGGGCCTCCGTCGGCCGTTTCTGGCAAGTGCTAGAGCCGCGGAGCACAAAATCGGAACTTTTAGAAGTCGGCTCCGCTGAGGGACGTCGCTCCAGTGGCTAAGCGGGGGGATGGAAACCTCACGGGACAGTGTGGACTCAGGACCCTCGGGGTCACAGAAAGACCGGGGGTGCCTGAGTGCAGCAGAGCTCCCAGGTATCGGAGCGGGGAAGCCGGCTGCCGAGAGGGAGCCAAGGCGTGGGCTCTCAGCTTGGGGTTGCCATAAACCGTGATCCGTGGCCCAGTCGGGCCACTGTTCCTCCAGCAGGGACCCAACAAGCGGCAGAGCCAGGGAGACTCCCCTCCCTCCCCGGGGAGGAGCGGCGCGGGAGCGCACCACAGGGATCTGCTGGGTTTGGAGGCTCCACACGGGGTCGGGTGCCAGAGATAGAAACGCTCGGTCACAGGCCGGGTGAGCACGGAGTGTGGCCGGAGACCCGGGACACGGGAGTGACTGACTGCTTTTCTCTGGGGATGCACTGAGGAGTGGCGCCCTGAGTTCTCAGCTCCTCCGGGTGGAGATTGGGAGGCCACCATTTTCACCCCGGTCCTCCAAAGCTGTACCGAGAACTTGCAGGGAACAAAAGCTCCTGAGAGCAAACCCGAGCAGCTTGCTTAGCCCGGACCGACAAGGGCGGGGCAATTCCGCCTCCGGCAAAGACATTTGGGAACCATGGCAACAGGCCCCTCCCCCAGAAGATCAGCACGAACAGCCAGCAAGCCAAGACCAAGTTTACCAATCAAGGAGAATGGGAGAACTCCAGCGCTAGGGGAATATTGCATATAGAATTCATGGCTTTTTTACCATGATTCATTAGTTTTCCAAAGTTAATTTTTTTAACTGTTTTTTGTTTTTTTTTTTGAATTTTTCTTTTTCCCTTTTTCAACCAATATCTTATCAATCCCTTTTTAAAAAAAAACATTTTTTATTTTTGATTTTTAGAGTCATATTTTATCCCTTCATAGTAGTTACCCATATTTTTGGCATATATATATAAGTTCTTCTCTCTTTAAAATTTTGAGATACAGTTTCTTCTAACAGATCAAAATATACCCTAAATCACTAGTGTATGGCTTTGTTCTAGTCTCCTGCCTGATCACATTCTCTCCCATTTTTTTTCTTCTCTTTTTCTTTTTTTTAAATCTTTCTGCTTTCAAATAACTTCTTATCAATTCTGTTTATAAAACCTTTTATAAGTTTCATCTTTACAGTCATCCTCCATCCCTTCATTGTATCAACCCTTATTTTGTACATATATAAGTCTTTCTTCCTTTAAAATTTTAGGAGGCACTTTCTTCTAACAGACCAAAATACACCCAAAATCTAGTGTGTGGCACTGATCTATGCACTAGCCTGATCATATTTGATGATATTCTTTTTTTTGTTTTGTTTTGTTCTGTTTTTGTTTGTTTTTATCTTTTTCTTTTTCTTTTTTTTCTCTTTCTTTTTTCTTTCTTTCCCTTTCTTTTCCCCTGGTTTCAGGTCTTTTCTGATTTGTATAGAGTATATTTGCTGGGGATGTTGTTAACCTGTTAACATTTTGTTCTCTCATTTATCTGTTCTCCTCTGGACAAAATGACAAGACAAAAAAAATCACCTCAGCAAAAGAACAAGAGATAGTACCGTCAGCCAGGGACCTACTCAATACGGACATTAGTACGATGTCGGACATAGAGTTCAGAAACATGACTTTAAAGATACTACCTGGGCTTGAGAAAAGCGTGGAAGTTATTAGAAAAACCCATTCTGGAGAAATAAAAGAACTAAAATCTAACCAAGTCGAAATCAAAAAAGCTATTAATGAGGTGCAATCAAAAATGGGGGCACTAACTGCTAGGATAAATGAGGCAGAAGAGAGAATCAATGCTATAGAAGACCAAATGATGGAAAATAAAGAGGCTGAGAAAAAGAGAGATAAAAAACTACAGGATCACGAGGACAGAATTTGAGAGATAAGCGATACGATAAGACGAATAATTGGGATCCCAGAAGAAGAAGAAAGAGAGAGAGGGGCAGAAGGTATATTGGAGCAAATTATAGCGGAGAACTTCCCTAATGTGGGGAAGGAAACAGGCATCAAAATCCAGGAGGCACAGAGAACCCCTCTCAAAATCAATAAAAATAGGTCAACACCCCGACATCTAATAGTAAAACTGACGAGTCTCAGAGACAAAGAGAAAATCCTGAAAGCAGCTCGGGAGAAGAGATGTGTAACCTACAATGGTAGAAACATTAGATTGGCAACACACCTATCCACAGAGACCTGGCAGGCCAGAAAGGACTGGCATGAGATCTTCAGAGCACTAAACGAAGAAAATATGCAGCCAAGAATACTATGTCCAGCTAGGCTGTCATTGAAAATAGAAGGAGAGGTAAAAAGCTTCCAGGACAAACAAAAACTAAAGGAATTTGCAAACACGAAACCAGCCCTCCAAGAAATATTGAAAGGGGTCCTCTAAGCAAAGAGAGAGCCTAAAAGCAGCATAGATCAGAAAGGAACACAGACAATGTATAGTCACAGTCACCTTACAGGCAATACAATGGCACTAAATTCATATCTTTCAATAGTTACCCTGAATGTAAATGGGCTAAATGCCCCAATCAAAAGACACAGGCTATCAGATTGGATTAGAAAACAAGACCCATCAATATGCTGTCTGCAAGAGACTCATTTTAGACCCAAAGACACCCCGACATTGAAAGTGAGGGGGTGGAAAACCATTTACCATGCTAATGGACACCAAGAGAAAGCTGGGGTGGCAATCCTTATATCAGACAAATTAGATTTTAAACCAAAGACTGTAATAAGAGATGAGGAAGGACACTATATTCTACTTAAAGGGTCTATCCAACAAGAAGATCTAACAATTGTAAATATCTAGGCCCCTAACATGGGAGCAGCCAATTTTATAAGGCAATTAATAACAAAAGCAAAGAAACACATTGACAACAATACAATAATAGTGGGGGACTTTAACACCCCCCTGACTGAAATGGACAGATCATCTAAGCAAAAGATCAACAAGGAAATAAAGACTTTAAATGACACACTGGACCAAATGGACTTCACAGACATATTCAGAACATTCCATCCCAAAGCAACGGAATACACATTCTTCTCTAGTGCCCATGGAACATTCTCCAGAATTGATCACATCCTAGGTCACAAATCAGGTCTCAATCGGTACCAAAAGATTGGGATCATTCCCTGCATATTTTCAGACCACAATGCTTTGAAACTAGAACTCAACCACAAGAGGAAAGTTGGAAAGAACTCAAATACATGGAGGCTAAAGAGCATCCTACTAAAGAATGAATGGGTCAACCAGGAAATTAAAGAAGAATTAAAAAAATTCATGGAAACCAATGAAAATGAAAACACAACTGTTCAAAATCTTTGGGATACAGCAAAGGCAGTCCTGAGAGGAAAGTATATAGTAATACAAGCTTTTTTCAAGAAACAAGAAAGGTCTCAAATACGCAACCTAACCCTACACCTAAAAGAGCTGGAGAAAGAACAGCAAGTAAAGCTTAAACTCAGCAGGAGAAGAGAAATCATAAAGATCAGAGCAGAAATCAATGAAATAGAAGCCAAAAGAACAGTAGAACAGATCAATGAACCTAGGAGCTGGTTCTTTGAAAGAATTAACAAGATTGATAAACCGCTGGCCAGACTGATCACAAAGAAAAGAGAAATGACCCAAATCAACAAAATCATGAATGAAAGAGGAGAGATCACAACCAACACCAAAGAAATACAAACAATTATAAGAACATATTATGAGCAACTCTATGCCAGCAAATTAGATAACCTGGAAGAAATGGGTGCATTCCTAGAGATGTATCAACTACCAAAACTGAACCAGGAAGAAATAGAAAACCTGAACAGACCTATAACCACTAAGGAAATTGAAGCAGTCATCAGAAATCTCCCAAGAAACAAAAGCCCGGGGCCAGATGGCTTCCCAGGGGAATTCTACCAAACAGTTAAAGAAGAATTAATACCTATTCTCCTGAAACTGTTCAAAAAAATAGAAATCGAAGGAAAACTTCCAAACTCATTTTATGAGGCCAGCATTACCTTGATTCCAAAACCAGACAAAGACCCCATCAAAAAGGAGAATTACAGACCAATATCCTTGATGAACATGGATGCAAAAATTCTCACCAAAATACTAGCCAATAAGATCCAACAGTACATTAAAAGGATTATTGACCACGACCAAGTGGGATTTATCCCTGAGCTGCAAGGCCGGTTCAACATCCGCAAATCAATCAATGTGATACAATACATTAACAAAAGAAAGAACAAGAATCATAGGATCATCTCAGTAGGTGCAGAAAAAGCATTTGACAAAGTCCAGCATCCTTTCTTGATCAAAACTCTTCAGAGTATAGGGATAGAGGGTACATACCTCAATATCATAAAAGCCATCAATGAAAAACCTACAGCGAATATCATTCTCAATGGGGAAAAGATGAGAGCTTTTCCCCTAAGGTCAGGAACGTGGCAGGGATGTCCACACTCACCACTGCTATTCAACATAATATTAGAAGTCCTAGCCACAGAAATCAGACAACAAAAAGAAATCAAAGGCATCCAAATCGGCAAAGAGGAAGTCAAACTCTCACTCTTTGCAGATGATATGATACTGTATGTGGAAAACCCAAAAGGCTCCACCCCAAAACTTCTAGAACTCATACAGGAATTCAGTCAAGTAGCAGGATATAAAATCAATGCACAGAAATCAGTGGCATTCCTATACACCAACAACAAGACAGAAGAGAGACAAATCAAGGAGTCGATCCCATTTACAATTGCACCCAAAACCATAAGATACCTAGGAATAAATTTAACCAAAGAGGCAAAGGATCTGTACTCAGAAAACTATAAAATACTCATGAAAGAAATTGAAGAAGACACAAAGAAATGGAAAAATGTTCCATGCTCATGGATTGGAGGAACAAATATTGTGAAGAATTCAATGCTACCTAGAGCAATCTACACATTCAATGCAATCTCCATCAAAATACCATCCACTTTTTTCAAAGAAATGGAACAAAGAATCCTAAAATTTGTATGGAACCAGAAAAGACCCCGAATAGCCAGAGGAATCTTGAAAAAGAAAAGCAAAGCTGGCGGCATCACAATTCCAGACTTCCAGCGCTATTACAAAGCTGTCATCATCAAGACAGTATGGTACTGGCACAAAAACAGACACATAGATCAATGGAACAGAATCGAGCGCCCAGAAATGGACCCTCAACTCTACGGTCAACTCATCTTTGACAAAGTAGGAAAGAATGTCCAATGGAATAAAGACAGTCTCTTCAACGAATGGTGTTGGCAAAATTGGACAGCCACATGCAGAAGAATGAAACTGGACCATTTCCTTACACCACACACAAAAATAGACTCCAAATGGTTGAAAGACTTACACGTGAGACAGGAGTCCATCGAAATCCTAAAGGAGAACACAGGCAGCAACCTGTTCGACCTCAGCCACAGCAACTTCTTCCTGGAAACATCGCCAAAGGCAAGGGAAGCCAGGGCAAGAATGAACTACTGAGATTTCATCAAGATAAAAAGCTTTTGCATAGCAAAAGAAACAGTCCACAAAACCAAGAGACAACTGAAAGAATGGGAGAAAATATTTGCAAATGACATATCAGATAAAGGGCTTGTATGCAAAATTTTTAAAGAACTTATCAAACTCAATACCCAAAGAACAAATAATCCAATCAAGAAATGGGCAGAAGACATGAACAGACATTTTCCCAAAGAAGACATCCAAATGGCCAACAGACACATGAAAAAGTGCTCAACATCGCTGGGCATCTGGGAAATCCAAATCAAAACCTCCATGAGATACCACCTCACACCAGTCCGAATGGCTAGAATTAACAAGTCAGGAAATGACAGATGCTGGTGGGGATGTGGAGAAAGGGGAACCCTCCTACACTGTTGGTGGGAATGCAAGCTGGTGCAAATACTCTGGAAAACAGTATGGAGGTTCCTCAAACAGTTGAAAATAGAGCTACCATATGATCCAGCAATTGCACTACTGGGTATTTACCCAAAAATTCAAATGTAGGGATCCGAAGGGGTACGTGCACCCCAATGTTTATAGCAGCAATGTCCACAATAGCCAAACTGTGGAAAGAGCCAAGATGTCCATCGACAGATGAATGGATAAAGAAGAAGTGGTGTATATATACACAATGGAATATTATGCAGCCATCAAAAGGAATGAGATCTTGCCATTTGCAACAAGATGGATGGAACTGGAGGGTGTTATGCTGAGTGAAATAAGTCAATCAGAGAAAGACATGTATCATATGACGTCGCTGATATGGGGAATTTTTAACCTCAGGAAAAAAACTGAGTGTTGCTGGAGTGGTGGGGGGTGGGAGGGATGGGGTGGCTGGGTGACAGACATTGGGGAGGGTATGTGCTATGGTGAGCACTGTGAATTGTGCAAGACTGTTGAATCACAAATCATTACTTCTGATACAAATAATGCAATATATGTTAAGAAAAAAAGAAGAAGAAGAAGATAGCAGGAGGGGAAGAATGAAGGGGAGTAAGTCGGAGGGGGAGACGAACCATGAGAGACGACGGAGTCTGAAAAACAAACTGACGTTTCTAGAGGGGAGGGGGTGGGGGGATGTGTTAGCCTGGTGATGGGTATTAAAGAGGGCAGGTTCTGCATGGAGCACTGGGTGTTATGCACAAACAATGAATCATGGAACACTACATCAAAAACTAATGATGTATGGTGATTAACATCACAATAAAAAAATTAAAAAAAAAAAACTGCTTAACTCTTAGAGAAGTCCCCTGGGCAGTGTCTTGACTGGCTCCTCCCCTCTCTATCAGTACTCCACTGGGTCAGCTGCACCTCATACCCTGGGGCAGTTTCTAGCCCTTTCAAATAGTTTTTTAGCTCCATACTGATTCTACTTCTAGCACAGTATTGAGCAAAACACCAGATAGACCTGGCCTCTAAGGAAAAAGCCCTTCTGCTCTACAAACCTCATTTGGCCCCACTTGTAAAGTTGGAATAACTTTGTCTTAGAGCATTACTATGAGAGTTAGGTATATGTAAAGCATTTGGCACAATACCTGGCATGTGGTCCTTGCTTCTTATTCCCCCTCTAATTTTTCCTCCAATTTCCCAATCCTGTGCCAGAAATCTCAGAAATCTGTCTGGATTATTGCTCTGGTTCAGATGCATCTGCCTTCCTAAATGTTGGAGAATGGGTCTGCCCACTGGATTCCTTCTAGTTGCCATGCAAATAACCCATGCTGTTCTCTTACCCACTCCAGCTCCATGAACCAACATCTCAATTTCTAATTCACTCTTGGGCTTCCCATTCCTGCTTATCTACCTTGAGTAATGACTTCATCTGAGCACTCCTGAATCAGTATCCAGCTTTTGCTCAATTGCATCACTTTTCCAGGAAGACCTGTCCATTACTACTCTTATCTGGTCCATCCCGTCCAAATCTAGGTGTGACTCTGCAAGATTATACCTCTATTTTGGGTATGATTACTGCTATGATGATTGATTCTATTTCTACTGTCCAATTAAAGAGGGCAATAATTAATCATCATGTGATGAATAGGGTGTTGAATGGTCTATTCAGTCCTCAAATAGAAAAAAATCTCAGCATGTTCTCTATTTTGTCTATAATGAAGAGAGATAATTTTTCTTTTTTGTTTTAAATTTCTCACATTGGAGTGAAAAATAAATTCAGTGGCTCTGATTCCTGGTTCAAACTGAGTCCTTTTGGTGTTTTTTTTTTCCTTTGCAAGGGGAAGGAGTGCTATAATTTCTGCCTTTTGTTGTTTGTTTTTAGAAGAAGCATGGCAGAGTTGAAATAGAAAGGGCCCTCAGGATGTTTGTAACATTTGCCCTAGCAATTCCAGTCATTGGATTCTTTCCTGGGAACTGAAAATCAAAGGGAAGGGGTCAGGAGAAGAAAGACTTTACGTTCAGAGATGCTCATCATAATATTATGGAATTATAGCCCCAAAAAAGTGACTTAAATGTTCAACAATGAAATAATGGTTAAGTAAAGAATATATAATCTCTAAAAAAGTAAGAGTCAGATTGACATCAGATTTCTCATAAGTGATATGAATGTTGTGTTAATACAAATAAAACCACAGGTTCAATTCTTACATTAAATCATTAGCTTCTTCGAGTTCCACTATCTCTAGGTATGTTCTTGCTGCCAAGACTGTGAGTGGCTTAGGACCAATCCATACCTGTTTCTGGAAGAGAACTCAAATCCTGTGCCCATGGAGCCTTCCAGGCAAGGCTGGTCTGTGTCCCTATACTTCTTGTCTGTCTCTAAACCTGCCTGGTTTTCTCTGGTCTGAATCTTTATATATGCTGCTCTGGCTGCCTTCAGTATTCTCCCTGCTCCTCCTTCAGGTCTCACTTGAGAAGTCTTTTCCTCCAGGAAGCCTTCTTTGAACCTCCAACTCTGGATTTTGTGTTCCGCCTCTGTGCTTCCATATCACCTGTCCTCCCCTATCAAGGATCTTATCACACTGAGTTTTAACTGTCCACTGACTTGTCTCCCTAACAAACCTGTTTTCCATGGGACAAAAGCTCATGGATGGGTTCTCTTACCAGCAGCTCTGAGTGTCGCTAAAATCAAGAGTGTATGCAGAGGTGGGAGTCTCATGAGGGTATTGTTGGAAGAGAAGGTTGTGCAGGTATGGGAAAACCAGAGAATGGAGTCTTGATGGTTCACCCAAGTAGGGGCTGGGAACCTGAAGCTGACATTGAGAGCAAGATGACTGAGTCAGAACAATGAGAACAGTGAGGATGGGCAGAGTAGCTAAGAAGGAGGAGTTTGGATGACAATTTGAGACAGGGGATGTGATATTGGATGTAATAAGAAATATACATTTTGGTCTTCATACTAAGATCCTGGCCAGAGCTCCAAAGCCTTTGTAATTTCCTTTTCTTATAAAGGTGCCAGAAGCATCTTTTGTTCTAATATTTGGTCTCTGACCCCAATTCCTGACACAAATCTCCTAAATTCCTTGGAATTTCCTGAGATGTGTGTCTTTTATTCTAATGAGGGTATTCTGGGTAAGCTCCTGGGTGGCTTCAGGATGGGGACTGGTCACCAGAAAGATCACACCATGATTAGAAGCTTGGAAATTTCAGCCCTTATCCTTCAGGTAGGGGAGAGAGACTGGAGACTCAGTTAATGATCAATCAGGCCAACGTGATGAAGCCTCCATAAAAATCCTTACAGTGCAGGATTTGGAGATCTTCCAGGTTGGTGAACATGTTGGGGTACTGGGAGAGTGGTGCCCTTGGAGAGGGAATAGGAACTCCACATCCTTTCCCCACACCTTGGCTGTACATCTCTTTCATCTGGCTATTCTTGAGTTGTATCCTTTTACAATAAATGGGTAATAGTAAGTGAAGCGCTTCCCTGAGTTCTGTGAGCCATTCTAGCAAATCATTAAACACGAGGATGGGGTGGTGGGAACCCCCCATTAAGAGCTGATGGGTCAGAATTATGGGAGGCCTGACCTATGATTGCCACCTGGAGTAGGAGCAGTCATGTGGGACTGAGCCCTTAACGTGTGGAACCTGATACCAACCCCAGGCAGGATACCCAGTTGCGTCAGAGAATTGGTTGGCGTGGGGAAAAAACCCACAAGGTCAGTGTCAGAGTGTTGTTGTTTATAGAGAGGAAACCATGGTTTCTTTTTAGGGGCTATCTCCCCCGGTGACATGTGTGATCCTCAGCATGCTGTGTGACAGGAGCATGAATGGGCCCCCCAATATAGCCGTGTGTTTGTCTAGCACTACTAATAACACCCTGACATGGCAGGTCTTTGACCATCTCCTTAACCACACTTACAGGTAACCCCTGCTGGTCTGTAAAGGAGACTGGACAGAACACCCCATCTAGGACACCCACCCATCCAGGGATTCTGTGCTTGTAAGGTACAGTGCATAGACTGGCCATACTGTGGGTCACTATCTCTTCCTGGCTGGATGGCAAGCAAAATCCCCCCTGCCTTTCTACCCTAGCCTGACCCCATTATGGCAATGGAGCTGTAACTTCTGAACAGTGGCCATGAGGCAGCTGGGACTGGCTGACCATGTGCTGGCTCCTCAAAGCTGAGGAGAAGCCAAGCGCTCAGAGCAAGAGAAGAGATGAAATTCAGCAGGATGCAGGGCAGAGTATTTGGGGTCCTGAGCCAGCCTCTTCCTCCCACTTCTGTCTTGTGACAGGAATGAATAATCATTCCAATTACAAAGCAACCTAAAGAAGGCAAAACCACTTAACTAAATGAGGTGCTTAGGGAATGGAAGAAGGGAGCAGTCTGCAAAGATTTTGGCAGAAGGTTCTGGGCCAGCTCCCCGGAAAGCTCATATTAAACAAGCAACATGGCTTTCAAGAGCTCTTAAGTTGGTGGCCTCAGATACCTTCGGCAGTTCTAGAAAACGTCTGCTACATAATCGTCATCTCTGGGATGTTTAGAGAAGCCAATGCTGAATTAAACTTAGCTGGAATCCAACAGCGACCTAATAAAGGGCACGATGAGCATGTGGGGAGGTGCACCTGAGCTAATCAGAGCCCTGGGGAAGCGTGGCGCTTGGCTGTCTTCTTCTAACAAGTCCTTGGGGATATAATTAGCTCATACCTCTTGGGAGACCTGCCCCCATGCCTACTACAATAAGCCAGTCCAGAGAAGTAAAAGCCTGACAGCTAGCATGTCAGGGAGGCCCGGGGCTGAAGCCTGCACAGCCCTCACCTGACCCCACTAGTTCTACTCATAAACATTGCTCAAAGCCTGGGCTTCCATCTGGGCTCAGTCCAATTTGCTGTTCTTTGGAAGTGGTGTGAGCTTCACGCACAGTGAGGCAAGACAACAGGGTCTGTTTTTAAAACAGAGAGAGACAGCCCCACACTTGCCAAAAGTCCAGAGGAACAGAGCAAAGGATAGAAACCTAGATTTCCTTTGGCCAATGGGACAAGTTCCTGCAGCCCTCCTTCATGAGGTGTGGGGTGTGGCTTAAAGGAGCCTGTCAGGTACTCATTCTCCCTTTCTTTGCTACTTGCCTTAAGGCAGTTGCACTCTGGAATGGGAGAGCATGCACAATGGTAGAGGGACCTCGTGTGGACCCCAGAGAGAGTGTGGCTGGTCACTTGCTGGTGTAGTTGCATTCCATCTTTTTGTTCTCTGGTTCCCTGGGGCATTTCATTGCAATAAGGTTGCTCTACTGGACACTCGAGACCTCCTACCACCAAGCCCCTCTTCTCTAGCTCCTTCTTAGCATTCTTGAACATCACCCTCTCACTGTACCCCTCAGACTGAGAGCTGCAGGACTTTCGAGCCCATGAACCTACCCTTAAGTCACAAAGCCTGCTCCACTTTAAGCTGTACATCTGGCTTCTTAACCCTAATCTCAGCCTCTGTTCCTTTTTTTAAAAAAATTTTATTTAAATTCAATTTAGTTAATATATAGTGTATTATTAGTTTCAGGGGTAGAACTTAGTGATCCGTCGGTTACATTTAACACCCAGTGCTCATTACATCAAGTGCCTTCCTTAATGCCCATCACCCAGTGACCCCATACTGCCCACCCACCTCCCCTTCAGCAACCCTCAGTTTGTTTCCTAGAGTTGAGTCTCTTATGGTTTGCCTCCGTCTTTGTTTTTATCTTATTTTATGTTTCCTTCCCTTCCCCTATGTTCATCTGTTCTGTGTCATATGTGGAATTCAAGAAACAAAACAGATCACAGCCTCTGTTCTGAACACTTCACCAGGCTGCCCTTTACTACCTGGCCTCCTTGAGATTTTCCAGCCAGACCCCCTGTGAGCTACAATGTGACCCCATCTGACTTAACTCCATGCATGGATCCAAGCTAAACTCCCATCTGTTCCTGGGCCCATCTTGTTCTCTGATGCAACTGCACCTTCCTTTCCTTTAACCTCTCACTCAGCCGGTGCTAAGCCTCATTTAGCACCAGCTTCCAAGAGCGAGCACCCTGTGCTAACTTGAGCTCATGTCTAGCAAGCTACTGCCCTGACTGTAGGAACCCGAATCTCAGAAAATAGTTCCTACACTTCTGAGCATTAACTTCTTCAATAGTCAGATTCTCTGTGCCATGTTCCTGTAGAAGAGTGGAAGGAGCAGGGGACAAGAAGTTAGAGACCTGGATCCAAGCTTTATTGCCTCACTCAGGCGTGCCTGATGGCCCAGCTCCAAGGGCCACCACTTTTGTAGAATAAATATGAACAGAACACCCTGAAGCTGTGTAACCAAATGGATCCACCTTCCCCTGTAAGTCGAGTGGCATGGCCCCAGGCAAGATAATGAATAACTCTGGGCCTCAGTTTCCCTATCTGCTTCATAGCTTAGTGTCCCTCCTCTAGGACTTCAAACTTAGATGAGGGGCTCTTTAGAGAACGTTTAAAAATGTTATCTGAGCTTTGCTTTATGCCTACCAACCATGGAGAAGCAGACACTTATTTGGGGAAATACTTTGAGGATTGGGAAGTCAAAACCTGTTTGCAGGCCAGTCATGCTATTTCATTGGCTTTTACTGTGGAAACAGGTCATGGAATTATTCTGAGTTGGAAGTCAGGGTCTCTCTTTTCTGTCCCATCACACTGGTGGGAGCTCTGGTGGAAAGTCGAGTGCTGGGCAAAAATAAATCCAGTGCAGGACCTAGCCTGGCACCTGTTCCTGCCCTGGGACCTACAGGACCCTACAAGGATGAGACTTCACTGCCCTCTACCCTCCCAAACATCTCAGGACTTGTAGCATACTCTTCCCATCTTGGAAGCTCTCCCCTCGACTCAGCCCTGCATTTCTTTTCCCTCCAAGGCTATTGGAAGAAAAAAATGAGGCCATCCTTCCTCAGTTCTTCCTTGGGAAAGAACACTCCCTACTATGCATTGACGTACAGAGCAAGGATCTTTTGTGTGTGTTATATCACTTAATCCTCACCAGAGCATTTAGCAAGGACTTAGCAAGGTGGATGCTATCACTCTTCCTACCTTAAAGATAAAGAAACAGAGGGTCAGAGGTGCTAAGCAACTTGCCTGGAACCACACGGAAGGAGACAGCAGAGCCTCAGTTTCCTCATCTGTGAAATGGGGATGACTATAGTTTCTGCCTCCGAGGATTGCTGGGATGGTTGAATGAATAGATGTGTTCAGAATTCACAGCAGGGCCTGATGAAGAGGAAACTCTATTCAAATGCTTCCTACTTTACTACTGTTGGTTTTTCCATCATTCCTTCCCTCCTTCCTTCCCTCCTTCTCATACTCCCTAGCTCCTTTCTTCCTACCTTCCTTTCTTTTTTTTTTCCTGGAATTTAAGGGTCCTTCCAAGAATACACAAAGTATAGTAAGAAGCATTTAAGTGACTTGACCAAAGTCACATACCAGCAAGCGGGTTACAAAAAAAACAGGGTTGGACATTCAAAAAGCTCAAAGTTTTCCAAAAGGGTTTATATTTTTCCTGGGTGAGGAGTGAAATGTAAATGGGTGAAGACCTGCCAATTGTAGCCTCTTTGCTAACTCTTCCTAGATGATGTCATGTGACAGGTTTACACATGCGTGTGAGTGCACACGCAGGTGCGGGTGCACGCACACACACACACACAGTGCTGGGGAACTTGGTATGCATCAGAGGCATTGGTCATTTCTGTTCACTATCTCATTTAATCTCCATAATAACCCTGCGAGGTGAATATATTGTCCATGTTTGGCAAATGACAGCATTGAGGCTTTGAGAGGTTAAGCACACTTTCCAGGCTCACATGACAAGTCACTGAGGGATCCCAAGTTCAAACCTGGGTCTGTCTGATTCCAAAACCCTTGCTCTTTTGCCTATACAACACTGCCTCCCCAAAACACAAACGTCTCAGGGTAAATATTAGTTTCTCAAGATGAGCTTTGTGAATGGCTTCCAGTGGATCCTGAGATGTGTACCCAGAGTAAAGAGGCGCGTTTTCCTCGTTGAATGTAACTGAGATTAATGCTGTAGTTTTGTTCTTTTTCCCTTCCTCCAGCCTTTGCTGGATGTGCTTGCATGCAGAAGTGTGTTTGTAGAGCCTTCTTTTTAGATCTTAAGTGCAAGGTGGCATGAATTAAATGCAGGTTATAAGACAATTTATATTTCACTTGAAAGTCTTCTCTGTGCCTAGAGGTTCTGGACAGAGCTGAGTTGAGCTGTACCATGTGGCAGAAGAACTAATGTATAATTTAACACTACAGCAGGGATGTGTGGAGAGGGACTCTAATTTTCAAATGAGGGAAAGACTTACCAGTAGACAGTGTGTTTGAGTTTTTATCGGCAGCTGTGATTGTCGTCAATGGGTCCCCAGCCCTTTCCTGCACACTTCACTACCCTCTGTCATTATTAATCTTTCTTGGTCTCTGAAATGTTCCCAGCTGAATATCAATGGGCTCAGGACAGAACTCCCCACCCCCCCAGAGTCCCTAGAGCCCTTACCACCAACCATCCCAAACCTCTCCCCACCCAGGGACCCAATGAGCAATCCGTTCTAACCATCACTGCTCCCGACCTCTCAGACTCTTTACATCCCCGGGTACTTTCTCAGCACCTCATTTGAAAGGAATCCTAAAAGTCTACGTGATGCCAGGGCTTTATCTTATACCACTGTCCCCCTTGATTTCTGTGTACCGCGCCACACCAGCCTCTGTGCAGGTCCCCTCATGGAATCTGCTTCCTCTGACCTCAGGGTCTTTGCAAATGTTGTTTCTTCCATCTGGGCATCTCTTCTCCAACTCTTCATCTGGGAAACTATTTTTTTGTTTTGTTTTGTTTTGTTTTTGGAGCTCAGCTCAATTGGTATTCTGCAGGGAGAGGTGCCTGGTCACCTAGATAAAGTCAAGGTCCCTGTCTCAGCTGCCTGGAATTTTCTTCACTGCACGCATCATGGTTGATACTTAAACATTCATCTGTGTGATTCTTTGGCTCATATTGGTAGGCCCCACCTTGCAGATGGGTAGTTTCCAAAGTAGGACATACAAGGTGATCCAGTAAGTGTTGAGATAATAAAAATGTGGACTGAGCTTTACTTACATTTTCTATACACATTAACACCAGGGCCCTAAGTCAGCCCAGTGTCAGGTGGCCACCTCCACCTGTGGTCCACGAGACCCCAGGGAAGGGTGGGGGAGGGTCCAAACAGTGGAGTTGGCAATGCTGAGCCCCACTTTTTTCACTTTCAGATATGCTGTGATGGGTTGCCTGTGTGTGCCCAGCTAAGAGAACTTTTACCATATGTTATCTCCTTTTAACTCAACCAATCCCTATGAAACAGACAAGTGGCTTCAGAAGATTCTTATGAAGAAACCATGGGCTGAAATGATGCTAACAGTGTGGGTTGCTATGGTCCTCCTGGGGCTAGCTTCCCATCAGCCTGATTTCTAGGCTAAAAACAACTTTGATCTAATTGGGACTGAAAAGAAAAGTCAGCCAAAAATGTTATCATTGCCAAAATGACTACCTGAGAATATGTGAGTGCATCCAGTATCTCTATGACATTTTGTTACTAAAAATGTTAAATTAATAGTGTTCATTTTCTCTACTTCTCATTGTTTTAAAGTTTCTATCTTGTGCATGTTTTATTATTTTCACAAACTATTGGAATAATGGTTGTCTTAGCTGGGGCTGTTATGACAATACCATAGACTAGGCAGCTTAAACAGTAAACATTTCCTTCTCACAGTCCTGGGGGCTGGGAAGTTCAGGATCAAGGTGCTGGCAGATTTGGTGGCTAGTGAGATCTGCTTCCTGCTATTGTAGACAGCCATGTTCATGCTATGCCTTCATACAGCCAAGAGAGGGACCATCTGCTTGTGTCTCTTTTTATAAGGGCACTAATCCCATCATGAGGGGCTCTACCCTCAAGACTTCATCATCTCTCAAAAGTCCCACCTTCTAATATCATAACATTAAGGATTAGGACTTCAATATATTAATTTTGGGAGCACACAAACATTCAGTCCATAGCAGTGGTCCATGCATAGCATTTATTTAATATATTATATCTTTAATACTTTTACATATATGGGAGAGAGGTGCTCAAAGTTACATGGTGATAGGGGTGTCCAATTCAAATTCTGTAGGCAATGGTACTACACTGTAAAGATGCAGAGAGCAAAGACCATAACTCTTATCCCTTTGCTACAGAGTAGGTAGGCATGAGTGGCATGGCCACGTTGAATGAATGAGTGACAGGTTGGCATTGTCCAAGTGTTTATGGTCAGGATTTAGGTTCTTCAAAGCTGGCATTTCTACTTGAGGCTATAGGAGATACTGAGGCCAGATGATAAGCCAATGAACAGTCCTTCAAGGAAAACCAAAGTTCAAATGCAAAACCCCTAACACTCTTGATTCAGGCACAACAGTCAAGAGATGACTGGTGTTGCTTGAGCATGCTCTCAGAATCCTTTGCCCTCTCTGCCAAAACAGCTTATCCAGTATTTTTTCCAGACAGGTTCAGTGGTCATTCCCCAGGAGGAATTCTGGTGCATAAATTTTTCCCCATCTAATCACACAAGAAATGGAAGAGGCAGGATTCAATATTCAAGATCTCAAAGGGATATTGTGGGGTAGGGCATCCCTGTGGCTTTGAATTCAGACAGACCTCAGTACAAATCCAGCTTTCCCCAAGTGACCTTGGGGAAGTTATTGAACATTTCTGAAGCTGAGTTTCCTCACATGGACCATAGAGACAATGTGTAACTTGCCAGGTTATTATGACAATCAAATGAGAAAACTTGTATGGCATTCCCAAGATAGTGAGTAGCTCAACAGATGTAATCTCTGCCCCCACCCCCACCCTGTCCCACTCATGTCACCATGCTCTGCCCAGCTCTGAAGATATCTACCTCCTGAAGAACATTCTTGAAGTCAACTGGTCACATATCAGTGGCCACTGGCTCTTCCTATGATCCACAACAGGCCCACCCACCCACCCAACCACCCACCCGTGCCCAGGCCAGGGGGTTAGTCTAATAACACTGTCTCTGCCAGCTCCCTCAGCTCAAGGGGCACTGAAATTCCATTATGACAAACCCTTTCAGCTCAGGTCATACTCCTTTCTGACTATACCCTTTAGTAATGATCTCACCTCTGAACCCACAGTCAGGTCCTCCCCAGCCACCTCTAGCCCCATCTCCATTCTAGCCATCTTCAAACACCTGTGGTTTTCACAACACATGTGCTTCCTTCTGCCTGAAACATCCTTTCCACTGTACCTTGGGCCAGCCCCATGACCTTCATTCATCTAACTGACTTCTCTTTCTAGAGACTGTTCAGGCTTCACCACCTCAACAAAACCTTCTCCCAGTCTCCAGTCTGGGTTAGGGACCTCGTCCCTCTTCATTCCAGCAACTCATTATTTCTGGACTCTCTTCAGCCTAACTGAGCTCCCAGCCTTGTTTTCCATATCTTCCAAGCATGGTGATCGATGTCTAATAGATGTTTCATAAATGACAAAACCATCTTGTCATTTGCTCATTTTTCCCTCATATAGTCAAATCTTTTTTTTTTCTGTTTGATCATAAGCTCCTGGAGGTCAGATATTTGTATTTACTACTGGGGCTAACATATTGCTTTATACACAGTAGGCATTCAATAACTACTTCTTGTTTATTGGTTGATTGATGGATTGATAGAGGATTGAATTCCCGAAAACCAATACAATGGCTGGCAGAAAAGTAAAAGTAAGAGACAAGATTAAGAATTGGGCTGGTTGAGGTGATTCTGAGTGGGTGGGTGGTAGAGGGTATTACGGGGTTAAGGGTAATAGTAAAGCTGACATGCAACCAAAACTCAGGTTTCCTAGACCTGGGGATCTACCCCATAGGTGAACTGCTATGAGAGCCAAGAGACCCAAAGGCCTTGGGTCTTTTTCATTTCCCTGGCCAACATGACCACCCCATTTCTAGAACCACTAGAGGAATCATCTGGAAGGCTGAAGGTGTCTGGACAGCATCTTCTGGGTCATGAAGGCTGGCTAGAGGATTCCTTATCCTTCCCAGCCCATCTCCTCCCTTAGTTGTTCTCAACCCCTGCCTCAGACTGGAGCACCTGTTCAGAAGGTCCATGCAGAGCAGAAAAGCCCTGTTTCCATTCTGACCTGGAATGGACAGCTCTCCCCAGCATGGTTCAAGAGGGCTCTACAAAGTCTCTTGCCCCAGAATAGCTTCCCTACTTGTACACTATAGGTAGAGTTACCAGATAAAATACAAGATATCCAGTTCAATTTGAACTTCATATTAACAAATAATAATTTTTAAACTTTAATTAATTAATTAATTTGAAAGGAAGAGAGAGACAGAGGGAGGGGCAGAGGGAGATAGAGAGAATCTTAAGCAGGCTCCATGCCCAGCTCCGGGTCCAATGCAGGGCTCGATCCCACAACCCTGAGAGCATAACCTGAGCTGAAATCAAGAGTCAGATGCTTAATCGACTAAGCCACCCAGATGCCCCAACAAATAATAATTTTTAGTATAAATCTATCCCATGCAATGTTTGAGGTACAGGTATACTAAAAAAATAACTGCTGTTTATCTGAGATTGAGTTTTACCTGAGTATCCTGGTTTCTATTTGCTAAATCTGGTAACTCCAGTTGTCACCCAAACAGGTTGCTTAGAGGACCTAAACAGTATGTAAAATCAGCATAAACAGGGTGGGATGGCGTATCTACAGACACAATGAGGAAAGGACATTTCCTAAATTGCAACCAAAAGCCACCAATCTGAAAGCAAAGCAATGTGCCATGTGCCCCCTGGCATCTTGGAAATTCTAACCATGCCCTGATCAGAGAGATGCCCAGACAAAGGTGTTGTTGGCATGGATTCTAGAAAGGGCACTGTTAGGTGCTTCAGCACTATGGGAGGGGGCCGTGGAGGACAGAGGGAGCTAGCTCTCTGGTTACTGTTAAGTAAGCAGAAATATCCTCATAATAGAAATGGATAGAACACAAGGCTGTATCAAGCTCATGCAATTTTTTTCTTTTTGCCTTCTTTTCTTCCCTTCTTTCCCTAATATTCTCTCCTTCCTTCCTTCTTTTTCTTATTCATTTATGCATTCAGTGGATATTGGCAGTAGAACTGGCCATGTTGCAGAGTAGTTAAGAGCATGAGTTTTAAAACCAGACTGCTTGGGTTTTAACTCTGGCTCTATCACTTATTACCTGTGTTAGTTAACCTTTCTGAAAATCTGTATTGGTTCTTTATCGCTACAGTCACAAATTTCCATGAATTTCATAGCTTAAAACAACACATATTTATTCTCCCCCAGTTCTGTAGGTTAGAAGTCCAATATGGTCTCCTTGGGCTGAAATCCACATGCCAGCAGGACTGTGCTCCTTCTGGTGGCTCCAGGGGAGAATCCATTTCCTTGCCTTCTCTGACTTCTCCAGGCTGCCCACATTCTTTGGATCATGACCCCTCCCTCCATCTTCAAAATCAGCAGTAAGGGCAAAGTCTTTCTCATGCTGCCTTCTGCCTGCTTCTTTGTTGCTAGAAATCACAGTTCTCCAATGTTAAGGACTCATATGAGTAGATTATACCCACCTGCATAATCCAGGACTATCTCCGCATCTCAAGATACTTAACCTTAATCACATCTGCAAAATCCCTTTTGCCATATAGGGTAATGTATTCACAGGTTTCAAGGGTTAGGTCATAGACATCTTTGTGAGGACAACCACAGCTTCAATTTCCTTATGGATTAAATGGGGGATAATTAACAACATCTACCACCTAGGGCAGTTGTGAGGATTAGATGAGCCCATACATGTAAAATGTTCGGAACATAGTCTGGTATTGGGTAATGCCCATCATGATTGGCTCTGTTGAGCCAGGATTGTGCTGGGTGCAAAAGTGCATACAAAGATAAATTTCTCACACCCTTCAGACACTGCTGGTCTAGCAGACGGCTTCTTGGCAACACTGAAGTCTTCTTCCTTGAATCTCTGCTCAGGCAGGTTTCTGAACTGTATCTGGTCCTTGGAACAGACACCACCAGAAGGAGGAAGCCCAGGCAATTGGAACCAGCATCCTCTATTCTGAAGAAATGGCAGTGTTAGAATTTGGGTTTTTGTGATCTATCTTTTTGCATCTGGTTGTGGAAGTCCGTCTCCTAGACGGCCATTCCTGGGTAAGTGACCAAATTTCCCACCCATGAGCTTAGAAAACTTGATGCCTGCCCAAAATTTCAGCCACCCCAGAAATCTCCCCAGGTCCCTCTTATCACTTAATTGAAATAAAGCAACATCTCTCTGCAACATGTAAAGATGATAAATAAAAGGGGGTAACATATGACCACAGTGGTACCTACTTGTGCTTACTTCCACATAAACCAAGGCTGAATCAGCAGATCCCAAACCTACATACTCATATGTGTGTATACAGGTATGTGAACTAAGTGTGTGTGTGTGTCTACATAGATGATAGATAGATAGATAGATAGATAGATAGATAGATGATAGATAAATAGATAGATAGATAGATAGATAGATAGATAGATAGATAGATAGATAGATGATAGATAAATAGATAGATAGATAGACAGACATGGAAGGGATCCCCTCACTTCCTCCACCTTCAGTATAATCATAATTCATCACAACCACTTTAATAACCTATTAAGCATCTCCTAGGTCTCTCTGGCTACACCACTGATCAGCTTTTGTTAAACTTTCTGTACCTAATTCAGAGAATAACATGAAGTAACATGGACACTTATGCCATTAAAAGATGTTTACCTGGGGGGTAGAGAAGATGGAGGTAGTCTGAGAAAGAGAGAGGCTCAGAGGGCAGGGAGAGGTAGAGGTGGGCTACCCTGAAGGGCCCTTCCCCCAGTGACAGTGAAGGGATGGGGGTAGTAAGTTCCACGACAACTGGACACCCATGCAATTCCAGGAGCATGGCACAAAAGAAGGCTGGACTTGGGGCACAAGGACACTCACCCTGGCACCAACTACAGAGCCCAAACTTGACCAAAGCAGATTCCGGTAGCTTTAGGCAATGAACGAATCAGCCATGACCAGTATGGAGTGAAGACCAAGGCATGGGTGAACTCCCAGGGCTTCTGAATGATCCTGCGCCCTCCAGCCACGCTAAGGGTCATCTAACACAGAGACGCTTTTCAAGCCTGAACTAGTTACATTGCATGGGAATGTAGAATCTTCAAGACTAAGAACCTTTAAACTAAGGAATCAAAGAAGCAAAAGTGAGAGTTGCAAACAAGTACAAACGTGGCTACTCTTTTCAATGGTGAGGAGGCCTCCTGGAACAGGGGAACCTGCCACAGGAAGCACCATTCTGAACTCCATGCCCTCCCAGCTCCTTCAATCAAGCAATGAGATACTGGGGCTATTTTCGGACTAGTGTCCCAGCCACCTGACTTGCTCCCTCTAACCCACCAATCCATCTTTCTGAAACATGAACTTGAGCATGCTTTTCTTCCTCTTAAAAACCTCCCCCACATTTCCATCCATCACCTACAGGGGAGTTTCTCCTGCTGGATGGACACGGTCCTGGGGGTATGGCAGGAAAGACCCCCCAGGTAAACATGGAGCATCTTTCTAGGGTTCCATCATTTTTATTTTTATATTGGATTATATTTCAGAGTAGAACACATTTAGAATAGGCTTTCAACATAAAATATGAGACTCCCTCAAAATGCCAATCCTGGAAAAAGCTTCTTTGGGCTTTGTCCTTAGATCCCTCAGGTTCCTTGTTCCTTTCTGTCTGCTTTTAAGACACGGAAAGGTTTAAGAATCTACAGGACAAAAATCCAAATTCCACAAGGATGCCTCGTCTCTTGTCCGTATCTATAGTTCCTTCATCAATTACTCCAGGGACCTACCCTGCTTTTTACAATATAAACTCTGAAACTTCCTGTTCCAAATGCATGCCTTGTGAGCTCATATCCTAAGCCTTCCTTGACCTCCTTTTTCAGTCTCAACATGGCATGTTGTGCTCACGGCTCCTCCTCCCTAGCACAGACATGCACACATGGAGCATAACATTTATCATATGGTGGGCAAAATCCGAAAAGTAACAACCAAAATAGCAGACTAACGCTTATCGAGTGTGTCCTGTGTGCTAGGGTCAGTTCTGAGCACTTCATCCGCATTCACTCTGCACCATCCCCATGACCAAATTCCAGGGGATGGGGAGCTGTCCAGGGCTAGAGACTGAAGTAATGAAAGCAGTTCTCTATGGCCGAGAGCCAGAATGGGATGAAATATGGGTAAGATGAGGACAAAGGATGGAGAGGGGTATCATTATGATGTACTACTTGGGCAACATTTGGGAAGGCCCTGGGTCAGTGAAACACAAGGACCCAGGTTTCTCAGATGGTGAGAGCATCCAGCTGGGATGCTCTCGTGAGCTCTCGGGAAGGTTGCCATTAACAAGTGTATCTCTGTGAGTCAACCATGCTGCTGGTGGAAGGAAATTCCAGATTAGATCTTAGTGCCTCCCATGACCTGGTCCGGGTCCTGAGCTGTGGAATGCACCATTTTTTGCTTTCATTAGGAACCTGATAGATGGAACCACCTATCCCTGTATTCTCATTCCTTAAAGCTAATGAAAGAGAAGTCAGGCTTGGGACCTTGAACCTTATTTATTGACTAATTCCAGTCTCTTTCTGTGATCATTCCCATGTTGCTCCCCACTTTAAATCAATTGAAATTGCACTCTTGTTGCAAATTGGAACCACTTCAGTTAACTTTTTTCCCCTATTCATTTGGAGGTTTGAAAAGCCGAGAAAAGAATTTCCCAGAATAAAAAGAAGGATATGGAACTTGTTGCTGCACAAATGAAAAATAAACCTCCTAGTTCTTAACCCTTGGCAGTCGTTTTTCAAATACCTGTCACAAAGGGCCGGTTTTGCACACTCCGTTAAAGCTGGCTGCCACTGGGACAATTATGGACAGACAGCTTTTCCCATCTGAGCAGTTTCTTGAATTAAAAGCAACTGCACAGGAAGGGAAGGGGCATGTGTCTGTCCTATCACAGCCTCGTAAAAGAGGTTTTGTCCACTCTACTCCTCCCTCCCCCACACCATGCCCACCTTTCCCACCAAGTACAAGAGCCAAATTAAAAATTGGATTTCACTTGGGTTGTGATTGGTATTTTCCACTCTCAGCTTCTTTTCTTTTTTAAGTCTTCAGTTTAATACATTGCATTGCCTAAACATTTCCTGGGATGCTGTGCAAGATCTGGGTCTGAACCCAGAGCTTTCGATGAGGCACAGTGTTCACTGCCTCAGGGTAGGGTGGAGTGGACCCTGATTTTTTTGTTCCTTGGTGATTTTTCCAGTTTTTAGGTGTCCCAAGACATAGCGTTCACTCTCCACCCACCACTCTTGCCTGTCTTCCTAGAGACGCTGCATCTTTTCATACAAGTTTTCAAGTTCTCCTTATAGGGCCTGAGAAATACAGCTGGCAGCTTTTAGGATTACTAGGGGGAGTCTTCAGTTGAGCACTGGGATGAGAGCCTACACAAACTACTGGAATATATAGCAGAGTCTCCAGGGGCAAGGTATTTAACCACCTTGGATCTCAGTCTCTTTGCCTATAAAATGAAAATGGCAGCGATATCAATAACATGGTCTTATGAAAGGACTCAATAAAATAAAGCCCATGCATAGCAAGGGCTCTCTGTAAATGTTAGCTGATGGTGGGAACTGTGACAATGACGTTTGGCACGAGAGACCCAGAAAAGAGAAGTCACTTGATTTGGGAGAAATCGGCAAATGGCTCGCAGGTGAAGCAGCATTTGAACAAAGTCCTGTAGGATTTGGGAAGCTCAGATTCAGGTGCGGAGGGGGCAAAGGCTGGGGGGTGGGTGAAGAGAATTTCAAGATGGTAGATGATGAATCGAAGGAAGAAGATGCAAAGAGCACTGGGGAAGAGTAAGAAGGTCGTTCGTTCGTTTTAACTGAGATATAAAGGAAATAAGACGGGCGGAAGAGAAGGCAGGGCTGGCATCCAAGAGGAGACCAAGCCCCAAGGGAAAGGGCCTGAGCTTTCTCTGTGGGACACAGGACACTACAGAAGGCATGGTATAGATCGCTCTTGAAGTGCATGCTGTCTTACCTAATAGGCTCCCTTCCAGAACAGTGATGTTCACATGAAAGTCATATAACATCAGGGCTGAAAGGCATCTAAAGATCATCTGATGTAATCCCCTTTTGTAAAGACGAGAAACTGAGGCTCAAAGAGGAGGAATGATATTCAAGCAAAGGCTCCAGGACTGCATGTCACGGGGGGGGCGGTGGAGAAGGTTCCTTCATTGGGCACGAAGCCCTGTATCCCCATTTGTTTCAAGCTTAAATGATGCCCAAGCAGTCCACTGCACCCACAGCGATAGCAAGCCCTCCCCAGGAAGGAGCAGGGCCCCGGTGGCCTTCATCTTCAGGGGATTAAATCCTATGCATATTTCAGTAGCCAACTGAGTACTTCCCTGAACCTAGCTCATTATCAGAATCACTTGTGGAGCTTTGTGAAGATGCAGATGCTTCTGTGGGCCTGGGCTGAGGCCCGTGCATCTGTGTTTTCTTTTAGCTATCTATTTCAAAGGCTCAGCCTTCCAAGAACGTGCCCTTCGTGTCTCCCACCAGCAGGAAGCCCCCTCATGTTTCCCCACAGCGGATCGCAGCTACTTGGCAGTGTTTGCTCTCTCTGTCTTGGGAGAGTCAAGTTCCAAAGATGAGTTCTGAGTTCCACGTCTGAGTCATCTTTGGAACTCACCCCCATCCTCCTAGCACCTAGGGCAGGATTTTTTATGTAACAGACACTAGATGAATACATGATGCATTAAAATGATTGAGTGAATGAATGAACTATTGTGTGAATCAATAAATAATGGTAATAGTAATAGCTACAATGTTTTAGTGTTTGCTCTGCACCAGAAACTGCTAAATATATGTGCTAATGTCCTTTAAATCTGTATCCCAATGAGGCAAATACTACTCTCTTCATTGTTTAAGTAGAGGAACTAAGGCTCAGAAAGATCAAGTGACTTGTCCAAGTTTGAACAAGCTGTAAATTAAGAAATAAATTTTTAAGAAAGCTGGTGGATGGATGGATAATGCCTACCACGGGACTCAGGCCTCCCCTGGCGAGCCTGGAAAAAGAGCAAGGTTGCTCTCCTCTGCCCTCTGCTGACCCGATGCGATACAACAGAAAGAGCGCAGAAGCAAGTCTGGCTTCCTTAGAAAGGTCTGAGCCTCTTAATCCCCTTCTCATCGGATTGGTAATACTCTTTCCACCTGAGCTCTTCCTCTGGCCCAGTACATCTCTCCACAGTCCAGCTTTGGGCACCTAGAAATCCCAAGGGACATCCCTGTCCTTGAGCTTAGTAGGAAACCTGTGGCAAGCTCTACCTGAGCTTGTCCTAAAAAAGGATGAGCTCAGAGTTTGGAGGTCACTTAAAGACCTTCCTATTTAGGGCTTTTGATTGGGGTCCATGGATGAATTTCAGGGCATCTCAGTTTCACTTGTTTGGGTTTATATTTAATCTCTAGGGATGGGGAAGAGTTTTCATTAAGATTTCCAAGTTATGAGCCATGGTGCTGGGTTTAATCCCAACACACACACACACACACACACACACACACACACACACACACACACACACACACACACACACACACACACACACATTGTAGAGGTGAAGATGTCACAGCCCAGAAGGAGGAAAGGATTGGCCCAAAGAGGGTCAGTGGGACTTTACTACAGCTCCTGACACCCAGTCCGCAGAGAACCACTGCACCGCACTCTCCCAAGCCTATCTACCTCTCCTTTTCAAAAAAGAGGCCAGTTTTCAATCAGGATGATCCTGTCCCCGAGTGTATGCTTCCCGGAGGCTACATAGAGGGATGTGGCCTTGTCTAGAGCATTCTGTACTAGCACACAGGGGCAGCTGCATCCAGCTGGTCCCACAGAGCTGGTGAGAACTGAGTGCCCACGTCTAAGAAAGCATGGGGCTCATGGGCACCCCCAGGGGCTGCTCTGAAATCCCCCTTATGATTCATAGTCACTTTGGGAGATGATTGGGACAAACGAGGATCTCTCGATTTCACAGATGGGGAAACTGAGGCCCTGAGAGATTAGGTAAACTACTCTGAGTCCCAAGGCTAGACAGCGGCAGAGCTGGCCAGCCCCTCAGCTCCATGCTTTTTGTCTACATCCAAGCTGGCTCTGAGTTTAGTGTGATCCTGTTTGAGCAAGAATGTATGTTTAAAGGTCAGACACATATTACCTCTGCAATCAGTCTTCCCAGAAATATCTCGAACAAGGTAGTATAGAAGCAGACCTCATGTACTTCAGTTGCAGGTGAGCTTGGATTATCTCCTGTGTCCAGCTGGAATAGGAAATCTCCTTCCTGCAGAGATTTCAGGTCCCTCACTAGCCAGGACCCCCTGCCCCCTGCCCCAATATTTCTCCCAGCTGTCCCTGGTCCTTTTCTTTCTCAAGAGGTGATCAAACTGAACATGCAAATACACTTTTGAAAGGAAAGGAGGAGAAAGAAGTACAATTAATTAACTACCTTTGGCATCCCAAGGACTGGCCACAGCCATTGTTTCGTTTTGTCATTAATTAATGCTTCCATGCATGCATTCAGCACAGATTTCGGGGGCTCCAGTCTCCGCGTCCTGGGATGCAGCCGTGAATAGAGTCGCTGCCCCGCCCTTACAGACAGTCCTCTAGCTAGACAGATAGACAGACAATAAAGACACAAACCAATAGAAGGCAGCCAACAGGATTCCAGACAGAACAATGTGGGGTGGGGAATGGGAGCAGGACCTACATGGATGGAGAGACCCTTTACAAGGATCTGTGAAGGCTGAGAAGGACCCAGGTGGGTGAAGGCAGAGGGAACAGCATTCCAGTGACAGGGAATAGCAAGTGCAAAGACCCTGAGGTAGAGCAGGATGTGGTGTAGCTGAAGAGCAGGAAGAAGGCCAGGACTGAAGCAGCAGAATGACACACGGTGAGGGGATAGGAGCTGAAAAGGGAGACACAGGAAGGGACTTTGTGAGCTTCAGAAAAGAGCCCAGATTTTAGCTTTTGGAATAACCTGGGGGGGGTGTTATTATTTCTGCTCTTGTGTTACAGTTAAAGAGACAGAGACAGCATATAATACAGGGGAGTACTGGATTTGGAGTGGGGCAACCCACTTTGGTGGGGTGCTTCCCCTGATGGTTGGAAGTGGGGTGTGGGTGGGGGCAGCCAGCAGTGTAGCCCCTGGAAAGCACTCTGTATGGAGTGGGGGGGCAAGGCCAAGAATGTGCTAGAGGCTTAAAGATGGGAGCCCCCACGCCTGGTCCTTCTCCCCAGCTCTCTTTGGAGCAGTTGGAAGAGCTCCATGGGAAAGGAGGTGACTATCATGATTGATGGTCCCCATCACTGGGCCAGAGAAGCTAGCAGGCAGGTCACGGGGCCTTGTCTAGAGCATCGGCTCTCCAGCTGTCTGAGCTAAAGGAAAGTGGTGCCCAACACACCCACAGGGAGGTGAGGCTTGATAGCCTGGCTCTGGGGAGGAAGCTCATCTGTAGGCTGGTGAGACTCTGGTTGGTAGTGCACAGGTTTGCAGAAATGCATTCGGGACAGAGCAGGGCTGAACCTCAGGCATGCTACAGACACTGAGGTTGACTTGTACCCCTCATCCATGTCCCCAGGGCCCCCACGGTCTGCCTCCACTAGAGAAAGCCTCCGAAGGACTTCCTTTCCCCCCTGTGAAGAGTGAGGGCTAAGTTGTCAAGGCAAGAGCTCATGCAGGGCCACAATTCAATCTCCTGCTGGGAGCTGGGTGGGAAACTTATTTCCCCAAGGCCTCGGGAACCCAGGGGTCTCATCCCCACCCACCGTGTGCATTTGCTGCTGAGCCAATGGGACCTGGGCTCCAGACCGAGCCCGCTGGCCCCTTCTGGCTGCGGTACTTGGTAGTTTACTTTAAATGTGTAATTTGTTTGGATGTGTTTTCCCCTTCTAAATATATAGTAGCTTTTCTGTCTAATTTTGTAGTTAAGAGGGCTTCCCAAATTGTCTAGGCTTTAGCAAGGGCTCTGCTGCATCTCTGACCCTACCTTCTGTTTACATGCTCTGCTTCCCTGACTTCCAAGGACAGGTGCTCGACTGATCTCCTCGACAACACCAGGTCACATTACCACAGTGTTTACCTCATGTCTGGCTCCCTTCTAACTGCCTACCGTGACCTGCATTGTTTAATCACCACGATAACACTTTAAGGCGAGTGCAACTATACACCCCATTTTTACTGATGAGGAAACTGAGGACAGAGAGGTTGAGACACCTGCCCTAGGTCACATAGCTAGTAAGTTGAAGAATCAGGAGTTAAGGCTGGCCCCTGTTTTGTCTGCTGTTGACTCCAGCTCGAGCTGACACCTCTCCCCCAGCCTCAGACTTCCACGCGTCCAACCATTCACTGGATGAATATTCTACCACCCACAGACTCAGCCTCTTCAGACGGAGCTCCTTCTCAAGCCCAGGACTGGCCTCTCCTGCCTGCATCTCTCCATCAGCTAATGGCACCACCAAGGGGAAAGTCTACTGTGTTCTTCTTGCTCAGCCACCTTCCCTGCCTTTGTCATGGCATATCAGCATTCATCTCCCTCCCAGGGGAACCACTCCTCCCCCCGTCTCCCTCACTCTCTCTCCCTCACCTTCCCCCCACCCCGCACCCCGCCTTGGGGTTCTTTTGAGCTGCCAATCCTAGAACCCAACCTCCAGCCACAGCGATGGGTCCAGGGACAGGCAAGGTCCTGGGACCAGGAAATCAGGGGCCTTCCTGAGATCGTATGCCTGGACACAGTCTGCATTGGGATGGGATAAGCCTGGAGCTATGTACAGCTGGGGGTGCCCTCCCAGATCTACAGAGGGCAAGGATGGGGCCTACAGTGATGCTGAGATGAGAGAGTAGAGAAGTAATACGGAGAAGCATGTCCCAAATTCCCTGTACCAGTGGGGCCCCTGGAAGTCCCAGGGAGTTGGGTAGTTTCAGCTGGGTTTCTGTCACTCACAACCACCCAATCTGACCCCAAACTAGGAAATTTGTGGCCCTTCTTGTCGCCTCTGGCTCCCTGATGAGGCAGCCTATCGCCACCCAAGTCCAATCTGTCCCCAGGGTGTCTGGTTCGGGCCCCTTGCCTCCAAGGCCACTGCTGTGCCCTGTCCAGGTCCCCATCCACCTCAGCTGAGCTGTTGGCACGATTCCCCCCCAAGCGTCTCTCTCCAGCCCAGCCTCTCCCTTTCTACCAGACCGAACTGTCTCAATACACACAGGTCAGCCAGGCCCTCCCCAGAGCATTTCAAGGCTTTTCCACCTTTTGCCAATGGCGCCCGAGCTCCTTGAAAAACAGGTGAGGCCCTGCGTGGCTGGAGGACTAGACTGCTTCAGCTTCAGGCTACTACTCACTTCCCCACTTCCCGAAACCTCCTCCTCACCCGGGCAGCTCTTGTCACAACTCCAGCTTCAGCTGGAGTGTCTCCCCTCCAGAAAATTGTCCGTGTTCACCATTCTAAAGGCCCCAAAGCCCTCGATGCTGCTCTAGCATCCTGTGCACGTGTGCATCTCCATCCTCTGTCCCCCATTAGACCATCTGACCCTTGAGGGCAGGAGGCAGGATCCCTGAGGACACCCTTGTACTCTCCCTGTGGCTGGAACACGGTGAAGCACCCAGCAAATTATTTAACCTGTATTAACCTTCTGACCCTTACTTTCTCAGCTATAAAAGGTGGAGCTTATACAAGGTGACCTCGGCAGAACATGATGATTCCATAAATAGAAAGCCAGATTGACACATGATCACTTTGGGACATCTTCCATCGCTGGATTTTTGTAAGCTGCTGGAAGGGGGTGAGCTGCTTTTTCTTGTTTCCTAGTCACCTCATACTCAAGAGATCTGTGTGTGGCCTCCAGAAATCACATTAGATAGATCAATTAAATAAAAAAAAATAACAGAATAATTCTCATTTCCACCCCTGATGGTCCAAAAATGTTAATCCCTTGCATTTTCTCTTGGCTGAATGCCAGAGCCAAATTAGATTTATGAATTTAGCATGATTGCAAGTTAACAGATAACTCCACGTTCTGCGGAGCCAGTGCAAACCCTTAATGTTTAATCAAGGAGTGGAATTAGGAGTTAAGTCTGCCTTGCCTGGGATATTTAAAAAAAAATGAAATAGGAAATGCCCCTAAGTCTTCTAACCAGAGCTAATTTCCAGCCTCTCTAGCCTGCCAAGGTTACTCTCAGCTGATGTAACTTTGGAGAATAGTGCTCCCCAGGACAAAGGTGATGGAATCTTCATTTTAACAGTGGAGGGAGGGATGGAGTAAACCTACAGCCAGTAGGGTTCAGCATCATTCCAGAGCCCCTTTCCACCGCAAGGGATATGATAGCTGGTGTATGAGTTTTCTAGGGCTGCAGTAGCAAAGTACCACGGCTCAAACAAGAGAAATTGACTGTCCCATAGTTCTGGAGGCTGGGTGTCTGAGACCAAGGTGTGGGCAATGCCATACTCTTTCGGAAGGCCTATGGAAGCATCTGTTCTAGGCCTTTCTCCCAGCTTTTGGTAGTTCCTTGGCGTGTGGCAACAAAACACCATGTTCTCCCTGTCTGGGTGCCTCTGTGTCCAAATTCCCCTTTTTAGAAGGACACCAGTCATGTTGGATTAGGGCCCACCCTATTCCTGGATGACCTCATCTTAACTAATTACATCTCCAAAGACCCTAATTCCAAATAAGGTTGCATTCTGAGGTCCTGGGGGTCAGAACTTTCATGTATGAATCTAGAAGCGGGGAGATATAATTCAACCCATAACCCACAACCCATTCAATCCGGATGGGAAAATATTTGAACACTCAGCCATTTGCAGGTACACTTTGCTCTAGTTCTTTCCATGTGTCTAGCTTATTGCTTTTAGGGTTTCTGCTAATCATTTTCTTTTTTTTTTAAAGATTTTATTTATTTGAGACAGAGAGAGAGAGAATGAGCAGTATGGGGGGCAGGGCAGAAGGAGAGGGAGAAGCAGACTCCCCGCTGAGCAGGGAGCCCGACTCAGGGCTCGATCCCAGGACCCCAGGATCATGACCCTAGCTGAAGGCAGACACTTAACTGACTGAGCCACCCAGGTGCCCCTCTGCTAATCATTTTCTATACCCTTTCTGCTTGTAGCCTTCTAAAGGCTACTGTAAAAGGTTCTAGACTACATTAACCTAACCTACAAATGATATAGCTTGGCATCTTCAAAAGTAAAATGCTGGCCTGAATCTCCAGAAAAAAACCAGAAATGTCAGAGAAGCTGGTGGTTGTGATGGATTTCCGGAGTCCAGCCCTGCCCCTTCCAGAACTCGTCTCTGGAGTGGCTTACTCGAGAGCCAGCTATGCAAATACAATGAGAAAAACAACTTTTCAAACGTGTTCAGGTATCAGAGCAACTAGAGATGACGATTCCTCTTTGCAAAACACCATACAGTATTGATATGTGAAGCTAAAATAAATATAATAAACATATAATTGCCTGCTAAATTGATCATTATCTTCTCAAGGTTCTGGTTTTGACAGGAAGCAGCAGGCCCCCATGGTTTCAGGAGAAATTTTTTTCTGAAAATTGAGGAAATTATATTCATGTCATTTTTTTAAATTATTGTTGAAAAGATGTCCATGATCAGATTTCAGAGGAGGAACAAATTGGTCCAAGTCAGGAACGCCAGCGTCCCGTGGGAACACCACGGCATACTGTACCAAGTTGGGAAATATATCACAGCAGGATCCTGTGCTAAAGCCAGGCATTGTGTGAAGTCTGAGGCATGTGACAAATACAAGAGGTAATGTGTGTTCAAGCAGGGATGGCAGCCCCTCTATTTTCTGCAGCCCCCCTTCCTCCTTTGCCCCAGTACCAACACAAGTTCTAGAGGCAACAAAGTCTACCAGTCTGACCTTGGACTTGTCGTCGTTTTCCCCTTCCTCCAGAGGTCACATCTTTCTCTGAGGGGTGCGGTATGGCACATACCTATAGAGGTTGGGCTCTGTCCCTCTCCCCATGGCAGAAGATGGCACCTGCCACTGTCTAGGTAGATAGAAACCAACCATTCACCCCTCGCTTGGTCCCAAGCGAGCTCCCGATCGACCACGACCCCCTCCCAGGCTGTGCATGAAGATGAATGGCTTCCCCCCCCCAGCCCACCTCCATCCATCCCATCCCTCCATCCATCGCCGGCTGCTTGCCTGTGGCCTTTGCCAAAATCTCCAGCCTTCCCCGCTGCAGGCTCTGGAGACCCCCTCCAATGAGCGTCTCCTGTCTGAGCTCTAAATTACCGTGACAGTTCGTCCTTGATAAGGAACGGCTGAAGATCATGTTTCCCATCAGGGGTTGACTAGCTGTGAAATGCACAGTCCAAGACCCCCAAAGTGTTACCTGTCTCCTGGAAAACAAGGAAGGAGCCTAACCATCCAGATGGTGCTTACTTGAATTCTAAGAGAAAGCGGCTGGCAGGTTTGGTCCTTTTACTCATTTGAAGAGAGTTTATCAGTCCCTTGCTTTTTACCCTTCCTGGTCATTTGTTGCATAGCCAATCATCTCAGCTTTCCAGATCACAGAATTCCTGGGTGGTGTGGCCCCATTTGTCAGACAAGTAGACAGAGGCCTGGAGATAGCACTCAAGCAAGTTTCTCAACAGCTGTAAAAGGACCACGGTGTCTGGTGCAATGCCCATGTCTCTCCCCTGTCCTCAAGTGAATGACTAGTGGCTCTCTGTTAGGGTAGCTGGCACACTGAGAGCCCTGGGACTTCCTCACACATAATGTTTTGATAGTTAGTCTCCCACTTGAGGCCGGGTCAAGGCTGTTTTCCCACATGACTACCTTGCCAATCTGGTTCCTACCTCAGAACGAGGAGCAGGTCCAAGTCCTGGGGTACAGTGGGAGAGCTGGGCTGGGCTGAGCAGGAATGGGGTGCTGAGGTTTGCTGGCTGCAGCAGAAGATTCCACGATGGCACTTCCAAGGGCCAAAGGAGTAGGCAAAGGTGAAGCCAGGCAGGAGAATCAAGGTCCACATAGCCGGGGCAGGTAGGAGAAAAACAACAGAATTCAAGAGAGACAGGAAGCCCCTGGGCTGAAGCTCAGAAGTCAGGGGGATGAAAGCAAGGTAGAAAGGTACAGGTCCTTGAAGTAGCAGGTGTCTGGTGTAGTCAGAACAGAGGTTTCAACTCTTACTCTGGCTCTGAGTGTGTTGGTGCTGCCTGCACCTCTGGCTTGAGAAGGACCCTTGGGCCATCCTGGGGTGGGGGGGCATGACTCAAGAGAACTATGATCAACTAGTGATGTCTGCCATTGTTACCATGTTGGGGAAGGGCCACACACATCGGGTGTCGACCATCCCTGGCCAAGAAGAAAAGCTTACAGTTAGGATCCCCATCCAGTTCAGTTGGACAAGTATTTATGGAGCTTCTCCATGTGCTACACATGAAGGTCAGTCCCTGGAATACAGAAATTGGCAGAGAGGAGCATTCTTCTAGTCTTTGATGAGCTCCTATGGCAGTGTAGGAGGCAGACTCATAAAGAAAGTGTTTCACAAAGTAAGCTAGAGACGCGGGGGCCTACACCCACCTGTGGATACCAAAGAAGGCATGGTGTGCGAACCATGATCACCTGCCCCTGGTGTTATGCCCCTGAGTAGCTTACAGTATAGAGCAGAGATGATGGATGTCATTCTCATGATTATGTTATGGTATAAGGCAAAGGTGAAGGGATTTTACAGATTAAAGTCCCAAGTCAGTTGACTTTAAGTTAATCAAAAGGAAGATTATCTTGGGTGTGCCTGATGTGATCAATTGGAATCCCTTTAAAAGAGGGTGTAGGCTTTCCCATGAGGCCAGAGATGTTCTCTTGCTGCCCTTGAAGAAGGAAACCATCCTGTTGTACAGATGGTCATGTGACAGGGAACTTCAGGAGGAAAAGGAGCAATCTGGCTGATGGCCAACAAGAGAATGGGACCTCAGTCTTAGACATGTAAACTGATGAATTCTGCCAACAATCTGAATGAGCTTGAAAGTGGATTTTTGGGGGCACCTGGGTGGCTCAGTTGGTTAGTAGTCGGTGGCTCAGTCAGTTACCTGACTCTTGGTTTTGGCTCAGGTCATGATCTCGGGGTCCTGGGATTGAGCCCCATGTTGGACTCTCCACCCAGTGAGGAGTCTGCTTGTCTGCCTCTTTCTCTCTGCTCCTCCCCCATTCGCACACACACCCTCTCTCTCTCTCTCAAATAAATAAAGAAATCTTAAAAAAAAAAAAAAGAAAGAAAAGTGGATATTCCCCTGGTCTAGTATCCAGATGAGAACGCAGCCCTAGGCCATACCGTGATTGCAGCCTTGTAGAACCCTAAGCAGAGGACCCAGCTAAGCCAGCCCAGACTTCTGACCCATGGACACTGAGATCATGAATGCATGTTGTTCTCAGCCACTATGTTTGCAGCAATAGAAAACTATCAAGAATGCCCAAGCTAGAGAGGGGAAGGAGCAAGCCAGGTGCAAGTGGAGGGCAAGGAGAACATTTTTAAGTCCAAGGAATTATGGACAAAGGCCATAGCATGAACAGGCACTGAGGTGAATGGGACTCCGGGGGCAGCAAGAGGTAAGGCTGAGAGGAGCAGGGTCTGAGTGGTGGGGGACCTGGAGTGCCTGGGTCACCCTGCTGAGGGGGGGCATTGGGAACATTCTCATGGCAGCGGAGTTTATTCCTCTCTGGACCACTGACACAAGCATGCTTCCCTCCTTTGGGAGATGGCCCTAAGCAAATATCTTCTCACACAGTAATGGCTACATCCATCAGGGAGGATGGCCCCCCAGCCCTAATCTTGGCCACAGTTGACGGGGTCAGAGTTAAGGGCAGCAAATCTCGAAAGCAGATCTGAAGAAGTCATTTCTCAACTGTAGATTAGGCCTGAGCAGCCAGAGCCTCAGGCCATAATTGGACAGGGGTGGGGGGGCGGACAGGACTGGGGTTATGTCAGTGGAGTTGAAACAGGAAAGGGCAAGGGGTTGGAAAAGAAGCCCAAATGCAGTCTAACTGACACTCAGAGGAATGACTGAAGGGAACATGTGCAGGCTTTGGGGTCACAGAGACCCAGGGTTAAATCTTGGTTCTCCTACTTACTGACTGTGTGTCCTTGGACGAGTTGTTTAACCTCTCTGGGCCTCAGTTTTCTCATACACAGCAAGGACAAGAGGAGTGCCTTCTCCTTAGGATTATTGTGAAAACTGAATGGGATAGCTTTTAAAATCTCAAGTACTGTACCAGGCATATAGTAGGTGCCTAATCTGAGTTCTTTCTTTACCTTCTCTAGCTTCACAGTCCATAAGCAGAGGCAGGTCAGTGCCAGGAAGTTTTGTAGCAGAGACATAGGGAGTTGGAGTTTGGAGGGATAGGTTCAGATGGGAACTGGTTTACCACCTCAGAGAGAGTGGAGTGTAGCCATAAGGAGGATCAAAATGAGAGAAGGGAGGCAGAGCAAGATGGCGGAGGAGTAGATTTCGTCTGGTCTCAGGAATTCAGCTGAATAGGGATCAAACCATTCTGAACACCTACGAACTCAACAGGAGATCGAAGAGGAGAGTAGCAACAACTCTCTGAACAGAGAAGCGACCACTTTCTGGAAGGTAGGACGTGCGGAGAAGTGAATCCGAGGCGATATTCGGGAGGATAGACGGCGGGGGAGGGGGCCTCCGTCGGCCGCTTCTGGCAAGTGATTGAGCCGCGGAGCACAAAACCGGACCTTTTAGAAGTCAGCTCCGCTGAGGGACATCGCTGCAGTGGCTAAGCCGGGGGTGGAACCCTCGCGGGACAGTGTGGTCTCAGGACCCTCGGGGTCACAGAAAGACCGGGAGTGCCTAAGTGCGGCAGAGCTCCCGGGTATCGGAGCGGGGAAGCCGGCTGCAGAGACGGAGCCGAGGCACGGGCTCTCAGCTCGGGGTTGCCATAAACTGTGATCCGCGGCACAGTCGGGCCACTGCTCCTCCAGCAGGGACCCAACAAGCGGCAGATCCGGGGAGACTCCCCTTCCTCCCCCGGGAGGAGCGGCGCGGAAGCGCACTGCAGGGATCTGCTGGGTTTGGAGACTCCACACGGGGTCGGGGGCCAGAGATAGAAACGCTCGGTCACAGGCCGGGTGAGCACGGAGTGCGGCCGGAGACCGGGGACACGGGAGGAACTGGCTGCTTTTCTCTGGGGGCGCACAGAGGAGTGGAGCCCCGAGTTCTCAGCTCCTCGGGACAGAAATTGGGAGGCCGCCATTTTCACTCTCGTCCTCCAAAGCCGTACGGAAAGCTGCAGGGAACAAAAGCTCCTGAGAGCAAACCCGAGCAGCTTGCTTAGCCCGGACCGAAAAGGGCGGGGCAATTCCGCCTCCGGCAAAGACATTTGGGAACCACGGCAAAAGGCCCCTCCCCCAGAAGGTCAGCCCAAACAGCCAGCAGGGCAAGACCAAGTTTACCGATCAAGGACAACGGGAGAACTCCAGCACTAGGGGAATACTGCACATAGAATTCATGGCTTTTTTTACCATGATTTATTACTTTTCAGAGTTAATTTTTTTAACTGTTTTTTTTTAATTTCTCTTTTTCCTTTTTTCAACCAACATCTTATCAATCCCTTTTTTAAAAAAACATTTTTTATTTTTCATTTTTAGAGTCATATTTTATCCCTTCATAGTAGTTACCCTTATTTTTGGCATATATATATAAGTTGTTCTCTCTTTAAAATTTTGAGATACAGTTTCTTCTAACAGATCAAAATATACCCTAAATCACTGGTGTATGGCTTTGTTCTAGTCTCCTGCCTGATCACATTCTCTCCTTTTTTTTTTATCTTCTTTCTTTTTTCAAACAACTTCTTATCAATTCCTTTTATAAAAACTTTTATAATTTTCATCTTTACATCTTCCATCCCTTCATTGTATCAACCTTTATTTTGTACATATATAAGTCTTTCTTCCTTTAAAATTTTAGGAGGCACTTTCTTCTAACAGACCAAAATATGCCCAAAATCCAGTGTGTGGCACTAATCTATGCACTAGCCTGATCATATTTGATCATATTTTGTTTTTTTTGTTTTGCTCTGTTTTTTTTTTGTTTGTTTTTATCTTTTTCTTTTTCTTTTTTTTTCTCCTCTTTCTTTTTTCTTTCTTTCCCTTTCTTTTCCCCTGGTTTCAGGTCTTTTCTGATTTGTATACAGTATATTTGCTGGGGATATGGTTAACCTGTTAGCATTTGGTTCTCTCATTCATCTATTCTCCTCTGGACAAAATGACAAGATGAAAAAAATCACCTCAGCAAAAAGAACAAGAGATATTACCGTCAGCCAGGGACCTACTCAATATGGACATTAGTACGATGTCGGACCTAGAGTTCAGAATCATGACTTTAAAGATACTAGCTGGACTTGAAAAAAGCGTGGAAGTTATTAGAGAAACCCTTTCTAGAGAAATAAAAGAACTAAAATCTAACCAAGTCGAAATCAAAAAGGCTATTAATGAGGTGCAATAAAAAATGGGGGCACTAACTGCTAGGATAAATGAGGCAGAAGAGAGAATCAGTGACATAGAAGACAAAATGATGGAAAATAAAGAGGCTGAGAAAAAGAGAGATAAACAACTACTGGATCATGAGGGCAGAATGCGAGAGATAAGCGATACGATAAGACGAAACAACATTAAAATAATTGGGATCCCAGAAGAAGAAGAAAGAGAGAGAGGGGCAGAAGGCATATTGGAGCAAATAATAGCAGAGAACTTCCCTAATGTGGGGAAGGAAACAGGCATCAAAATCCAGGAGGCACAGAGAACCCCTCTCAAAATCAATAAAAATAGGTCAACACCCCGACATCTAATAGTAAAACTGACGAGTCTCAGAGACAAAGAGAAAATCCTGAAAGCAGCTTGGGAGAAGAGATATGTAACCTACAATGGTAGAAACATTAGATTGGGAACAGACCTATCCACAGAGACCTAGCAGGCCAGAGGACTGGCATGATATCTTCAGAGCACTAAACGAGAAAAATATGCAACCAAGAATACTATATCCAGCTACGCTCTCATTGAAAATTGAAGGAGAGGTAAAAAGCTTCCAGGACAAACAAAAACTAAAGGAATTTGCAAACACAAAACCAGCCCTCCAAGAAATATTGACAGGGGTCCTCTAAGCAAAGAGAGAGCCTAAAAGCAGCACAGATCAGAAAGGAACAGAGACAATATACAGTAACAGTCACCTTACAGGCAATACAATGGCACTAAATTCATACCTTTCAATACTTACCCTGAATGTAAATGGGCTCAATGCCCCAATCAAAAGACACAGGCTATCAGATTGGATTAAAAAACAAGACCCATCGATATGCTGTCTGCAAGAGACTCATTTTAGACCCAAAGACACCCCCACATTAAAAGTGAGGGGGTAGAAAATCATTTACCATGCTAATGGACACCAAAAGAAAGCTGGGGTGGCAATCCTTATATCAGACAAATTAGATTTTAAACCCAAGACTTTAATAAGAGATGAGGAAGGACACTAAATCCTACTTAAAGGGTCTATCCAACAAGAAGATCTAACAATTGTAAATAACTATGCCCCTAACATGGGAGCAGCCAATTATATAAGGCAGTTAATAACAAAAGCAAAGAAACACATTGACAACAATACAATAGTGGGGGACTTTAACAACCCCCTGACTGAAATGGACAGATCATCTAAGCAAAAGACCAACAAGGAAATAAAGACTGTACATGACACACTGGACCAAATGGACTTCACAGATATATTCAGAACATTCCATCCCAAGGCAACGGAATACACATTCTTCTCTAGTGCCCATGGAACATTCTCCAGAATAGATCACATCCTAGGTCACAAATCAGGTCTCACCGCTACCAAAAATTGGGATTATTCCCTGCATATTTTCTGACCACAATGCTTTGAAACTAGAACTCAATCACAAGAGGAAAGTCGGAAAGAACTCAAATACATGGAGGCTAAAGAGCATCCTACTAAAGAATGAATGGGTCAACCAGGAAATTAAAGAAGAATTAAAAAAATTCATGGAAACCAATGAAAATGAAAACACAACTGTCCAAAATCTTTGGGATACAGCAAAGGCAGTCCTGAGAGGAAAGTATATCGCAATACAAGCCTTTCTCAAGAAACAAGAAAGGTCTCAAATACACAACCTAACCTACACCTAAAGGAGGTGGAGAAAGAACAGCAAATAAAGCCTAAACCCAGCAGAAGAAGAGAAATCATAAGATCAGAGCACAAATCAATGAAATAGAAACCAAAAGAACAGTAGAACAGATCGATGAAACTAGGAGCTGGTTCTTTGAAAGAATTAACAAGATTGATAAACCCCTGGCCAGACTTATCAGAAAGAAAAGAGAAATGACCCATATCAACAAAATCATGAATGAAAGAGGAGAGATCACAACCAACACCAAAGAAATACAAACAATTATAAGAACATATTATGAGCAACTCTATGCCAGCAAATTAGATAACCTGGAAGAAATGGGTGCATTCCTAGAGATGTATCAACTACCAAAATTGAACCAGGAAGAAAGAGAAAACCTGAACAGACCTATAACCACTAAGGAAATTGAAGCAGTCATCAAAAATCTCCCAACAAACAAAAGCCCAGGGCCAGAGGGCTTCCCAGGGGAATTCTATCAGACATTTAAAGAAGAATTAATACCTATTCTCCTGAAAATGTTCCCAAAAATTGAAATGGAAGGAAAACTTCCAAACTCATTTTATGAGGCCACCATTACCTTGATCCCAAAACCAGACAAAGACCCCATCAAAAAGGAGAATTACAAACCGATATCCTTGATGAACATGGATGCAAAAATTCTCACCAAAATACTAGCCAATAGGGTCCAACAGTACATTAAAAGGATTATTCACCATGACCAAGTGGGATTTATCCCTGGGCTGCAAGGCTGGTTCAACATCTGCAAATCAATCAACGTGATACAATACATTAACAAAAGAAAGAATAAGAGTCATAGGATCCTCTCAATCGATGCAGAAAAAGCATTTGGCAAAGTACAGCATCCTTTCTTGATCAAAACTCTTCAGAGTATAGGGATAGAGGGTACATACCTCCATATCATAAAAGCCATCTATGAAAAACCTACAGCGAATATCATTCTCAATGGGGAAAAGCTGAGAGCTTTTCCCCTAAGGTCAGGAACGCGGCAGGGATGTCCACTCTCACCACTGCTATTCAACATAATATTAGAAGTCCTAGCCACAGCAATCAGACAACAAAAAGAAATCAAAGGCATCCAAATTGGCAAAGAGGAAGTCAAACTCTCACTCTTTGCAGGTGATATGATACTGTATGCGGAAAACCCAAAAGACTCCACCCCGAAACTGCTAGAACTCATACAGGAATTCAGTAAAGTAGCAGGGTATAAAATCAATGCACAGAAATCAGTGGCATTTCTATACACCAACAACAAGACAGAAGAGAGACAAATCAAGGAGTTGATCCCATTCACAATTGTACCCTAAACCATAAGATACCTAGGAATAAATTTAACCAAGGAGGCTAAGGATCTGTACTCAGAAAACTATAAAATACTCATGAAAGATATTGAAGAAGACACAAAGAAATGGAAAAACGTTCCATGCTCATGGATTGGAAGAACCAACATTGTGAAGATGTCAATGCTACCTAGAGCAATCTACACATTCAGTGCAATCCCCATCAAAATACCATCCACTTTTTTGAAAGAAATGGCACAAAGAATCCTAAAATTTGTATGGAACCAGAACAGACCCCAAATAGCCAGAGGAATCTTGAAAAAGAAAAGCAAAGCTGGCGGCATCACAATTCCGGACTTCCAGGTGTATTACAAAGCTGTCATCATCAAGACAGTATGGTACTGGCACAAAAACAGACACATAGATCAATGGAACAGAATCGAGAGCCCAGAAATGGACCCTCAACTCTACGGTCAACTCATCTTTGACAAAGCAGGAAAGAATGTCCAATGGCAAAAAGACAGTCTCCTCAACAAATGGTGTTGGGAAAATTGGACAGCCACATGCAGAAGAATGAAACTGGACCATTTCCTTACACCACACACAAACATAGACTCCAAATGGTTGAAAGACCTAAACGTGAGACAAGAGTCCATCAAAATCCTAAAGGAGAACACAGGTAGCCACCTCTTCTACCTCTGCTGCAGCAACTTCTTCCTAGAAACATCGCCAAAAGCAAGGGAAGCAAGGGCAAAAATGAACTATTGGGATTTCATCAAGATAAAAAGCTTTTGCACAGCCAAAGAAACAGTCCACAAAACCAAAAGACAACCAACAGAATGGGAGAAAATATTTGCAAATGACATATCCGATAAAGGGCTAGTATCCAAAATGTATAAAGAACTTATCAAACTCAACACCCAAAGAACAAATGTTCCGATCAAGAAATGGGCAGAAGACATGAACAGACATTTTTCCAAAGAAGACATCCAAATGGCCAACAGACACATGAAAAAGTGCTCCACATCGCTCGGCATCAGGGAAATCCAAATCGAAACCTCCATGAGATACCACCTCACACCAGTCAGAATGGCTAAAATTAACAAGTCAGGAAACGACAGATGCTGGCGGGGATGTGGAGAAAGGGGAACCCTCCTACACTGTTGGTGGGAATGCAAGCTGGTGCAGCCACTCTGGAAAACAGTATGGAGGTTCCTGAAACAGTTGAAAATAGAGCTACCATACGATCCCGCAATTGCACTACTGGGTATTTGCCCCAAAGATACAAATGTAGGGATCCGAAGGGGTATGTGCACCCCAATGTTTATAGCAGCAATGTCCACAATCGCCAAACTGTGGAAAGAGCCAAGATGTCCATCGACAGAGGAATGGATAAAGAAGATGTGGTATATAAACACAATGGAATATTATGCAGCCATCAAAAGGAATGAGATCTTGCCATTTGCAATGACACGGATGGAACTGGGGGGTGTTATGCTGAGTGAAATAAGTCAATCAGAGAAAGACATGTATCACATGACCTCACTGATATGAGGAATTCTTAATCTCAGGAAACAAACTGAGGGTTGCTAGAGTGGTGGGGGGTGGGAGGGATGGGGTGGCTGGGTGATAGACATTGGGGAGGGTATGTGCTACGGTGAGTGCTGTGAATTGTGCAAGACTGTTGAATCACAGATCTGTACCTCTGAAACAAATAATGCAACATATGTTAAGAAAAAAGAAAAAGAAGAAGATAGCAGGAGGGGAAGAATGAAGGGGAGTAAGTCGGAGGGGGAGACGAACCATGAGAGATGATGGACTCTAAAAAACAAACTGAGGGTTCTAGAGGGGAGGGGGTGGGGGGATGGGTTAGCCTGGTGATGGGTATTGAGGAGGGCACATTCTGCGTGGAGCACTGGGTGTTATGCACAAACAATGAATCATGGAACACTACATCAAGAACTAATGATGTAATGTATGGTGATTAACATAATAATAAAAAAATTAAAAAAAAAAACGAGAGAAGGGACAGACATGGCAAGGCACCATGGGCTACTACCCGGGATATTTTTTCTCATGCATTGGGACGATTCTTCCAACTACTGAGTCACGCTGTCTCAGCCTTATTTCCTGGGAATGTCAGGCCCCTCCCTCCCCCTGCCACAACGGACCTCTTCCCTTGGTATTGGGGGAGGGGAGAAGACAGGGGCTCTTAGAGAAAGCTCTCCTTCCCCATGTGGCCCAGGCCACTCAGATCCTTTCGCGATGTGCTTTTCCCTTCAACAAGGCTATGGGTGGCAGATGCCAAAGGAAGAATCCAGATAACTTATAGGCCATTTCCTCTGCAGCTGAACAATAACAAAGGATAATTATCCATCAAATGTAGTTTACTGCATTTGGTTGCAGGTCCTGTGCCGAGGTATGGTCACAGTCTGAGCCTCCCTAATGACCTGGAGAGTCCAGCAAAGGATGCGATTATTCTGTTTATTGAGAATTAAAATAAATCTAGTCAGAGGAGAAGCCATCCGCTATTTGGCTTTTCCCAAAAGCAATTACCTGTAATTTTGCTGCTTCAGAAAAGAGAATCACTACTATTTGAGGACCAAAACCATTACAGCAACCTGAGAAGGCCCAGAGGAGACTAATCATCATTTTTTTTCTCAGAGCCCCATCAACCTCACTTCCTCTTGATTTGGGCTCAATTTATAGCCTATGCAGCCCCTCTCAGGTGCAGGGACAGGGGACGGTGTGTGTGTTGGCAGAGGCATAGGTGTTAATTGGAAAATTCTGCAAACCGCCTTTATCAAAGGCAAGGTGGCCCACTGGGTTATTAGTTCAGATGGTTTCATCTCGTCCAACGGAGATATGTTCTGGCTCTGGCAACTTATTACTGTTTTGGTGCACTTGTATGTGTTTAAATTAAAGATGCTTACAAAGTAGGGCAGCTCTTGTGGCCCAGCGTGTGTTGGAATCAATCGCAAGGTGCACTGCAAGTTCGTTTTTACTCCTAAAGGTAAAAATACTAATGTTTGTAAATAATTTACTTCAAAAATAGATCCCAATGGAATGAAAATCATCCTAATAATATGATTACACCCACTCACCTGTGAGATATTTAATTAAGTGGGAGATTTCAGGTTGGCCTGAGAACCAAGTCCTAGAGATGGCACAGAAGCTGCGGCCTGTCCCATTAATGCTGCATGCTCCAGCAGCGAGCAATAGCTCCTGGACTATAGTCTATAGTTACTTACATGATGACGAAGTTTTTGGTTTGGATAACTTTGAAAGGATATTTTGTTTCCTTCATCCTCCCACCCTGCCACCAAAGGCTATTGTGTCCAAATCTGAGTACACTTATGTGACAGTATTCCACATATGGATATGTGAATCATTCATTACCTTCCCCCAGAATTGCTATGGGGCCATTACCTCCAGTTCTTAGCTAGAGAAATGGGGCTCTGCAAGGCCCTCTGAATGGCCTGTACTTTCCCAGGTATCTCTGGGGGAAACACAGGGGCACCCACAACAGTTGGAAGGGCAGAAATGACCTGAGGGTGTTGAAGATGTTGTGGTTGTTGGCACCCCATATACATAGCTGTTCCCATACTATAAAAGCAGTGTGGGCTTTATAAAGGGGCCAAAACATCTGCCTGCCTTCACGCATCCTTAGACAGGTCTGATCGCGCATGCAAGTAAAATTGTAATGGCGAGATCTCAGAAAGCAAAGAAAAGTTGCTTCTCCTTAGTACCGGGAAAAGAAGGTGGCCGAGACCCTCTGCTTAAAGAGAAACCCAAATGAATGTGAGATCTGTATCTCCATTTCCTTGTTTGTGTTTTCCCCAGATTACTGAACAGCAGCTGGGTTTCAAGTGTGGAGAAGGGAGCTAACAGCTAAAGAGTGAACCAAGCCTAGTACTTAATAAATTCCCAGCAACTCTAAAATATGGTTCTGTGACAGTGGACACTTTGTGTTTCCTACCCAGCCTCCTCTCCTCTCTTCCTCCTCCCTAGTGGAGCTCACGTGACTTGCAGGAAACTGACTAATCACCAGCTGCCGGAGTGAAATATCACTGCCATAAACCAATGATAGTTTTCGTATCCCTTTTCTACTGCTGGGTTCAGAACCCAGGCTTATCCAATCAGTGCATGACAACCTCCCCGTGAATGCTATTGGCCCAGAGTGGACACATGACTTCAGCTGGCCCAATTCGAGTAATGGAACCACCATTTATTCCATGGTTATTCCCACAAGATGTAAACCAGACAGCACTCGACCTTCTGTCTCTACTGGTGTCTTTCTGACCACCTGGAGAGCTGGTCAGGACAATACTGACACCATGAATCATGGGGACACAATGCAGCCAGCACCACAGGACTGCCTGTCAAGAATACATTCTTTATCATTAAGCCAGTTTGAGGATGGATTCCACTACTTACAATCTAGAGCATCCTAAGCATGTATGATTGGAGCCACTCCTCTTCTTGATGCAGAATGTGAACCATACATCCTTGAGTGGTTTTAGGATTGATAGTCCTTGAGTCAAGTGACCCTCCCTGGTCTAATCAGCTGAGACAGTTTTCAAGGAGGACAAGTGAGGAAAGGAAATGCAGTGGTTTAGAACAAGGCTGGTTGCCCAAGACTTGGGTTGTTTCTTTGGAAAGGAATTTAGATAGAGCCGGCTTCCCAAATCATATCTACCATGCCCAGTTGGAATGGAATTGTCCCTTTCCTATGGTATTTTCCACCCCAGGGTCCAGTTCCATGTCTGACACATTCTTTTCTTTTTTTCTTTCTTTCTTTTTTTACATAGGCTACCCACCCAACACCAGGCTCGAACTCACAACCCTGAAATAAAGAGTTACATGCTCTACTGACTGAGTCAGCCAGGGGCCCCTCTCCTGACACATTCTTAATAAGTAGTGACCTAGTGGATGAACAGAAGAATGTGTACTCCCATGTCTTACCCATGGGGCCCTCTTTGTCTCTGTTACTAGTTCTCTAATCCTATCTTGTCCTGCCCTCCATCTTCTCAGCAATATGCTAACTGGAGCTTTCCCCTCGTAGGTAAAAAAGGGAAAAGAACCTCAGCAGCCCTTTAAATGTCGGATACCAGCTTGTTAGAGAGAACGCAAATAAACCCATCTCTCTCCTATGGTCCCAAAGTGCCGCCTCTGAGGAGAGAATCAGGAGTGCTGTTGTAACAGATGGTATTTCTGATACGGCCTCCACCCCCAACTGGGGCCCAGTTTGTACCAGCTCCTGGTCTAGGAGCTTGAGTTCCCTGGGAAGCACTATTTATGTACTTACAAAACTATACTGACCCAGTGACCTAATAAAGTAGAAAACGTGCCTATCCCGTGCCCCAGCAATTCTGTTTCTAGGTCTCTACCCCAGAGAAACTCTTGCTCATGTTTAGCAAGAGGCTTGTATAAGGGTGTTCACTCCCATATTGTTTGTAAGAGAGAAAGATGGAAGGAAAAGAAACTCTAGGGCAATCATACAGTGGAATAAATGAACTAACTCCATATTTCAACATGGATGGGTCTCAACACTGGATGGACAAAGTAAGTGGCAGAATAATATACACATTATATAGCATTTAAGTGAAATTTTTGAAATGTGGAAAGTAAATTAATATATTTGTACAGGAATGCGTGTGAGTGTGTGTTGTGTATGTATAGTAAAAGTACATTTTAAAAAGCATTGACTGGTAAGGTCTCAAATACACAACCTAACCCTACACCTAAAGGAGCTGGAGAAAGAACAGCAAATAAAGCCTAAACCCAGCAGAAGAAGAGAAATCATAAAGATCAGAGCACAAATCAATGAAATAGAAACCAAAAGAACAGTAGAACAGATCGATGAAACTAGGAGCTGGTTCTTTGAAAGAATTAACAAGATTGATAAACCCCTGGCCAGACTTATCAGAAAGAAAAGAGAAATGACCCATATCAACAAAATCATGAATGAAAGAGGAGAGATCACAACCAACACCAAAGAAATACAAACAATTATAAGAACATATTATGAGCAACTCTATGCCAGCAAATTAGATAACCTGGAAGAAATGGGTGCATTCCTAGAGATGTATCAACTACCAAAATTGAACCAGGAAGAAAGAGAAAACCTGAACAGACCTATAACCACTAAGGAAATTGAAGCAGTCATCAAAAATCTCCCAACAAACAAAAGCCCAGGGCCAGAGGGCTTCCCAGGGGAATTCTATCAGACATTTAAAGAAGAATTAATACCTATTCTCCTGAAAATGTTCCCAAAAATTGAAATGGAAGGAAAACTTCCAAACTCATTTTATGAGGCCACCATTACCTTGATCCCAAAACCAGACAAAGACCCCATCAAAAAGGAGAATTACAAACCGATATCCTTGATGAACATGGATGCAAAAATTCTCACCAAAATACTAGCCAATAGGGTCCAACAGTACATTAAAAGGATTATTCACCATGACCAAGTGGGATTTATCCCTGGGCTGCAAGGCTGGTTCAACATCTGCAAATCAATCAACGTGATACAATACATTAACAAAAGAAAGAATAAGAGTCATAGGATCCTCTCAATCGATGCAGAAAAAGCATTTGGCAAAGTACAGCATCCTTTCTTGATCAAAACTCTTCAGAGTATAGGGATAGAGGGTACATACCTCCATATCATAAAAGCCATCTATGAAAAACCTACAGCGAATATCATTCTCAGTGGGGAAAAGCTGAGATCTTTTCCCCTAAGGTCAGGAACGCGGCAGGGATAGCCACTCTCACCACTGCTATTCAACATAATATTAGAAGTCCTAGCCACAGCAATCAGACAACAAAAAGAAAACAAAGGCATCCAAATTGGCAAAGAGGAAGTCAAACTCTCACTCTTTGCAGGTGATATGATACTGTATGCGGAAAACCCAAAAGACTCCACCCCGAAACTGCTAGAACTCATACAGGAATTCAGTAAAGTAGCAGGGTATAAAATCAATGCACAGAAATCAGTGGCATTTCTATACACCAACAACAAGACAGAAGAGAGACAAATCAAGGAGTTGATCCCATTCACAATTGTACCCTAAACCATAAGATACCTAGGAATAAATTTAACCAAGGAGGCTAAGGATCTGTACTCAGAAAACTATAAAATACTCATGAAAGATATTGAAGAAGACACAAAGAAATGGAAAAACGTTCCATGCTCATGGATTGGAAGAACCAACATTGTGAAGATGTCAATGCTACCTAGAGCAATCTACACATTCAGTGCAATCCCCATCAAAATACCATCCACTTTTTTGAAAGAAATGGCACAAAGAATCCTAAAATTTGTATGGAACCAGAACAGACCCCAAATAGCCAGAGGAATCTTGAAAAAGAAAAGCAAAGCTGGCGGCATCACAATTCCGGACTTCCAGGTGTATTACAAAGCTGTCATCATCAAGACAGTATGGTACTGGCACAAAAACAGACACATAGATCAATGGAACAGAATCGAGAGCCCAGAAATGGACCCTCAACTCTACGGTCAACTCATCTTTGACAAAGCAGGAAAGAATGTCCAATGGCAAAAAGACAGTCTCCTCAACAAATGGTGTTGGGAAAATTGGACAGCCACATGCAGAAGAATGAAACTGGACCATTTCCTTACACCACACACAAACATAGACTCCAAATGGTTGAAAGACCTAAACGTGAGACAAGAGTCCATCAAAATCCTAAAGGAGAACACAGGTAGCCACCTCTTCTACCTCTGCTGCAGCAACTTCTTCCTAGAAACATCGCCAAAAGCAAGGGAAGCAAGGGCAAAAATGAACTATTGGGATTTCATCAAGATAAAAAGCTTTTGCACAGCCAAAGAAACAGTCCACAAAACCAAAAGACAACCAACAGAATGGGAGAAAATATTTGCAAATGACATATCCGATAAAGGGCTAGTATCCAAAATGTATAAAGAACTTATCAAACTCAACACCCAAAGAACAAATGTTCCGATCAAGAAATGGGCAGAAGACATGAACAGACATTTTTCCAAAGAAGACATCCAAATGGCCAACAGACACATGAAAAAGTGCTCCACATCGCTCGGCATCAGGGAAATCCAAATCGAAACCTCCATGAGATACCACCTCACACCAGTCAGAATGGCTAAAATTAACAAGTCAGGAAACGACAGATGCTGGCGGGGATGTGGAGAAAGGGGAACCCTCCTACACTGTTGGTGGGAATGCAAGCTGGTGCAGCCACTCTGGAAAACAGTATGGAGGTTCCTGAAACAGTTGAAAATAGAGCTACCATACGATCCCGCAATTGCACTACTGGGTATTTGCCCCAAAGATACAAATGTAGGGATCCGAAGGGGTATGTGCACCCCAATGTTTATAGCAGCAATGTCCACAATCGCCAAACTGTGGAAAGAGCCAAGATGTCCATCGACAGAGGAATGGATAAAGAAGATGTGGTATATAAACACAATGGAATATTATGCAGCCATCAAAAGGAATGAGATCTTGCCATTTGCAATGACACGGATGGAACTGGGGGGTGTTATGCTGAGTGAAATAAGTCAATCAGAGAAAGACATGTATCACATGACCTCACTGATATGAGGAATTCTTAATCTCAGGAAACAAACTGAGGGTTGCTGGAGTGGTGGGGGGTGGGAGGGATGGGGTGGCTGGGTGATAGACATTGGGGAGGGTATGTGCTACGGTGAGTGCTGTGAATTGTGCAAGACTGTTGAATCACAGATCTGTACCTCTGAAACAAATAATGCAACATATGTTAAGAAAAAAGAAAAAGAAGAAGATAGCAGGAGGGGAAGAATGAAGGGGAGTAAGTCGGAGGGGGAGACGAACCATGAGAGATGATGGACTCTAAAAAACAAACTGAGGGTTCTAGAGGGGAGGGGGTGGGGGGATGGGTTAGCCTGGTGATGGGTATTGAGGAGGGCACATTCTGCGTGGAGCACTGGGTGTTATGCACAAACAATGAATCATGGAACACTACATCAAGAACTAATGATGTAATGTATGGTGATTAACATAATAATAAAAAAATTAAAAAAAAAAACGAGAGAAGGGACAGACATGGCAAGGCACCATGGGCTACTACCCGGGATATTTTTTCTCATGCATTGGGACGATTCTTCCAACTACTGAGTCACGCTGTCTCAGCCTTATTTCCTGGGAATGTCAGGCCCCTCCCTCCCCCTGCCACAACGGACCTCTTCCCTTGGTATTGGGGGAGGGGAGAAGACAGGGGCTCTTAGAGAAAGCTCTCCTTCCCCATGTGGCCCAGGCCACTCAGATCCTTTCGCGATGTGCTTTTCCCTTCAACAAGGCTATGGGTGGCAGATGCCAAAGGAAGAATCCAGATAACTTATAGGCCATTTCCTCTGCAGCTGAACAATAACAAAGGATAATTATCCATCAAATGTAGTTTACTGCATTTGGTTGCAGGTCCTGTGCCGAGGTATGGTCACAGTCTGAGCCTCCCTAATGACCTGGAGAGTCCAGCAAAGGATGCGATTATTCTGTTTATTGAGAATTAAAATAAATCTAGTCAGAGGAGAAGCCATCCGCTATTTGGCTTTTCCCAAAAGCAATTACCTGTAATTTTGCTGCTTCAGAAAAGAGAATCACTACTATTTGAGGACCAAAACCATTACAGCAACCTGAGAAGGCCCAGAGGAGACTAATCATCATTTTTTTTCTCAGAGCCCCATCAACCTCACTTCCTCTTGATTTGGGCTCAATTTATAGCCTATGCAGCCCCTCTCAGGTGCAGGGACAGGGGACGGTGTGTGTGTTGGCAGAGGCATAGGTGTTAATTGGAAAATTCTGCAAACCGCCTTTATCAAAGGCAAGGTGGCCCACTGGGTTATTAGTTCAGATGGTTTCATCTCGTCCAACGGAGATATGTTCTGGCTCTGGCAACTTATTACTGTTTTGGTGCACTTGTATGTGTTTAAATTAAAGATGCTTACAAAGTAGGGCAGCTCTTGTGGCCCAGCGTGTGTTGGAATCAATCGCAAGGTGCACTGCAAGTTCGTTTTTACTCCTAAAGGTAAAAATACTAATGTTTGTAAATAATTTACTTCAAAAATAGATCCCAATGGAATGAAAATCATCCTAATAATATGATTACACCCACTCACCTGTGAGATATTTAATTAAGTGGGAGATTTCAGGTTGGCCTGAGAACCAAGTCCTAGAGATGGCACAGAAGCTGCGGCCTGTCCCATTAATGCTGCATGCTCCAGCAGCGAGCAATAGCTCCTGGACTATAGTCTATAGTTACTTACATGATGACGAAGTTTTTGGTTTGGATAACTTTGAAAGGATATTTTGTTTCCTTCATCCTCCCACCCTGCCACCAAAGGCTATTGTGTCCAAATCTGAGTACACTTATGTGACAGTATTCCACATATGGATATGTGAATCATTCATTACCTTCCCCCAGAATTGCTATGGGGCCATTACCTCCAGTTCTTAGCTAGAGAAATGGGGCTCTGCAAGGCCCTCTGAATGGCCTGTACTTTCCCAGGTATCTCTGGGGGAAACACAGGGGCACCCACAACAGTTGGAAGGGCAGAAATGACCTGAGGGTGTTGAAGATGTTGTGGTTGTTGGCACCCCATATACATAGCTGTTCCCATACTATAAAAGCAGTGTGGGCTTTATAAAGGGGCCAAAACATCTGCCTGCCTTCACGCATCCTTAGACAGGTCTGATCGCGCATGCAAGTAAAATTGTAATGGCGAGATCTCAGAAAGCAAAGAAAAGTTGCTTCTCCTTAGTACCGGGAAAAGAAGGTGGCCGAGACCCTCTGCTTAAAGAGAAACCCAAATGAATGTGAGATCTGTATCTCCATTTCCTTGTTTGTGTTTTCCCCAGATTACTGAACAGCAGCTGGGTTTCAAGTGTGGAGAAGGGAGCTAACAGCTAAAGAGTGAACCAAGCCTAGTACTTAATAAATTCCCAGCAACTCTAAAATATGGTTCTGTGACAGTGGACACTTTGTGTTTCCTACCCAGCCTCCTCTCCTCTCTTCCTCCTCCCTAGTGGAGCTCACGTGACTTGCAGGAAACTGACTAATCACCAGCTGCCGGAGTGAAATATCACTGCCATAAACCAATGATAGTTTTCGTATCCCTTTTCTACTGCTGGGTTCAGAACCCAGGCTTATCCAATCAGTGCATGACAACCTCCCCGTGAATGCTATTGGCCCAGAGTGGACACATGACTTCAGCTGGCCCAATTCGAGTAATGGAACCACCATTTATTCCATGGTTATTCCCACAAGATGTAAACCAGACAGCACTCGACCTTCTGTCTCTACTGGTGTCTTTCTGACCACCTGGAGAGCTGGTCAGGACAATACTGACACCATGAATCATGGGGACACAATGCAGCCAGCACCACAGGACTGCCTGTCAAGAATACATTCTTTATCATTAAGCCAGTTTGAGGATGGATTCCACTACTTACAATCTAGAGCATCCTAAGCATGTATGATTGGAGCCACTCCTCTTCTTGATGCAGAATGTGAACCATACATCCTTGAGTGGTTTTAGGATTGATAGTCCTTGAGTCAAGTGACCCTCCCTGGTCTAATCAGCTGAGACAGTTTTCAAGGAGGACAAGTGAGGAAAGGAAATGCAGTGGTTTAGAACAAGGCTGGTTGCCCAAGACTTGGGTTGTTTCTTTGGAAAGGAATTTAGATAGAGCCGGCTTCCCAAATCATATCTACCATGCCCAGTTGGAATGGAATTGTCCCTTTCCTATGGTATTTTCCACCCCAGGGTCCAGTTCCATGTCTGACACATTCTTTTCTTTTTTTCTTTCTTTCTTTTTTTACATAGGCTACCCACCCAACACCAGGCTCGAACTCACAACCCTGAAATAAAGAGTTACATGCTCTACTGACTGAGTCAGCCAGGGGCCCCTCTCCTGACACATTCTTAATAAGTAGTGACCTAGTGGATGAACAGAAGAATGTGTACTCCCATGTCTTACCCATGGGGCCCTCTTTGTCTCTGTTACTAGTTCTCTAATCCTATCTTGTCCTGCCCTCCATCTTCTCAGCAATATGCTAACTGGAGCTTTCCCCTCGTAGGTAAAAAAGGGAAAAGAACCTCAGCAGCCCTTTAAATGTCGGATACCAGCTTGTTAGAGAGAACGCAAATAAACCCATCTCTCTCCTATGGTCCCAAAGTGCCGCCTCTGAGGAGAGAATCAGGAGTGCTGTTGTAACAGATGGTATTTCTGATACGGCCTCCACCCCCAACTGGGGCCCAGTTTGTACCAGCTCCTGGTCTAGGAGCTTGAGTTCCCTGGGAAGCACTATTTATGTACTTACAAAACTATACTGACCCAGTGACCTAATAAAGTAGAAAACGTGCCTATCCCGTGCCCCAGCAATTCTGTTTCTAGGTCTCTACCCCAGAGAAACTCTTGCTCATGTTTAGCAAGAGGCTTGTATAAGGGTGTTCACTCCCATATTGTTTGTAAGAGAGAAAGATGGAAGGAAAAGAAACTCTAGGGCAATCATACAGTGGAATAAATGAACTAACTCCATATTTCAACATGGATGGGTCTCAACACTGGATGGACAAAGTAAGTGGCAGAATAATATACACATTATATAGCATTTAAGTGAAATTTTTGAAATGTGGAAAGTAAATTAATATATTTGTACAGGAATGCGTGTGAGTGTGTGTTGTGTATGTATAGTAAAAGTACATTTTAAAAAGCATTGACTGGTAAGGTCTCAAATACACAACCTAACCCTACACCTAAAGGAGCTGGAGAAAGAACAGCAAATAAAGCCTAAACCCAGCAGAAGAAGAGAAATCATAAAGATCAGAGCACAAATCAATGAAATAGAAACCAAAAGAACAGTAGAACAGATCGATGAAACTAGGAGCTGGTTCTTTGAAAGAATTAACAAGATTGATAAACCCCTGGCCAGACTTATCAGAAAGAAAAGAGAAATGACCCATATCAACAAAATCATGAATGAAAGAGGAGAGATCACAACCAACACCAAAGAAATACAAACAATTATAAGAACATATTATGAGCAACTCTATGCCAGCAAATTAGATAACCTGGAAGAAATGGGTGCATTCCTAGAGATGTATCAACTACCAAAATTGAACCAGGAAGAAAGAGAAAACCTGAACAGACCTATAACCACTAAGGAAATTGAAGCAGTCATCAAAAATCTCCCAACAAACAAAAGCCCAGGGCCAGAGGGCTTCCCAGGGGAATTCTATCAGACATTTAAAGAAGAATTAATACCTATTCTCCTGCAACTGTTCCAAAAAATAGAAATGGAAGGAAACTTCCAAACTCATTTTATGAGGTCAGCATTACCTTGATCCCAAAACCAGACAAAGACCCCATCAAAAAGGAGAATTACAGACCAATATCCTTGATGAATATGGATGCAAAAATTCTCACCAAAATACTAGCCAATAGGATCCAACAGTACATTAATGGGATTATTCACCATGACCAAGTGGGATTTATCCCTGGGCTGCAAGGCTGGTTCAACATCTGCAAATCAATCAACGTGATACAATACATTAACAAAAGAAAGAACAAGAGTCAAAGGATCCTCTCAGTAGATGCAGAAAAAGCATTTGACAAAGTACAGCATCCTTTCTTGATCAAAACTCTTCAGAGTATAGGGATAGAGGGTACATAACTCCATATCATAAAAGCCATCTGTGAAAAACCTACAGCGAATATCATTCTCAATGGGGAAAAGCTGATAGCTTTTCCCCTAAGGTCAGGAACGCGGCAAGGATGTCCACTCTCACCACTGCTATTCAACATAGTATTAGAAGTCCTAGCCACAGCAGTCAGACAACAAAAAGAAATCAAAGGCATCCAAATTGGCAAAGAGGAAGTCAAACTCTCACTCTTTGCAGATGATATGATACTGTATGTGGAAAACCCAAAAGATACACCCCGAAACTGCTAGAACTCATACAGGAATTCAATCAAGTGGCAGGATACAAAATCAATGCACAGAAATCAGTGGCATTCCTATACACCAACAACAAGACAGAAGAGAGACAAATCAAGGAGTCGATCCCATTTACAATTGCACCCAAAACTATAAGATACCTAGGAATACATTTAACCAAAGAGGCAAAGGATCTGTACTCAGAAAACTATAAAATACTCATGAAAGATATTGAAGAAGACACAAAGAAATGGAAAAACGTTCCATGCTCATGGATTGGAAGAACAAACATTGTAAAGATGTCAATGCTACCTAGAGCAATCTACACATTCAATGCAATCCCCATCAAAATACCATCCACTTTTTTCAAAGAAATGGCACAAAGAATCCTAAAATTTGTATGGAACCAGAACAGACCCCAAATAGCCAGAGGAATCTTGAAAAAGAAAAGCAAAGCTGGCGGCATCACAATTCCGGACTTCCAGGTCTATTACAAAGCTGTCATCATCAAGACGGTATGGTACTGGCACAAAAACAGACACATAGATCAATGGAACAGAATCGAGAGCCCAGAAATGGACCCTCAACTCTATGGTCAACTCATCTTTGACAAAGCAGGAAAGAATGTCCAATGGCAAAAAGACAGTCTCTTCAACAAATGGTGTTGGGAAAATTGGACAGCCACATGCAGAAGAATGAAACTGGACCATTTCCTTACACCACACACAAAAATAGACTCCAAATGGTTGAAAGACCTAAACGTGAGACAGGAGTCCATCAAAATCCTAAAGGAGAACATAGGCAGCAACCTCTTCGACCTCAGCCACAGCAACTTCTTCCTAGAAACATCGCCAAAAGCAAGGGAAGCAAAGGCAAAAATGAACTATTGAGATTTCATCAAGATAAAAAGCTTCTGCACAGCCAAAGAAACAGTCCACAAAACCAAAAGACAACCGACAGAATGGGAGAAAATATTTGCAAATGACATATCCGATAAAGGGCTAGTATCCAAAATGTATAAAGAACTTATCAAACTCAACACCCAAAGAACAAATAATCCAATCAAGAAATGGGCAGAAGACATGAACAGACATTTTTCCAAAGAAGACGTCCAAATGGCCAACAGACACATGAAAAAGTGCTCCACATCGCTCGGCATCAGGGAAATCCAAATCGAAACCTCCATGAGATACCACCTCACACCAGTCAGAATGGCTAAAATTAACAAGTCAGGAAACGACAGATGCTGGCGGGGATGTGGAGAAAGGGGAACCCTCCTACACTGTTGGTGGGAATGCAAGCTGGTGCAGCCACTCTGGAAAACAGTATGGAGGTTCCTGAAACAGTTGAAAATAGAGCTACCATACGATCCCGCAATTGCACTACTGGGTATTTGCCCCAAAGATACAAATGTAGGGATCCAAAGGGGTACATGCACCCCAATGTTTATAGCAGCACTGTCCACAATCGCCAAACTGGAAAGAGCCAAGATGTCCATCGACAGATGAATGGATAAAGAAGAAGTGGTATATATACACAATGGAATATTATGCAGCCATGAAAAGGAATGAGATCTTGCCATTCGCAATGACACGGATGGAACTGGAGGGTGTTATGCTGAGTGAAACAAGTCAATCAGAGAAAGACATGTATCATATGACCTCACTGATATGAGGAATTCTTAATCTCAGGAAACAAACAGGGTTGCTGGAGTGGTGGGGGGTGGGAGGGATGGGGTGGCTGGGTGATAGACACTGGGGAGGGTATGTGCTCTGGTGAGCACTGTGAATTGTGCAAGACTGTTGAATCACAGATCTGTACTTCTGAAACAAATAATACATTATATGTTAAGAAAAAAAGAAGAAGAAAATAGCAGGAGGGGAAGAATGAAGGGGAGTAAGTCGGAGGGGGAGATGAACCATGAGAGACGATGGACTCTGAAAAACAACCTGAGGGTTCTAGAGGGGATGGGGTGGGGGGATGGGTTAGCCTGGTGATGGGTATTAAGGAGGGCACATTCTGCGTAGAGCACTGGGTGTTAGGCACAAACAATGAATCATGGAACACTATATCAAAAACTAATGATGTAGTGTATGGTGATTAACATAACAATAAAAAATTTAAAAAAATAAAAAGCATTGACTGGAAAGAATGACATTAAGTTTAAAATTCTAATTGCTTTAGTGGGGATGGAGTTTATAGGAGTGAAATTGGAGACATATGTCTTTATCTGTAAGGTTATATTTAGTGTGTGTGTGTGTGTGTGTGTGTGTGTTTATGTATAATATATCTGAGGCAAAAACAAGCAAAACTTTTCATCTTCTTAACTGTCCGGTGAAAACACTATTTTCAGGAAGCCTCAGTAAATAGGTCCTTCTGTATAGCTCAGCTTGCCAGACTTTGAAGAGCTCATCGCATTAAGAACTAAAGCTTCTTAAAAATATGGAATTTCTTTACATTATTTCATGACTTTTAAGAAAACAACCTTTTCAAAGTAATACATGCATACATTTTTCAAACAACTAAAAGGCTTACAATAAATACACCAGCCCCCTGCCCATTCTTCCCATGGCTGACCCCTCCGCTACACTACGCCCATAGCAACCTCTTTCATATTTTTTTTTTCTGCCTGGAGAGAGGGATATTTAATTCACCCCTACCATGCCCTCTGCCCCTCCCCCATTCTTCCAACATCATCTTATTTCAATGTTCTATTAAATCAAGTCAGCGTTTATATGATTATAGCTATACAAACACGGTTCACAGCTAATCGGAGAATTTTATTGTGATTTATTTCCTTTCTCACACAATTTTCGGTTTTCTTGGGTTAATCATTGCCTTTTTAAAAAGCTTCGTTTTTCTATATAGGAATATGATTTTATCTCAATACTTCCTCAGCTTCCTTAAACTCATTTTCAGATGATAACATATTGTCTACCAATTAGAAGTAGTAATAGTGATAGCAGAAAAACTCGAGACCTCATTTCTGGAACATTCTATGTTCTTATTCCTGGCAAGGTGCAGTTCACATCCTGGGATTTTCTTGGGAACTCCTTTTTTGCCACCCCAGTCTTTTGAGTTCCCCCTTCCCTGCATTCCACGCCCTCCTCATTTTCAGATCACCCGTCCACCACATGGGTGCTCTCTAAGAAAGGATGCACCTGAATAATATGAGCCCTTGTAAATCTGAAAATGACTGCAGTTTACCTATGTACCTGATCAACTGTTTGCTTTGGCAAAGATTCTAGGTTGCAAAGCATCTTCCTTACATAAATATGAAGGCATGAACACATTGGAGTCTTAGCTTCTAATATCGTTAGTCAATAGTTTTAATGTCTGTCTCTTTGCGTGTTACTTCCCCCCCAACCCCAATCTTTACAAGGTCAAAGTGAAGGGTATAGTTTTGAGGTTTGCTTTAAAACGAATAACTCCACAAGGATAATTTTAAAAAGCAGTTGTCAGAGAGAGTGGAATAAAGTCGCTGATGTCATAGTGTGGAGCCATCATTTTGATGTCCAGGTTCCAAAGAGGTCAGTCTGCTTTGGTTTTAATACACATTACTTTTGATGAAACCACAACAAAGCAGGGACAGTGAGGAACCTAGAATTCCTCAGATGGAGTGCCTGGGGCTCAGATGGTGAGGCAGGGGCACCCCGAGAAGTGAGGTGGAAGGACTCCTCGTGCTGGGGTAGAATGGACCTCCTGTCTGTCTCTTGCCTTTCTGCTCAATATTTAAACTCTGCACAAAGTATCTGATTGGCCAAGTCCTGGGTCATACTCTTTACAGTCTCACCTAACTACAGCCAGTAAATAAATAACTAAACAGTTAACTAACTCACCATGGAAATAACTGTCTTCTACAGGATACAAAGATGAAAAAGTCTTTTTTTTTTTTTTTTCCACAGTACTGAGACCAATTCACTTCTACACAAGGGAAAGGAAGTAAGTCTGGGTCCGACTCCCAAGCAATAGGCTGAATTCTACAAGGTGTTGGTCCCAGGGTCTCTCCTGGTTAGAAATTAGTTCAGTGTGGAGTTTGAACACCTAAACACAGTATAGATTCCCTCCTATGTGGCCAGCCATCATTCTATGCTGAGATAGTCTTTGTAGCACTACCCTGGATAATATATTTTAACCAACTTGATCGTGTGAGATTGTCAGAGCAAGGCATTTGCAAGACACTTAATTGGCTAGAAAACCTTTGGATTAAGATGGCAATGAGCCATCTTCCATCAATGTTCCCTTGCTAGGAGTAGTCCAGCCTGCCTCCCACATCAATCTGTGTTAGTCTAAGGATCATTATAAGATGCGTGCATTTCATTGCCAATACTCCTAATCCAGTTGCCAATTTGTCTAAGTGACAGCTGGAGATCTGCAGACAGTGGAAGATGGTGGGGTTCAGCTCAGCTGGGCCAGATGGACAGGGTGTTCCCATTGGCATGGTAAATAACAAGGCTCGTTTTGGAAGGCAGCAGCATTTCCCTTTCTCCCTTTCATTCCACTCCAACGGAGCATCATGAAAATTTTTCTGGTTTAGGGATCTGGAAGATGTTAGTTTGTCTCGGCTCTGAAATATACTAACAAAGTCAACTACCTTCATTTTCCCATCTGTAAAACAGTGATGTCAGTCTTTCCCAACTGTTATGAAGATCAAGTAACTTAGTGTTGGTAAAGCACCTAGCGTATGTTTAGGATATGTCAGCCACAGCTAGCTCCATTCACCTCCAGGGAGGGGATGGCATGGCACTGGTTTAACCATGAAATACACAGAGAAGCAAAGTTCTAAGGCAGAAGAAGGAGTCTTCTTGTGAAGGAAGAGAGGATAAAAATCTGCATCTCTTAATTCCCAACCAGAATAGTCCACTGGAACTGGAAAATCGAGGTGACCCATCAAGGGAGCAGACAGAGGGGTCCCTTCAGCTTCTGTAAGAGCCAACACACACCAATCCTCTGTAACTTTGTCCAAAGGAGAAGGCCCTTGTCCTGACAGAGGAATTAGGGAGATCCCTGTGAGTAAGTGAACTACACGACAGTTCAGGAATAGTGAAGATCCAGGAGAGTCGGGGATCTCATACTCTCTCCGCTTCCCAAACATTTAGGACTTTCTAAATTATAGAGAAGTGAGGCACAGAGGTTCATGGACTAGAGAATAAGATAGTGCTTTTCTATTTTAGGGTTTTACATTACATTAAGGGTCAGGAGTGCTGGGGTCTGGTTCTGCCTCAGCTGCCTTGGGAATGAATACTTCACCCCTCTGGTCCTCTTCTAAAGGATTTAAAATTCCCTAAACTCTTTCATGTTGGGGTTGGACCCAATGGTCTTCAAGGTCCCTTTCAACTGTGGTACTATAATTTGGAGTATCATCATATGGCCTATCCTAGCATCTGAGAAAAACAAGAAAAAAGAAGATAAGAAGCAGATATGCTGTATGTGTGAGCGCAAATGACTTCCTAGATTGGGTTTAAAACTACTCTTTGTTGTTTTGAAACCCCACAAAACCTCTCCCTAGCCCCCTGAGCTCTTGGCTTCTGGTAGCTGTATGTTTTAAACACACATATGTCTTCCAGGGAACAACATAAATGTCAGTGTCACTTAATTGGAGACTTGCCTGGTGTTTGTATTTGAAATGAAAGACTTGGAACTAGTTGGTCTCAAATGTAGATCAGCCAAAGCACGAAATCTTTCTCCCTGCCTTTTTTTTCCCCTCACATATTAACATTTCACATGAGTAATATATGTTCATTATTCAAGAGCACTTATAGAGATACATGATGCAGAACTGGAAGTCTGCCATGACAATCCATTGATAGCCACAATTTTTAAAAATGGTGCATATTCTTTTACTTATGTATTTTTGTATGTGTGTGTATGTGTTTATATATATATATATATATATATATATATATATATATACACACATATATATCTGTGTGTGTGTGTATATATATCATATAAATGTACTAAAAAGATTTTTTAAATGCTTGTGGTAGGCTAAATGATGCCCTCCCCCATCCCCTATCCTAATCTCCAAAACCTGCGGACATCATGTTCTATGGAGAAAAAGGTCTTTGCAGATGTGATTAAGTTAAGGATCTTGAGGTAAAGAGATTATCCTGAATTATCCAGGTAGGACCTAAATACAGTTATATGTATGTTATAAGAGGGAAGCAGAGGGGGATTTATGGAGTTGGAGCAGAGAAAGATCTGGAGATGCTGGCTATGAAGATTGGAGTGATGAGTCCACAAACCAAGGAATGTCAGCAGCTACCAGAAGCTGGAAAAGACAAGGAACAGATTCTCCCCTAGAGCCTCTGGAAATAGCATAGTCCTGCTGACATCTTGGTTTGGCCCAGGAAGCCCATATCAGACTTCTGACCTCCAGAACTATGGGAGAATAAATAAATTTCAGTTGTTTTAAGCCACCCACATTGTGCTAATGTTATCAAGCTGCCATAGAAAACGAATACAATGTTCAAGGCTTAAAATGGAAAGCAGCAGTTTTCCATCTCACCCCTCCCAAGTCCCAAGGTTTGCACCCCCAGCAGAGACAAATATTTTAAATTTTATAGCAGTTTCTTCCAGAAATTTTCCCCATATTTTTAACCAGGAAGCATACATATATTTTATATGTTGTCTGATGTTGATTTTGTATTTTTTAAAGGGAATTAAAACCTTAATACCTCCTAAACACACACATGTACACACATTTCTTTTTTTTAATAATTTTTTTATTGTTATGTTAATCACCATACATTACATCATTAGTTTTTGATGTAGTGTTCCATGATTCATTGTTTGTGCATAACACCCAGTGCTCCACGCAGAATGTGCCCTCTTTAATACCCGGCACCAGGCTAACCCATCCACCCACCCCCTCCCCTCTAGAACCCTCAGTTTGTTTTTCAGAGTCCATCGTCTCTAATGGTTTGTCTCCCCCAATGGTTCGTCTCCCCCTCCGACTTACTCCCCTTCATTCTTCCCCTCTTGCTATCTTCTTCTTTTTTTTCTGAACATATATTGCATTATTTGTTTCAGAAGTACAGATCCGTGATTCATCAGTCTTGTACAATTCAGAGTGCTCACCATAGCACATACCCTCCCCAGTGTCTATCACCCAGCCACCCAATCCTTCCCATCCCCCACCACTCCAGCAACCCTCAGTTTGTTTCCTGAGACTAAGAATTCCTCATATCAGTGAGGTCATATGATACATGTCTTTCTCTGATTGATTTGTTTCACTCAGCATAACACTCTCCAGTTCCATCCACGTCGTTGCAAATGGCAAGATCTCATTCCTTTTGATAGCTGCATAATATTCCATTGTGTATATATACCACATCTTCTTTATCCGTTCATCTGTCGATGGACATCTTGGCTCTTTCCACAGTTTGGCTATTGTGGACATTGCTGCTATAAACATTGGGGTGCACGTACCCCTTCGGATACCTACATTTGTATCTTTGGGGTAAATACCCAGTAGTGCAATTGCGGGATCATATGGTAGCTCTATTTTCAACTGTTTGAGGAACCTCCATACTGTTTTCCAGAGTGGTTGCACCAGCTTGCATTCCCACCAACAGTGTACACACATTTCTTTTCATCATGCTGTAAACTTCCAAAATAATTATAACACAATAATTATTTAGCTTTTGGCTAAATCTATAGTCTATTATTATTATCACATTGATATAAATTGCATTCATAGCGGTTCCATGTGGTGTACTATATTTACATTTTCCTTCTTGAACAACCTTTTGATTTTCCTGGAGTTAATGATTGCCTCAAGTTTTTATTTGCCCACTCTGTATGTATTACCACAACTGCATCTCCAAACTCTCTGACGGGAAAAACAAACAAACAAACAAACAAAAACTCTCTCAATCACATTCTAACACGAGATAATCTATGATTTTTATACCCTGGCCCCTACCTTGGAAACACCTTTCCTAGATTTCCCCATCTTCCTAATCCAATCAGATTTGGTTCCTTTCTACATCTGTAGCTCTGCTGTTATCCTTGAAGTCCTTTTCTTCCTTTAGGGAAGAGTCTTGGCTTCCTGGATCTTCTGTCTCTTTCTTCACTGTGCCTCATCAAAATGAAGAATCAATTCCAGTAGCTTCTGGAGAAAGGGTGCGTTCCATGAAAGTGCCACTGCATATCTTTATCTTGTCTACGTATAGAATCTAGAACAATCATTTTCTCAAAGAATTTTAAAGGCATTACTCCATTGTCTTCTAGCTTCTGATACTGTTGTTGATAATTTTAATGCAAGTCTGAATTCTCTTATTGTGAATGTGATCTTGTTTTTCTCTCTGAAAGTTTTTAGGATTTTTATTTTACCCTCCTTACTTTGAAATTTTATAATGAGTTGATTCATTACACGGAGCATAAAATAAGCCCTTTAAATTTGGAAGGCAATAGCCTTCAATCACGAAAAATTTCTCTTACTAGTTCTTGGATCGCCTTCTCTGGTCCAAATTCCTCATTTTCTGGAAATTTTCTCAGACTGAATTTTCTGGATTAGTTTTCTAAGGTGCTTGTCTGATCCCTACTTTTCCCCATCACTTTGCCTTTTTATTCTACTACCTGGATTTTTTTTCCCCCAAATATTTGGCCATTCTATCCAACTTAGTATTTTGTTTCTCATAATTTTAATTTCCAAGAAATTTTATTTATTATTTTTAAAGATATTTTTAAAGTATCAATATTTTTTCTTATCTCTTTGAGGATATAAATCAGAGGCTTTCCCTCTATAGTTTCCTCCTCTCTGTTTTCTGCATTGTTTCTGTTTTCCTCAGATTCCTTTATTCTGTTTGTCTATTTTCATTTAGAGGCTTTCCTAAAATTTTTCAGTGTCTGGTATGCTTCCACATTTAAAAGTGAAGAAAAGGGGGCACCTGGGTGGCTCAGTGGGTTAAGTGGCTGCCTTCAGCTCAGGTCATGATCCCAGGGTCCTGGGATTGAGCCCCTCATCGGGCTCCCTGCTCGGCAGAGAGCCTGCTTCTCCCTCTCCCTCTGTCTGCCGCTCTGCTTACTTGTGCTCTCTCTCTATCTCTGTTAAATAAATAAATAAATAAATAAATCTTTAAAAAAAAGTGAAGAAAAATTAGCTTTGTATGAATGGGTTGTGCTATCCAGTGGCAGGCTGGATTAGGATACTTCTGCAGGCATCAAGGAATTTTGCTAAGGGGAACCTCAACTGCCCTATCTGTAAGACTCTTCTCCCTTGCAGGTCAGCTTCTCTACCTTGCAATCTTCTGTTATAAGGACTAGAGGTTTTCTATTCCCCAATTCCAAGTTTTCTATGCAACAATCTGCACCTCCCACTCTGTCCAATCTGTGCATGGTATTCTTGAGTTCTGATTTCCTCTGGTACACCATTTCTCCAAAGAGAAAACTCAGTCTCCTGCTGGGTGGGGGAGGAAGGGTCGCATGGTTGCCTAGGGTAGCAAGGGAATCTAGGGAGCCTAAGTGCTTCAACCATTCTTTTACTTTTCAGCCCCAACCATACCTTCACTTTTAAAGATACCTATTCCCTTAATGTCCAGAGTGTTCTAGAAGAGAAATCAGTTGGCTCCTTGATTACCCATTCAAGAATCTTGCAGGCATTTTATTTCGGCTTTCTCTGCTATGCAAAGTTAAATTTTACTTATCCATCTGTTTTCTAGCATTCAAAGTTGTCTTGATGTTTCTGTTTTCTTTTCTCCTTTCCCAGTCTTTGTCTTTACGAAAGCATGCCTCTTTTTTTACACTCATGTTAGTGGGGTCTTGGATTAGAGCAGAAAGAAGTGCCTGAGTTCTATCATCCACATTTTACTACAACCTATCTTCTCCTTTCCTCTTCCAAATCTAAAGCCAAGATTTCTTTGTCTGATTTGGTGGCCCTAAAACTTCTTTCCAATTGCAGGTGGGTGGTTATTTCCTCTATTCCCTATTGGATGTGGAGCAGAGAAAGCCCCATCTGTCATGCTGCACCACTCTTCCCACCATTTTGCACCAAACATCCCTTCCTTTAAACCTCCTTTTAAATATCCTACCTTGGAACAACTTCTGTGGCTGAGGCACCTCACCTGATTGCTCCAGTCCTATAAGCAGAATTTGGACCCCATTCATTTGCTACGTGCTTCCACAAACACATCTTTTAATCTTGACAATAATTCTTATAATATGTGTTATCTTTACCATTCCATAGATAAATAAACCAAAGCTGAGAAAGCTGATAGATGATATATCCAGGCAAGGGCACATAATTAGTAAAGGATAAAGCTGCAATTAAAACCCAAATCAGTTTTACATCAATGTCGTGCTCTTTCTATCACACCCTGGGATCTAATGGATGAGTATCTTTGCCTCTACACCTCATATTTACTACTCTGATGTTTCCTACTTGTGACTGTATCTGAGACTATACACCACCACCATCAGTTGCCTACCCTACTGACCTTTAGTTGTAGCAATCCCCCCACCCAATCAACATCTGTGCATTGGGGGAAAGTCCTTGATGTGCAGAGAGACAGAATAAGTTCAAGCCACTTATTTTGTGCCCTTAGACAAACCACTTAACCTTCTAAATATCTATTTCTTTATCTATGTGATGATGATCTATTTGGGCATTTCTAGTTATATGAGTGCTCAGTACTTGATGGGGCAACCTATTCTACCACTTCCGTATTCAGATCCTCTTCTTTCTTTTTGCATTGACCTTGTTATCTTTGTCCCATTTCCCTAACATCTGTCTCCACATATGCCATGAATTAATTATCTCTGCCTCCAAGCTCCATAGATTGTTAGAACAGAAAGGAGAGGAGCTTTCACCCAACCTCATGGGTCTGCATGCATCCTGAATTCTGACTTTCTAGGCCACTGCATGCCCTTCTCTGGCCCTATTATGCAAATGTCAGCAGCAAGTCATGTGGCAAGAGAAAGATACAACTTCCCAGGCTTTTTCCCCAGGATAAAAGAACCGCTTATCCATTCATCCATCTAGTCACTCACTTATTCAACAAATGGTTAATACACATCACTGTGTGCCAAGGTTTCCATAAGGTCCTGGGCATATAAAGAAGAATAAGACATAAGCCAGTTTCTGCTGCAAGTGTTGACCAGAGAGCAAAGAATAGAGATTTGTAAATCAACCATCACTGTAGAAGTTATAATCGATAAGTGTGTGCCTGGATTTTGCATCAGAGGAGCTTCAATCAGGCCTGCAATTTGATGAGGTCATGGGAGACTTCCCAGAGGAGGTAATGCCTGAGTTTTGAAAAATGAGCCCTGTGAATGCTCATTTGCTTCTACTTTTTTCCTAGGCCTTCTGGTTATTTTACAAGGAATGATTAAATGTAAGGGCTGAAGAGACCTTTAAAGATTATAAAAGCCAATTTCCACTTTTACAAATAGGAAAACTGAGGCAGAAGAAAGTTTATAGCATATCCAACCATATTGGTAAGAATACCTGAGGAAATTCTGCCTATACAGTTCAGGCCAGGTCTCCTGACTCCTACTCAAGAAACCTTTTCCCTTTTCTCCATACCTCCCTCAATGCAACACTGGATAGAGAAGGGAAGTGCCAGGAAGGGGAAGTTTGGGGAAGCTTCTGAGTCTGTCTGAAACAGTCTGTAAAGATACAATCCCTTGCCTCCCTTCAGGAAATTTCCACTGAAGCACACAGCCTCTGACAATGACTCCTCACACTCTTAGTTTCAAGCAGTTGCCTTCTCTGCAGGTGACAGGAATGTGTACATAATGTAGAGGATGGATGTTTTCATGCCTCCGTAGCTTCTCCAAGTCACCATCCCCAGCATGCGACAGAAACAGAACCACGAATCTTCATGGTCTTTTTTCCCAAGCACCTGCTGTGATCTATTCTTTGTATCTGTCTGTTACCTGTCACTGCATAACCAACTACCCCAAGACTCAGGGGCTTAAAGAAACAAACTCACAGTTTGTTACTTCATGGTTTCTGTAGGTGAAGAATCCAGGCACTGCTTAGGGGGTCCTCTGCCTTTGGGCCTCATAGGCTGCAATTCAGGCATCAGCTGAAGCTGCAGTCATCTCAGGGCTCACCTTGAGGGGGGCCTCTAGTTCCAAGTTCACTCATGTGGCCATGGCAGGATTCCACTCCTCCATGGCTGGAAACCTTCCTCAGCTTCTTATCATGGGGGCCTCCCCATAAAGTGGCTCATGACATGGCAACTAGCTTTATCAGACAGAGCAAGTGAGAGCTAGCTAGATGGAATAACGTCTTTTGTGACCTAATTTTGGAATGATACCCTGTCGCACTTGCCCAGCCTACTTAAGAAGGGAAGGCATAGGGGCGCCTGCGTGGCGCAGTCGGTTAAGCTTCCCACTCTAGATTTTGGCTCAGGTCATGATCTCAGAGTCATGGGATCAAGCCCCACATAGGGCTCCATGCTCAGCGGGGAGACTGCTTGAGATTCTTTCTCTCCCTCTGGCCCTCCCGCTCCTGCTCTCTTTCTCTCTCTCTCTTTCACTCTCAAAAAAAAAAAAAAAAAAAAAAAAAAACTTAAAAGAAAAAAAAGAGGAAGGCATTGTACAAGGGTGTGAGCACCAGAGGGCTGGTAACTGGATCATCTGGGAAGGCTGTTGTATTGGTTTCTTAGGGCTTCTGTCATACAAACTGTGTAGCCCTAAAGCAACAGAAATTTATTCGTGCACAGTTCTGGACACCAGAAGTCCAAACTCGAGGTGTTGGCAGGAGCCTGAAGGCTCTAGGGAGGATCCTTCTTTGCCTCTCCCAGCTTCTGGTGGTGTCATTGATCCTTGGCTCCCTGGCTTGCACCTGCATCAGTCCAGGTTCTCTTCAATCACCACACGGTGTGGTGTGGTCCCTGTGCGTCTACTTTTCTTTCTTTCTTTTTTATGGGGGGTGGGGGGAGAGGTTATATTCCAGGCAGGGATAGTACTTATTAAATACAGAATGTCAAAAAGCTTAATACAGATGGAAGAATCTGAAATAATGCAAATGAATATACATAATTTCACATAAATAAAATGAATGATACTAAAAGAAAATTTTATTTTTGCCCTACATGACAGTGAAGAGGCCCAAGTGAAAGTTGCATTGGATGCTTCCAGAACAGTGGAAGGTGTGCTCACACATCTGTGTCCCTGTGTCCAAATTTCCCTCCCCTTATTGGATTTCCCTCTCCCTAACTTGATTACATCTGGAAAGACCCTATTTCCAAATAAGGTCACATTCTCAGGTTCCAGGTAGATATGAATTTTGGGGGGACACTATTTAACATAGTACAGCTGTCTATTAGAGCATCAGATTTTGTTCCTTCTATTCCCCCAGCAATGGCCTCATTTCATACTCCTTTTTCTATCCTCTTATTGTTATTGAACCCAAACTCGGTCCCACTGCACAGACTACCGCTGCTCAAGAATGATGTGGTTATTCACTGCCTGGTGCTGGTGCCTCTTAAGAGTATCAGTCCAGCTTTAGGATCATCCTAACCTGAGGCTGATCCAGGGATTCTTAGTAGCAAAGCAGTTAATACATTTGTCCCCTGTAATCCTCTGGGATCTAGACACTATTTCTGCTGAGAACAAAACTTTGAGGGATTTGGTCACCAAGGTAAAGACATCAAAACACATTGGCCATGTCTTTGTGATCTTAAAGTCAATTATCTCCAAGCCCACGGTACACCCAAACCTGTGACACATTCCCTTCCAAGAATGTGTCACTAAAGCAGTAGGTCTTATTGAGGTCCATGTCTTCTTGGCAAGTGGAAGTGTATAAAAATTTCTGGGTGGATGACATGTTGTCTGAAGGTGATCCTTATATTGACTCCTTTACCCCCACTCCCGACAAGGAAATATTTGGCAATACCTAATCAAATAAAAAATGAACACGTTCACTAAAGCACCAATTCACAACAATTCCACTCCTATGTATATACTTACTATACTCAATTTACCCCAGAGAAACTTACATGTAAACACATAATAAAGCATGTAAAAGATATTCATTGTGGCATTGTGGGTAATGGCAAAAATTTGGAAGCAACACAAATGTCCTTCAGTAAGGGAATGGATAAGCAAATGGCAGCATATTCCTAAAGCGGAATATTATACAGCAATTAAACCAACTAGATCTATATGAATGTATAAAAATAGATCTTGAAAACAATATCAAGTGAAAAAAAGGCAAATTGTAAAACATTACATACTGAATGGTGGCACTTATGTTAAGTAAAAACACACCAAACAATACTACATTATGTTTATGGGTATATATATGTGCAATAAAAGTTTAAATACCATGAACAGGAAGGAAATTAACCAAAATCATGGATCTTGATGCCTTGAGGCATGGAGGGCAGATGATGGGAGGAACAAGGAGAATTTTAACTTGATCTGTACTCTCCTATTTCTTTTATGCATATATTTTTAGAAACCTAAAGCAAAACAACCAAATGTTGTTGCTTCACTGGTATTTATTATTACTATTAGTGATTTTTTTTTCTGACTTTTTACTTTTTTTAAATAAATAAATGAAGAATAAAGATAAGGCCGTGGTTTGCAAAGACTAAATTTCCATGGGAATGTGGTCCCTTGGAATTGTGTGGGGCACAACACACATAGCCATGGGCAGGACTGTGATGTCCTGACCATTTGGACCAGTGCAAATAGCATGAACAGAGCTGGGTGGAGGAACTTCAGGCCCTGGTTACAACTAAGCTATGGAATCGTCCAAATTTTCGCAGATAGGGCTCTCACCAAATTTCTGCGGGGGCATTATGACTGCAGACAATCCTTAGAACTGGAGCAAGAAGGAAGCAATGATTTCGACCTGCTATCTTTTTCATTCTGCTCTACATGAAGCCTGTCCCAAATGGAGTCACTGTTCCTGGATTTCTGTGGGATGCCACTGTGTCCTTTCAAGGGCATCTCTTCCATCTCTCACAGGAACCAGTTCCCATGTATATCACTTTCTTGCCACTGAAACAGCCATGTCCAAGACAAGAGCATGTCCCTATGCTTGAGTGTCACAAGAAGAACCAAACCAAGGTGTTAAAATGACAGAGACGTCACCCAGACACAGAAACAAAGTGGCTGGAAGGGTTTAGAACTCAACGTGTCCTGAACAGAACTCAACTTGTCTCCAGCCCCTGGTCCTCCACTCCATTTCTCTACCACCTTTAACAGGACCACCATCTGTAGAATCATGATTAACACCCCCTTCTCCATCAACACATAAAATCAGTCAGCTGATCATTAAGTGCGGCCCAGTCTTCCTTCTGAACACCCGTTAAAGCCATTCGTTTGTCTCCATTCCTTTTGCCACTGTCCCAATACAGGACCGAATCATTTACTTAGACTCTAGTAACAGCCTTCTAACTCATGCTTCCTGACACTCTCTTGCTTTCAATCTACTATCTACTTAGTGACCAGAGTGATGGTTCACAAACAAATCTGTTCATGTCCTTCCACTCCTTAAAACCTTCTGTGGCTTCTCTTTAAGATAAAGACTCAAATCTTTACTGGCTTATGACACCTCCCACAATAGCCTGACCAACTCCCTACCTCTATCCCTGTGTTCTAGCCACACCACAGTCGGTATGCTCCTTGTGAGGGGCCTATGATACAGAGAACATCTCCTTAGGCCACCTGGTCCCTCTCTATGACGTCAGGCACTGAAAACTGCGTTCTCACCATTCCCAAACTCATGCTTTAGTAATTCTTCTCTGAACCTGGAAAGAATTTATCACCCTCAATGCTCTATTTTCAAGGTCCAGCTCAAATGCCACCTTCTGAAGATTTCTTTGGTGGTTATATCTCCTCCCCGCAACATGCACACTTAGAATTATTCTCTATCTTCCATGTCCAAATGTCATTTCATGGATTCTTCCTCTTCAGGCCATCTGTCTGTCCTTCCTCCTGGGACTGAAGGCAGGAACAAATGTCTTGCTCTGAATCAGTAGCCTAACAAGGGGCTTTAACATAGTAGGTGCTCAATAAAGATGCATTGAACTGAACTAAATAGCATCACTGGACATCACCTGAATAGTTCTAGGGCGTGAAGGAACAAACATGTATTAAAGATGCCGGGCATTCCAACTTTTCTAAAGAAGCTCTGTGGCTCATCTTTAAATTCCTCTAAACTTAAAAATCTCTGCCAGCCATTTCCCGTGAATCATTTGGACAGATGCACTAATAACGATGATTTAAGGGGAGACTTTGATGTCAGTGCCTCATTCACACTTCAAAAAATGTGTATTCAGAGGCACACAAAAAGGGTGTAATTACCATTTCAGGAAAATATGTTAATTTGATGCAATACATTACTGCTCTGACAGCTCTCAGCTCTTGCACCAAATGGTTGTAAAATGGATATTAACGGGAAAAAAATACACTTTTCTTCCCGCTCAAAATATAGGTAGGGAGCAAAGGCAAAAAGAGTGGGAGCCTGCTGTTCAGCAGGGCAAGGCTGGGATGGGGAAAGCTTTTAGCACGCCGTGGCTGACAAGTGTGCAGTTGCTGATAACGTTTCTGGCACCGAGGGGCCTCTCTGGGATGCCTCCCACTCACCAAGAGTATTAACAGTCCTAATAAAGGTGGGAGCAATATGGAAACAGCATGTGATGTTGGCTCTCTACTCCAGGAAGGCTCAGCTGCCCTGTTGAGGCTGGCACTGGGGTGCCCTGTCCAGATTCCTAGGGCCTCCAAGGCTGCCTGCTCCTTCCCATCCAGAGGCCTCTTTATGGGGCTTGTGAGATGCTGCGTCCAACCCCAGATGCGAAGAGTTGCTCCCTGTCCACAGCTCAGAAGACCCCATTGACGGTCCTCTCTGAGCCGAGAGCCTATGAGATCTCCCCAACTGTCCCAGCTGCTTCGTCCCTAGAATGCAGGTAGCTCCTCCTTCCTCGCAGGGATGTTGCGAGAATTGAATGGGGAAATGGATACAACACTCAGCTCGGTGAAAATGCTTAATACACATAGTTAGGGTTATTATTACATTATCATCTTATTATCCTTGGGGGTAAGCTGATTAAAAATAGTAATCAAAGGCACTGATAAAGTGACCCTGGTCTCAGGAAACCACCCAGAGACTTAGTGAAGCTCTCAGTTTCTACCATCTCAGGAGGGGCTTCTATTTATGGAAAGAGCATTTTGCGTACACACATCTCTGGGTTCCTAGGCCCAGAGTGGAAGGGACCCTGGGGACTCAGGAGATGGGATGACTCTCCCTCACCTGCCAGGTGTCTAGGTGATCAGGAAGTGTGAGAAGATGCTTTTGGAGGACCTGACTCCTCTCCACTGCCTATTCTGTCCCGGCTGCTACAGCAGAATACCATAGACTGCAGCTGGTGAACAACAGAAATGTACTTCACACAGTTGTGGAGCCTGGGAAATCCAAAATCAAGGGGCCAGCAGATTGCGTGTCTGGTCAGAACCTACTGCCTGGCTCATAGATGGTCTTCTCACTGTGTCCTCACATTATGGAAGGGGCAAGGGAGCTCTCTGGGGTCTCTTTTATTAGGTCACCAAGAATGACTTAATCACCACCCAAAGGCCCACCTCCTGCTCATCACACTGGGGATTAGGTTTCAACATATGAATTTTGGGGAGACATGGTCTACACAGCACCCACCTCAACAAATTCAGGATGGGTACAAAATCCTATTCTACTCCCCACGTGGTGCAGATATGGGGGGGTACACAGAATGACTTCGATTAAATGAGCTGGAAGTGAGGGCACCTCGGTGGCTCAGTTGGTTGGGCGACTGCTTTCGGCTCAGGTCATGATCCTGGAGTCTCAGGATTGAGTCCTGCTGCTTCTCCCTCTGACCCTTCCCCCTCTCATGCGCTCTCTCTCTCTCTCTCAAATAAATAAATAAAATCTTTTTTAAAAAATGAACTAGAAGTGAGCTAGCTAGCTCCCACCTTCCCTATATGCCCCTGCTGGCAGCCCTGGGGGTGGGCTGAGTCCACCATTGAGACCTCACTGAAAATGATGGGAGGGATACTATACGTGCAGTGTTGCCGGGCTAGAAATCAGACCCTCACGTAGTCAGGGTCACAGACTCGCCTTTAGTTTACAACTGAAGTATTTGGGACAACGTACTACCTTCTCCAGGAAGTGGGTGTGCAGGAGAGCAAGTGGGGAGCACAAGGGAGACTCTGGTGAGCCAGACCCAGGAGGCTTAGGGGGGGATCTGATTAAGCTGTGCTCTGCAGAGAGTTCTGGGTGACCGATTCCACTGCCCTGAACCCCCACCCAGCATGGGGTTACTGCTAGTGCACATCAGAAGACAGGGCCCCTTCTCAAGATGCTTACTTTGCATCTGTCAGGAACTTGTCATAATATGCTGATTTTCCTAGAATAAGAAGTTTTACTTCCATTTGTTAGAAAACTAAGTTAAACTGTTGTAATAGACAAGTCTAAGATGGCAGCTATGGGAGGAGTGCCAACTCAGGCATAGTGTCCATGTACAACACACGGACCACGGTGGGATGTGAAGACTTCAGTCAAGGTTGGAAGCTGGATTTCATTTAAGGTTGTATGAGGGTGCCGAGTCTTGCCTTGACTTGGGATTTGCTCTCCAAATAAGCTCGGGGCTGGGGTGGGGTTGGGCAGCTTCTGGCCCTTTGTCCTTCCCAGATCAAACTCCAAACTCACCTCCTAAGAAGCTGGGCTGCAGACTCAAGAGGAATGTCCATCATCCAGTTAGGCCAAGGAAGATTTCTAGAAATAGAATACTTGTCCGGCCCAGGTTGTGTTTTTGTTTAAAGAATCTAAATAAGTAAGTGGGGTCTCTAGGAGCAGAAGAATTAAGAAGACAGCAGGCTTTGATGCCAATAAACATGGTTATAAAATGAGAATCGATTTCTACGTTTCTCTTCAGTTTCCAAAATGCTTTAGTAGTCACCATATCATTTTATCCACAGAATACTTCTCTATAAAGGCACAGTAGGCATGAGCCTCATTTTGTAAATGAAGAAATCACAATGCAAAGTTTTGTATGACTTACCCAGTGCCATGCATTTACTCGGGGATTCATGAACATACAGCTTGATTTACTATATAAAGTGTTTATTCTTAGTAACTTGAGGAATGGGGCATACTGTGAGTACTCAAGAGTAGCCTACTGAATGAAAAAGTGAAGAAACATGAATGAATGGACAGAAATTATTAGGTTATAGCTTTGATGAAGTGACGCAAGGGGCCAGGTTCACCTGGTTTGGTATAGCTTGGGGTCACTGAGCTTTAGTAAGAAGCCAACAGAGACAAACAATGAAACAATACCTGTGATTCCAGCTATAACCCGCATGGAGAGGTACAAGATTGTAGAGTAATGCACATTGGGACCATGTCTGTAACTTGGCATGCTGTAGGGAGAACATGTGTTTTATTCAGTCAAAGTCTGGCCAGCTATTTGCAAGACATTGGACTATATTTTATATCTCTGGGTCTTCGTTGGCCCAATTGTTAAATGAGGCAAGTACTATCTAATTTAGTAATCATGACAAACACTAGGCATATTGTCCTGGAATAAAATGAAAGCATAGCAAATATTCATTGCTATTCCACTTCTCCTTAAAACGTGGTTATAGGCATTCTTCTGCCCAGCCATTTCTGAACAGAAGACAATGTTGGTCCCATGCAACACTGTGAGAGAAGATTAACAAATTGGCTGCCCAACATCTGCTTACAAGGACCCATCTCTTCATCTTATTTCCTGAATTCATTCCTTCATTCACTCACTTGAGCATCTGAGCATCCATTCATGCTCTCATTCATTGCAGTGGACATCATTGGTGCTCGCTAAGATTTTCAATTTCTCCTCTTTCTACAGGCACACACCCCTCGAAGTTAGATCTGGCCATGTGCCTGGCTTTGGACATTGAAATGTGAGCATAAGTGATATGTGTGTCTTCTGGGTGAAATAATTCACGGTCAGTGCTCTATTCTCCACATTCTCATCCCTCGCCACAGCAAACCTCTGAGTCAGGGTTTGAGAAGGTGGCATTGCAAAATGGTGGTGTCTTTATCAACCTGGGCATTCGAATAACTATAATAAACAGAATTCCCCCTCTAACCCACATTAGACATAGAGCATGGGTGAAAAATAAACCTTTGGATGTTTTAAATACTGCAATTTGGGGGTTATTTGTTACTACACCATACTCGTACTTATTCTTACTAATCTCAGTGTTTCATTTAACAACTTTCTTTAAAGTATCTAACGAGTGCTGGGCGCTCTCTAGGTGCTGGAGGCTCAAAAGGAACAAAACAGACCCAGCTCCTGCTGTCACAGAGTTAGAGTCAAGTGGGGAGAGGCAAACAAATTAATAAACAAACATACACATAAGGTTGTAAATGCTATGAGGAACAATAAGACAGGGTAAGAGGCCTGGGGAAAGCTATTCCGGATGCAGTGGTTAGAGAAAGCTCTCGAAGAAGACACCATTTGAGCAGAGACCCAGACACAGCAAGGGGGTGAACAATCCAGACACCTGGAGGTGGGAGGGGGGACACCTTGGAGGGAGGGGGGAGTGGACACTAAGGCACAGAGGTAAGATCCTGCCTGGCATGGGGCAGGAGTAGCCGGAAGTCCACAGGAAAGGACAGAGGAAGTGTGAAAGGGCCAGAGAAAGTAAATGAGAGGTCAAGACTTGAGGTCACAACAGAAGACACAATCGAGAGGGTAAAATAGCAAAACCAAGGCCAGGAAAGAAACATTGATGATGCGTATCTAATACAGGACTCATGTCCACGTTACAAAAATAAATCATATAAATCAGTAAGAAAAAGACAAACAACCAAATTGTTAAAAATGGGCAAAAGATTTGAACAGGTAAGTTACAAAAGAAGATACCCAAATTGCCAATAAGCCAATGGAAAGGTGTTCAACCTTAGAACTCCGCAGGGAAGTGAAATTTTGAAGCAAAATGAGATCCTACTATATACTCCAAGAATAGCTAAAAAGATGGAAAAAATCCAAGTATTTGCAAAAATAAGAAGCCAATGAACTTCTCATCCTTCGCTGGTAGGAGTGTAAGACCATGTTAGAAAAACTGGTTAGCAATTGTAATAAAGGTAAGCCTATGTCTAGGGGGGAAAGGAAGAGAAGAGATGCATACAGACCAAAACTGAATGTAACACAAATGTCCATTAGCAGTAAAATACATAAATAGGTTGTGGTATAGTCAGACAATGGAATACCTTACAACAACATAAAAGAACAGAGTATTGACACAAGAACATGGCCAAATCTCAAAAATTATATTGAATGAAAGAATCCAGACACAAAAAGGTCCATACCCCACAATTCCATGTAAGTTAAGTTTAAAAACAGGCATAATGAATCCACAATGATAAAAGTCAGACTAGTGGTCACCCCGGGTAGAAGGTGGGTATTAACCAGAAAAAGATATAAGGGAACTTTCCAGGTGATGGAAATACTCCGTAGTTACCTGGATGTTCACATCAGTAAAACTCTTTTGAGCTGTATACACATTTAAGATCTGTGCATTAAAAAAAAAAAAAAAAGTGCCTTTTACTGGATGTCAAATGTACTTCAGTTGAAACAAGCCATAAAAAGAGTGAAAAGGAGGTTTGCCCAGTAGTGGTGAGTGAGATCACATACACTTGAAGGCCAGGGTAAGGATTTTGGATTTCTTTCTAAAAAAGATGGGAGGGGGCGGAGCAAGATAGCAGAGGAGTAGGAGACCTGGATTTCGTCTGGTCTCAGGAATTCAGCTGAATAGGGATCAAACCATTCTGAACACCTACGAACTCAACAGGAGATCGAAGATGAGAAGAGTAACAACACTCTGAACAGAAAAGCAACCACTTTCTGGAAGGTAGGATGTGCGGAGAAGTGAATCCGAGGCGATATTCGGGAGGATACACGGCGGGGGAGGGGGCCTCCGTCGGCCGCTTCTGGCAAGTGATAGAGCCGCGGAGCAAAAAATCGGAAATTTTCGAAGTCAGCTCCGCTGAGGGACGTTGCGCCAGTGGCTAAGTGGGGGGTGGAAACCTCGCGGGACAGTGTGGTCTCAGGCCCCTCGGGGTCACAGAAAGACCGGGGGTGCCTGAGTGCGGCAGAGCTCCCAGGTATCGGAGCGGGGAAGCCGGCTGCAGAGACGGAGCTGAAGCGCGGGCTCTCACCTCGGGGTTGCCATAAACTGTGATCCACGGCCCAGTCGGGCCACTGCTCCTCCAGGAGGGACCCAACAAGCGGCAGAGCTGGGGAGACTCCCTTCCTCCCCCAGGAGGAGCGGCGCGGGAGCGCACCGCAGGGATCTGCTGGGTTTGGAGCCTCCACAACGGGGTCGGGTGCCAGACATAGAAACGCTTGGTCACAGGCGGGATGAGCACGGAGTGCGACTGGAGACCGGGGAGACAGGAGTGATTGCTTTTCTCTGGGGGCGCACTGAGGCGGGGGCCCCGAGTTCTCAGCTCCTCCGGGCAGAGATTGGGAGGCCACCATTTTCACCCTGGTCCTCCAAAGCTGTACCAGACCTTGCAGGGAACAATAGCTCCTGAGAGCAAACCCGAGCAGCTTCCTTAGCCCGGACCGACAAGGGAGGAGCAATTCCGCCTCCGGCAAAGACATTTGGGAACCACGGCAATAGGCCCCTCCTCAAGAAGATCAGTACGAACAGCCAGCAAGCCAAGACCAAGTTTACCGATCAAGGAGAACGGGAGAACTCCAGCGCTAGGGGAATACTGCAAATAGAATTCAAGGCTTTTTTTACCATGATTCATTAGTTTTTCAAAGTTAATTTTTTAACTGTTTTTTTTTGAATTTTTCTTTTTCCCTTTTTCAACCAACATCTTATCAATCCCTTTTTTAAAAAAACATTTTTTATTTTTCATTTTTAGAGTCATATTTTATCCCTTCATAGTAGTTACCCTTATTTTTGGCATATATATATGTTGTTCTCTCTTTAAAATTTTGAGATACAGTTTCTTCTAACAGATCAAAATATACCCTAAATCACTAGTGTATGGCATTGTTCTAGTCTCTTGCCTAATCACATTCTCTCCCTTTTTTTTCTTTTTTCCTTTTATTTAATCTTCTACTTTCTTTTTAAAAACAACTTCTAATCTTATCAATTCCTTTTATAAAACCTTTTATAATTTTCATCTTTACACTCATCTGCCACCCCTTCATTGTATCAACCCTTATTTTGTACATATATAAGTCTTTCTTCCTTTAAAATTTTAGCAGGCACTTTCTACTAACGGACCAAAATACTACCAAAATCTAGCGTGTGGCACTGATCTATGCACTAGCCTGATCATATTTGATCATAATCTGTTTTTGTTTTGTTTTGTTTTGTTCTGTTTTTGTTTGTTTTTAACTTTTTCTTTTTCCTTTTTTTTTTTCTATTTCTTCTTTCTTTCCCTTTCTTGTCCCCTGGTTTCAGGTCTTTTCTGATTTGTATAGAGTATATTTGCTGGAGATGTTGTTAACCTGTTAGCATTCTGTTCTCTCCTTCATCTATTCTCCTCTGGACAAAATGACAAGACGAAAAAAATCACCTCAGCAAAAGAACAAGAGGTAGTACCGTCTGCCAGGGACCTACTCAATACAGACATTAGTACGATGTCGGACCTAGAGATCAGAATCATGACTTTAAAGATAATAGCTCGGCTTGAAAAAAGCATGGAAGTTATTAGAGAAACCCTTTCTGGAGAAATAAAAGAACTAAAATCTAACCAAGTGGAAATCAAAAAGGCTATTAATGAGGTGCAATCAAAAATGGGGGCACTAACTGCTAGGATAAATGAGGCAGAAGAGAGAATCAGCGATATAGAAGACCGAATGGTGGAAAATAGAGAGGCTGAGAAAAAGAGAGAGAAACAACTACTGGATCACGAGGGCAAAATTCGAGATATAAGCGATACGATAAGACAAAACAACATTAGAATAATTGGGATCCCAGAAGAAGAAGACAGAGAGAGAGGGGCAGAAGGTATATTGGAGCAAATAATAGCAGAGAACTTCCCTGATGTGGGGAAGGAAACAGGTATCAAAATCCAGGAGGCACAGAGAACTCCTCTCAAAATCAATAAAAATAGGTCAACACCCCGACATCTAATAGTAAAACTGACGAGTCTCAGAGACAAAGAGAAAATCCTGAAAGCAGCTCGGGAGAAGAGATGTGTAACCTACAATGGTAGAAACATTAGATTGGGAACAGACCTATCCACAGAGACCTGGCAGGCCAGAAAGGACTGGCATGATATCTTCAGAGCACTAAATGAGAAAAATATGCAGCCAAGAATACTATATCCAGCTAGGCTGTCATTGAAAATAGAAGGAGAGATAAAAAGCTTCCAGGACAAACAAAAACTAAAGGAATTTGCAAACACAAAACCAGCCCTCCAAGAAATATTGAAAGAGGTCCTCTAAGCAAAAAGAGAGCCTAAAAGCAGAATAGATCAGAAAGGAACACAGACAATATACAGTCACAGTCACCTTACAGGCAATACAATGGCACTAAATTCCTATCTTTCAATTGTTACCCTGAATGTAAATGGGCTAAATGCCCCAATCAAAAGACACAGGCTATCAGATTGGATTAAAAAAAAAGACCCATCAATATACTGTTTGTAAGAGACTCATTTTAGACCCAAAGACACCCCCCCACTGAAAGTGAGGGGGTGGAAAACAATTTACCATGCTAATGGACACCAAGAGAAAGCTGGGGTGGCAATCCTTATATCAGACAAATTAGATTTTAAAACAAAGACTGTAATAAGAGATGAAGAAGGACACTATATCCTACTTAAAGGGGCTATCCAACAAGAAGATCTAACAATTGTAAATATCTATGCCCCTAATGTGGGAGCAGCCAATTATATAAGGTAATTAATAACAAAAGCAAAGAAACACATTGACAACAATACAATAATAGTGGGGGACTTTAACACTCCCCTAACTGAAATGGACAGATCATCTAAGCAAAAGATCAACAAGGAAATAAAGACTTTAAATGACACACTGGACCAAATGGCTTTACAGACATATTCAGAACATTCCATCCCAAAGCAACGGAATTCTTCTCTAGTGTCCATGGAACATTCTCCAGAATTGATCACATCCTAGGTCACAAATCAGGTCTCAACTGGTACCAAAAGATTGGGATTATTCCCTGCATATTTTCAGACCACAATGCTTTGAAACTAGAACTCAATCCCAAGAGGAAAGTCGGAAAGAACTCAAATACATGGAGGCTAAAGAGCATCCTACTGAAGAATGAATGGGTCAACCAGGAAATTAAAGAAGAATTTAAAAAATTCATGGAAACCAACGAAAATGAAAACTACACTGTTCAAAATCTTTGGGATGCAGCAAAGGCAGTCCTGAGAGGAAAATATATAGCAATACAAGCCTTTTTCAAGAAACAAGAAAGGTCTCAAATACACAACCTAACCCTACACCTAAGGAGCTGGAGAAAGAACAGCAAATAAAGCCTAAAGCCAGCAGGAGAAGAGAAATCATAAAGATCAGAGCACAAATCAATGAAATAGAAACCAAAAGAACAGTAGAACAGATCAACGAAACTAGGAGCTGGTTCTTTAAAAGAATTAACAAGATTGATAAACCCTTGGCCAGACTTATCAAAAAGAAAAGAGAAATGACCCAAATCAACAAAATCATGAATGAAAGAGGAGAGATCACAACCTACACCAAAGAAATACAAACAATTATAAGAACATATTATGAGCAACTCTATGCCAGCAAATTAGATAACCTGGACGAAATCGATGCATTCCTAGAGATGTATCAACTACCAAAATTGAACCAAGAAGAAAGAGAAAACCTGACCAGACCTATAACCACTAAGGAAATTGAAGCAGTCATCAAAAATCTCCCAAGAAACAAAAGCCCAGGGCCAGATGGCTTCCCAGGGGAATTCTATCAGACATTTAAAGAAGAATTAATACCTATTCTCCTGAAACTGTTCCAAAAAATAGAAATGGAAGGAAAACTTCCAAACTCATTTTCTGAGGACACCATTACCTTGATCCCGAAACCAGACAAAGACCCTACCAAAAAGGAGAATTACAGACCAATATCCTTGATGAACATGGATGCAAAAATTCTTACCACAATACTAGCCAATAAGATCCAACAGTACATTAATAGGATTATTCACCATGACCAAGTGGGATTTATCCCTGGGCTGCAAGGTTGGTTCAACATCCGCAAATCAATCAACATGATACAATACATTAACAAAAGAAAGAACAAGAATCATAGGATCCTCTCAATAGATGCAGAAAAAGCATTTGACAAAGTCCAGCATCCTTTCTTGATCAAAACTCTTCAGAGTATAGGGATAGAGGGTACATACCTCCATATCATAAAAGCCATCTGTGAAAAACCTACAGCGAATATCATTCTCAATGGGGAAAAGCTGAGAGCTTTCCCCCTAAGGTCAGGAATGCGGCAGGGATGTCCACTCTCACCACTGCTATTCAACATAGTATTAGAAGTCCTAGCCACAGCAATCAGACAACAAAAAGAAATCGAAGGCATCCAAATCGGCAAGGAGGAAGTCAAACTCTCACTCTTTGCAGATGATATGATACCGTATGTGGAAAACCCAAAAGACTCCACCCCAAAACTGCTAGAACTCATACAGGAATTCAGTAAAGTAGCAGGATATAAAATCAATGCACAGAAATCAGTGGCTTTCCTATACACCAACAACAGGACAGAAGAGAGACAAATCAAGGAGTCGATCCCATTTACAATTGCACCCAAAACCATAAGATACCTAGGAATAAATTTAACCAAAGAGGCAAAGGATCTGTACTCAGAAAACTATAAAATACTCATGAAAGAAATTGAAGAAGACACAAAGAAATGGAAAAACGTTCCATGCTCATGGATTGGAAGAACCAACATTGTGAAGATGTCAATGCTACCTAGAGCAATCTACACATTCAATGCAATCCCCATCAAAATACCATCCACTTTTTTCAAAGAAATGGCACAAAGAATCCTAAAATTTGTATGGAACCAGAAGAGACCCCGAATAGCCAGAGGAATGTTGAAAAAGAAAAGCAAAGCTGGCGGCATCACAATTCCGGACTTCCAGCTCTATTACAAAGCTGTCATCATCAAGACGGTATGGTACTGGCACAAAAACAGACACATAGATCAATGGAACAGAATCGAGAGCCCAGAAATGGACCCTCAACTCTACGGTCAACTCATCTTTGACAAAGCAGGAAAGAATGTCCAATGGCAAGAAGACAGTCTCTTCAACAAATGGTGTTGGGAAAATTGGACAGCCACATGCAGAAGAATGAAACTGGACCATTTCCTTACACCACACACAAAAATAGACTCCAAATGGTTGAAAGACCTAAATGTGAGACAGGAGTCCATCAAAATCCTAAAGGAGAACACAGGCAGCCACCTCTTCGACCCCAGCCGCAGCAACTTCTTCCTAGAAACATCGCCAAAAGCAAGGGAAGCCAGGGCAAAAATGAACTATTGGGATTTCATCAAGATAAAAAGCTTCTGCACAGCCAAAGAAACAGTCCACAAAACCAAAAGACAACTGACAGAATGGGAGAAAGTATTTGCAAACAACATATCCGATAAAGGGCTAGTATCAAAATGTATAAAGAACTTATCAAACTCAACACCCAAAGAACAAATAATCCAATCAAGAAATGGACAGAAGACATGAACAGACATTTTTCCAAAGAAGACATCCAAATGGCCAACAGACACATGAAAAAGTGCTCCACATCGCTCGGCATCAGGGAAATCCAAATCAAAACCTCCATGAGATACCACCTCACACCAGTCAGAATGGCTAAAATTAACAAGTCAGGAAACGACAGATGTTGGCGAGGATGTGGAGAAAGGGACACCCTCCTACACTGTTGGTGGGAATGCAAGCTGGTGCAGCCACTCTGGAAAGCAGTATGGAGGTTCCTCAAACAGTTGAAAATAGAGCTACCATATGATCCAGCAACTGCACTACCTGGTATTTACCCCAAAGATACAAATGTAGGGATCCGAAGGGGTACATGCACCCCAATGTTTATAGCAGCAATGTCCACAATAGTCAAACTGTGGAAAGTGCCAAGAATTCCATTGACAGATGAATGGATAAAGAAGAGGTGGTATATATACACAATGGAATATTAGGCAGCCCTGAAAAGGAATGAGATCTTGCCATTCGCAACGACGTGGATGGAACTGGAGGGTGTTATACTGAGTGAAATAAGTCAATCAGAGAAAGACATGTATCATATGACCTCACTGATATGAGGAATTCTTAATGTCAGGAAACAAACTGAGGGTTGCTGGAGTGGTGGGGGGTCGAAGGGATAGCGTGGCTGGGTGATAGACATTGGGGAGGGTATGTGCTACGGTGAGCGCTGTGAATTGTACAAGACTGATGAATCACAGATCTGTGCTTCTGAAAGAAATAATGCAATATATGTTAAGAAAAAAAAAGGAAGAAGAAGATAGCAGGAGGGGAAGAATGAAGGGGAGTAAGTCAGAGGGGGAGATGAACCATGAGAGACGATGGACTCTGAAAAACAAACTGAGGGTTCTAGAGGGGAGGGGGATGGGGGGATGGGTTAGCCTGGTGCTGGGTATTAAAGAGGGCACATTCTGCGTGGAGCACTGGGTGTTATGCACAAACAATGAATCATGGAACACAACATCAAAAACTAATGATGTAACGTATGGTGATTAACATAACAATAAAAAAGTATAAAAATAAAATAAAATAAAATATAAAGGTGGGAAGCCGTTGGAAAGTTCTGAGCAGTTCAGAGATGTTGTCAGACTTATGTCTGGAAGTCTTTGAAGACAGACGCTGGTGGGTCCGAGTGGGCGAGGCCACGGGGGTGAGCGGAAAACCTCCAAGAGCAGAAGGTGGGGTAGACCCTGGGCAGTGGGAGCAATGGCCAGATCTGGGCAAACGTCGGAGGCGGAGAGGCTGATGGGCCCCATGCGGAATCGAAGAGAAATACGGGAACCGACACTGGCTCTGGCCCGTGCACCCGGCGGAATCCGCCGCCCATTATTGGGATGAGAAGGACCAGAGAAGCTGCAGTTTGGGAAGTGAGTGGTCAAGAATTTGACTTTGAACATGATAAGTTTGAAATGCCTGTTAGACACCCAATAACGTGTAGAAGAGGTAGCTGACTGAGTTTGGATTAATAAGTAGACAATTATCAATACTCCCCCCAACACACACTCCCATTGCCTTAAATAAAGCGCACCCTCCTTCCCCTTTGTCGTCTTCTTACAAAAGGAAAACGCGAATCTTAGAGTCGCCTTGAATCGGTCTCAGCCATAATCACCTTCACTAGCATTTCTCGGACTGAACGTGCCGGCGGCTGGGTCCGGGGAATGCTGCCGAGCTCTGAAAGGCAAGCGGGCACCCGGCACTTGTCACAACACCCTTTCTGGATCTTTGCTCTGTCCCGGTGTCAACAGAATGGCAGAACATGGGGCCACCCTGCTGCTTGCCCTATGCTTTCAGTGGAGGTTGATAACAGCTCTGCTCCCCACACCCTCGCGCATGTGTTGAATAAACACGTCATTACTGAGCCAGGGACTATATGTGGAGGAGAGGGAAAATGTCACTTTGGTAAAAGCCTCAATTAAAAGGAAGAAAAGCCATAGTGACAACATTAAATATTCAGGTTTCAGGCCCATCAGGGAAGTTTTCTGCAGGGCATGGTCTTAGGCAGAGCTGTGGATGCTAGCGGGAAGGAGGAGGGGCTGCTCGGAGAGGTGGGGAAAACTCAAGGCATTAGAATCAGACAGGCTTGATTTTCAGTCCCAGCTCTTGCCACTTGCTAGCCGTGTGGTCCTCAGGGGTAAATCCACTTCTCGAAGCTTCCGTTTCTACATGTTGAAATAGACTCGGGAATAGGGGAGGATCATTGTCAAGATCAGATAATATCCGGGTGGAGCCTTCCATGATTCACAGCTACAGTAAACAGGATACCTGCATTTTTTTCCTTTCTCCCACCCCGTCCTTCAGTGCTGCTAGGTAACATAGGATTCCTCAGCGTATGGATGCGATTGCATCACATCAATATGAAGAAAGCACTTTTTGGTTTGTTTTGACTATTAGTTCCTTAACGCGGGACCCTAGAGACATCACCCCACTCCAAGACACACAGCTGTAGTACAGGCTTTTGCTCTGTGCCTGTGGTGACGCCCAGCAGCCACATGAGGGCAGCACCTCACCAGTGTGACAGACCCTGGGTCTGGGAAGGGAGCCTGTTCCTTTCCAGGCCAAGGGGCCATCCCCTGGAGCCCCCAAACCGGGTTCCCGCGCCATGCACTGAACCACACCTCATAGCTGGCGTAACCCCCTTCCACACTGAATGTAGCCCTAAAGCTCTGTGACACGCGTAACTGATAGAAGAAGGCGCTGGCTGTGTCCCTTCTGGGCTTTCCATTTTGCATTCTGTGCTCTTAATGACCCTGCACCTCCACGGATGAGATCAGCCAACCTTTCTGGAGAGACCACCTGAAAAGGCCCTGAAATGACAGAGAGAGGCAGACCCAGCTGTGCTAGCCTCCCGACTTAGCCTTTAGATGTCTCCGGCCACAGTTGCCATCTAACCACACTGCCAGGGAGACCCAAGTGAGGCCAGCATTAGGAGCGGCCGGTGTGCCCAGCCCCTTCACAGGACTGTGGGAGAGAAGGACATGCTGGTGTCTTAAGCCACTGGGTTGGTCGGGGTGGAGTGACCATCACGTGGAGTGTCCGGCTGCTTTGGACAAACAAGCAGCTTAGTCTCATCTTGCCTCTTGAGTTGGCCAGAGCCTCTGCTGTCCATGAGGGAAGGGGGAGAAAGCCCCTCCTTCCTTTGGCACCCGAACAAAACAGCCTCCTGGCCTCGGCCTGCATCCCCTCCCTCACGTGGAGTGTGGCAAGAACTTCACAGCGCTGGGCCTCGGTGCAGGAACATGGGCAGGTTCCACCCTTCCCTTCGCATTCCTGCTTTCCTTCAAGATCCCATCTAAAAGATGTTGCTTGAAAAACTCTCAATTTAACGCCCGCAGTCTGGACCACCTGCTCCTGAGGGGTCCCCAGGCTAACCTCAAGCCAGGACTCCCCACTTTGTAATGATTAAATGAGAGACATCCAAGTGTGAAGTCATTTGTGGGTTGTTAAAATTATTTGGAAAGACGGGCCTCCTTCTGATTTAATTATAGATGACCAACAACCTGGGGGCAGGAAGGAGGCTAGGGCGCCCCCCTCCTCGCCCCTCACTGTGGCTCTGTGGTCACCTTCAAACGCACCAATAATTTCTGGTAGAATAAGTAAATAATTCATCCTGCTTGCCTGCCTGCTACTCACTGGAAAATTAGCGTAGATGTTTTGATTGATAAAATGTAAGTTTATTTAAAAGAACCACTGAATGTCCGAGGAGCTTTTTGTCATTATATGTTCTCTTAAACAATGAATACCAAAATCAACTACAGAAGCAAGTCTGCAAGATATTCTGCGTTCATAAATAAGAAGAGTGGGGACCCTGGATCTGGTCTCTCATCCTATTAAAGAAAAAGAAATGAATATAATAATATAATATAATATAATATAATATAATATAATATAATATAATATAATATAAAAGAAGAGGTGGGTGAGTATCTGGAGCGTTTCTAAGCCTGGATCTGGCAACATAGGATCCTGAGTCTGTTTGCAGGACACCAAATGGGCCTTTAAAAATCTCATCCCTGGGTCTCCTGGGTGGCTCAGTTGGTTAAGTGACTGCCTTTGACTCAGGTCATGATCCTGGACTCTCTGGATCGAGTCCCACATCAGGCTCCCTGCTCAGCAGGGAGTCTGCTTCTCCTTCTGACCCTCCCCCCTCTCGTGCTCTCTCTCTCTCTCTCATTCTCTCTCTTATATAAATAAATAAAATCTTAAGGAAAAATCTCATCCTAAAAACAATAGTCCCGAGCTGAAATAGGCATACACTAATTTAAAATTTAAATTTAAAATCGAAGAACGCTAAATGTGTAGACTTCTGGCCCGGGCTTCTCATCTTGAGAGAGGAACACATCTTCATGATAAGATGCATGTCAGTACTCTCGGTCTGTCATCCTTTGTCCTTGTTTGTCCATATGTCAACACATATTTACTGAGCAACTACCCTTCTTAGGCACCTTTGAATTTCAAGTCTTTGCTCCCCAAGAGCTTACAGAAAATTAAAATGAAGTGAGATACGCACTATGATCGAGGTAGCGTGGGCCTCCGTGCAGACACCACCGAAATCCCCTTTACCCATTCTGTGCATCCACTGCCCCCTTCTGTATCCTTTGCTCCTACTGGCTCATACCTGCCACCAGCCTCAGAGGTTGTTCCTGGGCTCCGGGAACTACTTAACTGTCTACAAAGAACAAAAGTCCGGGAGAGTTAACGTACCCCCAGGGGCCGAAGACAATGCCCGGCTGGCATCTAAGGTAAATAATAAAGCAGGTTCGGCTGAGGCTGGCACTTCACCTAAAACTGTACTCCAGTCTGGCTTTTCCTCCTTCCCTATCCTGCTCTTGTAAGGGTTAACCTCTGTGACTTGATTTAACAGCGAATGGGAAAAACACAACTTACAGGGACCAAAGCTCCTTCTTAGTATGACATGTGCCATTGGAACATCATTTCCTCCCTCACAGTGATTTATCTGCCTGACCTTTCCTTTGAGACCTTATCACAAAAAGAAATGGGTTTCTCTCAGTGTACCTATAATTTAAACTCTGCCCCCCAGGCTGCGAGGGGGGTCTGTCCCACAGAGCACAGGGTCTTCTGGGAGGAGAGTCTGCCGAGGATGGCTGGAGCCCAGGGATCATCCCCAGAGTGAATTAAAGGAATGAGTTAGACCTGTGATGCTGGCAGGTATGGGAGGGAAGACTTTTTCGGGCAGATTCCTGGGAGTTGGGAGGGCAGAGGAAGAATGACGAGTGAGGCAGACCAAGCAAAGCCACAGGATCTATGTCCTCCCATCCCCCGGGTCAGAATCTACAGGGGAGCAGGTGGGGAGGGGGGCTGTGCGTGCATCAGAGCTGCTCAAGAGGACTGAATGTAGGATTCCTACCAGTGGGGTGCAATCTTCACCCTGGCACCCCCAGTCTTCACAGTGCCCCATCCCCACTCCCAAAAACATAGTCAAATTCCGGACCATTTGTCCAACTCCACAGAAATGGAAAATGACCCAGTGGTGGATTCTTAGTTGTTATGAGGAGTCAATGAGCTAATATTCACCAAGGACCTACAATAATGCCTGGTACCAGGGGAGCATTTGCCATGGTAACAATCCTTAACATTTCAGTATTATTAGTCCAGTTTTCTTAGGCAAGGAAACTGAGGCTCTGCGCTTAAAAAAGTTGACCCAAATGATGTAGCTGGTTCTGTTTTAGAAACATTGCTTTAATGCTTGATGAGTTCTTACCAGAAAACGGTAAAACGGGCTTTTAAACAGAGAACCCATGGTCTTTCCACACCTCACTGCCTCATGCTAGAAAGAAATATGGGATATTTTATTTTACTTATTATATGAAGGGACACACAATGATTTCAGGTTATCTAACAAAGACTCAAACACAGGTCCAGTGGGGACACGCTTTATGAGTTCAGAGAATGACTTCTAATTAGCACAAGTACAGTTTACCTGTGAATGAATGACTTTTAAAATGTGTGAAAAAAAAAAATCCTCCCTACCTCCTTTGATAGGCTAAATATTTCTTTTGAAACTGCTTCTCTCCTATTAATTTGCTTAATGAACTCCTGCCTTTGATTCCACACGCTGGAGAGGTAAATCAGAACCGGCACTTCTCCAGGGACCACCAAGCTCACATTCCAGCAAAGACAGTGAGGGCTCGTTAATGAGGACTAATTGTGGGAGGATGAGGCTGAATTCGTGAAAAAGTCAGAACCGAGAAGCTGCTTCACCGCTTTATCGTTTTGGAAGCCTGCTATAATTCAAACCCAGCTCACAAAACTCATCCGTCCATTTGTTTGTTTGTTTTTTCACTCAGAAGTCCTCAGGTTTCAGGAATAGATGGGAATGATCTAAAATTAGCTTTTGACCACTTGAATATAGATGAATGATTCCAAAATGCTCGAGGGGGCTGGAAGCATTAGCTCTTCTAGATATCCGGAACATTTCCTTCCCAAGTCTTGCTTGCCTTGTTAATTTGTGTCACAAACTCCTCCTTGAGATGCTGCAAAGAAAAGATCAACCTGGCTTTGTCCTGAACTATCCAGGATTGGAACTCGACTCCCTGTATCTCCCAAATCCCCATATTTCCCTCAACCGGTGGCTTTAGCCTCTTTTTAAAAGGGTACAATTTAATAAGTTGCAGCACATGTATTCTGTGGAATACCATGAAGAACAAAGGATTCATTCAACTCATTCCATAGTTACTGAATGCCTCCTTCGTGTCAGGTACTGTTCTAGGTGCTGATAATTCAATGCTCAACACAATACTTAAAAAAACAAAACAAAACAAAACAACCCTCCCCACAGCATCTAGCGTGGAATCTTGCACATAGTAGGTCTCTATGCCATTACTGTTGATTGAAGGGAACTCAAAGATTAGGAAATGAGGGCCAAATATCAAAACTGAAAAGTGCCCATCACCCCCCACCTCTGTCTTCTTTTAGGGAAAGGTTTGCGTGTTCGCTGAAAGACCTGAAATTGATCCAGTGCTTCTGTGAATGGCTTTTCATCACAGCGAGGTAATGAGTGTAGAATTCCGGCTCTTTGGACCGGATCATCTTGTTCATACTATGCTCTCCTCCACCTGCACCTGCCCAAAGCCTGACTCCAAGTGGGTGCTCAAATGCTCCAGAAAAGGGGCTGGCTGGGTGAAGGAATGGATGGACGAGAGTCTGAATAAAAGACACCCAGCACAGGCACCCTATTTATTTCCCCACACCTCCAGAGACCATCATCATTGCTCCAAGTGCATGGAAACGTCTAGCAGGAATGTACTGGCTGGCGGTGGGGGCACCCACGTGTTGCTCCTCTCTCAAATGTCTCTTGAAGAGTAGACATTTGGAAGCTTACGAGAGCTCTTACTGTCTAGCCAGACATCGCCACGGTAGTGCTAAATGTTAGAAGGAATTAAAACATCATTTGGACGGAATGCATCATTGCTGGAGGGAAACCAGGTATTGGCAAGGGCAGAGAGATGGGGCAAATTGCAAAGTCTGAACCATTTTCTTCTTTTACCTGAGGCTCAGAAAAAAATATCCCTGCTGCCCCATCTATGCTAGAGGTTTCCTGGGGCTAATCAATAAGTAATTAGAGTGAGCTGGGAATTTAATACACAGAGAGATTGATAGAAGGAATCCTGGTAAATGGAATGGTAAATTCCCTGGGGACTTTAGGGAAAATTTCCTGAGGAAAGAAAGCTAAGCGGCTGAGGATCTCTGGATATCCCCAGCTCCTCTCCAAAATACTAGTGCCTAAGCTGAGGCTCTCTCCCCAGCCCCGTTCCCCACCCACCAATCCAAGAGTACTGGACACCTGATTGCAGGTCTGTGACCTCTCCGATGTGCCCCACACTCTCGGGAAGGCTGGCCTCAGAGCAGGAACAATGCTCGTAATAGCCCATAATACAAGAAACCGTCACAAATTGGTGGGAAATGCTGCTGTAACACCCGTGTATCCAGTAGGAGAGGGCTGGATGAGCAGAACATTGGAAGGTGGCTTAAAACCAAAGAAAAAGATGATCCATAAAATGTATAGTAAATGCATGGGGTAAATCACGAAGTTTGTATACGAGGGGATAATTTGGCCCTATCCACCAAAATTACAAAAACACCTACCCTTGACCCAGCAAACCCACGTCTAGGAATTTAGTTTACAGATAGATTCACACAGAATCTAGAATTTAGTTTACAGATAGATGGGAAGTGGCATGTGTGTCCCATGTTACTGTGGCATTAATTATGCATTCGAAAGTGTGGAAATACCCGAAAAGCCCAAAGTGGTACAATCTGATAAACTGTTGCACGGGAGTTCAGTGGAAGGCTGAGAAGAGCAAAGGATTCGTTCATTTCATTCAACATTGACTGAATTCTTCCTTTGTGTCAGGCACTGCTCTGGGTGCTGAAGATATACTGGTGAACAGAACAGTCAAACCTTCTTGCCCTGCAGAGCTTAGATTCTGGTGGAAGATGCGTCCTTTTATGTATTGATGGAGAATGATCTCCGTGACCTTCTGTTGCGTGAAAAGAGCAAGATGTAAGCTTTATATGTAAATAGGATTGTATGCATTGAGCATCTTTGAAAGGAAACAGAAGAAACTGATAACAGAGGGGGCCTCTGGCCAGAGGACTGAAGACTTTCCCCGTATACTCTTTGGTATCCTTTCAATTTTGACCCTTGGAGGTTACCTATCCAAAAAGTATAATTTCTGGGGCACCTGGGTGGCTCAGTTGGTTAAGTGTCTTACTCTTGATTTCAGCTCAGGTCATAATCTCAGGGTGGAGAGATTGAGCCTGCGCTCAGTGCAGAGTCTGCTTGGGATTCTCTCCCTCTGCCCCTCCTCTCTCCCTCCCCTTCTCTCTCTCTCTCAAATAAAATAAAATCTTTTTTAAAAAGTACAGTTTCTATTTTTTTTTTTTTTTATAAACAAGTAGCATAGGATGTGGTCGTTGGCCCGATTCCTGTCCTCTCCCTTCGGGCTCCCAGCTCTGCAAGAAAGGTCTCTGGATCGCGGCGGGCATGATCACCCAGGGTGGGAGGTGAGGAAAAGCTCTGTTTGCCTTCTGTTACTTCTCCCTCTTGTTCTCACTCACACCCTCTTCCTCTCTTTCTCTCCCCTCTACTGCTTTCAAAATGCACTGAGGCTGCATTCACCTTTCACTGGCAAGTTGCCCTCAGCTATAGAGGACCTGGGAAGCTGGAGGGCTATGGGGGTCTATGGAGGAGAGAAGACAAGAGCAGACAGCATTTGCTGTGTGCATTTGGCCAGACGATCTGCCTGGTCCTATCTTTTGGGTGCCTCCGCCCAGCACAGATACCTAGGTCCAGTGCAGGAGAGAAGGGTCCTCTGTTGGCTTTGGTAGCAGAAGGTAGGACTAACTAATTGTAAATCCTTCTGTGTGTGTGGTCACCAACAGCTCTGTCTCGGGCTTTCTCAATTCTAACACGGACATCCCCATGTCCTGGGAAACCCCTCGGTTTTGGAACAGTGGGTCACCCTCTCTGGTGTGGCGGGAGGAGGGAAGGAGAGAAGAGGGAAAAGAGAGACATTGCCAATAGCATTTCGCAGTTTCTCACCTTCCTGGCACTCACTTTCTAAAGTCCCTCTACTGACCATATATCTATCTATCTATATATATATGACTGATATCTCCAAACCTCAGTCTACTTACCCATAAAATGGGGCTGATCATCTTCCCCTCCTGGCACTGCTAAGAACCTACCATCTCTTCCCTATCGCCAGCCTCACATTGCCACCCTGCTCCCTCCCCAGCCGAGCTCCTGCAGCCCATCTCACCACTGGGACCCTCTTAGTGGGTTTGCCTGGCTAAATCCCAACCTGGAAAACACACCGTCGTATTGACTGATCTCACTGTCTGTGATGAGCACAGACCTTCAGTGGGCCCTTGGCGCTGCTCGGTGGCACTACCATAGTCCCCGGGCCACGTGTCCTTCCGTTGAGCTCTGCAGGGACCCCTGCACACCCTTCCCCTGCCCCCAACCTCCGGCCGAACACCCACCCTTCAGTCCTGCTTGGGGCCTTTGAATCTCACTTCACGGAGAAAACAGAAGCCACCAGACGAGAAGTCTGTCATCCTCCTGTCACCAGACCTCCTGCCCCCACAGGCACAGTGGCATCTGTACCCAATTCCCCGCCTTCCCTCCTGTCACAGAGAACCATGTGTCTGCACTCCCACTGGAGGCCTGCGCTCCTTCTGGAGCCCTGGCTCCCATCCCTCCCACCAGCTCAACCCCAGAGCCCCTGCAACGGTCATTTCCCCCCGCTGTCCCCCACGGGCCCCCACGGCCCCCTCGCAGCCCCTCACTCCGGGAGCGCTGCGGTCTGCTTTTGGATATGTCCTACCATCTCATGCTCTTCCCCTCTTCCCGGACTCAACATCAGCAACTGAATGGTTCTCCCCCATATTCGAATGTTGAAGGCGTACCCTGCCCGAAGTGACTGTATTTGAAGATAGGGGTTTTAAGGATTAATTACAGTTACATGAGGCGGGGGGGGGAGGGCCTACCCCAGTGAGGCTGGTGCCCTTCTGAGAACTCTCTCTGCACGCACAGAGGAAAGGCCACAGGAAGGCCCAGCGAGAAGGTCTCAGCAGAAACCGACCCTGACGGCATCTTGATCTTGGACTTACAGCCTCCCACGCCACAGGAAAATACATTTCTGCTGTTGAAGCCGCCCAGTCTGTGGTATTTGGTTACGGCAGCCCCGAGGGGACTAAGACACTCCCGCAGGGCTCTCCCCTCCTCCTCCTCTGGGGTCACCCGGATCTCAGCTCTCCCCATCCTACCTAAAGTAGCCCTGAGAACTCTTCAGCCACCGCCTGCCCCACCTGCTTATTCTCTGTCTCCCTCACCCACACGAGAGCATCTCCAGGGAAGAACTTGTTTCAGGCCCTGCTCTAGACCTCACCCCAGAACAGAGCTGGCAACAGAAGGTGCTAGTGGGCTTTTTGCCACTGAATAAAGGGATGGTGTGCAGGCCCCATGTTTGCCGGGCACGGGCCCTCAACCAAGCGTCACGGTGTCCTTCCTGGCTCCTCTTCAGTGCAGTAACCAGGGGATCTGCCCCGGGTGGCCTCAGAAGTGGCAGGTGCCCTTGGGGTGGACTCAAGGAGAGGCCCGGGTTAGAGGCGAGGGAGCGAGAGGGCCTCGGCTGGGAGCCCCATGGTGCAGGTGGAGGTGGCAGGGAAGGGCCACGGGCCTGCCCTCCATGACACCACTCCAGCAGGGAAAGATCCAGGGAGTCTCAGAAGCTCATAGCTGCAAGAGTTCCCAAGGGCACCTGGCGAAGCCTCCATCAGAGAGCTGAACCCTTTCCACCACACTCTCATCAACAGCCTCCCACCTCAACCGGGGACCCACAGGGAGGGGTGCTCCCCAGTACGGCCCGGGCGTGGGTCAGTTCTAACGGTTAAACACGTCCTCACACTTTGCCCAGCCCTGCTTCCTGCATCCTACCCCTAGATCCTCGACCTGCTCTCAAGAGCCACAGTGACCTGGCCTTGTTTTTCTCCCACGGGAAAGCTCACCATTTTTTCTTCTCGAATCTCAAGATCTCTGTCTGCAAATTTTCCTTTGGAATGAATGAATGAATGAATGAATGATTGCGAGTTCCTCCCAGTCCTGGTCACCCTACCTGGTCTCTGCTTATTCTATAACTTCACTCCTAGGTGTGTTGCCCAGAACATTTCTTGGAATTCTTATATCCTCAGTGCCTAATACAAACAAAATAATAAAGGAAGGAAAACAGTGCTCTATAAATGTTTGCTGGCGGAGCGAGGGGACGAAATCCTGCTCTCGTTGGGTCTGTTGGGCTGGGGCTGCCGGGAGGCCACCTGGGGAATTTATTTTTCCTCTCACAATGAGAGAAAAGATTATGAAACAGAAAATCATCCTGCTGTTGCTAAGGAAAGTGGGGTCTTGGTGGGGTCAGTCCAATGCCTGAGGCAGCGATAAAAGCTCAGCCTGCTAATAATTCCCACCCTGTGAATTTATTAAAATCCTACATTTTATCATGCAGACATTTTGGAAAGGAAATATATTTCCTCTTCCCTCTGACTTTTATGTCCCTCTTCCAAACTCAGACTGCCCCCCACCTACCGGTATGCACCCAGCAGCGTGGGTGACTCAAGACAGCCCCTACCCAGGGTCCCTGGCGAGCCTGAAGGGACGGTGAAGCCTCCAGCTACCCGTTTCCTCCGAGGCAAGTGATTTTCATCAGCCCAGCAGACAAGCTGGGCTCCTCTACTGATTCACTGACTCTATTTTTGTTTTGCTTTTATAATTTTTTTAAAACAAAAGCAATACAAGCTTGTAAATTCAAATCAGAGAGAACTATATAAATTGTTCTATTTAATAGTCTGCCCATTTTTTTTCTGCCAGTTATAGCTTTCTCATCAAGATCATTAGGGAATGACCTTCTGCACTTTCCCTGCACTTACATAAACACATGTATGGATGTATGTATCATTGCTCCCCCATTGTTGAGGCCCAGAATGAAATTATATCACACACTCTATACGGAAACTCGCTTTTATTCATGAAGGCATATAATATGAGCATCTTTTTGGTCAATACGCATGCATCTAAAGGGATCTTTTTTTAAACAGCTTTATGAAATATAACTGAGATCCAATAAACTGTATGTATTTAAAGTGCAAGATTTGATAAGTTTGGCCTTTATAACATAGTCCTTTTAATGGTGCATAATATTCTGTTGTCCGATGAAACATGATCTATTCATCTGTTCCTCTTTTGCTAGACTTGAAATTGTTTCCAATTTTTATTAATACAAAAAATGCTGTAAACACACACACACATACACATACACAACCTGGCACATTTACCCTTATGAACAGAGGTTTTGTTTCTACGAGGTAAATTGCTAACAGCAGGATTGCTGATGTAAAGACATGCTCTGTGGAAAGAGCCAAGATGTCCATCGACAGATGAATGGATAAAGAAGATGTGGTATATATACACAATGGAATATTAGGCAGCCATCAAAAGGAATGAAATCTTGCCATTTGCAACAACATGGATAGAACTGGAGAGTGTTATGCTGAGTGAGACGTCAATCAGAGAAAGACATGTATCATATGACCTCACTGATATGAGGAATTCTTAATCTCAGGAAACAAACGGAGGGTTGCTGGAGTGGTGGGGGGTGGGAGGGATGGGGTGGCTGGGTGACAGACATTGGGGAGGGTATGTGCCATGGTGAGCGCTGTGAATTGTGCAAGACTGTTGAATCACAGATCTGTACTTCTGAAACAAATAATACATTATATGTTAAGAAAAAAAAAAGAAGAAGAAGACAGCAGGAGGGGAAGAATGAAGGGGGGAAATCGGAGGGGGAGATGAACCATGAGAGACGATGGACTCTGAAAAACAACCTGAGGGTTCTAGAGGGGAGGGGGGTGGGGGGATGGGTTAGCCTGGTGATGGGTATTAAAGAGGGCATGTTCTGCGTGGAGCACTGGGTGTTATACGCAAATAATGAATCATGGAACACTACATCAAAAACTAATGATGTAATGTATGGGGATTAACATAACATAATAATAAAAAAAATTAAAGACATGCTCATTTTACATTTTAATCAATCCCTTCAGATTGTTTCCCCATGTCACAGTCCTGGCTATCACGGGCAGGTTGTGTTTCTGGCTTGCCTTCTTTCATTCAGGACCATGTCCTCAAACCACACTGTGACTGCCTAAATGCGCACATCCCCCCTCCAACATTCTTGGTAGGACCGCCCCATCTCTTTCCTGAATAGGATATCCTGGGAAGGGGAAGCTTGGTGTGCTTCCTCACCTCTCAATGAATCAGGGAGGCTTTCAGAACTTTTAATCTGGCTTCAACCTCGATTGAGCCCACTACTACCTATATAACCAGAGGCAGGCTACAGGTTTGCTTCTCTGAGCCTGTTTCCTCATATCTAAAACAAGGCTGGAAAGAGGGACTCACTCACTGGGTTGTGAGAATGTAGAGAAAGCCAGTGTGTCAAAGACCTCGATCAGCACAGAGAATATAGCGTTTGCTCAGCAAATGGCAACCGTTCATACTGCGTAGACTCCTCATCCATCTGCATGCCGTGTCCACTCCATCCAGGTCAGGGAAGGCATCGTTTGTTTGAAATTGCACAAGAATCCCAGTTACAGTGGCAAGAAACTTTTGAGTGGGAGTCTGCGAACTTTCTAGACCGCAATCCAATTGGTTGTGGCAAATGACCCTTTGGCCCCCATCTCTTACTCATTGCAACTTTCCAGAAGGGAAACAAAAAACTCAGTTTAAAAAAAGAGAGAGAGAGAAATGAACAAAATAGAGAACACTGACCCAAGCTGTTGGTAAACTTTAATAGCTCACCGGCTCAAGTTACTAGTAATCCCACCTAGTCATACATAAAAGCAGGCATCTAGGAAATTGAGATTATTGGCCTATAAAACCAAAAGGAAGGGCTTCATTTTGTGGCCACAGGTAGACCATCTCAGGACACCAGCAGCATGAAGACCTTGCTACTAGTCTCTGCTTAGAAGAACACCTGCCCCATATTCCTACCCAAGGCAGGAACCCCTGCTTTATTCATCTGGTCTCTTAAACATGCCTAACGATGGAAAACTCACCACCCCATAAGAGAGCCCCCTCCTTTGTTGGATTACTCAAACCATTAGCTTTCTACATGGTGCCTGACCCTCCCGACGGGGTGCCCAGTGAGTGTCATATCTGAGGCAGAGGGAGCCCAAATCTTGTGACATATAACGTGGTGACAGCGAGGACGTTGGAAATTCAATGGGGAAAGGAGCTGGGAGCAGATCTTCCCTCCTCCCTCAGGGCAGAGAGAGGATAAGATGCTTCACACAGGGGCATTCCAAGAATGCCTATTAATGAAGCCATCCCCTGCTCCCCAGAGAGTCCACGACAAGTGTTTTGTCCTGACCACAGAGTGTGGGGTGGGGCTTTGGGACACGAAGGCCTGACTATGTGGTAACCGAATCCATTTCTCCAAGCTTCTGTTAGCTGCTCTTAAAACTATGGGGACTGCCCCTTCAACAGGGTTACTGGAAGAGGAAGTCTTGCTGTCTGGATTTGGAGCCCCCTCACGGCACTCCAGGAGTATCCTGGCACAGCCCGCCAGCCCTTTGTGCACCCCCCCACCCACCCCCGGGACAGGGTCCCTCCTCCAGCAGGCCCGGGAGATCTTGGGAGCACACAGAGCTGTCCCCAGGCAGGTCAAGGGCATGGGGGAGAGGCACAGACAGTGTCTGCCACCGGGGGAGCCGGACCCCTAAATTTCCTCTATCCTGGCTCCCCTTTTTGGACAAACAGGTGCTGGTGGGTAAGCCCATTTTCTCCTCGGAGGCAGAATACCTAGTTAGATTTTTCAATTCCTCCTCTAATGGTGACATATCACTGATAGTCTCCAGGCACCATGTTCCTCATTTGTGAAATGGGATTATCAATATTCATTGCGCCTGTCATGCAGGGCTGACCAAAAGATCAAATCAGATGAAGGAGGCTGAAGGCTGTTTGGATGCTGACAGGTTTTACGTGTGTGAGCCTGCTACGTTCAGGCCTAGTCCCTGCTGAGCGGCCGATTTCCACGAATGGCAGATTCAAAACTCAACACCCCAGAGAGTTTGCGAGGATATAAAGAGAAGACACCAGAGAAGCTAGTGCTGGGCTGATGAAGAGTCTCCGGGACCCTGGGCAGGCACTAAGCGGCTTCCCCAGGCACTGCCGGTAGCCAGAATCATCCATCTTGGCTTCCAAAATGTTTGTGTTTGCCATTGATAACCACAGACAGTGACAGACAATGCAAATTTCTCCTGCCCTAGTCAGACATACCTGCTGCATGCCCAGCCCCAGCACCAGACCGCCCGGGCTCAGGCAGGCTGCAACACTGGTTCCTGATGATTTGCAGGCAGCCCCTGAGGCCACGATTCCCAGATCCCCGGCCAGAGTCCAGGGGATGGGAGCTGCTGGACAGAGATGAGCTGAGCTAAGCAGCCTTAGGTTGGGTGGCCTGGGTGGTGGAGGGGGGATGGGAAGCTGGCTGGAGCTCATGGTGTGAGGGAGGGTGTCAGGGCTGTCACCCCCACCATGGTGACAGGCCAATGATCAGAAGGTCGGGCCCGACTGGACACGGAGGGCATCCAGTTGACAGCGGATCACAGGAACTCTGGGAGAAGTGGGGCCTGGATACAGTCCTTGGCAGAGCATGGGCAGAGAAAGGATGAAGGCCAGTTTCGGCCCAGGTTGTTGTAGGTGTTCAGATCAATCTGGATACAAGAAAGCAAGAATGAAACTTGAACCATCTACTTCCGTAGCCTCCTGCCTCCCCTGCCCTCCCGGCATAAGGGCAGACTGCAGCCTCCCACTGGCCGTGGTCACGCATGCGTCTCTCATGCCCAGGCGACTCCCCCTACCTGGAATGCCATTTCTTCTTCTTTTTTTGTTTCAGCTGCCTGGCTCATTCCTACTTATCCTCAGAAGGAGTTAAAGCAGAATTTCTTGACCCCACCCCCCTCCAACTGGGTGAGCCCATACTGGCACTGCGCTCTCCCTTGTCAGCATTATTATAGTTCATGGGGATTGACTGAATGGTGGACGTTTTGAGCTCCTTTACAGAGGGCTTACAGGACATGTTTGACGGGCAGAGAAGCGAGAGAATGGGTAAATTAACAGAATCATACAAGAAACAACTCCAACATAGAGGCTGTGATTTCGCATGGGACGCTCTGGAGATTAGCATCTGGGAAATGGGCAGAGTGGCCCAGAACAGAGTCGCCCTCACATATTCATGTGGTGTTCATTAGTCACAACTGAGGACGCTGGAAACTGCTTCTGACCAGGCAGTGACATGAGCTGCCCCGGCCACCATCTCCTCACGTCCCTGGCGCACACATCTTGTCAAGTCTATATGTTACACTTGGCTCACCACAAGCGTAGCTCCCATCTATCACAAGCATAGCTCGCATCTATCACAAGCGTAGCTCGCATCTATCACCAGACAACGCTGTTACAATATCCTGGCAACTGTCTGATGATAACGCTCTTCTATAGATTTTTCCAGCTCCCATTGGTAAATCCTACTAACTTGTTTGTCTCCGGCTACTGGCATGTGCTTCCCAACTGTACTCCCAAATCCTGCCTCCTTTATCTCCGTGGCTGGTCCAGTTACCAACCTCGCCCTCTCGTTAGAAAGAATCCCGGACTTGGGATTCCCACTTCTGGATGGCAGCATGAGGGGGTTTGTGACCCACTCCCCAGTAAGATAGGCCCATCTGCTGAGAACTAGTTTAAAAAGTTCAACTACCTACATTCCTTGAAAATTGTCCCCAGGGCACACGCAGCACATGAAGGAACAGTTATTCAAGATCTACTCAAAGGCAGTAAGAAACAATCTGAGTCACAAACTGCTCCCTATCCCTGCCCCGCCCCCAGCTCAGCCTGACGGAAACTCCACTTTGGTAAGGAGTGACTAAGAAGATGGGGCTCCCTCTCCCTTTGGTTCCCAATCGAGGATTATCATACTTCATCTTATTGGGAGGGACATGCCACTAGCTTTTCTCAACCCCTCTAACTCCAAACTGAAGAGGCAAAATTTCTGGTGTGCGCAGCAGAGAGGTTGAGAGTCCTTCCTCTGTGTGGCCATCATTTACAGGATGGAGGCTCTCCCCCAAGGTGCGGCAGGTTGAGGATGCCGAGCCCCCAGTTATCCTAGCCCCAGCTCACTCCTAGGAACAGATTTCACACTGGGAAAGGCAAGCTGAGAAGACAGAGGCTTCTGCTCTGCCCAGAGCCCAGAGCAGTGGCTCAGAGATTTTCCCCAGAGGCAGAAGGAGAGGCAGCCCAGAATAAGAGAACTGGAGCTCTCTTTGGAGAAACTAACTTTATCAGAAACAGTGTGGGGGAGTTCAAGCCTGAAGGTGAACTTGAAAACAATAACTTCTCTTAATCAGGAGCAACATGATTAACCACAAGCTGATTAGTTCCCCAGAGAGAACTAGGGAGGAGAGTCCACTCGGAGTCAGAGTAAACCTTAAGGACCAGCTTCAAAAACTATCTTGGCACTAATTAAACTGGATCAGACTGCTGAGCAATTTGGGGTTCTCATAGTGTGATGGGTGACAAGGGCACCTGAGCAATTTCCGCACTTCAGGATGTTGTCAAAAACAACAGAGGAGGGGGGCAGAGCAAGATGGCGGAGGAGTAGGAGACCTGGATTTCATCTGGTCTCAGGAATTCAGTTGGATAGGGATCAAACCATTCTGAACACCTACGAACTCAACAGGAAATCGAAGAAAAGAATAGCAACAACTCTCTGAACAGAAAAGCAACCACTTTCTGGAAGGTAGGACGTGCGGAGAAGTGAATCCGAGGCGATATTCGGGAGGATAGACGGCAGGGGAGGGGGCCTCCGTTGGCCACTTCTGCCAAGTGATAGAGCCGCGGAGCACAAAATTGGAACTTTTAGAAGTCGGCTCCGCTGAGGGACGTCACTCCAGTGGCTAAGTGGGGGGTGGAACCCTCGCAGGACAGTGTGGTCTCAGGACCCTCGGGGTCACGGAAAGACCGGGGGTGCCTGAGTGCGGCACAGCTCCCAGGTATCGGAGCGGGGAAGCCGGCTGCAGAGACGGAGCCGAGGCGTGGGCTCTCAGCTCGGGGTGGCCATAAACTGTGATCGGCGAAACAGTCAGGCCACCGCTCCTCCAGCAGGGACCCAACAAGCGGCAGATCCAGGGAGACTCCCTTTCTCCCCGGGGAGGAGCGGCGCGGGAGTGCACCACAGGAATCTGCTGGGTTTGGAGACTCCACACGGGGTCGGGTGCCAGAGATAAAAACACTTGGTCACAGCCCGGGTGAGCACGGAGTGCGGCCAGAGACCGGAGAGACGGGAGTGACTGAATGCTTTTCTCTGGGGGTGCATTGAGGAGCGGGGCGCCGAGTTCTCGGCTCCTCCGGGCGCAGATTGGGAGGCCACCATTTTCACTCTCATCCCCCAAAGCTGTGCAGAAAGCTTGCAGGGAACAAAATCTCCCGAGAGCAAACCGGAGCAGCTTGCTTAGCCCGGACAGACAAGGGTGGGGCAATTCCACCTCCGGCAAAGACATTTGGGAACCATAGCAACAAGCCCCTCCCCCAGAAGATCAGCACGAACAGCCAGCAAGCCAAGACCAAGTTTACCGATCAAGGAGAACGGGAGAACTCCAGCGCTAGGGGAATACTGCACATAGAATTCATGGCTTTTTTACCATGATTCATTAGTCTTTCAAAGTTAATTTTTTTAACTATTTTTTTTGAATTTTTCTGTTTCCCTTTTTCAACCAACACATTATCAATCCCTTTTTAAAGAAAAAAACATTTTTATTTTTCATTTTTATAGTCATATTCTATCCCTTCATAGTAGTTACCCTTATTTTTGGCAGATATATATATAAGTTGTTCTCTCCTTAAAATTCTGAGATACAGTTTCTTCTAACAGATCAAAATATACCCTAAATCTCTAGTGTATGGCTTTGTTCCATCTCCTGCATGATCACATTCTCTCCCTCCTTTGTTTTCTTTATTTCTTTCCTTTTTTTAACCCTCTTTTTTCTTTTTTCAAACATCTTCTTATCAATTCCTTTTTTAAAATTTTTTATAATTTTCATCTTTACAGTCATATTCCAACCCTTCATCGTATCAACCCTTATTTTGTACATATATAAGTCTTTCTTTCTTTAAAATTTTAGGAGGCACTTTCTCTAACAGACTAAAATACACCCAAAATCTATTTTATTTTTTTTAATTTTTTTATTGTCATGTTAATCACCATACGTTACATCATTAGTTTTTGATGTAGTGTTCCATGATTCATTGTTTGTGCATAACACCCAGTGCTCCACGCAGACTGTGCTCTCTTTAATACCCATCACCAGGCTAACCCATCCCCCCACCCCTCTAGAAGCCTCAGTTTGTTTTTCAGAGTCCATCGTCTCTCATGGTTCGTCTCCCCCTCCAACTTACTCTCCGTCATTTTTCAGAACTACAGATCTGTGATTCAATAGTCTTGCACAATTCACAGCGCTCACCATAGCACATACCCTCCCCAGTGTCTATCACCCAGCCACCCCATCCCTCCCACCCCACCCCCACTGCAGCAACCCTCAGTTTGTTTCCTGAAATTAAGAATTCCTCATATCAGTGAGGTCATATGATACATGTCTTTCTCTGATTGACTTATTTCACTCAGCATAACACCCTCCAGTTCCATCCACCTCATTGCAAATGGCAAGATCTCATTCCTTTTGATGGCTGCATAATATTCCATTGAAAATACACCCAAAATCTAGTGTGTGGCACTGATCTATGCACCAGCCTGATCATATTTGATCATATTCTTTTTTTTTGTTGTTGAGGTTGTGTTCTGCTTTTGTTTCTTTTTATCTTTTTTTTTTTTTTTCCTCTTTCTTTCCCTTTCTTTTCCCCTGGTTTCAAGTCTTTTCTGATTTCCTTAGAGTATGTTTTCTGGGGACGGTGTTAACCGGTTAGCATTTTGTTCTCTCATTCATCTATTCTCCTCTGGACAAAATGACAAGACGAAAAAATTCACCTCAACAAAAAGAACAAAGGTAGTACCGTCTGTCAGGGACCTACTCAATACGGACATTAGTGCAATGTCGGACCTAGAGTTCAGAATCATGACTTTAAAGATACTAGCTGGGCTTGAAAAAAGCATGGAAATTGTTAGAGAAACCCTTTCTGGAGAAATAAAAGAACTAAAATCTAACCAAGTTGAAATCAAAAAGGCTATTAATGCGGTACGATAAAAAATGGAGGCACTAACTGCTCGGATAAATGAGGCAGAAGAGAGAATCAGCAATATAAAAGACCAAATGATGGAAAATAAACAAGTTGAGAAAAAGAGAGATAAACAACTACTGGATGACGAGGGCAGAATTCGAGAGATAAGCGATAAGATAAGACGAAACAACATTAGAACAATTGGGATCCCAGAAGAAGAAGAAAGAGAGAGAGGGGCAGAAGGCATATTGGAGCAAATTATAGCAGAGAAATTCCCTAATGTGGGGAAGGAAACAGGCATCAAAATCCAGGAGGTACAGAGAACCCCTCTCAAAATCAATAAAAATAGGTCAACACCCCGACATCTAATAGTAAAACTGACGAGTCTCAAAGACAAAGAGAAAATCCTGAAAGCAGCTCGGGAGAAGAGATATGTAACCTACAATGGTAGAAATATTAGACTGGCAACACACCTATCCACAGAGACCTGGCAGGCCAGAAAGGACTGGCATGATATCTTCAGAGCACTAAACGAGAAAAATATGCAGCCAAGAATACTATATCCAGCTAGGCTCTCATTGAAAATTGAAGGAAAGATAAAAAGCTTCCAGGACAAACAAAAACTAAAGGAATTTGCAAACACGAAACCAGCCCTCCAAGAAATAGTGAAAGTGGTCCTCTAAGCAAAGAGAGAGCCTAAAAGCAGCATGGACCAGAAAGGAACACAGACAATATACAGTTTAACAGTCACTTTACAGGCAATACAATGGCACTAAATTCATATCTTTCAATAGTTACCCTGAATATAAATGGGCTGAATGCTCCAATCAAAAGACACAGGCTATCGGATTGGATTAAAAAACAAGACCCATCGATATGCTGTCTGCAAGAGACTCATTTTAGACCCAAAGACACCCCCACATTGAAAGTGAAGGGGTGGAAAACCATTTACCATGCTAATGGACACCAAAAGAAAGCTGGGGTGGCAATCCTTATATCAGACAAATTAGATTTTAAACCAAAGACTGTAATAAGAGATGAGGAAGGACACTATATCCTACTTAAAGGGTCTATCCAACAAGAAGATCTAACAATTGTAAATAACTATGCCCCTAACATGGGAGCAGCCAATTATATAAGGCAATTAATAACAAAAGCAAAGAAACACATTGACAACAATACAATAGTGGGGGACTTTAACAACCCCCTGACTGAAATGGACTGATCATCTAAGCAAAAGATCAACAAGGAAATAAAGACTTTAAATGAAACACTGGACCAAATGGACTTTACAGACATATTCAGAACATTCCATCCCAAAGCAACGGAACACACATTCTTCTCTAGTGTCCATGGAACATTCTCCAGAATTGATCACATCCTAGGTCACAAGTCAGGTCTCAACCGGTACCAAAAGATTGAGATATTCCCTGCATATTTTCAGACCACAATGCTTTGAAACTAGAACTCAATCACAAGAGGAAATTCAGAAGGAACTCAAACACATGGGGGCTAAAGAGCATCCTACTAAAGAATGAATGGGTCAACCCGGAAATTAAAGAAGAATTAAAAAAATTCACGGAAACCAATGAAAATGAAAACACAACTCTCCAAAATCTTTGGGATACAGCAAAGGCAGTCCTGAGAGGAAAGTATATAGCAATACAAGCCTTTCTCAAGAAACAAGAAAGGTCTCAAATACACAACCTAACCCTACACCTAAAGGAGCTAGAGAAAGAACAGCTAATAGAGCCTAAACCCAGCAGGAGAAGAGAAATCATAAAGATCAGAGCAGAAATCAATGAACTAGAAACCAAAAGAACAGTAGAACAGATCAAGGAAACTAGGAGCTGGTTCTTTGAAAGAATTAACAAGATTGATAAACCCCTGGCCAGACTTATCAGAAAGAAAAGAGAAATGACCCACATCAACAAAATCATGAATGAAAGAGGAGAGATCACAACCAACACCAAAGAAATACAAACAATTATAAGAACATATTATGAGCAACTCTATGCCAGCAAATTAGATAACCTGGAAGAAATCGATGCATTCCTAGAGATGTATCGACTACCAAAATTGAACCAGGAAAAGAGAAAACCTGAACAGACCTATAACCACTAAGGAAATTGAAGCAGTCATCAAAAATCTCCCAACAAACAAAAGCCCAGGGCCAGATGGCTTCCCAGGGGAATTCTACCAAACAGTTAAAGAAGAATTAATACCTATTCTCCTGAAACTCTTCCAAAAAATAGAAATGGAAGGAAAACTTCCAAACTCATTTTATGAGGTCAGAAATACCTTGAACCCAAAACCAGACAAAGACCCATCAAAAAGGAGAATTACAGACCAATATCCTTGATGAACATGGATGCAAAATTCTCACCAAAATACTAGCCAATAGGATCCAACAGTACATTAAAAGGATTATTCACCATGACCAAGTGGGATTTATCCCTGGGCTGCAAGGCTGGTTCAACATCCGCAAATCAATCAACGTGATACAATACATTAACAAAAGAAAGAACAAGAATCATAGGATCCTCTCAATAGAGGCAGAAAAAGCATTTGGCAAAGTACAGCATCCTTTCTTGATCAAAACTCTTCAGAGTATAGGGATAGAGGGTACATACCTCCATATCATAAAAGCCATCTATGAAAAACCTACAGCGAATATCATTCTCAATGGGGAAAGGCTGAGAGCTTTTCCCCTAAGGTCAGGAACGCGGCAGGGATGTCCACTCTCACCACTGCTATTCAACATAGTATTAGAAGTCCTAGCCACAGCAATCAGACAACAAAAAGAAATCCAAGGCATCCAAAGGGGCAAAGAGGAAGTCCAACTCTCACTCTTTGCAGATGATATGATACTGTATGTGGAAAACCCAAAAGGCTCCACCCCAAAACTGCTAGAACTCATACAGGTATTCAGTCAAGTAGCAGGATATAAAATCAATGCACAAGAATCAGTGGCATTCCTATACACCAACAACAAGACAGAAGAGAGACAAATCAAGGAGTCGATCCCATTTACAATTGCACCCAAAACCATAAGATACCTAGGAATAAATTTAACCAAAGAGGCAAAGGATCTGTACTCAGAAAACTATAAAATACTCATGAAAGAAATTGAGGAAGACACAAAGAAACGGAAAAACATTCCATGTTCATGGATTGGAAGATCAAACATTGTGAAGATGTCAATGCTACCTAGAGCAATCTACACATTCAATGCAATCCCCATCAAAATACCATCCACTTTTTTCAAAGAAATGGAACAAATAATCCTAAAATATGTATGGAACCAGAAGAGACCCCGAATAGCCAGAGGAATGTTGAAGAAGAAAAGCAAAGCTGGCGGCATCACAATTCCAGACTTCCAGCTCTATTACAAAGCTGTCATCATCAAGACAGTATGGTACTGGCACAAAAACAGACACATAGATAAGTGGAACAGATTAGAGAGCCCAGAAATGGACTCTAAACTCTATGGTCAACTCATCTTTGACAAAGCAGGAAAGAATGTCCAATGGCAAAAAGACAGTCTCTTCAACAAATGGTGTTGGGAAAATTGGACAGCCACATGCAGAAGAATGTAACTGGATCATTTCCTTACACCGCACACAAAAATAGACTCCAAATGGTTGAAAGACCTAGATGTGAGACAGGAGTCCATCAAAATCCTAAAGGAGAAGACAGGCAGCAACCTCTTCGACCTCAGCCTTGGCAACTTCTTCCTAGAAACATCGCCAAAGGCAAGGGAAGCCAGGGCAAAAATGAACTATTGGGATTTCATCAAGATCAAAAGCTTTTGCACAGCCAAAGAAACAATCAAAAAAGCCAAAGACAACCAACAGAATGGGAGAAAATATTTGCAAATGACGTATCAGATAAAGGGCTAGTATCCAAAATCTATAAAGAACTTATCAAACTCAACACCCAAAGATCAAATAATCCAATCAAGAAATGGACAGAAGACATGAACAGACATTTTTCCAAAGAAGACATCCAAATGGCCAACAGACACATGAAAAAGTGCTGAACATCACTCGGCATCCGGGAAATCCAAATCAAAACCTCCATGAGATACCACCTCACACCAGTCAGAATGGCTAGAATTAACAAGTCAGGAAACGACAGATGCTGGCAGGGACGTGGAGAAAGGGGAACCCTCCTACACTGTTGGTGGGAATGCAAGCTCGTGCAGCCACTCTGGAGAACAGTATGGAGGTTCCTCAAAAAGTTGAAAAGAGAGCTACTGTACGATCTAGCAATTGCACTACTGGGTATCTACCACAATGATACAAATGTAGGGATCCGAAGGGGTACGTGCACCCCAATGTTTATAGCAGCAATGTTCATAATAGCCAAACTGTGGAAACAGCCAAGATGTCCATCGACAGATGAATGGATAAAGAAGAGGTGGTATATATACACAATGGAATATTAGGCAGCCATCAAAAGGAATGAGATCTTGCCATTTGCAACGACGTGGATGGAACTGGAGGGTGTTATGCTGAGTGAAATAAGTCAATCAGAGAATGACATGTATCATATGACCTCACTGATATGAGGAATTCTTAATCTCAGGAAACAAACTGAGGGTTGCTGGAGTGGTGGGGGATGGGTGAGAGGGTGTGGTTGGGTGATTGACATTGGGGAGGGTATGTGCTATGATGAGCGCTGTGAATTGTGCAAGACTGTTGAATCACAGATCTCTACCTCTGAAACAAATAATGCAATATATGTTAAGGAAAAAAAAAAGAAGAAGATAGCAGGAGGGGAAGAATGAAGGGGGAGAAATCGGAGGGGGAGACGAACCACGAGAGATGATGGACTCTGAAAAACAAAATGTGGGTTCTAGAGGGGAGGGGGGTGGGGGATGGGTTAGCCTGGTGATGGGTATTAAAGAGGGCACGTTCTGCGTGGAGCACTGGGTGTTATGCACAAACAATGCATCATGGAACACTACATTAAAAAGTAATGATGTAATGTATGGTGATTAACATAACAAAAAATTTTAAAAAAGGTAAACAACAGAAGAAGCAGGCAGTTATTAGTGGATCCCAGAGGCTATTTATGATGTCCAATAACTTAGCAGAGAGACCAGGTGAGGAGGCAGGCAAAGACAGCTCTGCTGAACCTATCAGTCTCAGGGTGACTGTGCACACTCCCAAGGCAGTGCCGTCAGAGAGTGTCACCAAATGCTCCACACTGCAGGGAAAACAGAATTGATTAAAATAGCAAGCCAAGTGGAAAATGATCAATAATAAAGTCACAATAAACCATCTCAGAGAGGGGAATCAGTATCCAGCATTGCTACAATCTTATTACCTTAAATGTCTGGTTTTCAACAGCAAACTACAAGACATGCAAAGAAACAGGAAAATGTGACCCATACGCAGGAGAAAATCAAGCAGCAGAAACTGTGAAATGTATGAAAGGGATATTCAAAGAGCAGAAAAAATAGAAAGAAAAAAAAGTCAATCAAGCATCTTTTATATCCAGCAAAACTATCTTTCAGAATGCAAATGAAACATCTTGCCTCACTTTCTTGATCCTGGGGCTCCCCTGTCCACGTGTGCCATGACCCCTTCCCTTCTGAATGGGATGAAGATCCTGCCTCCCCTTGCTGCTGTCAGGATGTGTCCCCTCTCCCCCAGATTCTCCCCAACTTCCATTTTTCTCTCTGCGGACCCCATAGAATGTGAGGTTTGGAAAGGTCCCAGGAAGCATTTGTGCCAACCCCTCACTTCAAGTGAAGCCCAGGAAGGCAGTGACTTCTCAGGCCACAGGCCCAGACAATGGCAGAGCCTGGACCAAACCCGTTGGGACACACCCCTGTGGTCCCTGAAGCCAGCCTCTGACAGGTGGACCTTGCTTCAACCCCTTCCTCTGACAGCATCCCCATGTCTGCAGGTCACTTGGACTTCGGTGAAAGAAGACAATGCTTCCTGAGTGTGTAATATGAGCCAATGATTCTGTGTTCTCATGTGACCCTCAGCAACTGTTATGGGAAGGTACCACTATGACTCCCATTTCAGAGATAAGGAAGTAGGGGGCTCAGGAAGGTTAAGCAACTTGCCAGAGTGCACACACCCTGAGTGCAATGGAATTAGCTTTGAACCCACTCAGTCTCACTGCAAAGCCTACCCTTCGGTGACTGCCAAGCTCCCGGGGAGCTCCTCTCATCTCTGACCCTTGTAGCCATTGTCCTCCTCACGCTTGCCTCACCGAAGTCTCCCCTCAGGGCTCGTCTTGAACTTCTCCCCTTCAAACTGCCCCACCCGCCAGGTCTGGAGCTCTGGAACCTCTGACCCAAACTCCTGACCTTTTGCCTGTCCTTCAGGGCAGGGTACCTGGCCTGAGCAGTTCATGGGACCCTTTGGCCTCAGGCTGAGCCTCTGTAAGAGGGAACACTTCACAGGGCTTGTGGGCGGATGAGGATCCTGATAGAGAAAAGGAGTTCATCTTTTAAAGCAGAACTCTCTGGTATCAAAGGGAAAAAATAAAACAAAACAACAGCTGGGACCCCAAATCATTGACTCACCTGTAGGCGGGGGTTGACAAGACACTGCCCCTCCTGATCTCTGGATCCCCATCTGTCACACAAGATCGTGGGGCCTCTACTCTGTGGTCCCTTCCAGCTCCCACCCTCTGGGTCACATGGGAAATGGAAGTGACCTTGTGATTTGTGAGCTGCCTTGGTGCTCCAGCACTCCAGGATGATGAATGTAAGGCTTTATTATGTCCTTTTCTTCCTTCATGTGCCTCTTAAGTGATTAGTGTAAGTACACAATAGACTTTTTTTCTTTCATGACAGACTTTCAATTAATGTTTGTGGAATGCATAAATGCAGGAGCCAACGAAGAGCTCCAGCAGGAAGGAACTGGAGTCCCGTATGACAACAGTCCCCAGAAGCCATTGGGACATCCCTCCTTCCCTCCCTCCCTCCCTCCTTCCCTCCCTCCCTCCCTCCATCCATCCCTCCCTCCCTCCCTCCATCCCTCCATCCCTCTTGTCACAAGAAAACCAAGCCACTGGCAGCTGCAGTGGGGGGGGGGGGGGGCTGAGAGGGGACCCTGGCACAGACTTTATGCCTTTGGATGCCCTCTCCAGAGGTGGGGAGAAAGGAAGCCAGCACCCCTCTCCCACTTCTCTTTCTTTGTCTCCTGAGCAAGTGAGCAAGAAGGGGTAATAGCTAGCTGACCCGAGAGAGACTGGACTGGGGCTGCAGGAGAGAAGCCTCCTTTTGCAAGTGTGTGAGCAGGAAGGTGGTGGTTCTCCCTCCTGGGGATGCCTTTCTTCCCTGCTCTCCCAACCCTGGCTCTGCCTCCCACCTCACCCCTGCCCCCAGGAACACAAGGCCCCTCTCCTCCAGGTGCACTCTTCCTTCCCCTCATCCTCACTTAGTTCAGCCCACTTCTTCTACTGGGAGGAGGAAGGAGCAGCATTCTTCCCCATGGAGCACAAAGATACACCACAGAACAGTGCACACGGGCGCTCATTAGATGGTCGGGGAGAGGCATTTTTACCCGCTAAGCCCCACTTCTTGTCTCCATCCCTGTGGGTCTAGAAGTTTCTAACATGGGTCCCCCTATTGCAGTGAACCTTAGGAGTGGCCCAAACAGCAGCTCCCATCACAGATCTGGAGCTGGCCTTGCCCACATGGGCCACACTCAATGCTTCCTGCCTCATCCCCAGGGCTCCCTGCCACGCCACAAAGCTGCCACTGAATAGGCCGATGGTCCCCCCAGACTGTGGCTATTTTATGAGATGATGGCTGGCATCTCTGCAGCATGCCCGGGCCTAACACAGTGCCTGCTCCACGGCAGGAAGCCAGCACTCAGTGTCACTGCCCCGCTTTCTCCATCCTCATCCCCAGTCACGTATGCTCAGGCTGCCCTGATTTCTGATCCAGTCTCCAAACCAGTGTGGACTGAAGATAGGGGTCTCCTGGCAGGGACAGGATTTGGGGCCCAGCTGTGTGCTCTTGCACATACCTCAGGTGAGCCTTGGGAACACCAGGTGCCACCTTCAGGCCCTTTAATGTCTCCTCCCACCTCAGTTAGGGACCAGCTTTGGGCACCTGCCTCTCTCTTTGATCTAGGCACCCCTTTCCAACTTGCCACTCGTTCCCCCACTCCTTCTTTCAGCCCCTGCTTACCAACACCTGTTCTGTGCCAAGAAGAGGGAATGAAGTTGTGATGTATATAGGTCTGCACAGTTCCTGAGGCTCAAAGAAGTCAAATGAGAGGGAGTGAGAGGCGGAGTCAGGAGACCCAGAGGGTCCTTGTCTCACCTGGCAGAGGGCTCCCCGGGACACTAGGCAACCCCTTCTTCCTCCTGGACTTTGGTTCATCATCCTCAAGTGAGCAGATTGCAAGGACTCGAGATGGTGGTTCTTAAAGCTTAAGAGCCTGATGAAAACAGGACCCCTTCCAAAACATTCAGATGTATTCATAGGCACGACAGTTTGCAGAATAAATTAAAGGCACTCAGCAGACCCTGGAACCAGGAGTGACGTGGTCTCTAGGGACCCCCAACTCCTACGACGACTTAGTGCCCAGGGCCATACTTGTAGATAACTCTAACCCCTGCACAGAGTGTGCCCACCCGGATGTCAGGTTCCTGTTTGTTTCTGTTCTTCTTATTTTATTTTTATTTTTTTGCTTCGTTTTGACCTAAGATCACCGTGACATGAGGCATTTTCTGACTGGTCCAGCAACATAGCAGAATGGATGCATGATTTCTGGAGTCTTTGGGACAGGCATTCTCCCTCCCACCTACACTGAGCAAGCAACAAGCTTCTGGCAGCTGCGGGGGGAGGGTGGAGCGGGAGGGCTGATTCATCTTCCTAATAAAACCCATCCATCCAGTTTCTAGAGAAAACCGATTGGAGATATCCCCAGAGCTAGACCTGGGGAAATAAAGTAATAATGTTATCAGTCTTCACAGAGCTATTTAAATACAGATTGGGTTGCTGGGGAGATAAAAGGGAGCCCCTTTTGTTATGAAAATGAAGGTAAAGGAGGAGGGCTGAGTTTGTGTTTTGATATGCTAATGAACTTGAGCGCCCCCGGGGTGGGGACCGCTGGGGAGGTAGTGTTGCCCAGCATATTTATTTGTGCAGTTTAATTTAACAGCTAGGCTACAACAGGGCTGCAATCGGGATTGTGTAAAGATAATTACAGCTCCATTATTAATCAGACGCCTGCGGGAAGTAGCTTGCCAGCTTGCTGCCCGGGAGGCAAGCGAATCTGCGGCCGCCCTGACTCAGCACCATCGTGGTCTCATTCTGCCATCTAGTGGCAGCTCTAGGAATTGCCTGGGGAAAACGGGGAAAAAGAAAACCAAAATATTTTGGTTTCTTTTTAAACGGTGCCAACCACCTTCTAGAAGGAACAGAAACAGCTGCCGTTTCTGAAAAAGTAAGATACAGAATAGCCTTTGGAAATCAAGCAGCCAGTCCTCCCTTTTTAGTGAGGCTGGATCTGACATCTGAAAGCATAACTTGCTCAAGGACACAGGTTTTGGCTGGGTTGGGTATTTTTAATTCCAAATCCACTGATTTTCTTAAAATGCCAGTGTATATAAACACAAAGATTTCTCCAACCCTTACCCCCTTCATCTTTTCTGTTTTTCAACTCATTCATTCATTCATGATTTGGTTCCTGGTTTTGATTCCAGTTTCTCCGGTTCCTGTACAGAATGACTTCGAGTGAGTCCAAATGGAAAACCATTCCAGCAGCTGAAAGAGTGGCAGACAGAATGCACCAGCAGAGAATAAATACACTGCCTTGTAGCAGCTTCTGGGACAGACTGTGCCCAGAGAGAGATGGTCAGTGGACAAATGCAAGAGGCTAGGTACATGGGGACTCTCTGTACTTTCTGCTCAACTTTTCTGTAAACTTAAAGATGCTCTAAAAAAAAAATCTATTAATCAAACAAAGAAGACATGAAAAGGGAGGCGGGAAAGAGGGACTCACTGTCTTCCTGAAATCCAGCTCTCTTGCCTTTTCCTCCTCTGCTCCATCAATCCCTGTTTTTTTCATACACAGCTTGTATGAATCTCCTTCTGCCCATCCTTCCCCTCCTTCCTCTCAACTTCCAGCATCCGTTCTTCCCAGCTCATTCTCAGACTCTGCCCCTAAAACATCTGGGACCATGAGGAGGGTCAGATAGACAGAGAGGGGGTTCTTTCTGTGTAAATTCACCAGGTGAAGGTACCCAGCAGCTGAGCTCTGGACACCCCCTTAAAGTCACAGACATGCCCAAATGTCACCTAGGTAGAAATGGGCCAAGCCTGGGCACTACATTCCCTTGGAGGCCACCTCCCAGCCCCCGGGCTCCTGAGTTGCTCCTGGGGGCAGCTGACTGGGTACATGTGTGTCTCCCCAGCTAGAATGCAAGCTCTGGAAGGATGGGCGCCATATATGATTGTTGGTATTCTGTATCTGAACAAGTCCAGTGTGTAAGGTGGAGTGTATGCTCAAGCATGAATGATCAAATAAACAGCAGACTGAGCATCTGTGGTAGGCTGAATAATGCCCCCTTAAAGACTTTGGTCCTAATCCTTGAAATCTGTGAATATCCCCTTATATGATGAAAGGGACTTTGCAGATGGGATTTGATTAAGGATTTTAGAGATGAGGAGATTATTCTGGGTGATCCAGGGTGGGCCCAATGTCATAAAGAGGAAGAAGAAGGCACAGGGAGCTTTGACTACAGAAGAAAAAGCAATGAAAATTAGAGATTACAGTGATGTGAGCACAAGCCAAGGGATGCTGGCTGCCACCAGAAGCTGGAAAAGGCCAGGAACACATTCTCCCAAAAACCTCTGGAGGGAGCACGGCCCTTGGTTTCACCTTGCTTTCAGCCCAGTGAAACCCATTTCAGACTTCCAACCCCTCCAGAACTACAATACTCGTGTTGTATTGAGGCACTCGGTGGTGATTTGTTATAGCAGCAACAGAGAACTAACACAGCATCCTCCACTGGTGATGGTTTCTGATTTGGCCCATCTTTCTGGCTGTTTCTTTGGATGGACAACCTTGGTTTAGTTCACAGATTTGCTCTGGTGACTTTCCTAGCTCGAAGAGTCCCCGCCGGCCAGGGTAAAGGGGTGCCCTTCCCAGCCAGGGTCGGGGCTCAGAAACCTCTCCTGTGTCCAACTGCAGGAGCCTAAGCCCCTGCTCTTGTGTGGGGAGTTCATTCTTGTGCACTTGGCAGGACAGGGGAGGGCACATTTTGGCTCTGGCCGTCAAGAGGAGAGTGATTGAGCTCTCGGATCTGACACAGACGCCCTCCCTAGTCTATATGTGGGGACTTATCCCCAAGCTCTTCAGCTTAAAGCTGCAAGCCCAACCACTCTCTAGTTATATGGGGCATTTGTCAGACAATCCCATAGAAATAGCTTGGGGTATCCTCATCAGCTGAGGAATTGGTCCCTAAAGTCCCACAGCTGTCTGTCAGCAGCTGTCTGAGAGTTGAGGGTCTGACCAGGGCGGCGCTCACCAACTGTAAGTCCTTGGAGAGCAGTTGATGGCCCCTGGTCAGCAGCTAAGGCTGACTGAAGGCTTGTGCCATCCAGCCCATTGGTCTGTCTGAAGGCTATGTCTTGTCCATTGGTCAAGTGTGTTCAGGCCATGCTGACAGGCAGATTATTGGCATAGGATTTTCCATTAAAAGGGGGAACAGTTAGCAGAGTTGCCCAAGGGCTGGACTGACCATTCACACAGGTGTGATTGGAGGTGGCGTCTCTGATCATGAGGCCCAACGCCTCCCCGCTGTGCCTTTCCGTCCTCGCACACTTTCTCGAGCACATCCCATCAGCCAGCCTTTCTTCATTCCCTGGCTGCCCCGCCCCCCCACCTCCACTGCCATTCTCCTGCAATCTCCCTGAGGGCTGAGACGAATTTTCTTTTCAAGATAATCCAAACCGAGCACAGGTTGGGCAGATCGTATCACTCAAAACAGGTGCTGCATGACTGACTAAAGCATCAGTCTCCCAGCGATACCCACTGAAATGCACAAATCTCGGAAACCCAATTTCTGTTTATCAGAAGCCCCCGAGAGGCCCCGCCCATCCTGGAGGGACAAGGTGCAGACTCTGGGGCTGGGCTCCAGGACGCACAGCGCTCAGGAAGTTAGTGGTTGCAGGATTCTTGGCGGTGACCTTGGATCCTCCCGCCCTGCCCTGTCCTTCCTTGGCCCAAGGAGAACCAGGAAGGAGATTCTGGTGGATTCGTTTTCTGTGGCAGCCGTACCATTGTCCTTATGCTAACAGCAGACAACAAGAAGACGCTTTCTTCTACGGGGCCTTCTCCTGTCCCTCACGTGTCCCCCACCCAGACAAGTGGCAGCAGCTTGGACTGGGCATTAGCATCCTGTCCCCATGTATTTTGCACCTGGTGACCCTGGAGATTCTGGGGGGGGGGGGTGGCGGCGTGCAGGAGCTGGATGGGAGAGAAGCTCCCTCATTCTGTTTAAACCCAAACAGGAGGGTAGTAGACCCCATAGCTTTCTGCTGGTCCCCCAACAAATACAGTTCTGAGGCCCCTTGCCCTGGATCTCACATTTTTATTTATTTATTTTTTTAAAGATTTTATTTATTTATTGGAGAGAGAGAGAATGAGAGAGAGAGAGCACGAGAGGGGAGAGGGTCAGAGGGAGAAGCAGACTCCCCGCCGAGCAGGGAGCCCGATGCGGGACCCGATCCCGGGACTCCAGGATCATGACCTGAGCCGAAGGCAGTCGCCTAACCGACTGAGCCACCCAGGCGCCCTGGATCTCACATTTTTAGAGGGCCACACATACAATAGACAGCTCAAAATAAATGTATCGAAATCCTCCTGTGCATTCTGTCCTCAAGATCCACTGATCAGCGTCTACACAGAACGATCTCTAACGCTAAACATCTATCTTAGGATGGAGAGAGTCGGGTCTGTGTGGCTGCCAGCCTCAGACAGAGACAGTGCAAATGGCACTAAAGGGTGGAGAGGGTATGAGCTGCAGAAGCCTTGCAGTAAGCAA